>NC_134215.1:26788333-27420000 GCF_965140235.1 Caretta caretta | reverse complement strand
TTGGGCCCAAGACAACTTTTGAACTGGGACAAAAGAAGGACCTTCTTCTGAGAGAACACTGAATGGAGAAGCTGCTTGTCTGGGTCTCTCTGATACTCACACATGCAGCCTAAGACAGGTGACAAGGTGACAGTTTCAGGCACAGTTGAAAAATTGCAGTTTGTCTGTGCATATGTTTGGACTCTTTCCATGTTGTCCTGTTTACAAGTTAACCTAAGTTGGGGTGTTTGTCACGGGTCTTCTTGTTTTTGTATTTAAATAAATAAAGCCGGAAACTGTCTTGCCACAGTTTTGCTGCAGATAGTTATATCCTCATGTGTACTGTGCGTGCCTACTGGCGAGCACTTTAGTAAATTATCAACTCACCGCTGTGAACCTGCCAACTTGCTATAACAACTCTGCTTTAAAAAAAAAAAAAAGTGTTTGTGATCAGGCTTTCTCTTTGTCATCGTATGTGCATGCAGTATGATCAGTTGAACAATAACCATCAATAAAGTTTCACAAGATTTGAAAACAAAGTTTCTGTAGCATTTATATCTAAGAATGAAAAATATTATCTTTAAAAACAGAAAAGAGAAACTATATTAAAATAGTTTTAAAAAAAGGGGGGGGACAATAACATTTATTCCTGCTAGTGAGGGAATGAGCCATTACGATTTCAATCCCCACATTTAAGACCGAATGTATAAAAGACAAGTTTCCTGGTTTTTTAAAATAAATGTAGTCAAACACTGAGGCAAAACTTTTCAAAAGCATTTACCAAATATTAAGCTTTCAATTCTAAGTATGGAAGATGCATCTTTTTTGAAATCACACACATAAAATGACTAATGTGGGGAACAACTGAATTTATTTGCAATTTTAATGGTCATTATATGGTTCTACACTCTCTACCCTCCCCATGATAGTGTAGCATTTTAATCTATCACAACAACAACAACAAAACAACCCACCTTGAAAAGAGTTAGTGTGCCAGCCCAGATTGAAAGGACTTTTTGTTTGGTTTTGGTTTTTTTGAAAACTCCTACAACGCGCAAGTCAGTCATTTTAAAATGTATGTCTGAAATAGTTGTGTAAGAAAAGGGTTTGGAATTTTTTTACGATATATATTGGGAACGTGTTCACTTATATAAATAACTTAATAATATGAATTATAACAAAATGATTAATACTGTGTGTGGAATATAGTGACTTCTAAACGGATAAAAGAACTGCAAACCCAGAAATGTGTATATCTGTCTTTAGTGTTTATATCACTACCGTGGTTTGTGAATAAAGAAAAATGGTTTGTAATATCAAAAATAAAAGCTTAGTCTGAAAAGGTATAAGTAAGTTGGTGTTCAAAGTTGTTTTGCTTTTCCTTTTTTATTTTGTTGGTTAAAGGTATTTCCAGAGCCATACTGTACACGCTGTACCTACTAAATATACATCAGTGATGACAATGGTTAACAGCTCTTTCTTTGTTTAAATGAAAGGAGTAATTAAATTCAGTGTGGTGAGCTGAAAGTGCTCTAGACTATTTTAAATAAAATAAGGCATGCCTACAGTACTGTTGTCTGTCACATTTCTCCATAAAGAAGCCTCCACTGCATGACATACAGGGAAAAAACATATTTGTTAACAAGAAAAAAGGAAGTTCAGACATTTTCCATGATGAGTGACATGTATATGACCTTTCATTGAAAATGATCACAAAGTGCTTTACAAACTAGAGGGTATCACTTCCGCCCACCACTGACCTGCAGGGATGCTTGAACAATTTGCACAGTGGGGGTACTGAGAGCCACTGAACCAAACTGTAAAGCCTGTATATAATGGAAACCACTGCAAGTCAGGGGGGGCAGGAGCACCCCTCGTGCCAGCACCTATGCTGACCTGCATCCACCTCACTGGGGGAATGAGGCAACGGGTGAACAGTGCACAGCAACACTACGCAGGGCCGAGGACAGGAAGGGAAGAGTACTTTATTCAACTTACGCTGCTAGCAAAACAGCTTCACTTTTGGAGGGTTCTCCATTATGCTGTTTCTAGGATCAGTGTCGGGGCTGGAGGGAAGGTAGTTACATTGTCCCAGGCCTGGGTTTAGCAAGGGGTACAGGACTCCTAATGAGCCTGAGCAGTTTAGCTGCCGCTTGTCACATAACGTGAATGCCAGCATAGGTTAGCTGACTCCTCTCTCAGCCAGCCTCGCCACAGCTCTCTTCTTCAGGCCTGTTATCAGGGGAAGAGGGTGACCCGTGGAGAGCTCAAAGCTAAATAGTGTATGCCTAGTCATTAAGTAGCTGGCTCTAGCCCTAGGCTGCTGTCTTTGGTGAGCAAGGAGAAGATAAATAGAACCTAGCACCTTCTTAAGAAATGTTACCTACTTCTTCATGCTGCCACACTTCTACCCATAGCTTTTGTGGGGAGAAAAAGAAAATCCCCAGCCCCTGGGTGGAAGAGGAAACTACAGAAATTGATTGGGGAGCTGAGTCAGTGGAGGGGTCATTTTTGTGGGCAATAAATGAGCAGAGTAAGAGCTAGGGAGGGATAAGAATGGGAAAGAGAAATGTGAATTAGGACAGAAAGAATGTGAGGATGCACATGTGCACAGGGTGGTTCTGGACAACATTTGCTTCAACAATTTCAGAAACAGAGAAGACGGTACACCATTGGAGGCCTGCCTGGTATCCCTGCCCCATTTATCCCAGTATATACTTACAGTGCTTCCCCTTGGCTTGGTCACGCACCGTTCATTTGGTAAGATACAAATATAAAACATTGTACTGATTACAAAGGGTGGGGGAAGGGATAGCTCAGTGGTTTGAGCATGGGCCTGCTAAACCCAGGGTTGTGAGTTCAATCCTTGTAGGGGGCCACTTAGGGATCTGGGGCAAAAATTAGGGATTGGTCCTGCTTTGAGCTCAGGGTTGGACTAGATGACCTCCTGAGGTCCCTTCCAACCCTGATATTCTATGATTACATTACTGTTTAAATAAGATTTTTAGGAAAAACCTAAACCAATAATAAGTTGGTATAAAAACCTGAGTAGGAAATGGAAAAATAAAATGAGGGCAAGGGAGCGCAGGTGACACTAGAGTTGGCAGATACCCGTGAGACAAAACATCTCAGACATGCTCTGTCATTTCAGAACATAATTTTTTTTAAAGCATTTCCTGAACAGTACATTCAAATATAAGTAAAACTGAACAACAGCAAAGACAGTAAAAGCCAAAGGAGACATTGAGATTGCAACACATACATGTTTCAGGCTATTTTTAGCCTAATACAACTTTAATTGTTGCAAGCCAATCATCTAACATTTAAATTTAATCCCTTTAGATAGCCTAATAATTGCACTAGTATATTTATCAGCCCATCTCTTAGTCTCTAAAGGGACGTCAGTTATGTGTTTGCTTGTTTACTGGTTTGATTAGAATTTAACTCCCCTTCTTTGGTGAGAAAGCCTTACGTTTTCTCTGGTCTCTGATGAGTTTGTGCCCATAGTCGGAAGTGCTATTGTATTGCTCCCCATACACACACACTCCTCCAAGTGGTGTTTGAAGGTCTGTTGGATGTGTGTGGGGGGGTGTATATTCTGTTTTGGATTGCAACATTTATATCACTTCTACTGTCGCAAAAAACAGTCTGTGCAAATGTTCTCCTCCCTAGAGTAAAAATAAAACGTTCTCATTTTCCTGGGCCGGGGGGGAGGAGGGGAGAGGAGTACCCTTGCTTGAGTGGGAAAGGAAACTTGTTTTGGGGGTTATGATTGATTGAAGGCATTGAAATACTTTCTGAAAATGACTGTTACAGACTGTTTTAAAGATTCACCTTGATGCTTCATCTACCACAAAAGGGCAGCAATGAACCCCTTATAATAGTTTGAGCTGTGTGCCAGGTCTTGACAGAACTGGTGAATAGTCCTCTCTTTACTTTTATTTGCATCCCAGCAGAGCAGTTTGTTGTCTCTCTGAAAGCAAAGTTTTTCTCCTAGCACCTTTTATAACTCTCTAATGATAAATTTATCTAGTGCTTTGCATACCATTAACTGTCTTGCAGCATTTTATGGGGTGCAGTATTGGCCCACCCCAATATCCAGTATTCCTGGGTAATATTTAAGGGGCATCATCAGCTTGAAATATAGTCAATTAAAAAAAAGGTAAAAGTATTTTCTGGTCCAACAGCTGCTTCTGAATTCCCTGTGCCTGTTTATACGGTTTTACAATCATACGTTTCTACTTTTAAAAATGTTTTTCTCTCCTCTTTCCGCACAAACCAAAGAGGAATTTAAGTGACTTGCAATGAAGGTGAAACAGTAAGACTGACTATATACAGAGTTCTGTCAAATTCACCATCGTCAAACTTACAATAGAAAGATATATATTTTTTCCTCTTTTAGTTACAATAATCTCAGGGGGCTTTTTAAATATACTATTTTTACATTTTTAGAAAGCAGTGTCGTTTTTAAGTTGATGAGAGCCCTTTAAAACATTGTTCCAGTGACGTATCTGCAGAATAAAAACTAAACCTTGGTTCTATGGCTGTCTTTATCCTCCAAGCACCTTACAAAGCAAAGAGTTAAATAGTGCGTATGAAGACTCTGAAATTGAGCAGCTATGATTCATACCAGAGTAACGCTCACATAGCCTTGCATATTACAACTCCTTTTTTTCAGGCAATTGACTAGCACAGTTATTGCAGACTAAAGGCTTGTCTCCACTTACCGGGGGATTAATCCACTGGGGGAGTCGGGGGGGTGTCATTTTAATGGGTCTAGTGAAGACCTGCTAAATCAACTGCCGAGTGCTCTCCCAGCGATTCCAGTACTCAGAATGAGAAGCATAAGGTAAGTCGACAGGAGAGTTTCTCCCATCGACCCAGACACCACAAAAGGTCTACCGAAGCTATCTTGACTCCCGCTACATTATTCATGTAAGCTGGAGTTGGATAACTTAGGTCAGCTGACCCCCGTAATGTAGACCTGCCCTACGTTATTCTGCACTACCTCCCAGTGTACACACACACTATGCCTGAATTAAAAGTCACTTTTAGTCCACAATAGCTGTTCCAGTCTATATCCCCATGTAGACAAGGCCTTAGATTAGGTGTGGGAGAAAATGTTGATCCAAACAATGGGAGCTCAATTTTTCATAAAATGCTATATTTAATTGCCATCTGGATCACTGTTTTAGCTTTCCTCTGAAAGTCTGCACCTTTCATCATGCAGTACCTATCCCTAATAGCCATACTGTAGTGTCAAGAGTAGTGGGTATGGCTGAACCCAAACGTTGGCATAGAACTTGAAATTATACGAGAGCTATTGAGCCATAATGAAACTTAAAAATAGGGAGTGTGATGGGTTGCCCCTTCCCCCCCACTTCTGGGGTGTCACCTGATGTACCGGCGTCCCACTGAGCCTGCCCATTCCATCCGCCTGGGCTCCCTCACCCTGTCCTGATTTGCCAGGCCCTCAAGCCTCCTCTAGCACACACACAGGTAGGGACACACCACACTTCAGAAAGACACAGACACCAATATCAGCTCTGCATGGGAAGAATCAGCTTGGGGATTGCCCAGCACTCAAGTGCACACTCCAAATTCTATTGTCTGTACAGCATAAGCTCATGAAATTCGCTCCCTCCCTTCAGTGTGGAGGAAGATATGCACAGCTTCCCCCTGCCCCTCCCAGTTATGAATTCCACAAACTGAGTTTTAGAATAAACAAAACAAGTTTATTAACTACAAAGGGTAGATTTTAAGTGATTATAAGGGTTAGCAAACAGGTCAAAGCAGATTACTGAGCAAACAAAAACAAACATGCAAACTAAGCTCAATACATTAAAGAAACTGGCTAAAAGTAGTAATATCTTACCCTAAATGTTGTTTTAGGCATTTCATTCACAGGCCAGACACCTTTTTCAGGCTGGGCTCAGCTCTTCTCCCCTCCCTCTCTCCTTGTTTCTAAGATGTTCTCAGCAGTCATCCTGGGCGGGGATTCAGTGAAGAAAGATTCCTGATTAGCTCACTTCCCTGCCTTAAATAGGATTTACATATGGTGGGAATCCTTTCTTTCCCAGTTTGGTTCCCACCTCCATTAGTGGAAAAACACTAGTAGGCCAAGATGGGGTCCAGTACCGTGTGCCATGACCCTGCAGTGTCAAAGCAGCATCCTAGGTAGGTGGAAGATTAGCATCTTCAGAGTCCTATTGTTCTCTCCTAGTCCATCCAGGCTGATTGCCTACTGTCTGGTGGGCATTCGCCAGGTAAAAACACAGTTGTAAATTGTTACATAATCAATATTCCCAACTTCAGATATAGAAATGTTACAGGCATACAAATCAGATAATCATAGTCAGTACATACCTTTCCAATGATACCTCACATGATCCATCTTGCATGAAACATCATAGTTATGCCATATTCATATCATAAGATCTCTATGAAGTATATGGGGTGCAGTGTCACAGGGATGATAGTCAAAAAGGCTGGGCTCAGAAAGTTAAAAACATGGGATGAAATTCTTCTGGCCCTACTGAAGTCAATGGGAGTTGTGCCACTCACTTGGGGGGCGGGGGGGGGGGATAGCTCAGTGGTTTGAGCATTGGCCTGCTAAACCCAGGGTTGTAAGTTCAATCCTTAAGGGGGACATATAGGGATCTGGGGCAAAAGTTGAGGATTGGTCCTGCTTTGAGCAGGGGGTTGGACTAGATGACCTCCTGAGGTCCCTTCCAACCCTGGTATTTTATGATTTTAAGTAAAAACAGTATTTCACCTGTGGTATCCAACAACAATATTCTGTTATTGCATTAAAAGTATAAGACACATGGATTTCCATTTACAGAGAAGAGATACTTCAAGTACACCAGATAACTGATAAGTAACAACAGATGGGTGCGTGTGACTAGGTCACACATTTGTAGTGAAGATAAATGGATGCTATAGAACACTGAAAAGCTTCACAAATAACTAAGGCCCAAGTTCTGGTGTTCATAGGACATGATTGCATTATATAAATAAACTGTTAGGTTAAGTTGAAGAAACAACTTCAATTTTATACTAAGCAGAAGAACTTAACATTTTTCCAGTTAAAACTTGGTCTAGAGTGGAACCATCACTAATGTTGATGACTTAAGGGCCTGAGCATCAAGATGCCAGAAAAATAAATGCAACGATATATTCAAATTCTTTAAGGTAGAGCCATTACTCCAAGTTCAATGCTGATTTAAACCCCATGCAACCAATAGGTTAAATTCAGGCTGAATCAATCAAAAAGAGTTATTGCAAGCAATAGAAAAAAAGACTCCTGAGGTAGCAGCTGCCAGAGACTGCATATTGTGGTCTTCCCTGCTTGGACACTTAGATTTTCAAGTGGGGACACAAGGAAGGTAAATTTGGGCTGACAAAGCCAATTTGAAGGGTAAATAGGCTATTCTTCCTCCTCACCCCAAGTCATGAAGGCCAGTCCCAGCTGTGCTCCCACAGAGAAGCTTGCATGCTGCAGGATAGGAGACTATCTGGTCCCCTATAACATGAATCAGTTGCATCAAAGCTACAATATAAAGCCTATTACTGTACTTCTTTCCCTATATTGCTGGAATTATATTTAACAGTGGGAGAAAAAACACACACACTTACTATAAAAGATGACCCAGTGTCCCCCTGCTGAGGAAACCTATTCTAGAGAAACCTGGGGAATTTTGCTCTGAGTCAGCAGAGCTTAAGAGAATTACAGAGATCACTTTAAGGTTGCCAAGAAGAGAAGGCACAGGGGAAGCCCATGCTTTAATGCTTTGGGCCCTTCTGCTACAGCAACCGAGAGCATAAAAAAAACCTCTCTTCTCTAAGGCACAGGCTTGCAACAGAGATCCTGTCACAACAATATGTGTAACATGCTTTAATCAGAAATAAGAAATACAAATTGAGGTGTTTGGGGATTTATAAATACAGCTTTTCCAAGTGTGTGTGTGTGTGTGTGTGTGTAGGAGGCACATAATATGACCTGGACCCTGTAAATGCAAGAAGAGATACATTTATCAAAATTAGGAAGGAAAACAAATTGACTAGGAAGATTTGAAATGTGAAACATTTGTAACCAAGCCACAGAGCCTAGTAAACAGCTGCATTTGGTTGATTTATGTATCTTTCATGCCAATAACCAGCTGTTCTCCATTCCACCCCTGCCATATCTGTTAAATAAGAGGGCCAGAGCATAGGCTTATCCTAACTCCTCTGTTGTTTCTGCTGCTTGAAGGGGATTTTAAAGAAGCCTCAAGAGACAACAGCTGAAAATTCCTTATCTGCTGTTCCTCCGTCCCATTCCCTCTCTGGCTGGGCAAGTAGCAAGCATGAGACGAGATGATCCTGGTCAATAGTGTGGCTTGCTGGGAGCTACGTATTGATGCAAATTAGAGTGGCTTTAGGGCTGCTGTAACTTTCACCGGGAGCTAACATGGCTCCTGGCAGGCCCTGGGATTGGGGGGGGGGGAGGAGGGGAGAAAGTCAAAAAGAGGGTATAAACCCACCTATGCCCCACCCCAAGGTGCAACCAACACTGCAGTAGGGGATCTGGGCTGAGGTTCTTAATGAGAGAAAGTCACTTATTAAAACAAGTAATGAGATCATAGGAGAAATGTAGAGTTGCAAAACATCAAATACAGTACTACAGGCATCAAGGTTTTTAGGTAGTGTCTAGAATGACAATTCATGTTATTTTAGGAGCAGTGCTAGTAAGCATGGGGCAAACAGGAAGCCCAGAACACTGCTGTAACATCAGTACTTATCCATGTTGTCAAAGTAAATTCACTTCTTGCATAGAAGGAAAGTTAGGAAAACTCCCTTTTAAAAGGGTGCTTGCCTATTCATGTAGCTACCTAAAATGCTAGCTCCAGGCTTTGTGATGCATCTGCAAAGAGCTGAAGCACTGAAAGGACAGGCTGGGGGAACATAAGGGTGCAAGCCTGGCTTTGTGCTGCCCAGATTCTGTCCCAGAACGTCTAACATTTTTGTAGTGCCGAGTACTACAGCTGTTCCTCCTACTGTCGCTGGTGGAACCCCTACAGCAGCACTTGTGGGAGCTGATGGAAAGGTTGATGGTGGAGTGGGAAGAGCAGCATTTTTTATGTCAGCCCTACAATGCTCCTGTACCAGGGGACTTTGCTTCCAACCCCCGATGACAATTTATAGCTTTTATAGATTTGGCCCAATCATCTCTTGTTTTTCATTCCTACATACACAAAGTACAGAATAAGAACTGTAGCAGATCTTGCACTCTTGTACATTTTGTTTGATAAGCAGGATGCTTAGGTTGGGTTAAGGATAATTTGAAAACTCTGATTTTTTTTCTAATGTCTCAATTATCAAAAGCAAATTGACTTCTGTGAGAAGCCTATTCATGTTGTGAAGAAAAGCCTGATATGTAGTAGGATCAAAACTGATGGTCTTTGAGAAAAGGTAATGAAAACGTTACCCTGTTCAACTGCTTGTAATTGATCATCTGCTTGACTGGAATGATGCCCAGATCACCAGTCATTCTTAATGTACATTCAGTCAGAAACCTGTAGGGTCGGATTCTCCTTTCTTTTACTCCAATAAAGGAAGCTTCCGCTAAAAAGTGAGAGCGAGTAATACAGAACATCTTCTGACAGCCCAACGAACAATGGTATGCCCTCACTTAGAGCCTTTTCTACAGAACTGAGCACTGTTAAACATTTTAGCTGAAATTGAAAAATCTTTGAAAAAGGCAACATAGAGATTTAGGGGATTTCTCTATGGTTATGTAATTGTAAAAACTAGGATAATTTAGTCTTGTATCATGTGGAGTTACAGGTTGTTCAGAGGGCTTAACCAGAATTAGACTCTGTATTTTTAGCATACCGTCTACAGTGTGACGATCACACATTGGCCTATTATGTAAACCTAATGCATGTAATGAAATTCAAATGAAAATGCCTGTTTTATCCAAACTCTTTAAAAGTGGCATTTACATTGTCACCTCTGAAGCACTAGATTTCCATAATACAGCATGAGGTTTTGTAGCATTTTCTTTAAAACTTGGCCTGGTCTTGGCAGTGAAGGCAGTTTGCTTTAATAACTTCTTGTTTGTCAAGGACTCTCCTCATGTGTTACAATACCTTGCATTGCACAAAAGGTTAAAAAGACTGGACAATAAAAGCGTAACAACCTGTATTTGGCTAAAATGTGCCACAGGTTCCCACTGACTCATGCATAGCCCTTCTTAGAAGGCGGAATAGTCACTTTAGGTTAAAACTCTACAGTTACCGCCATGTTGCGGAGAAGGGATGGAAGCAGGGGGAAAGGGAGTAGTGTAGAGGAGCACCACTCAAATGACATCTTAGAGCCATTCTTTCTGCAGAGTGCCTCAGAGGGTGCCAGAAAAACTATGCTGAGGAGTGAACCCTAGCAGTGCCAGTCTCCAACTTCTAGAAGGACCACATGCCTTTCCAGCTGTTAAATGACTATATAAAATGTTGTATGGGGGAAGCCACTTGCAATGCACATTTTATGGTCAGGGCATATCCAAAATTGCCAGAGCATTCTCAGGGTCTGGTTGTAAGGCCTCTCAGAAGGTGACAAGTCTGTAGCACAACTGACAGAGACTCCTTTTTCTTATTTGCCAACAGCTATTCACTAAAATGTTCACTGCCAATCCCTCAAATCCCTTTAGAATATCAGGCACACCACTTTTGGGGTGTGTAGACCCCTAGCTCATACTAGTTCCACCCTTGTGCTCAAGCACCAACAAATGGGGAGGAAGAGTGCAAAAGGTCCTTGTGCCCTCCCTTCCCCTTCACACACTAGACCTGGAACTGCTACAATCCAGCCCAAATATAGAGTTTTAAGTCTATTTATATTGTGTAAATCATCCCATAGACATTCAGACTGAGCATTTTAAATGCTTGTTGGGAAGCTTTTAAACTAAAATATTAAGACATTGAAATATTAGTAAACTTCAAAAACGTTACAAGTTTTAATGTTCCTCACTTCTGTGGTGCTGCATGCTGTGATAATGATTCGGTGACTGGGTTTTCTGCTTTTGAAAGGAGAGCTACATATTGTAAAACTTTCATTTAAGTCAATTTGCCTCTCTAATGACTTGTTTTATTTGTTTACTCGGTGCTTCTCCAGGATTTAAAAGTAACAGCTTTAAAAAAAACAACAAACAAAAAAACCTACCTTAAATCAAGGCCTAATATAATGATGGGGAAACTTTTTATGTTTTTTAAACCCAAAACCATGCTATCCCCAGTGAAACTGGATGAGAAATGAAATACTAAAGAGGAACAAATGTGTTGTACATGAAAACAGTGAATTATTCATGTGATGGTGGTAGGTGTCAGATAAGGTCCTACTTCATGATATTGCAGAAATTGTGGATTCTGCAATAGTAGGCTTCTACTGCAATTTTGTTTTAAACTAGCTTACTTCACACAGTCCACAATTTTGCATATATTTTGAGGTTTGCAACACACTCCCTCCCCCCACCCCCCATTAGTATAATACATTATCTTGGAGAGTTTGGGAATTCACCCTGCAATTCTGCAGTGTTTTCCAGAGTTAGCAGAAACAGCAAAGCAATCATTCTTGATCTTGCCTAATTCTGTGGCTGCAAAGCCTGCAGTATCTCAGTACAGACAAGTCTTCAAAAAGCACAGTCAGAGCATGAAGAAGACCACTGTGGCAAGGTGTACTGCACTAACATTCAATACCTGTTAAATATAAATGGCTAAAGTGACTGGACTCAATTTCTACAGCAGTTGTGTGAAGACTTTTAGTCTTCTACATTTTATATTGTATCGGTAACTTTTTGAATTAATATAATAATTGCACTCAATTGTCTGGTTATCAAAATATTTCAGACATAATAGCTGTGTTTATATCGTTCCAGCATTTTTTTCTTAAATAGGTCTACTGTGACTTTCCCAAATTACCACTATTACTAAAGGTCCATTATTACTTTTCTGTGATTTTCCACATCTTGCCCACAACTCAGCCACAATTATTTGAAGCTCATCCTGTGATTTGGGTAGGGTCTTATGTGCCAAGCAACTGAGCTTCTGAATGAGCACAAAGGTGTTTCATTTCTCTCCCATCCCATTCTTTCACTAAAATTTAACTCGCATTTTTACTGTATCATTTGTTCCTGGTATTTCAAAATCAGTGGCTGGGAAAAAGTGCCTATAGGATAATAGGTTTCAGAGTAAGAGATAACCTACCATTTCAGTCTCCTGCCTCTCCTTAGCCCAGAACAGCAGGAGCCTAATTCTGATCACTCCTACTTTGCTATAAATTGGGAGTAACTCCACTTAAATAAGTGGCGTTAGATCGGTGTAAAGTTCGTCTAAGTGGGCCTGATCCTGCTGCCATTGAAGTCTATGGAAAAGTTCCCATTCTCTCCAGTGAGAGGAAAATCAAGCGATTGTCCCTGCTTTGAGTGGGTAGGAGGCAGCAAGCAGGCTTAAGTATGCAAACAACAGGAGTCATCCCAGCTTGGATAGCATATTGAACACACCATGTTCATCCAATTCATTATGGTTCTGTCTTGTACCATTTCAATCAGTGGGATATGGAAGTAATGACATCCACTTACAAAAGATAAGATACAATTGCATTACAATAAAACCTCATGCTTCAGGCATAACCCAAACATTAACTGGTGATAGGAAGACTTTTCTGCTTTGGACAGTGTACTGTAGAAGTCTAGTAATATCCCTTTAAATAGTTGGTGAGCCCTGTAGTGCTCAGTCTCTGTTTTAGAATGTAAATAGGACTCGTATTTGTTTGGCAAAAACAGTTATTTGGACACACACACACACACGTCCTTGTGGTATACTACTGCATAAAGGAAAAATGATACAAGACAGTTTACTCCATAATGGGTTTTCTTGTATCTGGTACTGGTCACTGTCAGACAACGTACCAGGCGAGATGAATCACTGGTCTGATGCGTCAACTCCTGTGTTTCTTTGGGAGTTTTCCCAGTGATTTGGTTTTACTCACTGTGGCCAAAATTTTGAAAAGCTGCTAGTGATTTGGGTTCTAAATGTTTCTGGGTGCCATACAGTGGGCTAATTTTCACAAAGTACTGAGCTCACATCCTCTGAAAAATCAGGCTTCCAAGCTGTTGTGTGATGGTCACCCGAAAACCACTAGTCACTTGAAAATCTTGATCAGTATTTATTTTAAATCTGTCTATCCTTGAGCTCACCCCCACCCACAGCCACTTACTTCACAATGTTCCTGTCTGATTTCACCTACAGGAACAGTCCCCTTTGAGATGACACGTTACATCAAGATATCTCCATGCAGCCTTGACGCCAGAAAAAAGTATTATGTTCAGGAAGCAATGTAAAGGAGACCCTGCTGACTAGACTTATCAGACAACAAGGGCAATAGTCACAAAAAAGGACTCCGGTGCCTTCCTGCCACTTCAGGAGCCAAAGGCCAACTTTTAGGCAGCACTAGTATTCATAAACCCCCTCTTCGCCGCTCAGCTGCTGTGTAAATACTTTGCCGTAAGAGCTCCCTAGGCACTTAAGATTGGACTCTGGACAGGCGCCTGGGGTGAGGCAGCAGTGCACAAGCCCAGAGGCACAACCTCAGCTGCCTACAGAACTCTTACTGCAAAGAAATTTAGGTATTTAGTGAGTGTAGGCACCAGCTGATCTGGGGTTTTGTGAATGCCAATGGCCCCTAAATGCTGGGCTTAAGTACCTAAAGTGGCAGTTAGGCACCTGGCTCCCCTGAGGCATGAATCTGGCCTTCAGATGAGAGAGCAGGCTTCTGCCTTCACCCAGCCTTGACTTGTAGTTCCAGACTGTAGTGTGGAACTGGCATCAGAGTTGATGTACACAGTTCCTGGGCTGGCCTTCTGCACAGGTAGGAATCCCAGATATGCCTACATGATCAGGAACATTAATAAACTAATCCTTTCAACATCTTAGTGAGATAAAAAAAATAGTTCCTCCCCATTATATGGAAAAGGAAACTGTAGTAGAGAATCTGAGTGAATTGTTCAAGCCCCAAGAGTGAGGCAGTGTCTGAGGCACCTTGGTGTGAGGATGAATTGGCCGCAAAGCGAGACATAAAATGCCTCCTCCTTTCGCAATTCTCACAGACCAAGCCACTGAGTCTGAGAGAATGTTTTAAAGCTGTAGGTCTCTCTAGTAAAACAACAACTAAAATGCAATTCAGTTCTTTTTATAAATAAGTTTAATGAAGAATTTAATATTTCCACTCAAATTAGTTAGAAGGCAAACATCAAAAAAAAAAAAAAAAGACATGGATCATTAACAGAGGGATATGTCTCAATTTGTTATAGTAAAAAGGCACTGAAATTACGAGTGTTAATCAACTGTATTGCTAAAAACTCTATATAGGTTCATTAAATAATTTAACGATAAAGAAATATAAAAATGGAAGAATAGGGGAATCACAGTGTCTCTCCTGCTATGGTGCTTTCCCTGCATTTCTTAAGTATCTAATTTAATAAGCACTCAGAAGAAATAATTTCTTCTCGGCTGGGCTAAGCTCTTTAATAGTCAATGTAACACAAAGTTTCTAAATGTGCTTGGCAATGCTTCCCCCCCCCGCCACTTACTTGCTTTAAATTCACATTATTAAGGAGTGATTTGGCCTCTGCACTTCTTCAGCCCTCAAAATAGGTGCAAGTATTCTTGAACTGTGACTTTTTTTTACATTCTTCCTTTAAGCCAAATGTGTTTGAGCCTGCAGAAAGATTTGATTTTGTGCAAGATAATAGCTTAGCTAAACTAATCAAGGCCTAAAAAGCTTAACATAAGCAGCTAGCCAGGAGTAACCATAAGATACCACAAGACAGAATGCTGTAGTAAACAAGCTGCAGTAAACTGAACTGCTGACAGGTAGCCAGCCACAAGATACTAGTTGACATCAGGTGTAGATATTTTTTAAATTAGGAACATCAGCAGATGTCCAACCACAAGAATGCCGTGGTAACTAATTGACGTATATGTTAATAAAAGGCCTATGGGAGAAGGGCACCCCAACATTAACAAGGTGTGAATGTTCAAATAAGGAAAAAAGGGTTGAAACCTTCATAAATATGTATGAACCCCTGTGGGCGTGAGCACAACACATTATAAAAGCTGTATCTGACGTGCCTGCCTTGGGAAATGCCAAGATGAGGACTATCGGCGAGGACGACGACGACGACGACTACGACT
This sequence comes from Caretta caretta, assembly GCF_965140235.1. Taxonomy (NCBI): domain Eukaryota; kingdom Metazoa; phylum Chordata; order Testudines; family Cheloniidae; genus Caretta; species Caretta caretta. The sequence continues at coordinate 27,404,797 of NC_134215.1, read as the reverse complement.
AACACTTCGGGTTGCTCAGCAAGGTACAGTGTGAATACATGGATACTTATTCTGTATTATCTCCATCTGCCTTACTGGTTTGGAGTGTTTGTAACTTTGCTAATTGTGTTAATAAAACTATTGCAAATAAAGGTTTTTTCCTAAGTTTGAATGTTGTAAATATGCACACCAAAGTTTCCAAATTTACAGTAATTCTAATAACACTGGGCCAGATCTTGGGACTAGACTCTGCCACACCTTAGTGTTAATTTGGGATTGTTAAGTAATCAGTATAATTAATACACAATCCATAGATCAAACAACAAGCCTACCAACAATCCTTGCAGATCTTGGAGCATCCCTGGAAGGCCAGGGCCATCCATGTGGAGGTCCTGCACCTCCACACCAGAGCTGAAATACCGATGCCTCCCAGCCTCACAACTCTTCTGGCTGCCTTCGCTCAGGAACCTACAGTCCGTGGTTCTACCAGAAATGTAATCTAGCTCCATTCTCAAAATCTTTGAACCTACTTCACACCTGCCACCTCCATCTACCTTCTTTCCCTCACCTCACTGACCAACAAGTTTACAGCTGTTACCTCAAGTTCCTCTCTGCCAGTGCCCTCCTAGATCACCTTCAGCCTCTGCCTTCTCCATTCCCCCAAGACTGCTTTCACAAAGGATTCTAATGGCCCTCACTTTGCCAAATGCAAGGGCCTAGACTCACTCCTTGGGTGGATTATCTTTTCAGGCCAGAAGCAGAGGATGGGGCCATAGAGGTACTGATCTATTCTACCCTGGAGGGTGGCTGTAAGTGGATATCAGGATGAATGGTCCCGCCCAAGATTTCTACACTGAGTATCTCTTTAATATTGATTTTTTATAACTTCAGTTCAAGGCAAATAATATTCCAACTGAGCTGCTCACAAAGTTATATTTCTTCTCCCCCCCCCCCCCGCCTTAGAAAAAGATAGCAGAAAAAATCATTTATCAAAAAAATGAAAACAAGTCAATCTTTTTTCAGCTTTCAGCAGCTGCCAAAAGAAGACTTTTAGGTTTTAAACAGAAAAATTTTGGTTGCTAAAGTTTGGTAGGGAGGGCTTAATTTTTTTATTTTACCAAAACCTAAACATTTTAGTCAAGAATGAACTTGTCCACACTTCCCCCTCCCAATAAACCCCTAATTCTCAAGAGTGTTTTTTTTTTGTCAAATAAACTTCATGATGTTTTAATCCCCAACTAGCTCAGTCACATGCTTTCTGACAATCCACCCCTGCAGGGAGCTGTGTGCAGGCAAACTCGTTGCACCCGGAAGCAGTTGCCAGGTCCCTGCAGCCCCTAGACACACACGTGGCCAGTGAGGCTCTGCACGCTGCCCCTGCCCTGAGGGCTGGCTCTGCAGCTCCCATTGGCTGGGAACTGTGACCAATGGGAGCTGCAGGGGTGGTGCCTGCACACATGAGGGCAGCGCATGGAGTCTCTCTGGCCACCCATGCACCTAGGGGCCTCAGGGATCTGGTAACCACTTCCCAGGAGCCACGGTAAGGGCTGCCAGGACCCCACATCCCAAACCCTCTCCCACACCCTAAACCCCTCATCCCCAGCCCCACCCAAGAGCCCACACCCCCAGACATAGCGTTCACCCCCTCCCCACCCCTCTGCCCCAGCCCAGTGAAAATGCCTGAGGGTGAGGGGAAGTGAATGACGGCGGGAAGGGGGATGGAGTGAGCAGGGCCAGGGCCTCGGAGATGAGATGGGGTGGGGCAGGGCAGGGCAGGGGTGTTTGGTTTTGTGTGATTAGAAAGTTGGCAACCCTATCCAACTCAGGCAAACTCAAGGCTCACATGGCCAAAAAAGAAATAAAACTAAAACTTCCCCTCAAATTTGCAAAAATGTTTCTGAGAATTAAATTTTAAAATTTCTTTGCGAATACAAAACCTGGACACAAATTCTAGCTACGTTTCTGATTCAAATAACTAAATGAATCCACAGCAGAGAAACTCTTAAAAATACCTTGCAGCAAGCAGCCAGTTCAGGAGGAGGGAAGACCAAGAACCTAGAGTTCTTGTTGCCTAAGGACTACAGTTCCTAGCATGCCACAGACAAACCTAGATTTTTCTCCATCAGATCCCTCTCAGAACTGCACAAAGGGTGAGATTTACCTAACCCTATACTGAGGGCTAACCTAAGCTCTTCACAGTGCTGGGTGCATGGGCTTTGTGGTAGTTCTCTACCTGTGGGAAAGGGCGGCATTTTTCACCTAGAATGCTTATCTTGTACATCTTTTGGGAGAAGGGTGATCTTTTGGGGCTGTGTTTCTACAATGCTTGCACCATAGGTTCCTGCTTTATGCCTAAGGCTTCTAGTGCTACAACTATATAAATACTTCAGAACAATAGCAGGAAAAAAACCAAAGCACTCCACAGATCCACTCCCCAGCCCCTGCTTTGGGGCACTGAAAAACCAGCACTACACTATGGGGCTCTGAGCTTGTCTCTAGCTAGTATTCAAAACAGCAGTAGAAATGCTTAGAAGATTAATCAAATTTTCTCTTTTTTTTTTGGCTGACTGCAGTAGTGGCTCCGCCAGTGGCCCACTTGGAAAAATTGGACATGTCCATATATTTTACTTTCTTCCCATTCACTAATGTTTAATAGCACAGCTCTTCAAGCCATGGGTAGATGTTCTGGTTTTCATCATGAGGACTCCAAAGCAACAACCATAGTAAGATTAAATGGAACTTTAATAAACAGCCTGGCAAACCATGAAGAAAACTGAGGGTGGAAGGAAATTATCAAAATATGCTGTAATGAGCATATTTGTGCAGTGGAGGAGCAGTATGATTTGTTATTGGTACCATTCAGGAGAAAGAGAATCAGATCTTACTCCCTCTGAAACCACTGGTTGACTCACTGTCTTCGAGCAAGTGAAAGGTTGGAAGAAGAACCTTTTGGCTCTTTTGACAATGGAAGTTGGGAGGCACATGCAAAGTGAAGAAGTGGTAATCACTCAACAGGCTGCTCTACACCCTGTCACTGGATCCAGCAAAATAACAGGACTGTAACCAACAAAGAACTAAGCGTGGAAGCAGTAAAAAGAGGGATTCTGGGAGCGGGCCTTCTGAAATGTTTGCACAAGCTGTTGCAAGTTCCTCCATTTTTAGAGCATCTCAAAGTGAAAAGCTTGTGCCAGGAAAAAACAAAAACTGCTAGCTGGCAATTAACTGGGATTCTCTATTATGAGAACATGCACATGGCAAGATTTGTTCTATCAGAACACCCAAAAATACCCAGAAAAACCAAAAGCCCTATGATACCTCCCCCATGCATCTTTTATTAGATGCCTGTGGAAACTTTGTTTATAAAAATATTCAAAGAACTAGAATCAGTGCTATTAAAAAAAAAACACAGCAGCAGGAAAAACAACAAAGCAGTATATTTCCCTGGCCTTATACAGAAAGGCTAGAATTTCCTCATACCTAATGGGAGTATCAGTTCTTCCCACTGTGCGTATTTCCCATTATCCTCAAGAACCATATCTCCTAGGAAGCATTTAGTAATAGCTAAAGATAAAACAATGAGTACATGACTTGCTAAACAATTTGGCAGCTCTATGGCAACAAACTTACCTCATACCTGACTTTTCATCCTGCTCACTCTTGATTCTCTCACTTGCTTCACCCAGTTAGTTAATGAGGCAGCAAACAGGGGAGTTCTAGGCTGGAGGCAGTTAATTAGGAACAGGTTCACCTGTGCAGGAACACTTGGAGGCCTGTATAAAGCCAGGGAGTTAGCTGAAGCTGGGTAAGGCTGCAGGGAAGTAGGTTGTAATCACTCCTTGAGGGGGGGGGGGGTTGGTGACAAGCAAACCCAGAGAGGGTAGGAGCCAGTCTTTGTAGAAAGAAGCCTCAGGGAACAGTAGCAAGGGGTAGGATTGCACAGAGACTGTGGCTGCTTGTTATAGGGCCCCTGGGCTGGAGTCCAGTGTAGAAGGCAGGCCTGGTTCCCTTACCAGCTACTGGGAAGTGGCAAGGGTGTTGGAGATGCCACTCAGACAGTAGATCTGGAAAGACTGAATTCCCTAGGTGGGGAGAACTTTAATGACTTGGCTGGAGAGCTAAGTGTTAAAGAGAAAGCTGCAAAGGTGTACCCAGGAGTGAGCAGGGCAGCAGAGTGAGACAAGAGGGGGAAGATTGGTAGAGCTAATCCTCAGGCTGGCCAGCAGGAGGTGCTGCAAACAGAGTGCACCCTGTCACACTCTCGCACAACTAGGAGTTTGCTCCTCCAGTGCTGCCTCCAGGCCTGTTACTGTGAGGCAGTGTCAGGTGCTGCCTACCCTGAGTTCATCCTAAATTGGGATAAGATACCTGCCTTTTTCCTAATCTAGACAAACCCTGTGAGAATGAGCTGGGTAGGCAGCCCAAGACAGTAATTTATCATAGCAACAGATTCCCATCCAGTAGCTTAATTAACTTCTTTATGAAGCCAGCTGGAGACCCTACCTTGTCTGGCTCACTCCCTGTGCCTTACTCACTGTTTAGGGAATATGAAGGAGCATCACCCTTCCTAGTCCTGGGAATGTACAGTGAGATTGGAGAGACTCTTGCACACAGATTTTCATAGGCAAAATTACTAGAGAAGACTGAAGGGCTGGGGGAGGGGTTGGCAGGATTCTGGGGAGAGGTAAGGGATGATTTTTAGAGATGGAAAGACTGGGGAAAAGTGGGCATTGAGATGCTAAAGGGGCCCTCTGTGTAGGTGGAGAGGAGAAGTGAAAACAGGAGAAAGATGGAATGGGTGAGCCAGCAGGGGAAAGGAAGCAAGTGGGGATGTATATATGCACAAATAAGAAGGACCTAGTGGGTTGAAGGCGAAAGAAAGAGTAAACACAAGGGAGGAAGAGAGAAGGACAAGGGAAGAAATGATAGGGTCGCAGACTCAAAGAAGGGAGAATAGAGTAAGGCAAAGAAGGAAGATGGCCCTGAGGATAGAAGGTAGAAAATTACAAGATGAGGAGAGAGAATGGGGCAGGGGAGATGGGTGTGAGCTGAGGGTGATGAGAAAATAATTTGAAATACAGGGATAAATGGAGGGTGATATGGTAGTACATAAAAGAAGAGTTAACCAAAGGAGGAGGAGTAATGGTCTCAAGCTGCAGTGGGGGAGGTTTAGATTGGATATTAGGAAAAACTTTTTCACTAAGAGGGTGGTGAAACACTGGAATGCGTTACCTAGGGAGGTGGTAGAATCTCCTTCCTTAGAGGTTTTTAAGGTCAGGCTTGACAAAGCCCTGGCTGGGATGATTTAACTGGGAATTGGTCCTGCTTCGAGCAGGGGGTTGGACTAGATGACCTTCTGGGGTCCCTTCCAACCCTTATATTCTATGATTCTAAAGATGAGCGTTAGAAGGATAGAAATCAAAGCCCAGAAATTATAGGTTGTTCCCTCAACCAAGGGGAAGGAACCACTGAACCTGGGCCACAAATGAATGCTGTTGATAAAGGAAAAATCAGGGATAAGAGTGATTGTCAAAGGTTGAAAAATCAAGGATCCAGAAGGGAACCCTCAACAATGCCTACCATTCCTCAAAGATGTCTAAGGAATCAGTGGACACCACCCAGAGGCAATCTGCCCAGAGGTGTGATAGGACAAGGGACCAGAAATGACCCCCACAGTTGCAGAGCACCCTACCATTGAGCTTTCTCCTTCTGGTTTGGTGGATGGCAAGGTTGGCTGATGGCCAGCAGGAGGTTGATGAGGAGGGCTCTCAACTTTGTGGGAGCAGGAATAGGGTGTTCTTATAATCTCATGAAGGGGAAAAGTGCAGCCAGAACCTCAGTGAAAGATTAAAGAGGAGCCAGAAGAGGGGCTGCATCCTGATGCGCTCTATATAGACATGCTCCAGGGGTTCGCTCACCGCATTTATGGGTGTAGTGGAAGACTGAAGGGTGAGGGAGCAGATCAATTTTATTTTGCTGACTGACTCAGTTCCTCTGTTCTAGTGCTAATGGAAGATAAGGTTTGCAAGGATTAAAAAGATGTTATTAAAGCAGGGACATAAGTACATAGGACATTCTAAGCGTTAGTGAGAAAAGGAGTGGTGTCACAGGGTCAGGCCAGAAACGCAGCCACTCTGGGCCCAATGTCAGGGCAAAAACGTTGACGAGGTGGACCATGAGCCCCTCCATGCAGACCCAGAGGCACAGCAGGTGACCTGGCACAGCCTCGGTGACCCCCCAGCACCTCGGGCCATAGGTTGGGGGAGAACAGGGTAGCCTGTGAGATGACTAAAGTAGACCCTGTCCCCCCACTCCAGCCGCCAGCTGTCTTTGGCAGCCAGATCTGTATGGGTCTCCTGCAGGAAAACTACAGAGTACCCTCCTTCCTTCTTCGAGAACACTGGCACCTGCAGAGACCCATCCTACAGCTTTGGGTGTTCAATGTTGCAAGGATGATGGGTGCCATGAGAAGGGCTGGGGGGATTCTCGCCAGCAGGGACACTCACGGCCCCCATTGGGCCACACAGCAAACCTTGACCTACCCTGTAGGTGAGCAAGGAGTCACAGAAGCTGCAGACCCGCTGGTAGGCTGCAGTGGCTTGCTTCCCGGTCCTTTTACCCTCCCCCATGAGGGCCCTCATGGCCCAGAGGATTTTATGAAAGTCCCCCCATCACTGGAGAGCGAGCTGCACATTGTTGCAGGAGCCACGGACGTCTTCCAGAAACTCCCACAGCTCCTCTCGCAGTGTATGGGGGACCGGGGTCACTGGCTCCCGGCTGTCCTCTGGCAGAGCCCCGTGGCCCACTGAGACGGGTAGGCAAGGGGCGGATCCCCGACGTGGCACTCAATAGGCTGGTGCCACATGGCCCGCCTCAGACCCCAGCTCAATGCAGGGGCGACAGAGGAAAGATAGCAGCCTCTAGTGGGTTGGGACAGGGGAACATGAAGGCCACTCCTGGGGGCCATCCATTGGGAAAGGGAAGGAGATGGCCCCAGGGGCGGCAATGGCATCATGGGAGGTGGAGGGGATAAGGACGGGGTTGGCTTCAGGGGCAGGGCCGGGGTCAGGAACAGGGTCGGGGAGGGGAACAGAGGCAGGATCCAGGGCCTCAGTAGTCTGGCCACTGGGAGAAGTGACCCCTCTCGGTCGGACTCAGGGGTCTGGGAAGTGAGAAGGGGGCCCTCTGTGATGCCTGTCTCTTCAGCGGGTGTGACAGCCATGGCATCAGGAGGTGGACGATCTTTGGTGGGGCCCCCACCCAGGAAGGATGTCAGTTGCCCCACACCAACGAGGGATGCCCCTGGTGACTCAAGTCCCGGTCACAAGGCACTGGCCATCGCCCCAGTAGGCTCGGCGGCTGTCAGCGGGGTGCCTAGTGTTGCAGCAGCTGCTCTTTGCCTACAGAGCTGAACCACATCCCAGTTTAGGGTTTTCCCCATTTGAACTTGTATATGGCTGCGAGGTTAAGGGGCCATTACAGTTGGTGAAGCAGCAATGGGAGGGGTTTACACCTTCTCCAGGAACTAACATTCTGGACTTTGTAACCAACCTACAAACCACCCTCTGAACCTCTCTAGCCCTTGCTAAAGAAAACCTACAAGATGCTCAAAAAGAGCAAAAAGCTTGGTATGATAAACATGCCAGAGAGCGTTCCTTCAAAGTAGGGGACGAGGTCATGGTCTTAAAGGCGCTCCAGGCCCATAAAATGGAAGCGTCATGGGAAGGACCATTCAGGGTCCAAGAGCACCTGGGAGCTGTTAATTATCTCATAGCATTCCCCACCTCCAACCGAAAGCCTAAGGTGTACCATATTAATTCTTTAAAGACCTTTTATTCCAGAGAATTAAAGGTTTGTCAGTTTATAGCCCAGGGAGGAGAGGACGCTGAGTGGCCTGAAGGTGTCTACTATGAAGGGAAAAGTGATGATGGCGTGGAAGAGGTGAACCTCTCCATGACCCTTGGGCATATGCAGCGCCAGAAAATCAAGGAGCTGTGCACTAGTTACACACTGACGTTCTCAGCCACCCCAGGACTAACTGAACGGGCATACCAGTCCATTGACACAGGTAATGCTCACCCAATTAGGGTCCAACCTTACCAGGTGTCTCCTCAAGCTAAAACTGCTATAGAACGGGAGATCCAGGATATGCTACAGATGGGTGTAATCCGCCCCTCTGGAAGTGCATGGGCATCTCCAGTGGTTCTAGTTCCCAAACCAGATGGAGAGATACTTTTTTGCATGGACTACCATAAGCTAAATGCTGTAACTCGCCCAGGCAACTATCCAATGCCACACACAGATGAACTATTGGACAGACCCAGTTCATCTCTACCTTGGACTTAACCAAGGTGTACTGGCAGGTACCACTGGATGAATCCACCAGGGAAAGGTCAGCCTTCATCACACATGTCGGCCTGTCCCCCAACCCATTAGGTAGGCCAGCAGAGACTGCGGGGACATAGGCGGCGAGTTATGTCTCCACGGGGCACCTTAGCACCAGCAATATTCAGAGCCCAGGGGCCCAGCTCCACCAATATTTGGGGCTGGGTGTCCCCCACCTGCTGCCTCCCCCGAGTGTCCCCTGGCCCCCTCTTGCTGCCCCCACACGCCGCCCCAGAGCAGAACGTCCCTGCCTCTTCTGTGAAGCTCCATGTTGCCTCCCTGCAGCAACTGCTGCCGCAGGGTCCTAGCGCCCCCCCCCATCTCCACTGCTGGGGCAGACTGACTGAGCCTGCCCTTCCACCTCAGACCCTTCCCTTTTCCAGCGGGACCCTCCACCAGCACAGGGGTCCCCCCCTGCCCACAGTCACTGCTCCTGCCCCATGCTGGGCAAGGAGGCAGCCCCATCCCTCACTCCCAGTGAAGCTACAGTCGGGCAACAGCAGGGGAGGAGGCGCACGCAGCACCCAGCAGCACCCACCACGGGGGAGGCGAGGGAGATTCCTGGACCTGAGAGGGGCCCTAGGAGCACATGCAGTGACAGTGGTGGGGGTGATTTTGCTACGGGGGTGGGAAAGGGGGCTCCGCCCCCAGAGGTCGCTGCTGCCAGCAGGGAAAGGGCTGGGGGGGGGGGGAAGTCCTCCTCTCTGGCCCCTGTTCTGGAGCAGCCTGCCTGTACCCCAAACTCATCCCCAGCCCTGCCCCACCCCAGAGCCCACACCCCCAGCCAGAGCTTTTACCCCCCCACACCCTCAACCCTCTACCCTAGCCCTGAGCCCCCCCACACCCCAAACACCTTATCCCCAGTCCCATCCAGAGCCCTCATCCCCCTGCACTCCAACCGTCTGCCCCAGCCCTGAGCCTCTCTAACCCCCCAAACCCATCAGCCCCAGATAGAGCCCTCACCCCCCACACTCCTACTCTCACCCTGAGCCCCTCCCATACCCCACAGCCCTCACCCGTGTACCCCAATGCCCTGCCCCAGCCTAGGGCCTGCAGCCCAGACCTCCTCCCCCACCCAAATTCCCTCCTAGAGCCTTGGGCAGGTGGAGGGCGGAGTTTGGGCGGGGCGGGTTCTGGGCAACACCAAAATTTCTACAAACCTGCCACCCCTGTGCAGGGATTGTTCTTCTCCTTTTCCCCATGCTGGCCAGTGATGAGGTTAGCTGAGGACTGCCATGAACCTTTGAGGGGAGCAAATCTGCCAGAACCCACCAAGGCAGAGGAGGAACTTTATCACACTGGGTACATGTCACCTCAGGACGAAATGCAGAGACAAAATTTCAAGCTGCATGGACACTTTTCAAAGACACCATAATAGAAGCTCAACTTAAATGTAAACCCCAAATTAAAAAACACAGTAAAAGAACTAAAAAAGAGACACCGTGGCTTAACAACCATGTGAAAGAAGAAGTGAGAGATAAAAAGGCATCTTTTAAAAAGTGGAAGTTAAATCCTAGTGAGGTAAATAGAAAGGAGCATAAACACTGACAAACTAAATGTAAAAATGTAATAAGAAAAGCCAAAAAGGAGTTTGAAGAACAGCGAGCCAAAAACTCAAAAGGTAATAACAACATGTATTTTAAGTACATCGGAAGCTGGAAGCCTGCTAAACAATCAGTGGGGCCTCTGGACGATCGAGATACAAAGGGAGAACTTAAAGACGATAAAGTCATTGAGGAGAAACTAAATGAATTCTTTGCTTCAGTCTTCATGGCTGAGGATGTTAGAGAGATTCCCAAACCTGAGCCATCTTTTGTAGGTGACAAATCTGAAAAATTGTCACAGATTGGAGTGTCACTAGAGGAGGTTTTGGAATTAATTGATAAACTTAACAGTAACAAAGTCACCAGGACCAGATGGCATTCACCCAAGAGTTCTGAAAGAACTCAATAGTTCCGCAATTTCACATTTAACTATCGTTTGTAACCTGTCCTTTAAATCAGCTTCTGAACCCAAAGACTGGAAGATAGCGAATGTAACACCAATATTTAAAAAGGGCTCTAGAGGTGATCCTGGCAATTACAGAACGGTAAGTCTAACGTCAGTACCGGACAAATTAGTTGAAACAATAGTAAAGAATAAAATTGTCAGACACATAGAAGAACATAAATTGTTGAGCAAAAGTCAACATGGTTTCTGTAAAGGGAGATCATGTCTTACTAATCTATTAGAGTTCTTTGAAGGGGTCAACAAACATGTGGACAAGGGGGATCCAGTGGACAGAGTGTACTTAGATTTCTAGAAAGCCTTTGACAAGGTCCCTCACCAAAGGCTCTTAAGTAAATTAAGTTGTCATGGGATAAGAGGGAAGATCCTTTCATGGATTGAGAACTGGTTAAAAGACAGGGAACAAAGGGTAGGAATAAATGGTAAATTTTCAGAATGGAGAGGGGTAACTAGTGGTGTTCCCCAAGTGTCAGTCCTAGGACCAATCCCATTCAACTTAGTCATAAATGATCTGGAGAAAGGGGTAAACAGAGAGGTGGCAAAGTTTGCAGATGATACTAAACTGCTCAAGATAGTTAAGACCAAAGCAGACTGTGAAGCACTTCAAAAAGATCTTGCAAAACTAAGTGATTGGGCAAAAATATGGCAAATGAAATGTAATGTGGGTAAATGTAAAGTAATGCACATTGGAAAAAAAATAACCCCCACTATACATCCAATATGATGGGGGGGGTGCTAATTTAGCTACAACTAATCAGGAAAGAGATCTTGGAGGCATCGTGGATAGTTCTCTGAAGACGTACACGCAGTGTGCAGTGGCAGTCCAAAAAGCAAACAGGATGTTAGAAATCATTAAAAAGGGATAGAGAATAACACGGAGAATATCTTATTGCCCTTATGTAAATCCATGGTCTGCCCACATCTTGAATACTGCATACAGCTGTGGTCTCGTCATCTCAAAAAAGATATACTGGCATTAGAAAAGGTTCAGAGAAGGGCAACTAAAATGATTAGGGGTTTTGAACGGGTCCCATATGAGGAGAGATTAAAGAGGTGAGGACTTTTCAGCTTGGAAAAGAGGAGACTATGGGGGGATATGATAGAGGTATATAAAATCATGAGTGGTGTGGAGAAAGAGAATAAGGAAAAGTTATTTACTTGTTCCCATAATATAAGAACTAGGGGCCACCAAATGAAATTAATGGGCAGCAGGTTTAAAACAAATAAAAGGAAGTTCTTCTTCACACAGCACACAGTCAACCTGTGGAACTCCTTGCCTGAGGAGGTTGTGAAGGCTAGGACTATAACAGGGTTTAAAAGAGATCTGGATAAATTCATGGAGGTTAAGTCCACTAATGTCTATTTTCCAGGATGGGTAAGGAATGGTGTCCCTAGCCTCTGTTTGTCAGAGGGTGGAGATAGATGGCAGGAGAGAGATCACTAGATCATTACCTGTTAGGCTCACTCCCTCTGAGGCACCTGGCATTGACCACTGTCAGTAGACAGGATACTGGGCTGGATGGACCTTTGGTCTGACCCAGTACGGCCATTCTTATGTTCCTATGGATTCAAGGATCTAGGAAATATGATATATTGATAGAGAGAAAGCGGTCTTGGGAATAAGTAATGCTTAGGGAGGAAAACCTGTTACTGTTTCTTTTAGAGCTTAGAAATAGGAGCCTTGCAGAATGGGCAGCGGCAAGTCTCCCTTCCCTCCCAGCCAATTAGGCTGAGCTCTGGGAAGGGGTCCAGCATATATGAGGCCTCCTCCCTCAAAACAATAAAGATGATGTCACTCTGAGAAGCTTTGCATGCTGAGCTTTCCTTGCCTGAGGACAAATTACCTAACTGGGGTGAAGGGCCAGCTGGAGCAGAAGCTGTCTGAGGTCCTACAGCTGGCCTAAAATGTAACCCACCTCCCAGGGAACTCCTTTCTTAAGGTGTCAAGGTTCCTCCCCCACTCTGAACTCTAGGGTACAGATGTGGGGACCTGCATGAAAAACCTCCTAAGCTTATCTTTACCAGCTTAGGTCAAAACTTCCCCAAGGTACAAAATATTACACCCGTTATCCTTGGAATGGCCGCTACCACCACCAAACTAATACTGGTTACTGGGGAAGAGCTGTTTGGACACGTCTTTCCCCCCAAAATACTTCCCAAAACCTTGCACCCCACTTCCTGGACAAGGTTTGGTAAAAAGCCTCACCAATTTGCCTAGGTGACTACAGACCCAGACCCTTGGATCTTAAGAACAATGAACAATCCTCCCAACACTTGCACCCCCCCTTTCCTGGGAAATGTTGGATAAAAAGCCTCACCAATTTGCATAGGTGACCACAGACCCAAACCCTTGGATCTGAGAACAATGAAAAAGCATTCAGTTTTTACAAGAAGACTTTTAATAAAAAATAGAAGTAAATAGAAATAAAGAAATCCCCCCTGTAAAATCAGGATGGTAGATATCTTACAGGGTAATTAGATTCAAAACATAGAGAACCCCTCTAGGCAAAACCTTAAGTTACAAAAAAGATATACAGACAGAAATAGTTATTCTATTCAGCACAATTCTTTTCTCAGCCATTTAAAGAAATCATAATCTAACACATACCTAGCTAGATTACTTACTAAAAGTTCTAAGACTCCATTCCTGTTCTGTCTCTGGCAAGAGCAGCACACAGACAGACACAAACCCTTTGTTTGTCTCCCTCCTCCCAGCTTTTGAAAGTATCTTGTCTCCTCATTGGTCATTTTGGTCAGGTGCCAGCGAGGTTACCTTTAGCTTCTTAACCCTTTACAGGTGAGAGGAGCTTTCCCCTGGCCAGGAGGGATTTCAAAGGGGTTTACCCTTCCCTTTATATTTATGACACGCCCCCCAAATCTCAGCTAGGGTGAAACTCTGGCTGGGATTTCTTCCTGGAGCTCTAGGAAAAACAGAGTTAATAAGACACATGCATCTCTAAATATACTACCAAGTACATAAAGACTAACAATATTTTCCACATCTCAAGGACGATTTTAACCAGTTGATTCTGGGAAACTTTCACGGGAGAGTGCATCAGCCACTTTGTTAGAAGCTCCTGAGATGTGTTGGATGTCGAAATCAAAATCTTGGAGAGCTAAACTCCACCGAAGAAGTTTTTTGTTAGTTTCTTTGACGGTGTGAAGCCACTTCAGTGCAGCATGGTCGGTTTGCAGGTGGAAACGCCGTCCCCAAACATATGGGCGTAGCTTTTCCAGAGCGTAGACAATGGCGTAACATTCTTTTTCAGTGACTGACCAGTTGCTTTCCCTCTCAGACAGTTTTTTGCTGAGAAACACTACAGGGTGGAATTCTTGATCAGGTCCTTTCTGCATTAAAACTGCTCCCACACCATGCTCGGACGCATCTGTGGTTACTAGGAACGATTTGTCAAAGTCTGGGGCCCTTAGTACAGGGTCAGACATGAGTGTCGCTTTAAGCTTGTTAAAGGCCTTCTGACACTTTCCGGTCCACTGAACAGCATTTGGCTGTTTCTTTTTGGTTAGGTCTGTCAGTGGGGCAGCGATCTGGCTGTAGTGCGGTACAAATCGTCTGTAATAACCGGCCAAGCCTAAGAAGGATTGAACCTGTTTCTTTGACTTTGGGACAGGCCACTTTTGGATAGCATCCACTTTGGCCTGTAGGGGGCTGATAGTTCCTTGACCCACCTGGTGTCCAAGGTAAGTCATTCTGTTTAGGCCTATTTGACACTTCTTAGCCTTAACAGTTAGTCCTGCCTCCCTTATGCGCTCAAGGACTTTTTGTAGATGTTCCAGGTGGTCTGCCCAGGAATCCGAAAATATGGCCACATCGTCAAGGTAGGCGACTGCATATTCTCCTAATCCCGCTAGGAGACCATCTACAAGTCTTTGGAAAGTGGCGGGTGCATTTCGCAGCCCGAAAGGGAGTACATTAAATTCATACAACCCGAGATGTGTGATGAAGGCTGACCTTTCCTTGGCAGATTCATCTAGCGGTACCTGCCAGTACCCCTTGGTTAAGTCCAAGGTAGAGATGAACTGGGCCCGTCCCAGTTTCTCTAATAGTTCATCTGTGCGTGGCATTGGATAGTTGTCTGGGCGAGTTACAGCATTTAGCTTACGGTAGTCCACGCAAAAACGTATTTCCCCATCTGGTTTGGGAACTAGAACCACTGGAGATGCCCATGCACTTTCAGAGGGGCGGATTACCCCCATCTGTAACATATCCTGGATCTCCCGTTCTATAGCAGTTTTAGCTTGAGGAGACACCCGGTAAGGTTGGACCCTAATTGGGTGAGCATTACCTGTGTCAATGGAGTGGTATGCCCGTTCAGTCAGTCCTGGGGTGGCTGAGAACGTTGGCGCATAGCTAGTGCACAGCTCCTGGATCTGCTGTCGCTGCATATGCCCAAGGGTCATGGAGAGGTTCACCTCTTCCACACCACCACCACATTTCCCTTCGTAGTAAACACCTTCAGGCCACTCAGCGTCGTCTCCTCCCTGGGCTGTAAACTGACAAACCTTTAATTCTCTGGAATAAAAGGGCTTCAGAGAATTAATATGGTACACCTTAGGCTTTCGGTTGGAGGTGGGGAATGCTATGAGATAATTAACAGCTCCCAGGCGCTCCTGGACCGTGAATGGCCCTTCCCACGATGCTTCCATTTTATGGGCCTGGAGCGCCTTTAAGACCATGACCTGGTCTCCTACTTTGAAGGAACGCTCTCTGGCATGTTTATCATACCAGGCTTTTTGCTCTTTTTGAGCATCCTGTAAGTTTTCTCTAGCAAGGGCTAAAGAGGTTCGGAGGGTGTTCTGTAGGTTGGTTACAAAGTCCAGAATGTTAGTTCCTGGAGAAGGTGTAAATCCCTCCCATTGCTGCTTCACCAACTGCAATGGCCCCTTAACCTCACGGCCATATACAAGTTCAAATGGGGAAAACCCTAAACTGGGATGTGGTACAGCTCTGTAGGCAAAGAGCAACTGCTGCAACACTAGGTCCCAATCATTGGAGTGCTCATTTACAAATTTACGTATCATGGCCCCCAAAGTTCCATTAAACTTCTCCACCATGCCATTTGTTTGATGGTGGTAAGGAGTGGCAACCAAGTGATTTACCCCATGAGCTTCCCAAAGGTTTTTCATAGTTCCTGCCAGGAAATTAGTCCCTGCATCTGTGAGGATGTCGGAGGGCCAACCTACCCTGGCAAAAATGTCTGCTAGTGCCTGACACACACTTTTAGCCCTGGTGTTGCTTAGAGCTACTGCTTCCGGCCATCGGGTGGCAAAATCCATGAAAGTCAGTATGTACTGCTTCCCTCTGGGTGTCTTTTTCGGAAAAGGACCCAGAATATCCACAGCTACTCGCTGAAATGGAACTTCAATGATGGGGAGGGGTTGTAGAGGGGCTTTGACCTGGTCTTGGGGTTTTCCCACTCTTTGGCACACCTCACAAGACTGGACATAGGTAGAAACATCCTTGCCCATTCCCTCCCAGTGGAATGACCCCCCCAAACGGTCTTTGGTCCTGTTCACCCCAGCATGGCCACTAGGGTGATCATGGGCTAAGCTCAAGAGCTTGGCCCGGTATTTAGTTGGAACTACCAACTGTCTCTGAGGATGCCAGTCTTCCTGGTGTCCACCAGAAAGAGTTTCCTTGTATAAAAGTCCTCTTTCTATAACAAACCTGGATCGATTAGAAGAGCTGAGAGGCGGTGGGTTGCTCCGTGCCGCCGTCCAAGCTCTCTGGAGGCTTTCATCTGCTTCCTGTTCGGTCTGGAACTGTTCCCTTGATGCTGGAGACATCAGTTCCTCATGGGATTGTGGACCTAGGCTTGGTCCCTCTGGAAGCGATATAGGGGATGGAGCTGTTTCTGTTGACTGTGAACCGCTCTCCGCTGGTGCACTATGTTGGGATTCAGGCTCCGGCTGAGCCTCTTGGGTCGGGTTATCGGCTGCTGCCAGTTCAGGTTCGGTGGGGCCCTCTGTTGTTGAGGTTGCAAGTACTGGATTCAGTGCTGACACGGGGTCTGGTGTTGGTTGTTCGGCTGGTTCCGGTTCTAGGACTGGTTCCGTCTGGGTCTCTGGGACTGGATCCACTACTGCTGTTGCAGACATTGGCCTGGGGTCCGGGTCCATCACCTCTGACTGGGTCCTGATAGAAGTTTCCGGAACAGAGCTAGGCCTCACGGCTTGTTTAGCCTGGCTGCGGGTGACCATTCCCACCCTCTTGGCCTGTTTCACATGATTGGCCAAGTCTTCTCCCAACAGCATGGGGATGGGATAATCATCATAGACTGCAAAAGTCCACATTCCTGACCAGCCCTTGTACTGGACAGGCAACTTGGCTGTAGGCAAATTGAAAGAGTTGGACTTGAAGGGTTGAATCGTCACTTGGATCTCTGGGTTGATTAAATTGGGGTCCACTAAGGAAGCATGGATAGCTGACACTTGTGCTCCGGTGTCCCTCCACGCGGTGACCTTCTTCCCGCCCACACTCACAGTTTCCCTCCGCTCCAAGGGTATCTGGGAGGTATCTGGGCCTGTGGACCTCTGGTGTGATTCCGGTGCAATGAACTGTAATCTGTTGGGGTTCTTGGGGCAGTTGGCCTTTACATGCCCCAGCTCGTTACACTTAAAACATCGTCCAGCTGACGGGTCACTGGGGCGAGGAGGGTTGCTGGAGAACGGGGTGGTGGGACGACAAGGGGTCTGGAGGGTTCTTTGGGAGGTAGGTGGGGCTTTGGGCGGCCCCCGGTAATAGGGTGTGGTCTGGGGTGGTCCCTTCTGGTCTCCACTCCAACTGCGACCAGTTTTCTTCTTCTCTGCCACCTCCACCCATCTGGCTCCAATCTCTCCTGCCTCGATTACAGTTTTGGGCTTCCCGTCTAGGATGTATCTTTCTATTTCCTCAGGAACACCCTCTAAGAATTGTTCCATTTGCATTAGGAAGGGCAAATTTACTGGAGATTCAACACCTGCTCCTGATATCCAGGCATCCCAATGTTTCACAATGTGGTAGGCATGTCGGGTAAATGACATGTCTGGTTTCCACCTTAGGGCTCTGAACCTCCGACGAGACTGCTCGGGTGTTATCCCCATTCTGACTCTCGCCTTGGATTTAAACAGTTCATACTTGTTCATGTGTTCTTTAGGCATTTCAGCTGCCACCTCAGCTAAGGGTCCACTGAGCTGCGGCCTCAGCTCTACCATGTATTGGTCAGTAGAGATGTTGTACCCAAGGCAGGCCCTTTCAAAGTTTTCTAAGAAGGCCTCAGTATCATCACCTGCCTTGTAGGTGGGGAACTTTTTGGGATGGGAAGTGGTACCTGGAGAAGGATTGCTAGGGTTTGTTGGTATATTCTGCTGGGCCTTTATCCTCTCCACCTCCTCCACATGCTTCCTCTCTTTTTCCTTCTCCTCCTCCACATGCTTCCTCTCTTTTTCCTTCTCCTCCTCCACATGCTTCCTTGCCTCCATTTCCCTCTTGTGGGCAGCCTCCTGTACCTCCTTCTCCAGCCGCATGAGTTCTATCTGTCTTTCATGTTCCCTTTGTCTTTCCTCAGCCTGAAATTTGGCTAATTCCAGCTGTAGTTGAGCTGAGGATTTGGTCATTCTAACCTCTCTGTTTTTAACTAACTTTACACTAAAAGTTCTAAGACTCCATTCCTGTTCTGTCTCTGGCAAGAGCAGCACACAGACAGACACAAACCCTTTGTTTGTCTCCCTCCTCCCAGCTTTTGAAAGTATCTTGTCTCCTCATTGGTCATTTTGGTCAGGTGCCAGCGAGGTTACCTTTAGCTTCTTAACCCTTTACAGGTGAGAGGAGCTTTCCCCTGGCCAGGAGGGATTTCAAAGGGGTTTACCCTTCCCTTTATATTTATGACATAAGGAGCGAGTTAATACCTGCTTGGATCCTCCAGCTCCAGGAGGAGGGCTGGTACTCCAGTCTTAAGTAGAGACAGAAGTATTATTTGAAGTATAATCAAGCTTCAGGAGGAGGTCTCAGCAGCGGGGAAGGAAACATACGGAATTCTTACATGGACCCAGAGTGGGAGTGAACTTAAAGGACTAAAGAAGGGTTTTTGTTCTGTAAAGAGAGTTAATAAACCAGGCCATGAAGCGGGGGGTGAGGGGTATTGGAAGTAATCTGATCTTGGTAATTGATTAGAAGTACTGGGGTGAGGCACTGCAAAAGAACCTCCTCACTGTAATGTATTTTAATTATTCACTGTATAAACAAAACACCTATTCACAGTATGGGGAAATTCACTGCTA
The DNA here is from genome assembly GCF_965140235.1 of Caretta caretta. Taxonomy (NCBI): domain Eukaryota; kingdom Metazoa; phylum Chordata; order Testudines; family Cheloniidae; genus Caretta; species Caretta caretta. Next base: position 27,386,152 of record NC_134215.1, on the reverse strand, counting down.
TGCTGAGGGACTAGGACCCATTTAAACCCTCACAAAAGGCCTTAAGTAGGATTTAAGTTGAATATAAGCCTAGTGCTAGCCCTCTGAATAGAGTAAATTTCTCCCAATAATGAACAGTTGTAAATTGGTGTTTGCTAGAATAACATCCTGCTGTGCTTTTTTGGTGTGTTTACTTTAGGGATTTTCCAGCTCTATTATGAACACAGGAACTGCCAAATCAGTCAGCTAATCCAGTGATTCATCTCATCCAGGATCCTGTCTCCAACAGTAGCCAGATGCCGCTGTCGCTGAGTTTTATTTTTCTTTTAATGTGTTAATAATTTGTTGTCTGCTTGCTTCTAAAGCAAAGTTATGGCAGAACTATCTACCAGTGCAACAGAAGGCAATCAGGTATCTGTGAGATGGTTCTGTGCAAGAACCTGACTAGAATAGCTTAATTGTATGTTTCTGTTTCCGGGAAGGGGGAATACCAATTAAGAGGATTCTATTTGAGTACCAGATTATTCAAGAGGGAAATAGGGTCAAAAACAAAAAACCCTGATCATAAACTGAGAGAATGGGTCATAAGTGAAGATAATTTTTTTGATACAGAGATTTGGCTAACTTGTGGAACAGATTGTGCTGCCGTTGCTGGCTGAGAGAGTCAAACTTGCAGAGAAGAATGCACCTAAAAGGAGTTATTGAAGGTGCTTTGAAAATAGAAAAATTAACAGTTTAAAAAACTGAAGAAAGATGATAGGTCAGAAGCTCTATCTGGGCACTCTCCAAAAAGATCTCTTATTAAGTCTGTCTGAGTGGCACTAGATCTCTCTAGCTGAGTAATGCTATTTAGGATCTTGTTCCATAGTATGGGCTTGTTTTGGATGACATCTATTCACCAGCAATATGAATATTTGAAGGTGGAGAAATAGAAGGAATGACCATCCTATTGATACATTACTAAAGAAATGCCTCAAAAATGACAAACTGAAACGTTTGATAAGGCTACATCAACAATTCTAATATCAACCTTAATAGCCACTGTATACACATGCTCTAATGAAAATATTCTAATGACCACCCCCACTCCCCCTGCCTTCTCAGGTCCTAAGTCTGCTTTGGGATCCATTAACATGGACCCCTTTCCCTTTGCCAGTGGAGTTCTGAAACAGGACTGGAGCTTAGTAAAACCACTGACATACAGAGGAGGAGGGAAAACTGAACAATCACATATCTGCAATTTACTGTCAATTTTTTTAAACAAAATTATGATACATAGAGTAGGTGCTAACTATTCCTATCTGCCCCGCAACCTAGCCTGGGTACAGGGCTCCAGGCTAGCAGGTCCCAGTGGAAATTCAGGGTCCTAGACTGTAAGCTCTTCAGAATAGAGACTGTATCTCCATAATTGTTTGTACAGAGTAGCAGAGAGATTATGGGGAGTGTGTATCACTGCGTCAGTATGATACTCAGTGATTTGAGGTAATGCAGGCCATGCATGGGGTGCTAGGCTCACATGTATTTTGGGGATAAAGTATGTTGCAGTGGTCCCTGATGTGCACATTCTTTTTCAGCTTGTTATCCTGTAGCTTCATGATGTTGACTGATCACCTGTATCTGGTACCGACCACTGTCAGAGGCAGGATACTAGATTTACCAGTGTAATGATCTGATTGGGTGTGGGAATTCCTATGTTTCCATGAAATGTTTTTAAAACAAAAAAACAGAGACAAGGTGAATGAGTTTTTTTTTTTATTTGAACCAGCTTCTGTTGACGAGTGACAAGCTTTCCAGCTTACACAGAGCGCTTCTTCAGAAAGCTCAAACGCTTCTCTTTCACCAACAGAAGTTGGTCCAATAAAAGATATTATCTCACCCACCTTGTCTCTCTCATATCCGGGATCAGCACAGCAACAAAAATGCAGCATTTGAAAAAAAAAAAATCCAACTGTTCTGTGCTAGGCCTCAGGCCTATCAGGAGTGCTCCGAAAGAATGAGGCCTACACACAGCAAAGCAGCGAGTTATTGGCTTTATTGAAGGTAAGTGACACACCCGCAACGGGGACTCCAAGCGTTGCTGTCACGGAGGTGGGGAACCCAGCGCACCGGAGCTCTGCCTGGGACGGAGTCTGACGAAGGGGTAAACAGCGAGCCATAATAAGCAGTACACAGAAACAGCTCATGAATATATAATTAGGTATTTTCCTAAGGGGGCTTTCCGCTACCTGACAAAGGGCCATGCAGGGCAGACAAAACCCCCCTAAAGCTGGTTATAGCTGGTTTTCCATGTCCTACAGTGACCCGTCCGCTCCAAGAAAGCGGAAGTTCCCTAGCTAGGCCGTTACAAAGTCTTCCGCAGTCCCTTACACCAACCTTTTGTAGAGGAATAAAGCTGAAATTATGGGAAGAAATAACACATTAGGTTCAGCAAAGGGCATAAATGAGACTTAAATGGTACATGGGCTTTGTGCTGATTGCTTGTATCAGGTAAATTCCACACTTGGGGGTAAAAATCCCGGCCTCCTATTGAGTGGAAAAAATTCCATTGACTTCTGGCCCAGCATTTCACTCTTGGTGAATAAGGAGAGTAAATTAACTTATACTTAGCAATTCATCTAAACTTATGTATCAACATGCCCTAATGGTCAGAGATTTACTCTTGGTATCAGCAGTTCAACACTAGTGGCAAACAGCATGATTTCCCTGGTGCTTATGTTGTATTACAGCGCAAATGAAATGCAATGCACAGCTGGTTTTCCTAGTTTGTGTATAGTCATCATACACTTTAAAGGGAACAAGCTATTGAAAAGAATATTTTCAATGTGTGAGTAAAAAGCAGCACTGGCAAAGTTGAAAGGGGGAATTACAAAAACACTCCTTCCCAGTATTGTGTTAATAGTAAAAAATAAATTTTAAAACAGGGCAGGTCATCTAGAAGGAGGTCACTGTGACTTGCTGCCAACAAGGCATTAATAGAAAATATAGTCATTCTACTGCAGTTCTGTGTCACCTAAAGATGTTTTATTTACATCTCGGCACTTATTACCATTTTCTAATAGAAATAATGAACTTGGAGCAGGAGTTTGCATTCACCAATGCTTGAGAAGATTAGTTTATGGTGAGTGTTTGAACACAAGTGCAGCTTACAGATCATCATTGCTTTAACCTTTATTTCCCCCCCATCCCCCCGTATAGTTTAATCAATCAATCGCTGCTCGGGGCACAGTGGATCAATACATTAAAACTGGTTAGCATGTCAGGAAGACACCACCTCTACCAGTAATAAAATATTGAAAACACACTGGTAAATATATAGATCCCATAATAGAAAACAATCTGATAAACAAGGAGACAGAAGCCACTCTGTGCAAAAGGTCTGTGTAATGGTTTGGTTTTTTTAAATAAGCAATAGTCCAACACTCACCATATTCCTTCACTGGCAACTCTCAATTTACGCAGGTATACACAAGATGAATGCAACACAGCAATAGAACAATATCCACAAGCTACAATAGATGAAAAGAGAGGCCAGAACGGATACTGTGAACACTGTTCCCAATCCTCTGAGGTACTAAACACCACCTTCAAAGCACTGAGTCCTTCAACTCCCATTAAAATTGTTGACCTGCGGAGCCCAGCACATTGGAGGACTGGATCTTAAACCAGGAAAGTGAGGGTGGCCACTATGGGTTCTCTAATCCCTGTGGTAAACTGATAGCTTCAATCTAGAGTCTCATAAATCTTTCCCTTTTTCCCCCTACCCTATGTACACTGTAACGTACTACACAATCAGTCTAACTTCCTCCTAGGATATAATTCTGAAATTTGTCTCCAGTGTGGAACTTTGCCAAATTCATTCTTAAAAGTTGCACTGTGTTGTTGGTTCCTTGTCTCTTTGCCTAATCTTGAATTAACACGTGACAAACTCCATGCTAGAACGGCCATATTGGGTCAGCCCAATGGTCCATCTAGCCTAGTATCCTGTCCTCCAACAGTGGCCAATGCCACGTGCTTCTGAGAGAATGAACAAACAGGCAATTATCAAGTGATCCATCCTTGATCAAGTTAGTCTGAACTATTCTCACAGGTGACAGTAAACATGAACTCAAGGCACAGTCAAATTTTAACTGTATACCACTCTGCAATTACATGGGGAAGCATATAGCTGGTGTGAAATTCCTTACTTGACTGAGCTTTCAGTTCCTCTGTATGAAAAATAAGCAATTATTTTAGTAATGAGAGTTTTTTCATTTACCTGAAAGTGTTGAGAGGCACTAGTTTATAGGTTGCAATTTACAGATTTGGGCAGGCTTTCAGTTCATGTTCCTTTGTGCAAAGCATTTACAATTTCTTTGTTTAAAAAAAAAAAAGCAAATCTTAGCTTGCAGACTTAATGGAAAACATGAACCATCTGTGAATGTTACTTGCAGCTCATTTGCTTCATTGGCAAATATTAAACTGTGTTGTAAAGATCCAGTGGAATTATGGAAATGGGTTTTAACATTAAAATCAAGGTGCAATTAGAACATTTCACTGCATAATTGTTTGGCAGAATATGATACTAAGCAGACGATACCCAGCTTTCTTATTTATTGGTCACAGGTTGTTTCTTTAGACCTACATAAGCTGTAAAGGGGTAGGTGTGTGTGTTAAAATTTACATAGTTATGAAGAGAGTTCATGCATTTTTATTTTGTCACTTTTTTTGTTTTCAATCCATTATCTTCATTTCCTCTAACCCAATTTCAGTTGCAGCTTGTATAATTCAGTGAAGAAAAGACAGCAATGACTTCATGCTCTACTTTTGTATATGTCCTTGTACAAAAGGTATAGCATATTTGTTTTTAATTAGCACTTAGATAGACATAAGAGAAAGCGGTTAATCACTGACATGGCCCAGAGTGTTTTGTAAGTAAACACCATATTGCAATAGACATGCAATTAATTACACAACATACCAATTAAACATGTTCAGAATTTAAAAGGAAGATATAAAAAAGGATATCAGAGATTCAGTGCTGAACTCCCCAAGCAATTAAAAACCACCACAACATAGTCAACTGTTTAAAAAAAGTTGTTGTTTTTTAAAGTTTAATATCCTTTTTCAGGATCTTTCAATAAACAACTTACCCATTTTATAGATGAACACTAAGAGCTGACTTCTGCCAGCCTTACTCACATTCTACCTCCCTTAGGGTTGAACCGTGCACTCTTGACTCCCTTTGGTGAACAGTTACTCACATGAGATTGTCTGAGAGACTAAATGCTCATCAATGATAGTAAGGGCTTCACAGTATGATCCTCATTTAGTAGTCTCATTAAAATCAATTTGAATGAGTTGTTCCATAGAAATCAGTGGGCCAAACTGGGAACCTCTTACTCCTACTGGCATATGATTACTTATATGACTAGTCCCATTAAACTCAGCTGACAGTGAGGGGTTCATAGTCTGGTCCCAGGCAAGGCACTGCTCAATATGAGTAAGGTTGGCAGAAAGGTATTGGCCTCAAACTTATATAGAGTATCTACTTTACAACCTGATCTTGCAAGCAATCTCGCAGCTGGAGTTGCACCTACCTGAAGCCTGATGCATAGAAGCACTGTTGATTTTAGCAGGGGTGCTGGAACAATTTGTATAGTCGTAGTGCTGAGAGCCAATGAACCAGCTTAAACCCTGTATATAATGGAAACCACTTCAAGTCAGGGGGTGAGACAACACCCCTAGTTCCAGCACCTATGGACTTCATTGAGTGTTAAGAGTGTTCAGCACATCCTATTCAACATCTTGCAGGAATAAATGAAACTTGTGCCCAGTTCTACTTAGATGATAAGCTTTTGGTAGCAGGGACCATCTTTTTGTACAGCATCAACACAAGGGGGTTCTAGTCCATAACTGGGGTTCCTAGGTACTACTGAAATGCAAATGATAAATTTAATTGCACATGGTGAAATTACATGATCAGGTTCTGAAGTAGGTGCTATAAATACCTCTGATATTGGAGATTTCCTTAAATTCCTATATAAAAATGTGTAGGGTGGTTATATGAAAGATAAGATTAGTCCCAGGAAAAAAGGGTGTCCAGCTTTTAAAATGTATTATTGATTTCAGCTGGTGTTCTTGGTCCTTGGCACTGTGCCAGATCTGGCCTATCGCAAGTAAAGAAATGTAGCAGATCTCACAACCACTCCACTGAAATGGTGTAAGGAATATTGTCCATTACAAAACACGAGATCTAGCTTTTGCTCTGCTGTTAAAGTGAATTATTCCTCCGGGGGCAGTGCTCTTGCTGCATGGACAAAAACAGGGTTGGGTGGGGGGGGGGGTTCTGTTAGATGGATATTGCTGTTGGTTACTGAAGTTGTAATGAAGCAGCTGTTGTACAAGTCAACAACAGCAGGGGTAAGGAGGAGACCAAAGCTCACGTCCCTTGTCACAAGAGGATAATGCTATGAAGTAATTGTTCCCATAGTAGTTAATTCAAAAGCCAGGCATTTCCAGCCACTTTAGCAGCAGTTCTGATGTCATGTCTTTGTAACAGTATCCATGGACCTCTAGCTATTGTTCTAGCTTAATGGGTTGTAACTCAGGCAAAAATATTTCAACCTGAGTATGCTCTTTAAAAAAAAAAAAATTAAACCTCCGGTTGATTCCTTCTTCCTGAGCTTCTCCTCTTATTTTTTTACATGCCCGCTTTTTTAAGGTGATATTTATCTTTAAATGGGATTCCCATGCTCCTCTCCTCTTTACCCTCCACCTCCCCCCCCCACCGCACCTCCTGATGCCACAGGTGAAATATCTGATCTGCAGTAGGCGCTGAGAGGGAAGGGGAGGCTCTGACCAGCGGGGCCTGTGGGCAGGCAGGAGGCGCTGTAGGGAGGGGGAGTTTCTGGTAGGGGGTCACCTCCTCACCTCCCCGCCCACCTCCTGCGGGGCTCCCCAAAGTGCAGTGCCCAGGGCAGTCGCCCTGATTCATGTACCCTCAGGACAGCTCTGCTGATGGTTACTCTATCATGAGATTATACCAAGCCAGTAACAAAAGTAAACTTCTAGCTGGTCACACTGGTTAACAAGAAGTCAGAAATGCAGACTCCTTAGGCATTCCAGCCCTTGTCTTGCCACCCAGCCACTGGACTCTATGATGGGTGGATACTGAAAACCAATTTAATCAGATAGTATATTCTTCTAATTCTAAGAGAATCAGCCACTTAGCCAGTTCAATGTACGTCAGATCATACCCAATAATCATGCTGATATCAATCCTTTAGTAACTAGAGGTTTAACAATAAAAGAAGAATTAATAATGGCTAATAGATCATATACATACAAACAATTGTAAAAAGAAAAGGAGGACTTGTGGCACCTTAGAGACTAACAAATTTATTTGAGCATAAGCTTTCGTGAGCTACAGCTCACTTCATCAGATACATTCAGTGGATAATACAGTGGGGAGATTTATATACATAGAGAACATGAAACAATGGGTGTTGCCATACACACTGTTATGAGAGAGATCACTTAAGGTGAGCTATTACCAGCTGGAGGGGGGGGGGGGGACCTTTTGTAGTGATAATCAAGGTGGGAGGAATGAGTTTCTTCTACGGCCCATTGTGAGAACTAAGTGTCCTAGATGGGCCATCAGTATATAGCTGTCTGGCCTTAATGTAAATTTTATTGGGTGGGTGTTACCCAAGAATACAATACACGTATAAAATAATTGTGCTAAGCCCATATTCATAACTTCAGATACAAAGATGATTCATGTATATAAACAGGATAATCATACTTAACAAATTATAACTTTTCCATTGAAATCTTACATGAATGATTTTCCATTGAAATCTTACATAAATGATCTGGAAAAAGGGGTAAACAGTGAGGTAGCAAAATTTGCAGATGATACAAAATTACTAAAAATAGTTAAGACCCAGGCAGACTGTGAAGAGCTACAAAAGGATCTCTCAAAACTGGGTGACTGGGCAGCAAAATGGCAGATGAAATGTAATGTTGATAAATGCAAAGTAATGCACATTGGAAAGCATAATCACAGCTATACATATAAAATGATGGGGTCTAAATTAGCTCTTACCACTCAAGAAAGTGATCTGGGAGTCATTGTGGATAGTTCTCTGAAAACATCCACTCAGTGTGCAATGGCCGTCAAAAAAGCAAACAGAATGCTGGGAATAATTAAGAAGGGGATAGAATATAGGACAGAAAATATCATGTTGCCTCTATATAAATCCATGGTACGCCCACATCTTGAATACTGTGTGCAGATGTGGTCACCCCATCTCAAAAAAGATATAATGGAATTGGAAAAGGTTCAGAAAAGGGCAACAAAAATTATTAGGGGTATGGAACGGCTTCCGTATAAGGAGAGATTAATAAGACTGGGACTTTTCAGCTTGGAAAAGAGACAGCTAAGGGGAGATATGATTGAGGGCTATAAAATCATGACTGGTGTAGAGAAAGTAGATAAGGAAGTGTTGTTTACTACTTCTCATATCACGAGAACTAGGGGTCACCAAATGAATTAATAGGCATCAGATTTAAAACAAATAAAAGGAAGTCTTTCTTCACACAACACACAGCCAACCTGTGGAACTCCTTGCCAGAGGATGTTGTGAAAGCCAAGACCATAACTGGGTTCAAAAAAGAACTAGATAAATTCATGGAAGATAGGTCCATCAATGGCTATTAGTCAGGATGGGCAGGAATGGTGTCCCTAGCTTCTGTTTGCCAGAAGCTGGGAATGAGCGACAGGGCATGGATCACTTGATGATTAACTGTTCTGTTCATTCCCTCTGGGGCACCTGGCATTGGCCACTGTCAGAAGTCAGGATACTGGGCTAGATGGACCTTTGGTCTGACCCAGTAGGGCCATTCTTATGTTCTTACTTTGTACAAGATTATTGCAATTGTATAACAGTGGTAATATCAATGACATAAATGGCCATATTCAAGCATACAGCATTACACTGCGTTAGGAAGATTGCATTGCCACCACTTGTGCTGGATCTGTACCATAGGATGTCAGTCTGCAGAGACTGTCAATCTGGAATTTTTCACGAGCACTAAATTTACAGACCAAATAAAAACATTTATCTAAAGATAAAGATACAACTAAAAATCTCAGCAAGCATCATGCAAATGATTCCATCTTCTCAATAACATTTTCTGACTTCTTGCAAACATCAGCAGTACAGTGTAGGTCTTTATACTGTGATAAATCTGGCAAAGCAGCAGGGGCCTTACTGAAGGACTGGCAACTTTTTTGAGCACCTCTGGAGATTAATTGATGAAAGACTTTAAATTTGATAATCCCAATAGGAGGATTTAGATGTAATCTAGAAAATAACACGTATATCCTTTCCTACAACATATTTATTTAGCAGGAGTTGTTACTGTGAGCAACTGAGATAATCTGTCCCTCTAAGTATATAATTATGAGTTTTCCAGATTTAATCTTAAATATCTGCATATCATTGTGAAGTCCAAGATTATTTCAGATTTCTTCTGGGAGTTCATACTTCAGTCTATGTACACGTTAATCCACAGGGCAGATTTAGCAGGGAGATGACTTCTTAGCTGTAAATCCCCTGTGCAAAAGAGAGCGAGACAAAAGAAAGGACTAAAGCAACTTTGCAATATCAAGCTGGTACACAGTGCTGATAAACTGTTGACATTGGCACAGTTCTGCTGTTTAGCTTTCAACAGTGTTAAAGTTTTGCTGCTACTACCGGGAAAACTAATAACATCACAAATGAAACTATTGTTCGGTTTCATTAAAAAGAAATCTGATAAGATGGGTAGAATTGAATTAGCCAATCTCAATAGAGTTCCTGCTTGTTGGTGCAAAAGGAATATTATCTCTAATAGAAAATGTCCCAGATAATTTTGGGTAGTCCAAGCAGCCATTCAGTATGAATCTTGTATGCAGACACTGCCACAAGTAATGTTAGCATTAGTGGGTCAGCAATTTTTCCCCCCTCCACAATGGCTCTTCAGCCAATACTGGCAATGATGCTGGGTAGATCAATGTGATGAACTGATGGATCTTGATCACTCTTGGCAAGATGGACTGGCCTTCCCTCCAGTGGGGCTGATATTCCACTACTAATGCTTCTGTCAAGTAAACATTTCCTCAAACACTGACAAGATGAATCTGAGTGGTAACCAAAAGCAGACGTGGTTTACTGTGGAAGAAAAACAGTTAGATTTTTAAGAATGAAATGCCAATTATATAATATAGACTACCTTTTTTTGCCTGTGGAAATAAATGCCAGATAATGGAATGCCAGGTATTTTAGTGGTAGCTGTAATTGATGTTAATGAAATAAACTGCAACGAAGGTGTGACATTGAGCAATGGTAGATGGGCATGTTGCTTACTGAAATGATGCAACTTTGTATATAGCTCTGTTGCAACAGAGCATTTCAGACTCTACACTGGTACCTGTAAATCTACATTAGCATCAGGTGGGCTTGCACATGTGTCAGGGCAAGTGCAATCTGCCTTACAGTACCTCTATTACTGATGATGATGAATGAGATGGAGAAAATCCAGTTTCACTGCTAGAATCTAGGCTGAGTTTGTGTGGGTGACAGTTAAACTCCTCCAGCTATTTGCTTGAAAGGACAACATGTGATACTCCATGGGTCCGGGTGAACATAAATCCCCCCACCCCAGTGCCATTTTTATAAAGTCCCCCTTTCTGGCTGAACGGCATGTGAAATACAAATACATCGTTGAAGTCTAAGATAACTGCTCCTCTTTTTGATCCATCTCATCACTTACATTTTCTTTCTTTAATCTACTTGTGTTCTGCTTCCTCTGTTTATAAATATTTGTAAAGCTTTGTGACATGTTGCTCTGTGTTAATTCACCATGAGTGTCTGTGTATAAACTGAGAGCTAACGTTCCATTATAAGTTTTGGGTGATTTAGCTTATTGACCATTTAGTCTTTCAGGTTCAATTATGGTAAAATTAAGAGTTGGAGAAACAGAGATGAATGTTGGGGCTGCAGAAAAGCTTTCTAAAGTCAGGAAGACCTTGGTATGTGGGAAAGAAGGTGCTTTAGAGAAACTATGGGTCACCAACTGAGCCATGGGCCAGAAACTGCCTGAGTGAAGAGCAAGACTGCAAGATCTACAAGGTCTCAGGGATACTGAGTCTGTGTTAGTGAGAAACTGCACAGGCATCCATAAGAAGAGTATTGGGCAAAGTTTGGTTAGCCTATATCAATAACATCTTTTATAGAAGGATCTGATATTAAAACATCCCTGTGCAGTAGATAAATATTATTACTTTAATATTACAGAAGGGGAAATTGAAGCATAGAGAGTGTACAAAACAGCTCTGCTCTAAAAATGTTTCTTTTGGAAAATTTCTATGGGATTTAATGAAAAATACACACTTGTCTGTAGATTTTTAGGTAATTTCTATACAACTCTATTGGTTTTGTCCCTATTGAATTAGGGTGATTTTGTCCCAATGGCAGCATGGGTTCTATGTTTATTGTATTTCTGTCATATCAAGTTTGCTCCTGTTTCTTTTTTCTTTTTCTTTTTAACCAAACTTTCAGCCCTGCATACTCAGCCAAAGCTCAGAGAGTCAAGCTAGGTTCTTAGATGCCGAAATAAGGGGTTTAGGAACCTAAGGCCCAGTTTTAGGCTCTGCCATGATCTGCAAAACTCTCATCTAAGGGGAAGGTAGGACGTATCTATCTTGAGTATGGGGTCTAAGCCGATAGTCCAGCTCAGAGGCTGACCAATTCAAAATCTGAAAGGAGGAGATGCCCACCTTATAACTTTTAGCGTGGGGGTAGAGCACTCACCTGGGATGTGGGAGACCCAGATTCAATTCCTTCCTGTGTCTGAGGGGGAGAGAGGATTTGAATAGGGTTTTCCCTCACCTCTCAGGAGAGTGCTCAAACTACTTTGCTGTGGGATGCCCTTATGTGGGGCTCCCTCAGTCTCTCCTGTTGAAGCTGATCCATTTTGTATGAATAACTAAGGAGGGAGATGGCACCGCCATTACAAAAAATGGCTTAGGCACCAAAGCCATCTGACTGTAGGAGAGGGGTTCCTGGTTGTGAATCGCGAACAGAGATAGCTGCCTCCCTGCAGTCTAGACTTAGGCGGTATCTAACTTGGCGAGAGGGGTTGGGCTTAGGACACCCCCTTCTTGTTGGCATCTCCCACTGGCTAGCTCAGGTGACTTCCCACCTAGCAGGCTGGCTTTTAGGGATCACATTCTGAAGTCCCTAACGCAGGCTTTGTGTATTGCAGTGTTGTTCCTGTGATTTTTCTAGGTTCCTAAAAGTTAAGCATTGCAACGCTCATCATCACAATGCCTAAACCCTTTTAAGGATCAGGGCCTTTCCTTCTTACACATCAGTAGCAATGCAAAAGAGGCTGCAAGCCAATTTGTGAACTGGGTGACAGCTGTGCAACCCTCGTGCCCGTAGATTATTCTCTCATTTGCATCTAGGAAATCCTAGTGGCCTGTTCCTGCACAAGTGTTGGCCTAAATCAGCCCACAAATTCTTTATTGGGGTAGTGATGGTTAAGCCAGAAAGAAATTTGCTTGATTTTCAGAGCCTAGGTGTGTTTACAGGAATCCAGTGCAAGAATCCTGACTTCTAATTTCTGGCTTTAATTGTTCAGACAAAACTGATTATACTTGGGTTTTGTTTTTATATTATATATAAAATTATGTGTTTATTTTTAGAATGGGGAAACTAGGAGATTGGTTTATAACCTGGGCTAATTATCTCCTTGTTGCTTTCACAAAGATAAACAGTCAGTGTCTGTAGTGAGGTAAAAAGACACCTTCCTTGGACTTCTTGGGATTTCTGACTTGGTCATCATACAGCCTGGTTCTCCACTGCCTTGTGAAGCGATTTACCCCAGTGCAAACTGATTATAAAATGCTATCAGGTCAGAATGGTAGTCCCATACTCCCACTTCACATTCATGTTAATAACTATGCAAGAGAGTGGAGAAATCCAGTCCTACATCTCTAACTAATGTACAAATACATCAATGCAACCTGCAAAACCTGATGAAAAATTTATATTATAAAAGCCCATTGTAATGGAGGGTGTAGCCTTCATCCACTATTTAGCAGTATGAAAATTAAGATTGTCTCAGATGAAGAGGGACTAAGGCGTCTATCTCACTACAGACACTGTAATAAAACGATGTAATGGGGGAAGGGGAATTGGACATTGAAGGGAGGCTAAAAAATGCAGAGATGATACAAATCAGCAGATTTCACCTAAGAATGGGATTGGGGAAAAAACCTTAACTACATATCATATAACAATAATCTACTGCTGACAGGGGCAATACTTTTCTTGATGACTTTCTTGTTCCAAGAGCAGGATTGTTATATTATAGGATTTTTCCCAACATGCCTTACTCATGGTAGCCCTTTAAATTTGGCACAGTCAAGTTGCTGCAGCCCTAAAGTGGCCATTTTGCAATGTTCTCCTGCTTGTTGCATCTGTTTCTTCTCTGTAAGTACCTTTCATGTTTCCCTTGTTATTCGTAGGGAGGTGGTACATATGCCTGCCACAGAATCAGATTTGTTATTTAAATTAAGTTGTAAAACAATATAGTATCTACATGGACAGAAGGAACTACTTAAAAATACTTTTGCAATGCACGAGGAAATGTATCCTTATGTAATAGAAATGTAATCCTCCTCACTGTACATAATGGAATGGATTCCTTTCATGCAGAGTGTATAGGTGTTGCAACTAGGGGTGCTGCTGCACTCCCGGGCTTGAAGTGGTTTCCATCATATACAGGGCTTACAGTTTGGTTCAATGGCTCTCAGCACTCCCGCTATACAAAATTTTCCAGAACCCCTGGCAGAATGTATGGTAAAGCCAATAGATTTTTTTTTAAAAAAAAAAATATGCACGTGGTTTTGTGTTTCAACTTTGTTTTGTGTAGTGTTTCTTGTACAAACTGTATCTTGAAAAGTATTGCAAATTTAAATACAGTCATATTGAAAGAAGCATTATCTAAGGGAGATGCAAAGGAAGGGAGAAAAGAGAAACATTCAGATCAAATTTGGAGGGTGAGAGGCAGAGAGTTTGAGGGTAGCTGGTTTGGATGTCAGGCAGTGCAAAGGTATAGGCTCTTGCACTAACATTGGTGATATTATGTGGATAGAGCAGCTTTAGAAATGTGGAGGTCGTAGGACAGGGGACATAAACAGAGATATGTGAGGTAAACTGGAGTAAGTATGTGGAGAGTTTTAAACCTAATTTAGTTCCCAATCTTGCAATTGGCTCCATGCAGGCTAACTCCTATTGAAGTCAATGGGGTGCCATACATGCGCAGCAGTCTGTCAGGTAGTTGTAGGAACTTGGGATAAGGCTTTAGAAGTGTTTGTTCTTACATGGATTCATCTTTGTTAATGGCCATACCAGTCCTCTAGCTGGCTGAATCATGGAGTGAGTAACATTTTTAACATACACTGTTTGGGTTAGCGGTGGTGAGAAATGTTATTTAAAATATGACATGAAATTTGAGAACAAACTACCAGCATTATAGAATAATACCTATTTCTTACATAGCGCTTTTCATCTGTCGTTCACAAAGTACTTTCCAAAGAGGTTGGAAAGTATTATTGCCTCCATTTTGCAGATGGGGCAACTGAGGCACACAGCAGCGAAGTGACTTGCCCAAAGTCACATAGCAAGTTAGTGCCACAGCAAAGAATTGAACCCAGGTTTCCTGAGTCACAATCCAGTGCCTAACTTCTATGAATACTGCCTATCCATGATGCTGCTAAACAGGATATCCCTTAAAAATTTTGAAGGCATTTCTTTTTCACAAGGAAGTTTGGTGTGATCTAGCCTTAGACTGTTTGGATACTCTGCACATGTCAGTTTAAAACAAAAAGCAAACCCAATAAAATATCACTGAATTAAACAAAAAAAAAAACCCCTCAAAAACAAAAAAAAACACGTAAACTTGTAGCACCTCTAGTGCCATAAATTTTGATGATACTTTCAAAGAACTTCCACTGTAATCCTTTTTTTGATACAACAGAGTAGAATTGGTATTCATATCAGTTGCTAGTAGCACTTGCTAATATATGTATTATTAATTAGCTAGTTAAAATTAAATTGTACAGCTATATAATGAATGAAATGATGAAAACAGAGGGAAATGTACTGAACGAGTGTTTATCTGACCTTATTTCTGTGACTCAAGCTACTGATCATATGATAGTGGGAATAATTTGTGAGTAAAATGACTAGGATTTAACTGAATTTGTGTAATAGGCTATTGTGCCTCAAGAATCTGAAAAAATCATAGCTTTACTGTAAAATACACACATTTCTAATGACTGTTTGTAAGTATCTGCAATGTGATATTCATTGACCTGGGCCACCGTGTGCTAAGAACTGTACAAATATAGAGTTCCTGCCCCAAAGATCTTACAAGATGGGCCAGGAATTTTCAGGTTTCAGAGTAGCAGCTGTGTTAGTCTGTATTCGCAAAAAGAAAAGGAGTACTTGTGGCACCTTAGAGACTAACACATTTATTTGAGCATAAACTTTCGTGAGCTATAGCTCACTTCATCGGATGCATTCAGTGGTGCATCCGATGAAGTGAGCTGTAGCTCACGAAAACTTATGCTCAAATAAATGTGTTAGTCTCTAAGATGCCACAAGTACTCCGTTTGATTTTTTCAGGAAGTTTCAGTAACCTGCCCTTAGTTCTCTGTTTTTCTCTGTGTGTGACTTGTAAAATGACATTAAATATTCTTCTAAGAGGCACAATGTGATTAATTTAATGTTTGTAGTTTGACATCTTCAGATGAAAAGGTTCTGTACAATTTCAAAATATTCATATTTCAGATAACCAGGAAACTTCTCAGTAGTTCAGTGGAAACTGTATTTCACTGTTTAAGTCTTTAAACACACACACACAAAGAAATATATGGGCTACATGAATTCCTCCCCCCCTCCAAATAATACAAATACAACTTATTTTATTCTTCAAGGCATCTTTCCCAGCTTTCTGAAGAACTCCAGTTCTTTTATTTAACTAGAACTACAGTTTTAAAAATGGCCCTACTGCAGTTTACAACTGTTAACAGTTTTGTAAGTGGCACATTGGATATAAATTGGTCAGAAAATAGGGGCGAACAGTAAAGTGATCGCAAAAAGAAAAGGAGTACTTGTGGCACCTTAGAGACTAACCAATTTATTTGAGCATGAGCTTTCGTGAGCAGCTGTAGCTCACGAAAGCTCATGCTCAAATAAATTGGTTAGTCTCTAAGGTGCCACAAGTACTCCTTTTCTTTTTGCGAATACAGACTAACACGGCTGTTCCTCTGAAACCAGTAAAGTGATGTAACTTGAATCAAATGTGAAGTGAGTGTAACGTACATACCAGTGGGGGCAATGTAGCAGGAAAAGCATGTTTTGGGAGAGCATAAAGTAGTCCTGGTTCAAAGGCAAAATACAGGGCATTAAAAAGTATTCAAAGCAAGAGAGCATCAATTTAAACATGTCATGGACATTAGCAAAACATTTCATAAGCTTGTATATAGACTGATTCTTTAAACACATAAGGTAGCTTGTTTTCATAGAATTATAGAAGATTAGAGTTGGAAGAGACCTCAAGAGGTCATCTAGTCCAATCCCCTGCTCAAAGCAGGACCAATCCCCAATTAAATCATCCCAGCCAGGGCTTTGTCAAGCCTGACCTTAAAAACTTCTAAGGACGGAGATTCCACCACCTCCCTCGGTAACGCATTCCAGTGCTTCACCACCCTCCTAGTGAAAAAGTTTTTCCAAATATCCAACCTAAACCTCCCCCACTGCAACTTGAGACCATTACTCCTTGTTCTGTCATCTGCTACCACTGAGAACAGTCTAGATCCATCCTCTTTGGAACCCCCTTTCAGGTAGTTGAAAGCAGCTATCAAATCCCCCCTCATTCTTCTCTTCCGCAGACTAAACAATCCCAGTTCCCTCAGCCTCTCCTCATAAGTCATTTGCCCCAGATCCCTAATCACCTTTTGTTGCCCTCTGCTAGACTCTCTCCAATTTGCACACATCCTTTCTGTAGGGGGGGGCCTAAAGCTGGATGCAATACTCCAGATGTGGCCTCACCAGCGCCAAATAGAGGGGAATAATCACTTCCCTCGATCTGCTGGCAATGCTCCTACTAATTCAGCCCAATATGCCATTAGCCTGCAGAACTGCCGCTTAGTCAGTTGGTTCCCAGCCTGTAGTGGTGTATGCGATTCTTCTGTCCTAAGTGCAGGACTCTACACTTGTCCTTGTTGAACCTCATCAGATTTCTTTTAGCCCAATCCTCCAATTTGTCTAGGTCAGTCTGGACCCTATCCCTTCCCCCCAGCGTATGTACCTCTCCTCACAGCTTAGTGTTATCCGTGGACTTGCTGAGAGTGCAATTCATCCCATCATTGAGATCAAAAAATGAAAATGATGAAGAAAAATGGCCCCAGGACTGATCCCTGGGGCACTCTGCTTGATACCGGCTGCCAACTAGACATCGAACTACCCGTTGAGCCCAAAGATCTAGCCAACTTTCTATCCCTCTTATAGTCCATTCATTCAATTCATACTCAGCTTTTTCCACATCCTCTGTCACTAGGTTGCCTCCCTCATTCAGTAAGGGCCCCACACTTGCCCTGACCACCTTCATGTTGCTACCATATCTGTAGAAACCCTTCTTGTTACCCTTCGCATCCCTTGCTAGCTGCAACTCCAATTGTGCTTTGTCCTTCCTGATTACACCCCTGCATGCTCGAGCAATATTTTATTAAATATTAAATACTCCTTCCTAGTCATCTGTCCAAGTTAACACTCCTTGTAAGCTTCCTTTTTGTGTTTAAGGTCACCGAAGATTTCACTGTTAAGCCAAGCTGGTCGCCTGCCATATTTGCTATTCTTTCTGCACATTGGGATGGTTTGTTCCTGAGCCCTCAGTAAGGCCTTTTTAAAATACAGCCAGCTCTCCTGGATTCCTTTTCCCTTCGTCTTAGCCTCCCCAGGAGATCCTGCTCATTAGTTCTATGAGGGAGGCAAAGTCTGCTTTTCTGAAGTCCAGGGTCCATATTCTGCTGCTCTCCTTTCTTCCTTGTTTCAGGATCCTGAACTTGACCATCTCATGACCATTGCTACCCAGGTTGCCACCCACTTCCACTTCCCCTACCAATTCTTCCCTGTTTGTGAGCAGCAGGTCAAGAGGAGCACGGCCCCAAGTTGGTTCCTCCAGCACTTGCACCAGGATGTTGTCCCCAACACTCTCCAAAAACTTCCTGGATTGTCTGTGCACTGCTGTGTTGCTCTCCTAGCAGATGTCAGGGTGATTGAAGTCCCCCATGAGAACCAGGGCCTGTGATCTGGAAACTTCTGTTAGTTGTCCAAAGAAAGCCTTGTCTACCTCATCCTCCTGGTCTGGTGGTCTATAGCAGATGCCCACCATGACATCACCTTTGTTGCTCTTGCCTCTAAACTTAATCCAAAGACTCCCAACAGGCTTTTCTCCACTTTCATACTGGAACTCTGTGCAATCATACTGCTTCCTTACATACAGTGCAACTCCTCCATATTTTCTCCCTCGTCTGTCCTTGCTTAACAGTTTATTCTCATGCATGACAGTGGTCCAGTCATGTGAGTCACCCCACCAAGTCTCTGTTATTCCAATCACATCATAGTTCCTTGATTGTGCCAGGATTTCCAATTCTTCCTGCTTTTTCCCAGGCTTCTTGCTTTCGTGTATAGGTACCTAAGATAACTAGCCGATTGCCCTGCTTTCTCAGTATGAATCAGGAGGCCTCCCCTGTTGCACCCTCCTCCTTGTGTTTCCTCCTGGTACCCAACTTACCTCAGGGCTTAGATCTTCATCCTCCGGTGAACCTAGTTTAAAGCCCTCCTCACTAGGTTAGCAAGCCTGCCCGCAAAGATGCTCTTCCCTCTCTTTGTTAGGTGGATCCCATCTCTTCCTAGCAATCCTTCTTCCTGGAACAACATCCCATGGTCAAAGAATCCAAAGCCCTCTCTCCAACACCACCTGTGTAACCATGCATTTACTTCCACAATTTGATGGTCCCTACCTGGACCTTTTCCTTCAACAGGGAGGATGGACAAGAACACAACTTGCGCCTCAAACTCCTTTTTCCCAGAGCCACATAGTCTCCAGTGACCCACTTAATGTCATTCTTGGCAGTATCATTGGTGCCCACATGGAGAAGTGAGAAGGGGTAACGGTCCGAGGGTTTGATCATCTCGGCAGACAGTCCATCACATCCCGAATTCTAGCTCCAGGCAAGCAGCACGCTTCTCGAGTTTCCTGGTCTGGATGGCAGATGGATGACTCCGCCCCCCTTAGGAGGGAGTCCCTGACCACCGTCACCTGTTTCATCCTTTTGGGAGTGGTGGTCGTGGACCCCCATCCCTAGGACAATGCATCCCATGCCTTCTGATCGATGGGGTCTCCTTCTGATCCCTCCCCTCACATTACTCTTCCTAACCATTCTCTGCCATAGTACCTGTGCAGAAAGTCTGAAAACTGTTTCTTACCTCCTGCAACACTACTCTATTTGTGTGGAAAATGAATGGAACTTACATGCCTTGATGCAAGTTGCACCACTTTACCACCTGCAACCACTTATTTCCTTGTTCTGATAATTTTCTTTTGTCCTTATCACCAGTGAACTTGGCCCATAGACTCTTAGGATATGTCTATAGTGCAATAAAACACCTGCATTTGGCCCATGCCAGCTGACTCTGGCTGTGGGTCTATAAAAATGCAGCATTGATGTTTGGGATTAGGCTAGAGTCCACGACTGGGGAGGGTTCCGGAGCCTGAGCTCCAGACCAAGTCTGAATGTCTACACTGAAATCTTATAGCCCCACAGCCAATGTTCCCTCTAATTTTTGACAGGCCATGTGCCCAAAAAATTTCTTCACAATGAATATCACATTGCAGATACTTACAGTCATTAGAAATGTGTGTATTTTACAGTAAAGCGATGATTTTTTTCAGATTCTTGAGGCACAATAGCCTATTGCACAAAAAATTTCTTCTGTGCAAATTATTGTGCTTCTGTGCAAATTTGTGCGTGCAGTGTTTCACCATGTACGCGGGGTTTAGATCTGTGTGCGTGCACACACGCACACAGCTTAGAGGGAACAGTGCCCACAGCCCAAGCCCCACAAGCCTGAGTCAGCTGACGAGCTAGCTGCACATGTTTTATGGCAGTGTAGACATACCCATAGGGATATGTTCCCCACCATTCTAGTTCAAGGCCCCTTTACTTATTTAATCAGGGACTAGGAAGGAGTCCCTAAAAAAGGGGAACTGTATAGTACGGAAGCCATTTGATAATTAGTGTTCTGATTGAGCTAAATCCTAACTGTCTCAGCTGGGAGCTGGAAGATATCTAGTGGTTCCCTATCTTTGTCGCTTACTATGTCTTTTTCCTGTCTTTTTTTTTTTAATGCAGTTACATGACTGTAGAGGCTTTTGGAAGTAATGTCCACATTCACAGAAAACTGAAAATTCAAAGGTTGATAGAAACTTCTCTCTCAGCTTACTTCTGAATCTCAGGAAACCCAGCTGCTGTTAAATAATGCTTTGTACACTATAAGATGCAACATCTTTTTGATAGGGAACAAGAGAAAGCTCCCAGTGGTACACAACTGGTACATTACTGAGCGAGCAAAATTAATACACTAATATCCTGGACTAGCCCTCAGCATATGTCAGCTCATGGAATCTGTAGTCCAAGTAACCATTTCAATTCCTGTGCCATCCGTAATGCATGCTGACACTGAGCCTTTACGTTGGATTTCCTTTCTGAGATGATAGATTTAAAGAAGCAGAAAAACTTCCCACCAGCTGGCGATTACTAGGTATAAAAAGCACATTTCCTCCTGGAATAACTATTTATTGTAATCTGTGGTGATGTGTTTTTTAGAGGTGATTAACATTAACAGGCAAATGAGAATTAGCACTTTGGCTAGCTGGGGTGCTGTTGCTTATTGGGCTAAATTCAGACCTGGTGAAAGCAGAGTCCACTCCACTGAAAAGGATAGAGGAAAGCATGAACTGAAAGAGGAAAACCTCAGTCTCACATGGTGCTCATATTAGCATTACTGCCAAAGCATTGTGTCTGATATTTTGCAATAGCCTGTCCTCCACAAAATGTACTCCAGCACTATATACGCTTCTCACTGTTACTGAGTGAACTGTGCCTTCGAGCCCTTCTTGTTTTTCTTGAGTACACTCCTCAGGTGACAGGTCTGGCTACCTGCACCTCACTCTCCATGGCACTTATGCAGTCCTACCACTCTTAGGGCTTGTGTCATAAATATAAAGGGAAGGGTAACCACCTTTCTGTATACAGAACTATAAAATCCCTCCTGGCCAGAGGCAAAACCCTTTCACCTGTAAAGGGTTAAGAAGCTAAGATAACCTCGCTGGCACCTGACCAAAATGACCAATGAGCAGACAAGTTACTTTAAAAGCTGGGGGGGGGGGGGGGGGACAAAGGGTCTGTCTGTCTGTGTAATGCTTTTGCTGGGAACAGATCAGGAATGCTCTTCAGAACTCCTGTAAAAAGTTAGTAAGTAACCTAGCTAGAAATGCGTTAGATTTCCTTTTGTTAAATGGCTGGTAAAATAGGTTGCGCTGAATGGAATGGATATTCCTGTCTTTGTGGGTTTTTTCTGTAACTTAAGGTTTTGCCTAGAGGGATTCTCTATGTTTTGAATCTGATTACCCTGCAAGGTATTTGCCATCCTGATTTTACAGAGGTGATTCTTTTACTTTTTCTTCAATTAAAATTCTTCTTTTAAGAACCCTATTGCTTTTTCATTGTTCTTAAGATTCAAGGGTTTGGGTCTCTGTTCACCTATGCAAATTGGTGAGGATTTTTATCAAGCCTTCCCAAGGAAAAGGGGTGTAGGGCTTGGGGGGATATTTTGGGGGGAAGACGTCTCCAAGTGGGCTCTTTCCCTGTTCCTTGTTTAACATGCTTAGTGGTGGCAGCAAAGGGTTCAAGGACAAGGCAAAGTTTGTACCTTGAGGAAGTTTTTAACCGAAGCTGGTAAGAATAAGCTTAGGGGGTCTTTCATACCTTAGAGTTCAGAGTGGGGAAGGAACCTTGACAGCTTGTCTACACTTACACATGAAGTCCCTGAGAGGCAGTAGCTATGTTGATGGAAGAAACCCTCCTATCAACAGAGCGCTGTCTACACGGGGAGTTACGTGGGTCTAATTGAGTCACTCAGGGGTGTGAATTTTCCACACCCCTGTGCAGAGATGACTGGTACCTGCTGTTATGGGAGGGGGGAGGGGACGCAATTTAAAAGTGGGGCATGTGACTGCTCCACATGTCGCCTCTGGGAGGAACCTTCCAGCTCCACCTCCCTGGGCCAGGGCAGCTGATCCCACTAGCTCCTGTGGGGCTGGGGCCACAGGAGCAGGAAATCTGGGCCTCTGGGCCGGCCCCAGGGCAGGAGGCTCACAACAACACAGTTTCTCCCTGGAGCCCCCATGCCCTCACAGACACCTCAGTAGGAGGAGGGGCATAAGTAATGTCCCTGACTCAGGATGAGCAGAGGGAACCTGCTCCCGGTGCTTACCCCAGTGACCCTTTCCCACCCCCACCCCCTCCACACCTTGCGCCAGGCCTGGGTCCACCATGTTATGCCTTCCAAAGTTACCTATGGGAGGCCTCTGTCCTTTTCCTGCTGCACCTCCCCCTTGGCATGTTTCTGGCTTGCTTGGCCCCTGGCCACTGGGTCCAGGTGGGGAGCGGAGGAGGCGGGACCCCAGAGGTACTTGTCCTTCCGGTGGAGGGTGTCCGCTCTGGGTTACTGCCTCTATGCAGTGTGGCAGTTGCCTGTGAGAGAGCCCAGCTGGGGAGATGGCATTGGCCTGCTCCCTGCCCTAGTCTAGCATCTGGGCTCAGGTTGGGAAGGAAGGAGGCAGGCCACTGCTGCTCCCCGGCTGGGATCAGGAAGGCAGCCGCCACGCTGCACAGAGGCAGTGTGTGACCCAATACGGCCACCCTTCTCTGTACCACTGTTTTGCCCTCAGTTCTGTGTGGAAGTCTAGGCTTCCTTTGGGCCTCCTTTTCTCTTCTTTTTCCTGGGAAACAATTTCCCCAGAAGAATGCTTTTCTTCAGCATTTGTGAAGACTTGAGTACATGCGGATGTATATGGAATGCTTAAGTTTCAACACTTCATAAGCATCTGCGCAGACCAATTATTTAAATGAGGAAATGCTCAATAAATGGTTACGCAGATAATGTCAGTAGTTCAAGTGCTGCTTAGTGGGGGGCTACTGTGGCTTCAGTTTTTACTCTCCTAGAATGACAGACCTTCTGCTGAAGGATCGCCATCACATGAAAAACAACCCCTCCCCCCCAAACCTCCAAAGAAATTAACTTCTCTTGACTCCCTTTCCAATTTCCTCTATATAGCACCTCTGACATTGCTTCCCTTTGCCACATACATACACCACAAGAAAGGTATCCTAGATTCTGGCTCTGTAGCGCAAGTTGTAAAGAATCATTCTTTAAGTTCTGGCGGTTCTTATTTCAATCCCTGGTGTGTTGGCTGAGAGAAAACAGAAGAGTCAAATGAAAAGCATAAGTGGGAATAAATTTCCTGTTATGGATTTTGATGATAACACTGATTTCAAAGGGGCTGTCAGTTTGGAAATATCAATAATGTTCCCCAAAGTTCATGCTTAATTAACAGTTTCTTAAATGTGTATTTTTAATGTTGTTTTCTCCTGTGATCAGTGTGCATGGGGATGTGTGTGTATGTCTGTGTGCGCACGCACTCTGCACAAACAAGTCCCAAGAGGATGAGTGTCGCTCAGGCAGAATTCCTCGCTCTCTCCTTGCAGTCACAGCCAGAGCAGTAGAAGTAGCATGCTGTATTATTTAGTCAAGGGAATGAGGATGCCCTTTCCTACCCACACCTCTGCTCAGCTCCCTCACTGTTTTCTGGCTCCAAATTAGTGTCTGGAGAGTGAGGTCTCCCTCCCATTCTGACTGGCTAGTTCTGGCTCCTCAGTCCAGTGCTAGGATTTGGGTAGCAAAGGAAGTCTGGTGCCACCTGTCTTCCTGGAGGGGTCCTGGTAGTAATGAAAATAGGAACACCTTTCCCAACTATGCTCCTGTATTCCCTGGATCTGCAAAAATGTCAAGAAATGCCTTAAGTCTCCATTACAACTGCTGACTCCACATTTTATGAGGAGGTGATTCAGACCATGCGTGATGATCCTGTTGCACCACTTGCATCCCAGCTCTATGGAGAGGCAAGGGGGAAAGGAGAACAGTCTTGCTGTTCCATCTCCCTCTTGCAGCTCTCAGCAGGTACAGGAAGGAGCACTCTCCCCAGTTTAATGCAGAACTCCAGGGAAGCATGGACCTCTACCCAAGTGCTCCTTTTCCTGGCTCCATGAACTGGTAGCACCATCTTCCACCTCCCTGACACGTGAGGGAGTCTTGCTGGGAATGGGAATACAACTGCCTGGCTATGCTTTCACTGGCTTTTGCAGAAGCTGTGAATGTCTCATGACCATTGCTGCTAAAGATAATTAGGAATGAATACAGCTACTGAACTAAATGACACAGCGGCATCCACTAACCTGGTGAAATGGCAGTAGCATCACTGTTGTAAATGTTTCAGCTAAATGCTCCCTCCAGAGCAGTGCATGTGAGTGTTAAGTCATCATGCTAATGCATGAGACTGGCACATGAAACTCTCAGCCCAGAAGTAAAACTGACAAAACCACAAAGCACTGTCAGGTGCACAGTATTCCTCTCTTAATGCTTAGTTTCTCATCTAAAATGTCATCTACTTGTAAACATGGTAGGCAAAAAAACCCACAATCCATTGATTTATAATATCAAGTTGACAGTATCCCTTTAATATTTAGCATTCACCCTGTACTTTGCATATTCAAAGCTGCATACAAACAGGGCACTTCTTAGCAGACAAAGAGTAGATTAAGGAAAAACAGAACAAGAGAGGGAAAAAAGTCTCTGTGGCAGAGCACAGTGTCTCTCTCTCCCCTTTGGGTCATGCTGCATTGCTCTCCCTCACAAAGTGGAAGCTGCTCCTGAAGAAAACAGATTCTTAGACAATATAAAGGTGGAGAACCCAGAAAGCTTAATCACAGCAGTTGCATAGCACCACAGTTTGCTGTCTTGGTGTTCATCACAAAGAGCCAAATTTAGACATGCTATGAGTCATTGTCTCCAGGAGTCAGACCTGCATAAATTACAGGCTCAATTTTAGCTTCAGTTACAGGTATAACTCCACTGTTACAGTGGGAGTTACACCTGGACAAGTGAGGCCAGAATTGGGCCCTACATCTGAAATTTTCACTCTTTATCACAAATGGGACCCTCCATTATATGTGCCACTCCTATGAATTTCAATGGTGTTTGGAAAGCCAGGGTGGTAGTTGTAGAAACCTGGTGGAAAATGGAAATGTAACTCAATTGTTTCTCTTTGACTACTTTGCTTCACTAGAATGTACTGTCATCTCTCACACACTATTCCTCTGTTTAAAATAATTTGTAAAGGCCCGAATATGTATTCTGCAGTTGCAGTGGTACCCTTGATTGCGTTAGTACTAGCTAGGTGGCCATACTAATGATAAACACTTTTTTAGCCGAATGCACTACTTATGGTACAGGTATCTGTCAGTCCCAATTTCATTCATTTTACCTTATTGCACTAAGATTAAATCATGTCATTTCTATCTGTGGTTACATATGGTTGATTTGTGGGATATGTCTAACTGGTGAAAACGTAACGTAAGATTGATTATGATACCACTGCTGAGAGTGTAATGATAACTTCTTATGGCTTTCAGCTCCATCACTGTACTGGTGTCATGCTGTTCTGAAAGGAAAGTCAGTTTGGGATCCAGCATAACACACGCCATGTTATTTTACAGAGTGGAAAAAGCGGGGAAAGAAGCACTATGCAAAGGAACCAAGAAAAGAAATTCCCATTTCTTCACTGTCTCTGTCTGTAACATAAAAATTGTCAAAGTACTTACTCAGATATTTCATAACACCATAGAGAGGAATACATTTCCTAGATACAGTGGTGACTGGTGCTCCATAAATGCCTAAAATAGAGTAAACTGAAATCTGAAATTCTGACACATAATTCAACATTAAAGAAGACTTTTTTTCATGCTGCCTTACATTAATTTTTGAGTTGAGCTAGGTAAATTCCCATGATGGTGAGGTGAAGGCTGTGTAGTCATAAATGAAAGTATTGTAGTTGCCTGTGACTAATCTTCCTTGTGTGCAGATATGTATTGCCCCACATTTTCAAAAGTAGCCAGTGATTTTGGATACCCAATTTAAGGACACAAAATAAATGGACAATTCTAAAAATGACTATATTCTGTACACGTTGTATATATTACAGTAGCTCACAGAGTCCCCAGCTGAAACTGGGTCCTGTCTCCCCAACCCCCCCCCCCCCCCCACACGAGATAATCTGTGCAATTAAGAGCTCACAATCTAAGCAGACAAGACCAGGGTGGGAAGAGAAATAGTGACTTGGCCAAGGTCACAGAGCAGTTAAGTGGCAGAGCTGGAAATAGAACTTAAGTCTCCTGTCTCTTAGCACTGTGCCTTGTTCATTAAATCACACTGGATCACTTGATGTGACACACAGCCACACCTTGTGACAAGTTACATTTATAAGGCACCTTTGACTGCCTCATCTGCACTCTGTCCATTAATATCTATCCCCTCCAAACTTCCGGCTCCCACTTTCCCCCCAAACCTGCCAAAGAAATGCTTGCTCTTTCCTCTTTGTCAATTGTGGAATTTCCCAATGTTCTGAAGCACAAAGACAGGCAGTGCTCAGTCCTGGACTAAAGAGTAGCTTAAGATCAGATATTTCAGAACCCGAGAGGACTAGAAATGAATGCTTAATACCACTGTAGAAGCCAAGAGTCCCCCTTTCCAGTAGAACACGATTTTTGTTCATCATGAGAAGCTTTGCAAGGTGACTTTTGATGTGCCTATGAATGGATAAAGTTAAGCGCTAGGAATCGTGCTCGCTCTCTCTCTCTCTCTGTGGAAGTGTAATGCCCTTTGTGTGCTTGCAGAGTATGAAAAGGGCAATGATCATGTATGCGGGGACGTGCCCTTCAGCTTCATCCTCCCAGTGCAGAATAGCTGCTTAGCTGCATATTCCCTTTTTAATGTTCCTTTTTGTTCCTAGGCAAGAATAGGTTCATGGCAGCTTATCTGCACTTTCAGGATCAAATTCCCCTGCAATCCTTGTCCTGCCAATTACATTTTACCCTGACCTTGCACGTACAGCACTCTACATTGGCAATGTGCAAATTCAATACTGGTGCAGCATGAAAACAAAATAAGTGTAAAACTTGGCCTTCTGTAGCAAGAAGCCTCTCTTTGGCTGACGGTCTGGTAAATATTGTTATGCAAGTTGAGTGGCTCTCAACAAAGCTTATCTTTGATCTATGGGCAATCACAAACTTATTGAAGCTATTGGGTGTAGTGGTCACCTTCCAGTCAGGCTAAATGCAGGGAACAATTGTGTTTAGTAATAGCTGAATCAATGGAAGCCTCTACCCAAATAAGTGCAAATGCAAGTGATGGGGTTTTATTTTGATCAAAGTTGTGTGTGTGTGTGTGTGTGTGAGTGAGTCATAAGCCGTCAGAAAGCCAAGGAGACAGCAAGAGAATCACATTTAGTGTGACCCTTAGAGAAAGCCAAGAGGCAGAGCTTCTGGTCAGAGTACTGTCGGGAAAGGCAGGCTTGGAATTGTGATCAAGGAAATTGCCCCTTTATGATTCGATTCCTACTGTGTTCAGGGAAACAGGACTTTGTGTGCATTCTGTGTTAATAAACAGGATTACCTGAGAGAAATACCTGACTCTGATATCAGTTTTTCTTCCTAATGGAAAAAACCTTTAAGGCCCTGTTCAAGCTGCTAAAAAAAAAAGTTACAATATTTATCCAAGATCATTAAGATGTTTTGATCAAATTTTCAATAAGGCTGTAACTGGGCCTTCCTATTTCTACCCACAAGTGAAATTTAGGACATACCGATAAGGTCATTAGGTATTTATGTCTTTAATCACACTTTCAAGTAACTGTGTTTATTAAAAAGGTCCAGATATGGCCCAGCAGGAAATTTGGCCCTTAGCCTAAATAGCTGGCTTGTGTGAGCAGTAAGGTACTGAGGGCTAGATCTGTAAAGGGAACTTAAGCTAAGGCTATGTTTACACTAGTACTTTTGTGAAAAAAAAAACACTCCCCTGACTGACATAATTTACACTGACAGAAGCACTGGTGTGGACAGTGGTATGTCATCAGGAGACGCTCTCCTGTCAACATAGCTACCACCACTTGTTGGTTGTTTAATTATGCTGGCAGGAGAGCTCTCTTCCATCAGCACAGAATGGCTACGTGGGAGATCTTACAGCGATGCAGCTGCATTGGTACAGCTGTGCCACTGTAAGGTCTCTAGTATACACATAGCCTCAGTGCTAAATTTTCAGGGGCCAAGCCACCTAATGGAATCTGTAGCCCTGGGTTAGGCTCCCTATGGGGAGGGTAAGGTGCTTAAAAATGAGATTCACAGAAGCTCTTAAATTGGGAGGGGAGACACTTAGGTCCCACCCAGGTCCTCAGCATTTCCTATTGGCTAGCTTAAGTTCTGCCCCACAAAGAGAATTAGGTGCTTAAATATGGGTCAAAGGAAGGTACCTCCTGCTGCTCAGGATTCATTGCAATGAACCCTCTCCTGGAGTTAGGTGCATCCCATTTCCCCCCTGCTCCCCACCCCTCTCCCCAAAAAAAGCTAGAGAGAAGGCGACGGTGTTGCATTGGGCCAGCGAGGGAGGGGTGGGAATAATTCTATAGGCCTGTGGTTAGGGTATTCACCTGGAAGCAGCGAAAACCAGTTTCCAGTTCCATAATTAAATATGCTTTAGAGCAGGGGAATTGCTTCAATAGGAGAGACTGAGAACAACCTTCCCCAGAATACCCAACAAGACAGTGGTTAGTGCACCCTCCTTAGGAGGGAGGACACTCAAATTTAAGTCCCTTCTCTACATCAGGCAGAGAAGGAAATTTAACTCTCATCCTGGGTCAGTGCTCTAATGACTAGGTTAAAAGTTATAAGATGGATGGCAGGACCACCACGACCTCCTCCTCCAGCATTGTTTGTAGAGAGCCTAACCTGCTAAACACCGACCAGATTGGGCCCTGCAGGTGAGATAGGCAGGGAAATGCCTAGTTGTGAGCTGGGATTCAGAATTCGGGTGGATGTATGCAGTGCATGCTCACTGGTATGTTTTTATGTGCCTAGGGGACCTTATCAGAGGAAATGTAGGTACCATGGGAACTTAGATGCCTACAGAATTAGATGGCAGTTTTTGAGGATCTAAATTTTGGATTTGGAAGGTCTAGATTTTGAATTTAGGCACATAAATCCTCTTGAGGATCAGATCTATTCCTGAGATATCTAAATGACCTGCCCTATGCTTTGAAATAATTGTAAGCACAAAACAATTATCTGTGTCTGCAGTTTGTGGGTCCTAAAAATTGATGCCATTGTTTTTTAAAAAAAAAATAATTCTAAAAGTTCTGAATGGATGCAATAGGAAAATGACATTTGTTCTTTTTAAAAAGTCTGGGTTGGCAATTTACATATAAAGATTGAAGTTGTGGTTTGAAATGGTTTCTGATGCCTCTCTGTCAATTTTTTTAAAAGGTTTTTATAAACAGTTTTCCTTCTCTTGACAATATTGCATTAGTGTGTTAAGCAGGATTGATGTGATAACAAAAATTCTGTGTGTGTGAAGTGAACGGGGATGAATCAGATAATCCCTTATAGAATAGTTCAGTTCTTATGCATTTCAATCTGAAAACCTGGTGCATACTCAACTTTTTGGTAATTTAAGCTAAACTTAATGTCCTCAGAGAAATATATTAGTAAAAAAGCTGGTGTTTTCACTGGGTGTGATCCGACCATTATGTGTTAGTAAAGAAATTGGAGCAATTACTACAGTATATTGGAAAAATAATGTAAGCAGACATTAATTCTGTCCAAATACAGTTCATTTAGAGTATATAGCCAGCCACAGGAAAAAATATATTATGGTCTTGACTTAAACCAATAAAAGCAACAAAGGCAAAGCAAAGACACACAATTTTGGACAAATTAACATTCCCTTATTTCATACCTTTATGTCCAGGACTTTCAAGGGTCTAAATAGAAAATGAGCTGTATTCCTAGGCAAACCTGTTTTGGCTTGTAAATTGTTGCATAACCTTTCCCTATCTCCCTTGGATACAGGTGATGATCTCTTCCTACTCAATATTCAATCCAGATTGCATGATCTAATTTGGATCCCTTTGTGATGGGTCAGCCCCCCTTTTGGGGTGCCACCAGACCTGCTGGGGTCCCACTGAGCCGGCCTATCCCAGAAGCCTGGGTTTCCCTTGCGCTGTGTTGTTGTGACAGGCTCTCTAGCCTCTCTCTCTCTCTCACACACACACTCACACTCACAGCTGTAGAATTACAAAGAGCCTGCAATCAGCTGTCTGTGAGAGGACTCAGCTAGGGGATTGCCCAGCACTCACGTGCTCATCTCCTTTGGGGTGTAAATGCAAAATAATATTGTCTTGCGCTGTATAGGGAGATCTGCAAAGTTCAAACTCATAAAAATTGTCCCCTCCCTGAATGTGGAGGGAGATATGCACAGCTTTTTGCCCCGCCCTCCAATTATGAGGTGCACAAACTGTTTTGGTATAAACAAGAAATAAGTTATTAACTACAAAAGGTAAATTTTAAGTGATAATAAGGGATAGCAAACAGAACAAAGCAGATTACCTTAGTAAATAAACAAAAAACGCAAACTGTAGTTAATACAGTAGATAAGTAGAATATAAATTAGCAAATTATCACCCTGAGTGATAAACAGACTGGCAGATTCTTAAGGCACAATTTGCTGTGGCTTTCCCAGCTTTTCATACACAGGCTAAAAATCTTTCTAGTCTGGGACCATCACTTCCCAGAGTTCAGTCTTTGTTCCTCAGCTGTTTCCAGGTGTGCTGTAGGGAGAGTGAGGTACCTCATAAGATCATTGTCCCCCTTTTATATCTTCAACTTGCCTGAAAGCTCTTTTGCTGTGACCTGGGTCAAACAGTTCCCATTGTGTAGAGCTATCTCTGAGAGGTTTGGCAGTCCGTGGGGATTGGATATAGCTAATTTATCTGAATGTGAATAGAATTCCAGTTTAGTTTTTTTGGGGTGAGCAGTTTTTGTTTTGCCTGAGACAGTTCACTTATTCACAGTAAAAACTAATTTCTAATAACAAATAATTGACTCTATGCAACATGTTGCTGGAATTGAGCTATCCCATCAGGTCACTGTAGGTGATACACCTGCACAGTAAAGCAGTATGCTATAGTAATATGAAAGGCTACTTAGTGTAATCAAATTTCCTAGTTTATTTTCAGGAAAAGGGAAAAAGCAGAAAGAAATGTAGAGGTGAGGAAATTCTGTGGGGTTTGGCTGACTCTGTGTCTGGTAAAATGAACACTGGAAGTCATGCATGACAAAAATCCAGGGTGCAACTTTGCAAATGTCTCCTCCCTGTGCAATGATTCTGTAAGGCTATTATATTTAGCGTTTGCATACCTGCATTTCCACCTCTGGCGACCAGTATTTTGTAGTTCTCTCTAGAGACACTGCAATAACCTGTAGCTCTGTCTTGCCTGTCTACAGCACTTCCAAGTGTTGGCACTGTGACCGCCTGTCACTTCAGTTACTTATTCTAATCCTGGACACTATTTGAAAAGAATTGACTGTAAACCTCAGCTGAGTTGCATAACTACTTCATTTTAAGCCCTGCTTCATACTAAAACTGTTTTACTTTCCTGCAAAAGAAGAGAGAGGACATCCTGTATCTGTTTGCCTTAGTAAATGTAACACTTTGAAAGTGGTCCCATTTTTATTGTGAAAGATGCTAGGAAATTGAGTTCAGAGTGCTGAAGACACAGTTCGAAAGTTTCAAAACCTGGCATACCCGCTTAGTTGAAGAAGAAGAATGAGGCAGAATAGCCACAACTGCTAGAAATAGTCTCACTCTATTGAATTGCATCAGCTTTAGACAACTGGATTTGAACTGTGACATGTGAAACAGAATGTTGTAAATAGCATGGCTATATGAATTGTACAATGTCTCTGTTCCTGATGCCCCTCCATAGAAGCCCTTTAAGCTTAGATCTCAGTGCAAGCCTCTTTCTTACCAATAAAAATGAATTGTAATAGAATCATAGAGTCATAGAATCATAGAATATCAGGGTTGGAAGGGACCCCTGAAGGACATCTAGTCCAACCCCCTGCTTGAAGCAGGACCAATTCCCAGTTAAATCATCCCAGCCAGGGCTTTGTCAAGCCTGACCTTAAAAACCTCTAAGGAAGGAGATTCTACCACCTCCCTAGGTAACGCATTCCAGTGTTTCACCACCCTCTTAGTGAAAAAGTTTTTCCTAATATCCAATCTAAACCTCCCCCACTGCAACTTGAGACCATTACTCCTCGTTCTGTCATCTGCTACCATTGAGAACAGTCTAGAGTCATCCTCTTTGGAACCCCCTTTCAGGTAGTTGAAAGCAGCTATCAAATCCCCCCTCATTCTTCTCTTCTGCAGGCTAAACAATCCCAGCTCCCTCAGCCTCTCCTCATAAGTCATGTGTTCTAGACCCCTAATCATTTTTGTTGCCCTTCGCTGGACTCTCTCCAATTTATCCACATCCTTCTTGTAGTGTGGGGCCCAAAACTGGACACAGTACTCCAGATGAGGCCTCACCAATGTCGAATAGAGGGGAACGATCACGTCCCTCGATCTGCTCGCTATGCCCCTACTTATACATCCCAAAATGCCATTGGCCTTCTTGGCAACAAGGGCACACTGCTGACTCATATCCAGCTTCTCGTCCACTGTCACCCCTAGGTCCTTTTCCGCAGAACTGCTGCCTAGCCATTCGGTCCCTAGTCTGTAGCGGTGCATTGGATTCTTCCGTCCTAAGTGCAGGACCCTGCACTTATCCTTATTGAACCTCATCAGATTTCTTTTGGCCCAATCCTCCAATTTGTCTAGGTCCTTCTGTATCCTATCCCTCCCCTCCAGCGTATCTACCACTCCTCCCACTTTAGTATCATCCGCAAATTTGCTGAGAGTGCAATCCACACCATCCTCCAGATCATTTATGAAGATATTGAACAAAACCGGCCCCAGGACCGACCCTTGGGGCACTCCACTTGATACCGGCTGCCAACTAGACATGGAGCCATTGATCACTACCCGTTGAGCCCGACAATCTAGCCAGCTTTCTACCCACCTTATAGTGCATTCATCCAGCCCATACTTCCTTAACTTGCTGACAAGAATACTGTGGGAGACCGTGTCAAAAGCTTTGCTAAAGTCAAGAAACAATACATCCACTGCTTTCCCTTCATCCACAGAACCAGTAATCTCATCATAAAAGGTGATTAGATTAGTCAGGCATGACCTTCCCTTCGTGAATCCATGCTGGCTGTTCCTGATCACTTTCCTCTCATGCAAGTGCTTCAGGATTGATTCTTTGAGGACCTGCTCCATGATTTTTCCAGGGACTGAGGTGAGGCTGACTGGCCTGTAGTTCCAGGATCCTCCTTCTTCCCTTTCTTAAAGATTGGCATTACAGTAGCCTTTTTCCAGTCATCCGGGACTTCCCCCGTTCGCCACGAGTTTTCAAAGATAATGGCCAATGGCTCTGCAATCACAGCCGCCAATTCCTTCAGCACTCTCGGATGCAACTCGTCCGGCCCCATGGACTTGTGCACGTCCAGCTTTTCTAAATAGTCCCTAACCACCTCTATCTCCACAGAGGGCTGGTCATCTCTTCCCCATTTTGTGATGCCCAGCGCAGCAGTCTGGGAGCTGACCTTGTTAGTGAAAACAGAGGCAAAAAAAGCATTGAGTACATTAGCTTTTTCCATATCCTCTGTCACTAGGTTGCCTCCCTCATTCAGTAAGGGGCCCACACATTCCTTGGCTTTCTTCTTGTTGCCAACATACCTGAAGAAACCCTTCTTGTTACTCTTAACATCTCTCGCTAGCTGCAGCTCCAGGTGCGATTTGGCCCTGGATTTGGTTCAAATAATTTTGAAGACCAGTGTGATTCTCCACCTGCTGAGAAAAGAGCTATCTGAACTTCAATTCCAAACTCTTTGGGCCTGACATATCTTTTCCTAATCTTTCATAGTTTCTGAATCTATCATAATCCATTCATGTCACTTTGCCATTTGATTACAGTTAGGGCTTTATGTTGCTAGGTTTACTTGGTCCTGCCTCAGAGTAGAGGCCTGGACTTGATGACCTCTCTAGGTCTCTTCCAGACCTGCATTTCTAGGATTCTATGAAAAACTGAGGTGTTAGTATTGGAGATAGATGAACTAGTGCGGCGGTTCTCAGCCTTTTTCTTTCTGAAGCCTCCAAACATGCTATAAAAACTCCAAGGCCCAACTGAGCCACAATAACTGGTTTTATGCATATTGCCTAGGACCCCATGCCACAGGGGGCACCGTGAAGCTAAATTGCTCAGGCTTCTGCTTCAGCCCCAGGTGGCGGGGTTCAGGGCCCTAGGCTTCAGCCCCATGCAGTGGGACTCTGGCTTTCTGCCCTGGGCCCCAGCAAGTCTAAAACTGGTCCTGCTTGGCGGACCCCCTGAAACCCTCATGGTTGAGAATCACTGAATTACTGCTCAGAACTCCTCTGAGGTTTATAAGTGAGGATCATGTACTACTTGTGTGTTTTCTAATTTTCACACTCTTGTAATTCCTAGTCCTGGAGTTAAGTAGATGGACTGAAATTCCAGTCCAGAGAAGCTATTTTCACAGGACTAGATTAATTGCTGTAACTGAAGAACAACTTGGCCTGTAGCATTTCCAACCTAACTAAAATCAGGAGCATTTAGTAACCTCACAAGAATACTAGTTTTGCAAGATTTCCTGTGCAATGTGGTGGGTGAGGAGAGGAAATTTTTGTATCCTTAAAAATTACCCTGGGTCCATTTTCATAAGTTGCATACAGCATGAGGACCAATCTATCAATAAATAACAGTAAACTAGACTTCACTGAGGGCCGAGTCATGAGGGATGGAACAGAGAGGCCTTCTGCACTCAGGGAGGGCTGGGAGAAAATATAGCCTTGGTGGTTGGGATGGCAGTGGGGTTGATGATGCCTTCCCTGTGGGTCAACCCAGGGAGGAGAGAGAGAGTTTATATATAGTTTGGTTCTGCATGAGCCCATGGAGAGGGAATGGGTGTAAATTATCATATTCCTTTGCTGTTTTGTCCATGCATCTTCCCAACCAAGTGCATCTCACTTCTTGGACTACAGTGGACCTCTGTGGCACCCCTTACACAGAAGGAAGGTTGTGCCTGGCTTATTGATGCCACACTGCTTTTCCCTAAGGGCCCAGACTCTCATTTATGTTTGCAGAAGCAACCAAGACCTGAGGGAAATTTTTCCACCCATGGTATTTCCTACATATTCCTTCTTTCCTCCAAGATGAAGGGGGTCATGCAAAGGCATCTCTATTACCACATAGTGCTCATCTCAGCAGAGGGAAGGAAAGACATAGCACAAGACTAAGATATAGTCAAAGACATAGACAAGCAGCACAATTTCAGAAAGGAACTTCAGTGAACAGCCACAGAAGAGGGCTGAGAAGAACTTTCCAAAGAGCCCCTGATGAACACACGCACTGTGAACACACGTCTACACTTTGACCTAGTTATATTACTGATTATGTGGCCACATCAGAGACCTATTTGGTCTGGGTGTAGCCCCTTAGAACCCTGTAAGGTACTTTCCCCCAAATACCTGAACATGTTTTTCACTCCTTGCAGTTTTCTTTGCTCATTATAGAGCGCATTCGGGTCCTGTACTAGGTTAACCACAACCTTGAATCTCTGAAATCCCTCAAACACTGGATCCAGATCTGAACTTTGTATGTAGAACACATCTATGGCAGGGAGCAGTGGATAGTATGGCATTAGCCCTCCTCCATTAAGAAATGAGTAATTAACCCCCTCTTTTCCCAGATTTGCTGTTTGGAAACTGTAGGAAGGGGTGGCTACACCTTCCTTTTATTTACAGCTTGGATTTAAATGGAAGCGATTGAAGGAAAAAATGTTTCTCTTTTCCCTGAAATATGCCAGAAGAGCTTCAGCATGAGGGAAACAAAACAGGAAATATTTTGTTACCTGAGTAGCTGTCATTTTCCTTACCTTTCCAAGCCAGCACAAAAGACCCTGAACTGTATGACCAGGCAGAAAAACATACATAATATACTTTCTTCCATTATCTACGGTCTGAAACTTAGCTCAAAATTGAAGCAAGAAGATTGACTAAAACTTCTGTAAAGCTATCAGTTTTATCTGCAGCATAGCAACAGGGGCTGCTGGCTGGAATGAAATTTACTACCATAGTGAAAGCATAAACACTAGAGTAGGGTGAATTTTTTTGGATTAATAGCTTTTTCTGAAAAATGCAACTTCAGTCAACCCAAAATTATTGGTGAATTTGACATAAATGTGCTGAATAGTTTTGGCTGAAATCCTCCTCCTCCTCCCCCACACCCCCTGCGCCCCAGGACTTAAAGGCAAGAAGGCAGGTATCTCTCCTGTTGAAGCTCTTCAACTCTTTATTAAATAGTCATTGGAGCAAGGACTCCAATTAGAATTTCCTATGTCCTAGGTGAATGCCCTAATCACCAGGAATTCTCACTCTTTTATCCAGGCCCAGTGACTATTCAGTTTAAAGGAGAGTGGGCGGGGGACGATAATGTTCTTCAGAAGTAACTTTGAGAGCTAGGGATAGATTAGTAGGATCTAAAGAGTGGGAAATAACTAAAGGCAGGAGAAAGACTCCATTGTGGACACTTGCAATCAAATGATGAGCAGAAAAGAGAGCAGCACTAAGTGATTTTAGGGATGAATTTGGCCTAGCATGTCCGTTGGTGCTATACAAGTGAATTATATATCCCTCTTTATCACATGAAGAAAATCTATTAGAATTCAGTGAGAACACTTTCTTGGACACATAGCCTTGTATAATAATGAAAATATTTAGCTTTTATATTGCACTCCAACACAGATCTAAAGTGTATTACAGAAGAGGGCAAATATTAGACTAAAGCAGAAATGTTTTTCATATCTTGGGAAAAATTTTGAGATTTTTGAAAATATTTCCTGTCTTGAATTGGGTTAAAATCTCAAAAATAAAATAAAATTAAAATAAAAAATTGTAAACCAAGAACTCGCCCCACCAGAAAACCCAACACAACAACAACCAAAGAAACAAAAACAAAAATCTTCACTTTGAGTCAGTCTAAATGTTTTGTTTTGTCATTTTCAAATTGTTTCATTTTTATTTTGACCTTTATTTTTTTACTGTAATTAGCTTATCTTTCAAAGCAAAAAATTGTCTTGAACTGAAAAAAAAAAAATTTTCATTCTGAAGATGTGTAAAAACCCCCAAACCTTTTTCCCCCTAATTTTTTTTTTACCTCAGAAGCTTGGTGAAATGTACCCTTTTCCATGAGTAGTTTCAGTTTTGATAAATTGGCATTTTCCAATAACAAAACATTTAGTTGAAAAATTCATGACTAGCTCTAATAAATATAACTACACAGCAGGAGTTGTCCTCTGTCAGCTTTTAAGATCTGAGCTATTAAACTTACCAGTGAGCTAGGTATACAAGCAGCTGCCTTCTTTGGGTTATCATCTCAGATATCTTTCAATAACTGTAATGGTTTCCTGTCTTTATTTATTTATTTTGCTACAGAGCTTTTCCACTGTCATCTCTCACATCTTTATATCCTGTAACCTGGAGTTAGAAGTGTACTTACCTTTTCTTCCATATCTTATGAGTAATTTGTTGGACCTGACAATTCCTTTCATTTTGAAAAATATTGCTTCAGAAGAATCTGATTTAAAAAAAAAACAGAAGCA
Organism: Caretta caretta; assembly: GCF_965140235.1. NCBI lineage: Eukaryota > Metazoa > Chordata > Testudines > Cheloniidae > Caretta > Caretta caretta. The sequence goes on along the minus strand of NC_134215.1, from coordinate 27,348,060 downwards.
AGGCAGGCTATTTTTATCTGTAGCTGTTCCAAAGAAATACCAGTTGCCAACTTGTCTTGAATACCATAATCAGCACCTCCAGGTAATGGCTCCTGACACACGTTGTACAAAATGTTACTGAAAACTCATGATCTGGCTCTTCGTTTTCGGCAAACAAAAGAAAAGCTGGAAAAAAAAATCAAAGCATTTACTTCCTCTCCCTTTTAATAAGGGGTATGTGAACTGGGACGAGGAGATGCTGGGGTAGGATCCTACAGCTGGCAGTGGATGAGCAAAGGGACATTTTTGTTTCTTTGTAAAGGAGCTGTCACTTTAAATTATGTTGCTGAGCCATGGCAGAATGCCACCCCCAGTGTGGGCATACTTTGAAGGGAAAGTACTATAACGGGTTCAGCTTCCCAGGCACACAAGCTTGGAGAATGTCACATAAAAAAGGAAAAAAAGCTTGCTTGCAAACATTTAGAAAATAAATAAAACTAACAAAAGTTTCCTCCTCTCCAGTTAGGATCACTTTAAAACTCTGCTCCATTTGTTTTTAACCTTTGAAAGTTAATTGATTTGAAAATTAAAGCCTGTGCAGTGAAATGTGTGACTCACCCTAAACCTTCTCACACAGAAGGCTCAAATATTCCTTTAAGAAACATACCGTGGCCAGGTTGGTATGGAGTCGTACCAACCCAGAAGAAGCTCTGGGAGACATGTGCCTCAGGTAGGCAAAATGTGTTCAGGACATAGGGAATGCATAGATGGAAAATCAATCTTGGGAGAGGGTGTAAAGTGAGTTTTTAAACCATTTACACTCTGATATGGTGGTCAACTCTGTTGGACAATGAAGACATGCTTGGGAGGAATGGCCCCACTATATCCCTACCACCCTGGGGAATCCAGCTCTGAGAGCTGGTGAAATCCTGGCTCCACTGATGTCAATAGGAGCTCTTCTGTTGACTTCAGTTGGAACAGTCTTTTAGGGCTTAGGGCTCTAGGTGACTTGCCTGTGAAGTGGAGTGAAAAGAGAGGGGAGAGGCTCCTGTACAGGGGCCTGGAACAATCAAGGCCTACATTTTTGTTCTATATCAAAGTTTTTTTTTTTAAAAAAGGTCTCTCCTCTTCCCTCAAAAGTAGGGTTTTAACAATCTGCACAAAGTTTGTGAATGGTTTATTGTATCTCCCCTCAAAAGGTTCAGAAAACCTCCATAAAACCTGCCGAGCTATTTTGCATAATTTATAACGGAAGGAGGATATAATGATGAAATTATATTGGATAGCAATTCAATTGTCTGGTACTAACAAACTCCTCAGGAAATGAAGAGAAATAGGTATAGTGAAATGCCAGTATTGGAGGTCTGCAGGGGATGAGGGCAATTTGAATTTGTTTTTCTTTTTCTGATTGATTCAGTGATAATTTCCCTTGTCATTCTGAGGTCTGCTTATCATCTTTTCTCACGTTTGTGGGCTGGAATCCTCATTCCCAGAGATTCAGGACCCCATGCTGCACCCATTGGAATCAATGTGAGTTTTGCCATTGTCTTCAAAGGGAACAGGATTGTGGGAGCATGAGGAAATTCACTCAAGTCCAGAAGGGCCATTCAAAGCCTTGGATTTGCTCTGTGGTATGCTTCAGCAGTGTGGGTGAGCAGAGCCTCTATATGTTCTGCACACTTCGGGGCATGGAGGGGTTAAGGTTGTGAAATAGCGTTGGATAGGCTAGTGCATAGAGGGCAGGCAGGGAAGGGCTTCTATAGTGGTTCACAGGCTATGAAGCTGGAGACCCGCTAGGGGATTAGAACCACACTGTGTGAAGGAAAGGGGCATGATTGTTCTTGTAGCAATGGTGCAAAGGGTGTAAAGTGACCGAAATTAACAAGCAAAGAGTATATACCCTGTCTCTGATTGGTTCCCATGCTGTTAGGGAAGGGGGCACACATAGTAGCAGGGCAGGCAAGCAGAGACTGAATGAGAGAATTCATAGGGGTTTCGGAACTATCACACTCCCACACCTACTACAGAAGAGCTACCTAGCTGCAGCTGAAGCAAGGAAGCGGGGAGTATCCTGTAACTCTTTCTAAAGTAAGTTGTTTGCTCAGAACTCTATACAGCTATGCTGCTATAGCACTATACTGTAGACACTTGCTTCAGCAGCAGAAGGGGTTTTTCCATTGCTGTAATAAATCTACCCCTTTGAGAAGTGGTGGCTGGGTTGACAGATTTCAGAGTAACAGCCGTGTTAGTCTGTATTCGCAAAAAGAAAAGGAGTACTTGTGGCACCTTAGAGACTAACCAATTTATTTGAGCATGAGCTTTCGTGAGCTACAGCTCACTTCATCGGATGCATACCATGGAAACTGCAGCAGACTTTATATACACACAGAGAATATGAAACAATACCTCCTCCCACCCCACTGTCCTGCTGGTAATAGCTTATCTAAAGTGATCATCAAGTTGGGCCATTTCCAGCACAAATCCAGGTTTTCTCACCCTCCACCCCCCCCACACAAATTCACTCTCCTGCTGGTAATAGCCCATCCAAAGTGACAACTCTCTACACAATGTGCATGATAATCAAGTTGGGCCATTTCCTGCACAAATCCAGGTTCTCTCACCCCCTCCAAAAAACACACTATAGTGAGTTTGTGTGTGTGTTTTTTGGAGGGGGTGAGAGAACCTGGATTTGTGCAGGAAATGGCCCAACTTGATTATCACTTTAGACAAGCTATTACCAGCAGGACAGTGGGGTGGGAGGAGGTATTGTTTCATATTCTCTGTGTGTATATAAAGTCTGCTGCAGTTTCCATGGTATGCTCCGATGAAGTGAGCTGTAGCTCACGAAAGCTCATGCTCAAATAAATTGGTTAGTCTCTAAGGTGCCACAAGTACTCCTTTTCTTTTTGGGTTGACAGAAGAATTCTTCCAGTGACCTAGCAGTGTCTACATTGGCATACCTACATTTCACATCCCTCAGAGATGTAGATTGGTCGACCTAAGTTTTAGATGTAGACCAGGCCTGAGTGGCTGTGTGGCAGGTTACATTAGACCCTCTGAGGCCCCCTGCTGGAGGCCTCGTGGTCTTGCCACGCCCTGCCCCAGAAAAGGGCAGTGGAGAGGCTCCTCTAAGATGCCTAGAGTGGCTGTGTCCCACACAGCCAATCAGGGCCCAGCAGGTCAGTGTAAGAAGAGCGGCAGGGCCAGAGTAGGTTCCAGTTCCTTGCTAGAGCTGGAGGAGTGTGGATGGTGCGTGGCTGGCTGAGGGAGCTGCCGAATCTCGAACGAGGCAGTGCTGCCAGAAGCCAGGGAGAGCGAGAAGGAGCCCTGAGCTGGTTGCTGGGACTGCATCAGGACAAGGCCCTGAGGTAAGGGTGAAGATGGCACAAGGCCGTGGGGTAAGTGGCCCAGGGAATTAGAGCAGCATTGTGACTTAGATAAAGGGACACAGTGGACAGCTGGTATCTACAGCTGGGACCCAAAGTAGTGGGTAGGCCTGGATCCCCTCCCTCCCCACTCCCCATTAGGTACTGGGGAGAGTGGCGTGGACACTGAGGCACCTGAGAGGGGGAACTGAACTGAACTGCAGTGGCCCAGCTGCAGAGCTGTGGCCAGAAAGGCCCTAACAAGGTGAAGACATTGTTGTCAGGAAGGGAGCCCTGGGGCACTGCTCTATCCTGGAGCAGGGAGAACTTGAGGAAGACATTACAGAGGGTACTGAGAGAGAGACCCTTGTTGGATTTGTACCCTGGAACAGGGTTTGCTTTTCTTTTATCACATAGACAGTATGTGACTCGACTGGAGGGCTGAGTCACCGAAGACACACCACTGTATTTTCACTCCATTTATTTCACTCCTGTATTTTCACTCCATGCATCTGATGAAGTGGGTTCTAACCCATGAAAGCTTATGGGCAAGTAAATGTGTTAGTCTCTAAGGTGCCACAAGGACTCCTTGTTATTTTTGCTGATACAGACTAACGCGGTTACCACTCTAAAACCTGAGAGAGAGAGTGCAGGGGCACACACTTGGCCAAGGGGGTGCTCGGGAGAGAGTTACAAGCTGCCCTACCCAGAGTGCCTGTTCTGTACTTCTGCAGGAGCAACACCAAGGCACAGCCAAAGTGTGAGGAGAAGGGGAATCATTAGGGCAGAAGGAAAATCAGAAAGAGAGGAAGAAAGGAGAGAATGTGGGGAAGGAACTGGGCAAGAGAGAAAAGAAGCTGAGAATTGGAAGGCTTCTATGAAAGCTGAAAAAGGGAGGAAATACTAGGAGAAAGGTAGCAATGCCTTTGACATTCCACACACACAGCCACACACAGCCATTATTCAGGCTCTTCACAGGATGGAGTCAGGTGTGTATATGAATTTTAGTCTGTGACTGCTTCATTCAATTGGGATGAGTGTGTAAATCTATTTTATTTTTTGTAACTCTTCCTCTTTTTCTGGGTTGGGGAGTGCTCAATGAGAAAACCATCACTGCGTGAAGCCAGTTTGGCTCATTCAGCAACCTAAACCTGCCTCATCCAATCCCCATGGCATCTCTACACATACCAGCTACAGCTCTATTGTGCCTGTATGCGGGACTGACTTTTTCTGGACTGGCTGAACAAATGCACAGCTGAAATGCGTGATGTCCTGTGGCTTGTGTTCTCCACACATCTGATTATATTTTTCTGCTGGAAAGGGCCTCATGAAATTAGAGTTACCAGATGAGCATCAGAATATATTCTGCATGATATATTGTTGGGGCAACAAGGGGAGGGAATTTTCTTTCATAGTTTTAGGAAGAAAATATGATTAATGTTCAGTGTAAGCTCAGATGCCTTGATTGTGAAAACTTGATCCATATTACATTTTTCTTAAACATATACACATTTCAGCCAAAGTTAATATTTCTATGCTCAATATTTTAATTGAGAAACATTGGTTAAAATCTAAAAAATTGCTTATTACTGTTTGTTCTACTATTAAGGACATCTTGATAATAAAAAGCACCCTCCCGGAAAAATGGAAATGGAACCAAGTCCAATTTTCATCTTCGAGGCAGACGGAAGACTTTAGCTAAAATGTAGAGACGTCTCCTAAAACAAAACCTTAATTCTCCCTCTCTAAGTCCCTATGCCTGCAAACACTTATTGACTTTACTCATGTAAGTAGTCACATTGAAGTCAAAGTTAAGTGTATGCATAAGTGTTTGCAGGATTGGAGCCTAAAGCTGTGTCCTGGAGCCAAGTATTCTCTGTGTTTAAGGAACTGATGATGATACTTCAAGAGAATCAAGAGCTCAGGGTATAGGATCCTTGTAAAAAAAAAAAAAAAAAAAAAAAGGAACCATAAGCTTGGAGCTGACTGTTAGGGTCAGGCATCTAAGGACGAAATGTCACCATATAGTTTGGTTATTTATTTTATTTTCTTGGTTACATGAGTGCAATCCCCATTGAAATTGAACACGTGTAATGAAGAAAGGAAATTGGTAAAGTATTTAGGAATCTAGGGTTTGCTATACCAGATCAAACGAATACTAATTAAAGCCCTGAAGCTGCAGTTAGCTCTTCAGGAACAGTCTCTTGCAGTCTGTGGAACTTGGCTCATTTCAGGATTAGGGTCTATATATGGTACCTGATTCTGACAGAGATCTAGTGATATGCCTGATATTCCAGGAAAGGTAACAATCTCCCAGTAATATGCTGGGAGTCCAAAATTGTGCAATGTTATATATGGGGTGGGAAAATTCATATTTGAACTCTGCAGTAGTCAGTTTGCATTGGAATTAACAGACTTACCCTTCCTGCTTTTGGTATTACATGCTGCTATTTTGTTGTTTGTTTTTTTTGGTTAAAATAGGCATAATCTTCTGTAGCCAGAGCATGACTATAAATCTATTATGTCTTTGAATTCCCCTGCTTTGATTGCTATATTTATTTATAGGCTTGCTTTTGTAAATGTAACAGTCTCTCATTTGCAATAAAAGTATTGTATTTTATTATTCCTGAAGACTATTAATTAAAAATAATATACATGCTCAGTCATGAAGCCATCCACTCAACCCAAATATGTGCAACAATAATGTCCAGGTAGCAAATTTCTGAAGACCATCAGCTCTATGAAGAGGGCATAATTAAATATATATTTTAAATTGAGTGCAGTTAAATAAGCCCATTGTTTTGAGAGGGAAAAAAAGGTTGTATCCATCAGGAGTATTCATTGTGTTGGCTGGTTGCATAGCAACACATTAACATTACAGATAATTTAATGTGAATTTCCAGACTGAGTTAATTTTAAATCTTGTCTGTGTCTCTTTTAAAATACAGGGTTGTTCAATTTTTTTTTATACTGATGTGTTTTGCAGGCTCAATAAACCCTGGTAAAACTCAAACTCTGAATGCAGTGTAATACTATACATAGAATCTATGGCCACTAAATATTCAAGGGATGCTGTTTTTTTCCTCCTTCCTCCTGCCAGCTGGCATCTGAGGAACACAGATTTATCTGGTTAAATGCTATCCCATTTTGTGTCTTTCCATTCCATCATTGCTGGGGTTTATGAAACTCGGAGGTTAGGCAAAGTAGCATCCAACTCATTTCACATATGTTGGCTGTTTGGTGGCCTATGTAACAGTTTTCTCTCTCTACCAGGGGCTGGATTGGAACTGGAAAGCGTGAAATAAAAGGTCCTGTGTCCCTTCACGCAACTGGTCTCCCATTTACCTATTTGAAACACAGGCCTTGTCTACACTGCCACTTTATAGTACTGCAACTGTCTCACTCAGGGGTGTGAAAAAACACACCCCTGAGCGCTGCAAGTTTCTGCTCTGTAAAGTGGCAGTGTAGCCAGTGCACCAGCATTGGGAGCCATGCTCCCAGTGCTGGTAGCTACTCCTCTTGTGGAGGTGGGGGGTTTTTTTTGGTGTTTTTTTTTTGTTTTTTTATATAGCAGTGGGAGACCAACGTTAAAGTGCTGCTGTGGGAGCGCTTTAACATTGCTAGTGAAGACATGCCCACGGTATGTAAGTATGTGCAAATCTGTTTATGTGGTTCTCACTCAGTTTCTCTGTGATGGGTTATATAAACCCCACACTGGAGAGCAAGGGGTTAAGGAACCTCTTTGGGCCCAGGTGGTGCCACCTGCAAAGCCTGCACAAGCTGCAGACAGGGCTTTAAAAAAGGGGCGCAGAGCAGTTCAGAGGGAGGCAGAGGAAGGGAGCAGAGGGCTATCTTGACCTCTGAAGAGCAAATATTACCCAGGAGCTCATTGCCTAGGACCTGGTAACACAGGCCTGTGCAAACCACAGAGGAGAGGCAGGTGTCTGAGGTTGCAGGCCAGAGACTTGATTAGAGTGAGTTACTGTGAGAAGCAAAAGGGGATGGGGGTAGGAAATGGTCCGGGGGTAGGCAGTGGTTTAGCACCCCAAGGTGTCAAGTATAGCTGCTGACCTTTGGGCCCTGGACTGGAGCATGGTGGAGAGGGTGAGCCCGGGCTTCCCTACCACTCCGAGGGGACATTATCACACCAGGAGTCTTCACCTAGAGAGAAATCTGCTGGAAAAGGTCTTGACTGTTCAAGGATGGTGTGATGGTTTGGGATCCCTGGGATATCACCTGAGGTGCTGAAGATACTGCAGAGCCTGCCTTTTTCTGCCAGCATAGGCCCCCTTGAACCTTGTTTTGATGAGCCAGGCTCTTAAGCCTCCTCCTCCAGCAAAGCACACAGGCAGGGCCACCTCCCTACCCCCAGCTCCGGAAGATACAGACATTGAGATCAGCTCTGGGAGGACTCAGCTTAAGGGACTTACTATAGCACCCAGATGTTCACCCCCCCCTTGGGGTACAAACCCAAAGTTATATGAAGTTTGCTTTCTCCCTCGATGTGGAGGAAGGTATGTACTGCTTCCTGCCCACCCCCCCCCCCAGTTAGAAATTACATAAACTTATATTATAAACAAGAGAATGTTTATTATATATTATAAACAAAAGTCTGGGAGAACTCAGCATATTTTCGTAAAGCATATGGAATGCCACGTCACAGTCGGGGGTCCGAACAAAGTCTCTGTGCTAAAGGGAGTACTGGCAACCATAGGCGAAAGGGCACTGAAGGACCAGACTGTGCTTTTAATGGGGAAGTGCTCTCCCAAATCCTCACCTAACCATTAGGCTGCAGTGTTGGTGATTGTGCACCTCTGACGTTCTCTGATTGAATTCAGTGAGTAGGAACGTCTGGATTTGGCATATGATTTTTAGAGTTCTGTGTTTAACGTAAAGAAAGTTTTATGCGGTAATCATTTGACATTCAAAACTCTGTTGGTTTCTGTATTAACGCAGATAGAGCTTGGTCAGAAGTGGTGTCAAACAGGCCTCAGAACAACCTTTTGATTTTATGGCTGCAATCTTTTGAAGGTGCAATTACCTTTAGAGGTCAAACTACTTGATTTAGTGCTGCCCTCCCGGTAGCTTAGTTGTGGCTATCTTAAACTCTGGGCCATTACATAAAAGAAACCTGTTGAGAGAAGTTTGTAAATTACTTTGAGGTATGGTATCTCTGCACTCAGGTATCATGGCATGAATCAGAGGTTGACGTGACAGATCATCCCCTTTGAATAGCAACATTCAGGATAATTTGCTGAGCATGGGGAGGTTACACCACTGAAAGAGAAAGTTCATTGGAACTAAGGTCTTGGTAAATTGCAAGCCAGCCTGCAAATGACAGCACTTCTGGTTTTATAACATGCAATGCCAGGTGCAGCTTGATTTCATAAAACAATAACCCCTGGCTGATCGAGTGTAATGTGGCACATCTTCAAGAATAAATGAGACAAAATATTCCAATTACAGACTCATCTATCTTCTTTCTATCCTGAGCCAAGTATTTGCCTTGATTGTTCAGCAACGAGTTTCCCAGCAGCACAGAACTACCACAGAGGATAACACAGTGGCGTCTGCTCAGAGAGATTAGCTGTTGAGCAGATTCTCATATCGAGAGTTCTTACAGAAAAAAGAAAAATAATTTAGAACAGATGAAACAGTGATGTCTTGTTCTTTGTCTTCTGTGGGGCCCTCTGTGGTGTGTTCACCAAGATATTTCAGAGGTTGCTTTTGAAGATTTGGAGTGTGCCTTGTGTCAGAACATGATGTAATTAAAAAAAAAAAGCGTACAATCCCTACAATATTAATTTTATGGGGCCAAACCCTTAAAGCGCTGAGTAGTTACAAATCACACAGATAACAGTGGTGTTTGCATGTGCTCAGCATCTCTGAACAATTTGACCCATGAATTACAATAAAATGGAAGCATTTAACTCTTTTATATTTCTGTTATGATCATGTCACAAGAACTAATTCCTCTTTTGCCTTCTTCTATTATACAAAAAAATGCCAGGATACAAAGACGTAACTTTTTTAAGAACTGTAAAGGAGGTGATCCTGTGCATAAACAAAGATGAACCAGAGTATTATTTTTAAGCATGCTCTAAACATGTATAAATATATCTATTTTGTGAAAAGTTTTTTGCTGGGCCATCACATGTATGAGATGTAACTGAACTGTTGAGGTCTTTGACTTTGAACTGATCATATTTCTGTGCAGATATGTTTTTCACCTGATGTAAATATATTTATGTATTCACTCAAATGGGGAGATATGCCAGCCTTTCCATGTATGTTGTACGATTAATATCATTAATATTGTGTGTTAAAACCAGGGAACATATGCAAATGAACTCTGAAGCAAAAAGAGGGTATGATCAAATATTGTTGCAGTGTTTGATGGGCTAGTGAATATTTTCCACAGCTGGAAGGGGGACCACTGGCTATATTGGAAAATATGATTTGTTATGTATTTTTGTCCAGCAAGAGCAGCTTGAATTTGAAATTTATAAATGGCCATCTTATAATGTCTCCATCTATATGTAGTGTTGTCTCCCTATATATCTATGATTTAGTTAGGGTTGGTTCTGTTTTGTTTGGACTAGATGACCTCCTGAGGTCTCTTCCAACCCTAATCTTCTGTGATCTGAACTGAACAAGAAAGTTCACCAAAAGCTTCAGAGAATGGTTAGCAGCCACACAATTCTAAATGCAGGTCAGGGTCTAAAAAAGCCTATTTGAGTCTATTTCACACAGCTGTTCTCTAGCATTATATACCTAGGGCTAGATTTACTGAGAAGGCCTGGGATAGAGTTTCAGGCATCAGCTAATCCAACTGTGCCATAGGGGTATTCAGGGACAGCAGACAGTGTTTAAAGAAAGAAGGCTATCTAACAGGATTCTAAATTCCTTCTAGGATATCCTAGGAAGTAGCTGTTATTAATTGTACATCTCTCTGTTCCTCAGTTTATAAATGTGAGTTTTCCTGATCTTGCATTGATCTCTCCAATCATCTATTAGAAAATGAGTATAATTCCTTCATCTCTTTTAAAATCAAGTGAGCTGTAGCTCACGAAAGCTCATGCTCAAATAAATTGGTTAGTCTCTAAGGTGCCACAAGTACTCCTTTTCTTTTTGCGAATACAGACTAACACGGCTGTTACTCTGAAACCGGACAATGAGAGTTTGGTTGGAAATCCAGAGCAGCATTATGTACAAATGATGAAAAATTTGATGGGAGAGAGTAATTTTCAGTGTATAAAATTTCACACTATTCTAGAAGATTAAGATCAAACATGTAATCTTTACTTTCGCCACAACATTCCATTTGTTGCTCTTACATCATTGCCATTGGGTAATATCAATGTAACAAAGCAAGAAAGATGAATTAGATGCTTCCTATATTTAAGGAGATATTGGAACTAGTGTCAGTGTTCGCTAGTATTTAGAAGCTCAAGTCATGGGCAGTTATATCAGATGGGAGGGGGAAAGGAAGAATAAGAAATATAAAACCAAAAGAGTTAGATAAGAATACAAACCTTTCAAAATCCTTGAAGTTTTGGTGTGATATATATATTTTTTTCTGATCACTAATAGGTGGAGGGACTTGGCCAAAGATAGCAAGTGTTTAGTTACCTTACACAGCTGCTGGAAGCTGTGCTGCAAAATATTCAGCCAATTCACAACAACATCAGACTAAAGAATAACTTTTATATGACTGCTAGTTTTCCCTACATGCTGTGAGTAATTGAGAGCACTCATGTTCCCATTTTGGCTCCAGGATAGAGAGACAGGAGATATGTAGCAACACAAAATATTTCCATAACATGAATATGCAGATTGTCTGTCTGTGATGCTATAAACCAGATTATCAAGGTGTTTGCCAAATACTCTGGATTCTCACAACGCTTGTATATATTTGAGATGTCTGCAATCAACCAACTGCTGTAGACTTGGCCAGCCAATACTGGTTGGCAAATAGATAAATGGTCTAGTTTTGGGTGGTTGTATTTAACATATCTGTTTAAGGAAGTGTGGCTGTTAACTTAGTTGCTGATATTAAGGCTAATATTTCAAAGGCTGCACTTGAAAGGTGTAACTGAATACGGTGTTACATGTGATAAAGTCTTGTGTTCCCCGTTGCATAAATATAAATGCCCATGCTCTTAATATTTAATATGCATTTTCCTTATGAGCATGATGATTCTAAGTGGCTTCTAGATGCTCACTTCCTTCTTTTGATTAAACAGCAGCTTCTGATGCTGATCATTTAAAGAGTGTTTTTTCTCTGTTTTTTTTTTTTTTTTTATTGATACTGATTGAAAACTACAAATTGCATTAAAGCTTTTTTGGCAAAACCACAGTTTAATTCTCCAGGTATTTATAATATTGGGGGGCCCTTTGCAGAATGCTAGTAGATTTGGGGGTTTTGCAGTGGGTCATTTTCTCATTGAGAGAGGAATTGGTGTTGCAGATTCAGGCTGCCTTCTAGAATAATTTATTTAATTTCAAAATATGCATGTATCCTGCTGACTTCGAACAGAGATGGCCAAAACTGCACACAGGCAAGTACCACTTGCTGAATCCCCAGCTAGGGCAACTTTGTGAGTAGCATTGCAGCCAAGAAACATGTTCTTTTGTCCATTGACCATGACATGCTGTTCCTGTGTACCATCCCATCTCCCCACAGGGGAAACTCCTTGGCTCAAAGTCTTCATTGGCTTGCTAAACCCAGGGTTGTGAGTTCAATCCTTGAAGGGGCCATTTAGGGATCTGGAGCAAAAATTGGGGACTGGTCCTGCTTTGAGCAGGGGGTTGGACTAGATGACCTCCTAAGGTCCCTTCCAACCCTGATATTCTATGATACTCTTCTCATCGGGAGTAGAGTACAGGGGTCGACTGGAGAGTAATCTGCAGTCGATTTGGCAGGTCTTTACTAGACCTGCTAAATTGACCCGCCGGTGGATCGATCTCAGAGCACCAATCCCGGCTGTCGTGTAGACCTGCCCTAAGCCACCCCCCTCAGCGATGTAAGTTATATTGATGCAAGTGGTAGCATGGTCATCAAATACTACCCCATGTCCAAACTCATCAAGGTTTATCTGTACTAAGTACAAATTACTGTGCATATAAAACAATAGGCACTTTTTCAAAATTCTACTGCAGGCTACAAATGGGTAGTCAATGCACACTCAGACAAATATGGGTAGGTAAAGTATAGGCTAAATACATTAGCTTGTAGAATGCACCAGACACATTACAGTTCTTTCATATTTTCAAGAGGGTAACACTTGTTGCAAAGGTCTTTCTCCAGATAAATATGAAATTGGAGGCCTACACATAATAACCTGCCCTAAATGTATACACAATTGATTTGATTTAAAATAATTTGTTGTTTACTCTTGTATTTAGATTTGGAAACAGAACTCTCATTCATACATTGTGAAAAATATTGTGTGTGTGTCTTCAATGGCTAATCCATTGTTCTGAATCTGCTGATGACCTCTGTTTTTTTAATCAATAGTAATGACATAAACTTAGTCCATTTATTTAGTTTTCAGAAAACTGCTTCTGCTTAAATTAATTGGAAGGAAAAACAGCATTGAAGACTGGTGCAAATTTAAAATCTTGCAGTAGAACATTAAATAGTTACGTTCTGCACAGTAAGAAATGACAGGTAACAGGAGAGCTAAGAAGGTATTTTGGATTAAGTCATGGAGAGATTTCACAAATGGTATATGCTTCATCCTCAATTATCCTTCCAGAGGATGAGTCCTGGTAATTAATAAGCTGGTTGCCTCTCTATTATGGAATTCATTAATTTGTTTTGATCCTCTCTGGGGAGCTGTGCATTGATGTTGACTGGATTTCCTTGGTGACAGTATCCACTGATTGAAACAGTGTGATCTCTATTTCCTGATAATGAAGGAGGATGGGGACTGATGGATATAATGAACAGAACCACAGCCTTTAGACTCCAGTTAATTCAGATGCTACTTTAATAGGAAGGAAGGTGGGAAGGACTCTGAACCAAACTCTGCATTGTATTAGGTGATGTGCAACTCCATTGATTTAGTGGAGAATATGACCATATAGTTTGCCTATTGTAAACAATTTTATTGCTTGTATTATGATAGTGCCTGGAAGCCTCAAATGGGTTCAGGGCTCCATTGTGAACAGATAAAAGAGAATTTTGCCCCTGAGAGTGTCTAATAAAAATATTTTAGATTTAGATTTAAAACAAAAACCTTGAGTCAAATGTCTTGGTACTTTGCTGCAACAGAAATCTGAGAAGATTAATGATTAGTTTTTGGATTGTGGAATAGCTTTTTGTTTTTTTATTCAATGCTGATCCAAGCCCCCTATGACTGGAGTGATATTGCATGTTTATGGTCAACTGTTTTTGCATTGTGGTAAGCAGAGAAGTTTTGCAATATATTTTATGAATAATACATATATTTATTTTGAAAGTTAATTTTACGAATGAGTCCATATTTCACGATTTTAGTGAAATCCGCAAAATGGCGAGTTAAGTAGGCATCTGTTCATTATGTTTTGCCCATCACCAGTTTCAAATGCATGGAATTTCTTGAAATAGGGGGAAAACATTTCTTTTTCTCCTTTAAACAACTATTCTCCCACTTTCTCACTCACCATGAAGACAAATACAATTCCTCTTTTCTCATCTACTCTTATTTTGAAACAAACCCTTTCTCTCTCTTCTCTTGCTCTTTTCATCTGCATATAACTCCCTTCTTTTGCAGGTAAATACCATCTCTCTCTATAACAAGAGGCAGTCTTTTTCTGTTTAAACGATCAAGGAGATTTTTTTTTCTTACCCTTGTGGCAAAACCACACAGATGGTAAGGACAGAAGAGAGAAAAATCTTGGGTTATTCATCTAAACTTCTGCATTTTGCTGGACTACATTCTGCCTCATTCTCTTTTAACTTGTTGAATCTCTGATGTTGCCTTAAACTAAGAGAGTTAAATCTAGCTTTCACTATGCACACACATTTCCATTAATGGACTGCATAAGTGAGGCAAGCAGGATTTGGTGCCTGCCTTTGTAGGCATAGAATCCTTTCTCTGGCAACTTAAATAAATGAGATTTTGTTGTCTTCATGTATAAAACAAAAGCTATCTTTCCATGACATTTGGAACTGCACCTCCTTTCCTCCCAAAATGATTCATAAACATTGTCTGTTTAGCAATATAAAGAACTGGCAGTAGAATTCCTGGGAACAGGAAAACGTTAGGATTACTTGGGCCACCTTAGCCTAATCGTACTTCCTTTTTCCTTCACGTGAGTATTTCTGCCTTTTGTGCTCTCTTTTCTGTCAGAAACTTGGGCCCAATTGCTGCCCTTGGTTGTAACCTGAGGGCAGAGTTTGGTCTTGTGAAAGAGTTATAAGAAAAGGAGTACTTGTGGCACCTTAGCGACTACCCAATTTATTTGAGCATGAGCTTTCGTGAGCTACAGCTCACTTCATCGGATGCATACCGGTATGCATCCGATGAAGTGAGCTGTAGCTCACGAAAGCTCATGCTCAAATAAATTGGGTAGTCTCTAAGGTGCCACAAGTACTCCTTTTCTTTTTGCGAATACAGACTAACACAGCTGTTACTCTGAAACCTGAAAGAGTTATATGTATGAAACAGCCTTATTGTGTGGTAGAGATGTGTGTGTACAGGGAGATCGAAACTGAGCTTTGTCCTCAATTATATGATTATTTTTATGAAGTTCTTTCTCTTTGGTGTCTGCAAAATCATTCTTGCACCAATCTTGATGTTTTCCATCCCTTTTTAAGCTCCTGGGGTCTTCTGTTCCTTTGCTAATCCATGCACTTTTTTTTTTCAAACTAGTAATTAAATGCAGATCCAAATTCTGTGGTGATATACCCTATATCTAGACTTAATAATTACTTATTTTCAGTGCTGTTAATCAGTTTTCCAGGACCACAGTACAGATTTGCATGCTACCTTCTACTTCCCCAAATAAAGTGGTGCCTATGTCTGCCCAGAACTGGGGGAGAATTGCCATTAGGACATGCTTCCATTTCCCCTTCCCTCAGCCCCAAAGAAGCTACTCTACAGGAGATGCAATGTAGAGAGGCTGCTAGGTCCTTATTGATTCCACCCCACCCTCCCAATTCACTGGTTAAGCACAATTTTTGTTCCAGCGTAAAATCTCTCTAAGCAAATATTTGAAGGTTTAAAGAGCTCTAACGCCAAACACCCGACTCTCCATTTTTGTTATTGTGTTTTAGGGCTCGGGAGAAGTAACTTAATTATGTGTTATGCGCGCGCGCACACACACACACACACACACACCCACACCATTCCAGAGTTAAGTGGAACACTGAAGGTGGTAGACATTGGTCTGCAGTTTTAAATACAAAATTAATGGATGACCAACTCATTAATCCATCCTTTTATATTTAAGCATGTATGAATGATCATTGAAAAAGGATTATACAGCAATATAACAAATATCCTTTTCGTTGTTAGCCCACAGCAATAAACAAATGGTGAGAACAAGGAAAATTACCAAGTTTTACATATATCAGGTATTCCCCTGCATTCCATATTAACTTTTTTCCTATATGCTTGTAATTTCATGTTTTAACCAAAAGATTTAGAAAGTGTACAAATCCTTGAAACTGATGTGTGATAGAATTCATCCTCTTCAGATTTTACTGTTTTCTATGATGCTCACTGCTCTGTCATCTAATCACAAGGACAAGAGTGGGTTTCATGGAGCATTCTAACTGTTTCTCTTAGCAGGATCTTGGGAGCGCTGCTGAGCCTATATGTATCTTTCATGTGACAACTTTTTGTTTGCTTGTTTTTTGTTGTAAACAACCCACAAACCTTCCAATTCTGGGTGAAAAACTTTTGTATTGTTTCAGAACTATTTATTGAAATGACCTGCTTAAAATAAGAGCTTTCATTGACTTCCATAAAATATACAGCACTACTATGGGGAAGATTGGATACTGTGCTGTGATTTCCAACAATCTGTTGCAGAGCATGGCACAGTGTATCAGGATTGTAGTGTAGGGGTTGCTATGGTAATTTGTATTGAATAGTAACATCACCATGTAAATTGGCCATAGGGCAGGTTTGAGTAGACTAAAGCATTTTTTTTTTCAAATATGTTCTCTGTGTTCCTTACTTGAATGGCTAACTTGTTTCTTTTTGCTTGCATACCCTATGAGGCCATGAGACGGCATTAAAATGTTCTTGTGCCATTGGTGAAGTTGGCTACCTGAATAAAATGTGGATGAATCAGATAATAGAGGATCAGAAAGTGATGGCTTGAGAATTTTTATCCATCATATAAGTGAAGTTTATAGAGAACTTCCATAAACTTCACTTACTACTTTTCATTATCAGGCTTTGTCTTCAGCTCTTTGTGTTTTTTATGGCTGCTTCTGCCAACGGTGCCTATTTGCTTTTGACAACACCAGAACAGACAGGTCTGGCATATAAAGACACACGAATTTCCTGAGGCTAGTGATAACTTTTGTGGTGGTTTCTAAATCTCTATGCATTATGCCAGTCATTATGGTGTTTGAGAACCTGACAAAATTACTAAAGTGAGCTCCTCTAGCCAGACTTAGGGTACTCTTTGTTTTTTTCCCTTTCATTGAAAATACTCTACCTTTGGGATATTAATAACTATGTAGATACTTTCCAACCTGAGAATGAGGCAAAAATATAGGTAAAACAATTTGGGTAGCATGATTCAAAGCTAATTAATTCAAAACTCTAATGAGCCCTTTCTTGAACCTCAAAAAGCCTCTCTTGAAAAGCAAACAACATTAATTAAAATCTTATTGTGACACTTTAAAATCAGTTATCACTGACTGCTTATAAGAAGTTGAACACTTTGACTGTTCAACTAATGCAGTGTGTATTAGATTTCTTTGATACCTCTTTAGAGTACCCTATGTAAATGTGCTTGCTAGTAGAAGAATCCTTAACAGGTAATTCTCTTGCTAGCCAAATTCCCCTAGAAACTTGTATATAATTGTGCATTAATTCCCCAAACTTCTTTATTTCATCACAGCATTAGAGGATAAGAGAATGGATTTCCCCCCCTCCACTTAACCTTCCCAACAGCTTGGGGAGTGGGTGGTTTTTAATCACTGCATGTGGGATGGTATGAAAAATCCTGCCATGATTTTTTTGCTAAAACTTTCTACTCTCAGAACACTCATGTTGTCATATAGTCATTGAAATCGGTTTTGCATGAAGTTCTGATGTTCATTTGTTGTGCATGTACAAGTTAATACGTTTTTTCTCTTAGTGTACATCAACCTGCAATAAAAATCCCATTGGCCTGGGTCAGTTGGCTTTGGCTGTGGGGATATAAAATAGCAGTGTAGATGCTAGAGCCCAGGCTCAAGCCCAGGTCTGGAAACCCTGTGGGTGAGGTGGGTTTCTGAGCCCAGTCTCTAGCTCGAGCCCAAATGTCTTTATTGTTATTTTAGCTACTTGGCCTGAGCCCATGAGCCTGAATAAGTCGACCCAGACTCTCTGCATGTTTTTTTTTTAATCACAATGTAGACATAACCTTAAAATGTCTCAGTCTTGGAGAAAGAATAACTCTGTCTTTTTAAAGACAGAGTCTGACTTCTTAGTCTTTCCTTGGAAGTGCAAACCATTTACCTAACCGCTGAAGAGAGATTAACATGGTAGGCCAAATTCATCTCTGCCCTAAACAGTGCAACTCCCTGGAAGTCAGTGGAATTGTTCCCATTTATTCAATTGGTGAACTTAGGCTGGGGTAATTAAATAGTTGGTGGACCCAACTGAAACTTAAAAAAATATTTTTTAAATTGCATTTTTGCTGAGTTCTTTTAAAATAATATGTAACATTTACCTAAGTACATCTGTTTTCTTTTGTATTTATTCCTTTTGCAATCATATTTTACAGTAATTCTTTTGCTGCTGCTGTTTTTGTAGGTGAATCTAGAGCTTGAGACATGTTCCAGATTGTTAACATTAGTGAATTAAGTCCTCCTTTCAACAGAACAGTTACAGCATGGGAAATAGTAGTGTGATATTCTCTGCATTGTCCCACCAATTCATTAGTGTTTGTTAGCGTGTGGAAAATGAGCTGGTTGTCCAGTTTGTGTGCAGGAATCCTCCTTATAATCGTGGCATCCTCAGCAGAGAGGGAAAGGAGTAAATTTGCACACAGCCTAAGTTACACTTGGATTTCTAAAGCTGGTCCCTCTAGGTCAGGGCTGACCCAAGTAAATGAAGCAGTGTGGGGATGCTTACCTTGAAGCTGCCTGTGCTGTACCAATTCTTTGAACAAGGACTTCATTTTCCAAGGATGTTAATCCAGAATCTTATACAACACTAAATTTAAAATAAGTCTCTTTCAAGTAGTGTGTGACAGATATGCACAGCTGTACAGCCTTGTGTTGCTGCGAATCCATCTGTAATACAGGCTTCATACCAGTTGTTCACTTAAAGTGAATTGTGAAGAGCATCCTTTCAGAGTTCACAGATGAATATAGGGAAAAAATACTTCTTGCTCTTTTCCAAATTGGGTGCCAGTAACGGCTATAAGGCAGCCTTACCTGAGCCCCTCATTTTTGGGTAACTAATCCAAGTGTTGTAACCCAAAGTTTTCATTGAGTTCCTTAAGATTTATTTATTACCTCAATTTTGCCTCTTCTTGCTTTCTAAATCTAAACCATAAGAACAAGAAGGTGATAGATAGATGAATACCTTCTCACTGATAATACCTCTGCCTTATTAGATGCCATGCCAAAGCATGGAAATTCCTATGACAATGTTACCATTTTGCTAATGGTTCATGCCTTAGTGGATACCCTCCATTGCCCTACAATATGCAATCATTTAATTGCCATTGCAATCATATTATATTGCCATTATAGAACGTCTGGTGGGGAAAGCTTTGAACATGTTATTAGTGCTGAAAGGGACAATTTACTGAATCTCACTAAATGCCATCACTTTCCTAAAATGAATCAAAATTACTTGATTATGCATGTCTTGCTTTAATATTCTGCTCAGATAATGATTGGAAGCCATTGCTCATTCTCCAAGATGGGTTACTTTATGTATTGTTGAGTTTGTGGTAGTAGTGGGAATGTTTAAAAAATACCTGTTTAGGCACCATCCTGCATTCCCTGAGAGCCCAAAACTTTCATGGAACTGGGAGTTCTGGGTGCAGGATCAGGTTCTTAGTATTTAATTGACACATACAACTGTGCTTTCATCTTTGATGGTAAGCGCCATATTTTTTTAAAAATACAACCTTAAGATTTTAGCAAGGGCAAGAGTATGAGGAGGGGTGCTGTAAATACAGGCCTTGCTGTTTCAGCAACCTCTGTGTTTCTATTAAGTTATAGTCCAAAGGAAGTTATTTATGTGGGGATAAGGACTCATGGATAACACAATTGCTACTAGCAGCCAGATGTATGTGGCACATTTCTGGGGGGGGGGGGAAATGATCCCCAAAATTAGTGGCATGAAGAAATAAAGCATGTGAAAGAATTTGTGTTAAAAAAGACAGCCAGCCTTATTACGATAAAGTAAATTTTGTAATGTATGGTTACTATTTTTGGAATCTGAACAAGATAAATATACAGATAAAGATAAGAGGTTGACCAAACATGCATGAGTCTTTTATTTCTTAATACTTCTATAAATGTTCATGTCTTTTAATAATCAAATAAACACTTTTTTTTTTGTTGAAAAAAGCCAGGTGTAGGCTTTGAGCTCAGAAACCTGTGTCAAATGGAGCTTTCTTCAACCATAACATAGAAGAACAGTAGCATTTAATTAGATTTAAACAATAGCTAGTTATAATTCTGTAAGTACATGCATATTTTTAAAGCCAACAATATAAACCCACTGAACTGTTTATGAAGCAATAATTGGAGTGATTGTATGAGTTAGGTTCCAATTTTGCATGTACGTCAGGTCAGTACTTGGATAAGAGGTTTATAGGGAGAGTCAGGACAATGTGCCACAAGAAGTGGCTGTTTCTCCTGCTTGAACAATAACTCACATGATTTTTGTAGCCTGTAATATTATCAGGCACATGAAAACTCTGAGATTCATCTTGTCTCTCGGTTGTTTCTGTCTGTAACAGAAAGCATTTTTGCATGGACAGGTTGTTAGCCTGATTCTAAACCCCTTACCAGAAGGACTGGTGCGGTAAAGAAGCCCTCTAGAAGATCCTGACACACTGTGGAATTCCAGCAAAGATTGTTAATTTGATAACAGCTTTGTATTCTGATTCTGCTGCTGCATCAGGACAGCTGCTCTCATGTACTTTTCTTACTCTGAAAGGGAGCTGGTGAGCAGCTGTGGAAATTTAGCCAACAAGGTTACCAATGAACTACTGCCAAAGGAAATGGTGCTCTTCAATTGGCATGAAGTGATAAGCTATTCCCCGGTATAGTAGGGACCCATGCTATTTATTGCACTCTTAACCGTAGTGATCCTCAGAGCTTTCAGATTACTTTTCTTCCCATTGGATGGAAGGCTACAAGGAAAAACCCTGTGTGGATGATCTTGTGGAATTACACTCCCTTCCCCCATTCCATGTTTTTTGTTTTTTTTTTCCACCGAAAGGGGTACATTTGAAAAAGGTCCCCAGATGATATAAATTTTGAATAAAAAGCTATTTTAACCATTAAGAAAAGAATACCTCGGATGTCCTTTAAAATCTTAATATCTCAGTGTCTTTGTTTGTAAGTGCACATGAAGCAAGCTGAAGAGTATTACATGCAAATTATGATTAATAATTTGAGCTCAGAGAGGCATTAGAAATTTTAAGGTGCAGTAATTGAGAAATGTATCAGGATTAAGAATGCTGATTTATACTTATGGTGCAAGCATGTCTCTAAGCAAAGCAGGAATAATTTGTTTTGACTTTTCCTCTCCTTTTTAATGCATGTAGTGCATTAATATCTATCTCATAGTGTTCTGCAATGGAATGTTTTTGTATTTCCTGGCATAGTTCTTTGCATGGTAATTTGGAATTTGCATTTTTGGGGAAGCTGCTATACCACAAATAGAATTATTACTATGTAACTAAGTGTGGAAAAGAGAAAGTAGCAGCAGTTTTGCAATGGCTTGTGGCATTTCTGTTGTATATAAAACCCATTTTAACTGCATAAAACTACTACATTGCAGTTAGAAACTGCAGTGAATGTGCATTAAAATGTTATGAATACCTGCAGTTAAGTGGAAATTAAACTGAAATAAATCTGCATTTTATTTGCACTTTACCCCCAATTTAATGCCTTTCAAGCTGTTGTTACCTTTTACCCAGTGTAACGTAACTGTTAATGAGCTACAAAATGTTAAAATACTGGGTTTTCTTTAAAACAACAACAACCCACCTCTAAGGTAGTTTGTAAGTGTAACTGCTGTAGGGGGAAATGGTGACCGATGGACATTATTCTGTGGTGACCTAGAATCCTATTTTCGACGTCTCCGTCTCAAGGAATATTTCCAAAATACCTCTGAACAACATACTAATCCACAGAGGTCTCCCTGCCAACACTACAGAAAGAGGGATTCTAGATGGACTCCTCCTGAAGGTCGAAACAGCAGACTGGACTTCTACATAGAGTGTTTCCGCCGACGTGCACGGGCTGAAATTGTGGAAAAGCAGCATCACTTGCCCCATAACCTCAGCCATGCGGAACGCAATGCCATCCACAGCCTCAGAAACAACTCTGACATCATAATCAAAAAGGCTGACAAAGGAGGTGCTGTTGTCATCATGAATAGGTCGGAATATGAACAAGAGGCTGCTCGGCAGCTCTCCAACACGAGTTTCTACAAGCCATTACCCTATGATCCCACTGAGAGTTACCAAAAGCAACTACAGCATTTGCTCAAGAAACTTCCTGAAAAAGCACAAGATCAAATCCGCACAGACACACCCCTGGAACCCCGACCTGGGATATTCTATCTACTACCCAAGATCCATAAACCTGGAAATCCTGGGCGCCCCATCATCTCAGGCATTGGCATCCTGACAGCAGGATTGTCTGGCTATGTAGACTCCCTCCTCAGGCCCTACGCTACCAGCACTCCCAGCTACCTTCGAGACACCACTGACTTCCTGAGGAAACTTCAATCCATCGGTGATCTTCCTGATAACACCATCCTGGCTACTATGGATGTAGAAGCCCTCTACACCAACATTCCACACAAAGATGGATTACAAGCCGTCAAGAACACTATCCCCGATAATGTCACGGCTAACCTGGTGGCTGAACTTTGTGACTTTGTCCTTACCCATAACTATTTCACATTTGGGGACAATGTATACCTTCAGATCAGCGGCACTGCTATGGGTACCCGCATGGCCCCACAGTATGCCAACATTTTTATGGCTGATTTAGAACAACGCTTCCTCAGCTCTCGTCCCCTAAAGCCCCTACTCTACTTGCGCTATATTGATGACATCTTCATCATCTGGACCCATGGAAAAGAAGCCCTTGAGGAATTCCACCATGATTTCAACAATTTCCATCCCACCACCAACCTCAGCCTGGTCCAGTCCACACAAGAGATCCACTTCCTGGACACTACAGTGCTAATAAACAATGGTCACATAAACACCACCCTATACCGGAAACCTACTGACCGCTATTCCTACCTGCATGCCTCCAGCTTTCACCCTGACCACACCACACGATCCATCGTCTACAGCCAAGCTCTGCGATACAACCGCATCTGCTCCAACCCCTCAGACAGAGACAAACACCTACAAGATCTCTGTCAAGCTTTCTTACAACTACAGTACCCACCTGCAGAAGTAAAGAAACAGATTGATAGAGCCAGAAGAGTTCCCAGAAGTTACCTACTACAGGACAGGCCTAACAGAAAATAACAGAACGCCACTAGCTGTCACCTTCAGCCCCCAACTAAAACCTCTCCAGCGCATCATCAAAGATTTGCAACCTATCCTGAAAAATGATCCCTCACTCTCACAGATCTTGGGAGACAGGCCAGTCCTTGCCTACAGACAGCCCCGCAACCTGAAGCAAATACTCACCAACAACCACATACCACACAACAGAACCACTAACCCAGGAACTTATCCTTGCAACAAAGCCCGTTGCCAATTGTGCCCACATATCTATTCAGGAGACACCATCACAGGGCCTAATAACATCAGCCACACTATCAGAGGCTCGTTCACCTGCACATCCACCAATGTGATATATGCCATCATGTGCCAGCAATGCCCCTCTGCCATGTACATTGGTCAAACTGGACAGTCTCTACGTAAAAGAATAAATGGACACAAATCAGATGTCAAGAATTATAACATTCATAAACCAGTCGGAGAACACTTCAATCTCTCTGGTCACGCAATCACAGACATGAAGGTCGCTATCTTAAAACAAAAAAACTTCAAATCCAGACTCCAGCGAGAAACTGCTGAATTGGAATTCATTTGCAAATTGGATACTATTAATTTAGGCTTAAATAGAGACTGGGAGTGGCTAAGTCATTATGCAAGGTAGCCTATTTCCTCTTGTTTTTTCCTACCCCCCCCCCAGATGTTCTGGTTTAACTTGGATTTAAACTTGGAGAGTGGTCAGTTTAGATGAGCTATTACCAGCAGGAGAGTGAGTTTGTGTGTGTATGGGGGTGGGGGGGATGTGAGAAAACCTGGATCTATGCAGGAAATAGCCCGACTTGATTATGTAAAGAGTTGTCACTTTGGATGGGCTAGCACCAGCAGGAGAGTGAATTTGTGTGGGGGGGTGGAGGGTGAGAAAACCTGGCTTTGTGCTGGAAATGGCCCACCTGTTGATCACTTTAGATAAGTTATTACCAGCAGGACAGTGGGGTGGGAGGAGGTATTGTTTCATATTCTCTGTGTGTATATAAAGTCTGCTGCAGTTTCCACGGTATACATCTGATGAAGTGAGCTGTAGCTCACGAAAGCTCATGCTCAAATAAATTGGTTAGTCTCTAAGGTGCCACAAGTACTCCTTTTCTTTTTGCGAATACAGACTAACACGGCTGTTCCTCTGAAACCTGTCATTATTCTGTAAGTGGTTTGTTCCTGTCATGAAAATGTAGTATAACTCGTCTGAGATATGGCTTAGAAAAATGTCTAAATATTCCGTTTATAATTGAAATTGCAGTGAACATAAAGTGACACTTATCATCCCTTGACTACTGAGAATGTGGTTCGAGATAATGGTGGCAGACGTATAAGGACTTGATTTGACAGCTTCTGATACATTTCCTTCAACATGGTTGGAACATGTCAGAATATTTGGCATCATGGTGTGACAAGACATGATCCATCCAATGGAAACCACATAATCATTGGTTTAAACCTGTTTGTGAACTGGAAGAGCACAAGTGACTAGGAGTAATATTTTCAAAAGCACATAAGTGATTTAGATGGCTAAATCCATTTTCAGAAGTGACTTGGGTATTTAAGAGGCTCAATCTCATTGAAAGTCAATGGGACTTTGGCTTCTAAGTCACTTATGTGCTTTTGACAATGTTACCCTGTGTTTCCCACCACAAAAATTGTGGGCTGCTGCAGCTTTTCCTCAGTGTATCAAACTGTAGTTGTTGGGTTTTTGTTGTTGTTGTTGTTAATGTTAGTGATTTCACAGACAGGTCTCTGTTCTGAACAGCTTGCAACTGAAGGTGCTGATCCTGAAAAAAACTTGCCTCCTCTGTTTAATGTCACAAAATCAAGTAGTCCTATTGGACTCAGTGATACTACTCATGTGCGTACTTTTAACTAATTGCAGAATTGGGGCATTAGGACACAGTTCTACCACTGTAACTCAGTGATACTACTTGTGTGAGTGAATGCTATTCAATGTGAATAAGGTTTGTAGATTCTGGCTCTAACTCTTTATGATTTATAGATAGAATACCATAAAGATGAAATGGAGGTTGGAAGGGCAAAATAATCTGAGCCTAAATTAAGCCCGCTTGAAAGCAGAGGAAATGGGATGAAATAGAAGATTTAAAAAGAAATGTATTTACAACCATACAGGGAACATGACCAAAGTGTTTGGGGTGAGGGGAGGGGGTCCCATGGAGTCCCAGCTAATATTGCAGTTTTCCTCTCAATACAAATCTCAAGGGAGGGTGGTGCTGCAAATATTGCCTTCACAGTCTTGAGGGTGAATGCCCTCTGAGGCACAGCAACTGTGTAAGTAATTCAACAGTTGTGCATCATCCTCTTTCAGTGGGGGAGATTAGTTTTTTCCAGATTCAAAGAATCTCAAGAACTCCAGCAGGGCTGCTGTAATTTCAGTTCTTCTGTCAGAAATCATGTAAATGTAAACCTGAAGTGCACCCTAAACCAACGCACTGAGCCATCAACCACTCTCAAACATTGTCACAATTTCAACTTTCCTCTTTAAAGGCCTCCCACTACTGTCACTTGGCTGCCTGCTTCTTTGCTGAGCCACCATTTGTAGCACCAGCATATTCTGGTGTCAGCTGCAAAAAGGAATTATTGCCTACTTCAGCACAGCGGGGACAGGCAATGTGTTGAGAGTGTGGCATTTTGAGTAACTTATTTTGTTTTCATTTTAATAAAAAATTTAATTTCCCCCTCATACTTTTGTTTTCTGTGCTTCATATAACTGTTTGGATATTCAAATGCTCAGACATGGGGCTAAATCCTGCAGTCATTATTCAGGATGACTGTGTCCCCAACAAAGTCAATGGCAAAAATCCCTTGATTTAGATGGGTTAGGTAAAACACTTAGTGAAATCTGAGCCAAATTCAGTTCTTAGCAGACATGCCAAACCCATGAAAAAAACACAGAAATTGGACTTGGTTTTGGCTTAATTGGCTTGTGAGTTGCTTGTTGGCTAGTTTTTTGGCTTGTTGCTTGTTGTAGCTTGTTGCTTCTTTTTTTTTTTTTTTTTTGATCTGCTCCTGGCAAGCAGGGGCAAGGGGGTGAAGAGAGTTAGGGGCGCACAGCGGGCCCACCACAATTCCAGACTGCACACTGTGGGGGACCTAGTCACATATAGTGTTGCGGTTCTTAGGGATTGGCTTGTTTCGGCCTTGTTTTAAAATGGGATTAGCTTGATTTTTGGCTTATTGTGAAAGTCGGGGTACTTACTTACTGCATGGAAATTGGCAACTGTATTTTGTAGTTACACTTGTGAAAATGGACTTTGGTGGAGTTACTCTGGGCTTGTAATGGTCTGAAACAAATTTTGAGACCAGAATTTGTGTCCCAGACATGAGTAAGAATTTTATTTGAATGAGTATAAAGGCCCATAGTGCAAATGTTTCTCCCCTCATGCCCCTCCCCCACAATTACTGACCATTTGGGTAACATGTCCAGCTTTAATTTATGCTATCATTGTTATGCTCTGTGTATCTGATACCTGTAGCAATAATGCTTTTATGAGCATAGAAACTCAAGGAATCAAGCATCATATCAGTCTAAGATGTCTATTTCTAATTTAATAGAATTGCAATTAGAGCATATTTGATCGGAGTGAAATCACATCATAACTGGAATTCTTCTACATAGTGAGTAAAAATCCTTCCATCCTAAACTGAAGATTAATAAAGTGGTGGATTTTTTTATGTTCCGTGTGGCAACTGAAGCATTAGGTTGCAATTTAAATTGAACATCACTGAACATTATTTAAACTCAACATTTTAACACCTGCCAACAGTCTGAAGAGGTAAATTCATTAACATTATTCTTGATTTATAAATAAACTTAAAACAGTGTTCTTACCCTAATGTGAGCACTTTTAATGAAGAGGAAATTCTG
This sequence comes from Caretta caretta, assembly GCF_965140235.1. NCBI lineage: Eukaryota > Metazoa > Chordata > Testudines > Cheloniidae > Caretta > Caretta caretta. Next base: position 27,320,910 of record NC_134215.1, on the reverse strand, counting down.
CAGCTTTTAAGACAATCCAGTTCCTGAGTGGATAAACTGAGACTGAAGGCAGAGTAGTCTATCTCAATCTAGTGCTGTAACTGCATTGCTTTTGTCTTATAAATCTGAGTACCTTTCTTATTTGGCTACAAGTGATGTGTGGGGCTTTATTCTGAAAAAGGAACTGTTTTCCTCTCTCCTTTCCAGATCTGTAATCCCTTCTTGTTATAAAACCCTACCTTCTAATAATTGATTATAGGAATTTATAGAACACCTCTTCCTTCTCTCTCAAATGCTGGAAGTTGTGCACATGGTTTATTTTCTACTGTAGAAAGATGAGTGAAGTGGCAGCTTATTGTGTAAAATCTTTAAGTCCATACTTCAGCAAAACTATTGTTGACCCTCTGGGACCTATTGGAGTGGAATGAGGAAAGCCAATCTCATGTGATTCCCTTCCACTCCAGCAATACTCTGTGGTTGAATCAACTGCTGCTGTTTTCTGATTCTTTCTCTCTCTGTCTTTTGAACTCCTCACCAGTATGATTTTTTTTTCTTTTGATTGGGCATCCTTGAAGTTTCCTTTTCCTTCAGAAAAAATAAAAATGAGAGATACTAAAGTTGTCATCCTCACTTGGTTTGACAGGAAAGATGACAATCAATCGCCATCCAGGATTTTCCTGCTGTCTAGGGCATGCTCCTCTTTCTCTTCTGTTTTTTCAGCTAGGTTGTACCTCAGAAAAATACTCCGATGATGGCCACAGCAGGTTGGTTTAAAATTCTAGACTGTGACACTGATATTTTTCCCATACACATTTTAGAGTGCTTTCTAAACAGATCCTTATTGCTCTAATCCCTACTACATTCTGTAGGGCTTTTCAATAACAATTCTTAAACCTGTGCATGCCCAGTAACTTCAGACAGAAATGTCTTAGTTCTACACCCTCTGAAAAGGGAACAAGGACAAGTACATCAGATGAAAAAGGCTATATCTACACTGGGGGAAAAAAACAAACTCTGCAGCAGCAAGTCTCAGAATCTAAGTCAACTGACTTCGACTTGTTGGGCTCCTGCTGTGGGGCTAAAAATAACAGTGTAAATATTCCTGCTTGGGATGTAGCCTCGGCTCTGAGACCCACTCCCCATGCTGGGTTTCAAAGCCCAGGCTCCAGCCTAAGTGAGGATTTTTTTATCCCTGGCTATTTTTATCCCCATAGCACAAAACCTGGGTCAGTTGACGGGCTCTTAGACTTGCTGCTGCTGGGTGGTTTTTTTTTTTTTTTTTTTTTTAATTTCAGTGTAGACATACAGTAAATCTTCCTTCTGTCTGCTGGTACAATGGGCGTGATAGAGAAGAAGCTAGTTGTATCCAACTACCTATGCGGGTTCTTAATACACTGCAGAACTAATGTGTTATAAGTGGACTGATACTGTCTAAAATGGAAAGAATGCCTGATCTATATAGATAATCTAATTAATAGTCATTAGCTGTCTTAAAGTAAATCATATTTGTGAACATAAAATTATTCCTTCATGGTTTAATTTCTACAAAGATCAGAGTCACTTCCATTTTGTTCTAAATTTTGGAGTAGAGCTGGGCAAATTTTTTCAGGTGAATAATTTATTCACCCAAAAATGCAATTTTGGGTGACTGAAACTATTTGTAAGTTTGGCCAATAGTTTTGGTGGGAAATATATATATAAAGGCTGGTTACATTTTGACATTTTTAAATGAAATGTTCTGACTACTTATATTTTGAAATAATGTTTCATTTAGAAATTTAGCTGTTTATTTTTATCCCTGCCACTTTTTTTTAAACATAAACACCCCAAATCCAAACACCCCCCTGCCCCGCCCAACAAACACAAAATGTAAAAAAAACAAAACAAATTAAAAATCTCAAGAACAACAACAGCAAACCCTGAAAAAATATTTCAGGTTGAACAAAACAATTTATTTTCCCTGAGTTTTTGGTTTGGTCACTGAATTGAAAAATGAATTATTTGCTTAGATCTATTTCGGGGTCCAGGTAGCTGTTCTAAATTTTTTTGGCATATCTGTCCAGAGCAAGACATCTTAAAATGTTACTTTCTAATCTCTCTCCATCTATTTTAAGTAGTCATATGGACACTTGTGAGGAAGGGAAGTATAATCCCAGTGTTACAGATTGGGAACTCAGATGCTCGTGGTGAAATCCTGGCTTCATGGAGGTCAAAGGCATTGGCTTCAAAGGGGCCAAGCTTTCACACCGAGAGACCAGATGACTTGCCCAAGGTCACACCGGAATCCTGTAGCAGAGTAAGGAATTGAACCAAGAGTTTGAGGCTAGCATGCTAATCACTGGACCTTTCGAATCATCCTTCAAAAGCAGAAGCACCTGCTGTTAACGGAGAGGAGGAGATGAGCTCTCTCTGTCTTTTATCTCTCTTTTAAGTTATGTTTAAATGAATGATCCAGTAAATTAACATGAAATAAATCAGCAGACAAGTGTGGATGACAAATACACACTTCTTATGATTGGTTACCTCCTAGCTACCCAGAGGATAACTAATGTGGTATCTGGTAGGACTATTGTTGCAATTTGAGTAGAGAATGACAGGGCATGTATAGGACATAGGGTTTAGAGCCAAATCATTTAGGAATAGCGGTTGCAGCATCAGAGTTTCCAACTCAAGGAGAATTTTTTGTGCTTGCAGTTGTGCACTGATCCACCACATTTTGCTCATGTCCATTCTAATTTGTGTTCTTATTCACACTCTATCCACAGCTTGTAACAGCACCGTTTCTCTCACTATCCACCTAAAATGTATTCTTCGTAATCAAGAAGAATATTAGAAACAGGGGAAAACTTACTTTTAATTATGCCTAGACTTAATTGTTAAAGTTAAAACAATAAAGCCCTGATCCTTCAAAATCCATACTCATGAGTTCCTACATGAGTAGTTCAATTGACTTCAGCAGGACTACTTGCATAAGTAAGGATTGCGGTAATGGGCACATGAGCCTGATCTTAGAAAGTCTTAGGCATCTACTTAACTTTATTGCTGTAAGCCCTTCCAGTGAAGATAATAGGGCTACTCAGTGTGTAAAGCTAAGCACATGAACAAGACTTGACAGGACTGAGTATATCGCTTGTAATATTTGCCACATATTAAGGGAGTAATTGCGCCTCCTAAAGGGTTATAAAATTAAGAACGTATGAATGATCATACTGGGTCAGACCAATGGTCCACCTAGTCCAGTATCTTATCTTCCAACAGTGGCTGGTGTCAGATGCTCTAGAGGGAATGAACAGAGCATGGCAATTTATCAAAGGATCCATCCTCTATCATCCAGTTCCACTTTCTGTCAGAGATTTAGGGAAAACCAGAGCATAGGGTTGCATCCCAGACCATCTTGGCTAATAAATTCATGGAGGATAGGTCTATCAATGGTTAGCTAATTTTTTTTTGAACTCACTTATACTTTTGGCTTTCACAACATCCTCTGGCAATGACTTCCACAAAAAATTGACTGGAGTAATTGTACCTTCTAAAAAGAGTTTTAAAAAAATTTGCATTATCAAAGTAATCTTTTCTCTTACATTGTTTTTCAGTGATAACAACATGAGATTGTTGTGATTTATACAGGCATATTTGGGCAGTTTTTCCCCATTTACTTGGACTGGAAGATATAAATCAAATTTGTTTCTCTCCCAATGAATAAGTTATGTGTTATCTGAAAAGGTACACACCACGCTCGTGGATCAGACATAGATAAGGTGTTGCTATTATAACTGTATTTGTTAGGTATGATTCACAGTGTTTTTGCTTCCTCCACCGCACTTAATTTAATTTGCTTGTATTTTGTGTGTGTGTGTGTGAGAGACAGAGAGAGAGAGAGGTTTTTGTGGTTGATGACTTTCAAATTTTATAAAACTCATTAATACAGGGAAAATTTAAATAATGTTAATGAAAATAATTTCTATATCCCCCAGCAAGTTTTCTTTATAAAATACAGAATAGAGCATTAGATTTAGGTTTATTAAAATAGTTCCTTTTAAAAACTAAGGTTTGGAGTCAAACCTTTCTCCAGAGTTTGGCTCCTTACTTGAAAATCCATTGCCTAAGTTTAGAAGTTCATGTCATGCACCGCTAAATTGCCACACCCTAGACCTGTCCGCTTGTATTTGTTCTCAGGTCCTTTATGCCTTCATTTAAGCATACATGAGGTTCTTTACAGGCAAGTGTCACCTTATGAAAATGTCAGAATGCACCAGTACTCCTAATTCTGAACACAGACCTACATTTTCAAGAATCCGCCAGTGTTAGGTGCCCAACTTGACACCTATGGCCTGACTTCCTTTTTTCCTCTGGTGTTTCTAATAACTTAGTGTTACAGGTGCTCAAACCGTCTGAAAATCAGGCCCTAGTTATGTCCCTCTGGGCACCAAAATGCGAAGGCACTGAAAATTAGTGGAGACACATTTTTAAAAAAAGTCTCAAGTTTATTTTGTGTGCCTAGTTTAGGCACATCTTCCTAACTATTTAGCTCTAAAAATACCAAACCACTTTTTATTGGTAATATTAGAGGATTTTAGTCTTGGTATAATGGCCAAATTGAGTTGTTGTTCTGTCTCCATAAGATTAACTCCTCTGGTTTCATTGGGTGAAATACCATATCCTTCACTCCTCGTCACACTTGTAGTAAGCTATCTAACAGTCTGCCATGTGACATTTCATCAGTGCTTTAAATGAATACTACACAGGTAATTTCTCCTGCATTGGCAGAATGGCTCAAGGAAGTACTGGGAAGATGTGCTATGAAGTTGCTTTTTACTGCAGCTTTGGAAAGGGTAGCATTAGTGTCTCCTGCTTCCCGGGCAAATTTTCATCCTGAAGTCTACTGCAAGACTCCATTTGGTACACAAGAGGGATGGAAACCTAGCCTTGCTTCTTGTGACTGTAGCTAACCACTAGGGGAGTGCTAGTGACCTCCCTGCCTACAGTAATTTGCACAAAGCATTGTGCAGTGGCTGGTGTGAAGCTGTACCATCCCTACGGGATCATCAGGAGAGATCATGACTCAGAAGACAGTCTTTCCGTTGAAAGCGTTGGTATGCTCTGCACTCCCTGGAATGTTGATCCTTCTCTGCAGACCAGTGTGGAGGGAGAGTGGACCAATGGCTTTGTTTTCCCAATCCACTTCTCTGGGAAATTTTCTCTTTGAATGGGGCATGAAACAGGCTTACAAGGACAGCTGAAGTGATTGGCCTTGTCATGGATTGTGGATTTGCAGGAGCTCCTTACACGCCCTTAGTCAAGATAGTGGTCCTTTCCTGCTTTGCTGTTTTGTGGATAATAGGAGAAGGGGAGACATTTTCTGTGCCTTTTTCCCTTCTACCACAGAAAGGCATTTAGAAATTGGTCCTTCATTCTTAAAGCATTCTGCGAGCCTCAGGGATGAAAAGCAGCATAAAAATGTAAGATCATAATGAAAAATAAGACATTAGATTATATATTTAGCTGATGTATCAGCTGGATAGTTTTAAGATATCAGCCAGCAAGATAACAAATTAATGCATTAGAATTAAATGGAGATGGAATAGACTCAGCCCATTCCCAAATATTTTCTGCATGTAGTGTGATGTACCAGATCACATAGATCTGCAGCTACCCAAGTATCTTCTGAGATATTCAGTCTTTTTATCAGTTACAAAATTCCAACAGATTCCCGTTCATTACAAAACCCTAATCTAACACTTCTCATTTTTTCTTGTTGCATTATCAATAAAGGGAATGAAGCCTCCAGATATTGCTTTAGCATGCAGCTGTATAGAATTTTGTAATTCTTGATGAAAAGACAAGCTTTTACAGATGTAATGTGAATAAGAAGCTGAGCTGTTTCCTTAAAGCACAGCTTCTGCTTAATGGCGTTTTTTCACTACAGCACTGTTATTGAAATTTGTGTGGGCAAAGTCAGTTTGATAGGCTCAACACTTTTAGGGGACATTGACAGAAACGAAATTGAAAAAATGCAACAAATGTTAGGTTTTAGCAGAGTATCAACTTAATATAGATTGAACAGAAGAGAAAAATATTGCATGGTGTGCAACTTGAACCTCACATTGTCTCATTAAAGACTCTGCAATAGATAACACTGTCTGTCTGTTTTGCCCTTAGCTCCAGACCTAGCAGATCATTCACATAAGGGGTATTAATATAGCATTCCATGCCACTTCGCTAGAACTGCCACAAGGTATTTTGAAAATCTGTTTTTATTACTTATGAAAACCTACACTCCATTTATTTCAATTTAACTGTTTTTCTGCCCCCACCTGTTTTTCAGCCTATTTCCAGTCTCTTAATGATGACCCATTTGATTCTAACAAACTTCTTTCTTAAACGTAGCAGCCAATAATGTAACCTCTGTGGCCCAAGATCTAAAACCTGAGTGTCTGATTAGGAGTGTTCATCTGCCTTTTTTTTTTTCTCATGTTAATGGTACTTCTAAGAAAATTGTGTGGAAACAAATATTTGCTAATATCAGTAGTAAAATTGTGCCAGGCATTTGGACTGAATTGATAAACTGGAAAATTGTGAACCAGGTTGCTTCTGTTTTGGGCATGTTCTTTCTCACCATTGAAAGAAAAAAGAAAGAAAAGACAGAGCCATTTAAATTCAATAACAAGAAGTAGTGAAGTGATTTGTTTTAAAATAGTAAGGTCAAATTATTATCTGTGAAACCATCTACTATCTGAAATGTCTAGACTGTGGAGCTGAAAGTATTGTTAATGGATTATTTGATCTCTTCACACTTCTGTCATTAATTTGAATCCAGTGCAGGTTAATCTGATGGGAGCCAAAGTAACAGCTGAACAAATGTTGGTCTGGTTGATTATGAAACTAAGTTGTGGCTGTTCAGAGGGGTGTGTAAAGTGAAATTCATTACCGGGGACAGGTATTTGCACCACAATTGTAACCCTTTCTAGAAGCCTAATTAGAGTTGTAAAATATTCAGTGGGCATGAAGAATAAAGTATCCTGAGATAGTCCTCCCAAGTTAAGTTGGAGTCATGTTAGGGAGGTGGATTTGGAGAAACTTTCATTGTGGCTGTATCTGAAGGGAGCCCACCTTTTACAATTCCCTTCATTAAATTGTTTCCCCCATTTGCCTACTGGGACTCCTCTCTTGTAGGCTGAGAGAAGATGCAAAGGCTGTTATTGTAGCTGACATTGAATGGGCTGGTCGTGCTCTACCTCGGAACCATGAATATGCTTATCTCTGTCCTTACAGGATGGAGAAAAGGTTTTGCTTAGAATTTTCTTTGTAGAATCTCAAAGTTTGCTACAAACCCTACCCCCTCCAACTTCCCCATTGTCCCCCACAACAAACAGAAACACAAAAACCACAGTACCTTTGTTTCCCTTATGCTGAGGATTGTAAAAAATACATTTGAAGGATTAGTCGCTCATTTCTTTCACTGGAGTTACCCTGTGTAAATCAGGGATGAGTGAGAGGAGACTGAAGTTCATACTGCCAAGCTGTTTCTGAGTTCACTGTTCTAATGTGCTGGTTTTGCCTCAGGAGCCTCAGTAAGAAATTTTTTATTTAAGTTACTGCTGCAACCTCATGTGTGGTAGAGCACATGTGCATCATTCACCTTGAAACAATCCTTGTATTTTTCTATCTTCTTCTCCTTGCATGACTCCTGTATAGAGCAATTCTGAACAGATCTTCTTATTCTGTTGTGAGCATTCAAAATGTTTATAGAACTCTGGTATTGTGGAAAAATGCAACCAGTTCTTTCCTCTCTAAGAGGCTGAAGTACATGGGTGAAGAATAAGTTCCAGAATGAACCCTATGGTTACTGAACACTAAAGAGTCTACAAATACATTCATGTCACCAGATTTCTTGAACAGTGAAGATAACAGAGCAATGTCATATCTCAACAGGAACTTCCCAGGAGTGGTAAAGAGGCTTTTCCTGCTGCCTTTGAATTAATCTTTTATACTGTGAGTGGAGAAAAAGCCAAACCTCCTTCAACATCAGCATGTACTTCATAAAGTGATGGAATCCAGCATGTGTTCTAGATGACTCTCTTCTCTGTCAGCTATGAAAAAATTACTGGAGTGAGAATGCGCTAATGCTATTTTTAATACCATCACAGAATAGGCCTGTTGCTCTGAAAGCAAACTAAACTGTGAAGATAATTCTTCTTTTCTCTCCTACATACATTGTAAACTGTTTGGGAGTGGGCAGGGGTACTCCTTTTGTTCCTTACTATAGGCTTTTGGAGTGCCTAGCACAATGGTCATGCACCCTGATGTTTATTTTGACTTCTAGATGCCCCTTTTCTGGAATATTATGCAGAGTTTTGCCCCCTTCATGAAAAGCATATCTGGATACCAGGCATCCAAAGGGAATATGCAGCTGACCCATCCAAAACAAGGCATGGGAAATAAATGCCCATAAAACAAAGCACGCTATTAGTGGTATTTTTCTTGAGCTCACACTTCCTTCATGACTGCAGCATAAGCATTGGAAGTGATTTGCCATCTTGAAACAAATACAGTGATAAGTTGTCTTTCCAATCTGTTAAAGAGTGATGCAACATCCAGCCAGTTCTTCATACTGTAAATTGCAATGAGGCTTATTTGACTAGTTTTTGGAATGTTCAACATGTGGCATATTGCTGACTTCTGCTTGTGAAGGACTGTATTGGATTCACATATCTAATTATTCAATTCCAATTACATCCCACAAAATACTGAAATGGCAATCTTAGCATGTCCTTTTACCAGCATTTGAGCTACATAAAAAGGTAGGGGTGTGTGTGTGTGGGGGAGAGGTCAGCCTTATTTCAACACTTTCCTTTCTTGCTTAGTTTTATTTCCTTAGTTTCTGACAGTCTTATGTTGGCTCAAAGGACAGCAAGCATGCATCCTATACATACTTCTTCCTTGTGGCTCAGGGATAGGCTTTTGTATTCCCCGCCCCACCCCTTGTAAGGGCTCTTGTTTCATTCACCCAGTGATAGAGATTGTGGTATCAATCTTGTGGTGACAATAACTGACTTTCGATCTAAAAACACATCAAGGAGAACAATACTTACTTTCAGTCTCAAAGGGCAACCCCAGTCATGGGTCAAGTGCATATAACCTTGCTTTAAAACCTTCTTGTTTGTGACCAACTTTCGTGAAAGTTGCCCACTGGCCACTATGGACTATGCAGAGCTGCCATGCAGACTGCCTCTGGATTAGAGTATGATTGTATGGGTACTCTCGACTTGCAACTGTGATTTAATTATGAATTGTATGATATTAGTTTTTCTTAAAGGCAAAGCTCCTGCAGTCAGACGATTGCTAGTTGTAATTAAATATATCTGTTCTAACATTCATGGTTGTAGGGTATAGCTAGAAAACATGAATCATAAAGGACCATCAGCCAGAAGAACCCAAAGATAATTATTTCAAAATCTCATGGTTTTTAAGCCAATCTCATGTTTTGATTTTCAGGGGCCTGGAGCTGACTCATGATTTTTGAATGCTTGGAATGCTCATAGGCATTACAGAATCAGACAGTAAGAGGCAAACTTTCAAATGAGTTTCAATCCATCTGTACTGTGTGTCATCCTCGAGAGGAGTCAGATCCTGGGTACGTATAGATCCTTTAGTATGCTGTTTTGAGATCAGAAACACAGATTGTGCTGCAATCTGTTAACCTTTTAGGTCCATCTAAATACTAGCCTGGATCATGCAATCACAAAATGGATAGTTCACTTTACTAAGTTGGCATTTATTTGTGTTTATGCCACTTTGTACAACTGGGTTTTGCACATGTAAATATTTCACTGTGTATCTAGAACCCATTGTTTGAAGTTTTAACCTTAAATGCACGTGTCACTTTCCAATTCTGCTGTTTTCTTTTTCTACCTACTCAGCATTGCTACAATGCACAGTATTAGTTACCTTTTTCTGCAGTTTTTTTCCTGTAACTTTCATTTTCCATAGAACAAAACATGTTCTCAGTTACAAGGAAACAACCCTGTTGACTGATCATTCTGTTTTGTAAAGGCTGATAGGGTCTCTTCTTTTCTGTAGGTTTGCTTTAGAGGAAAGAATATCAAATACACTATGACCAGCTGACACATCTGTACCTCTTATAACTTGATCCTGTCACCTCTGAGAAGTTCCCAATTGTATGCATGTTGTATACAAAGTAGATGCCCTTTTTGTGTTTACTTTTATTCTGTCCTTTCCAAACAGATCCATGTCCCTGAATTTTAATTAAAAATGAACCCCAAAACTTTGTTTTAAATCTGTCCTTTGATGGTCCATAACTCCCCTTTATTAAACTGATAATTTGTAAGCTGCCTTTTTTTATATTCCCGCCCTTTACCCATTGACCCCCCCCCAAACCCATGACCTGAAATTAATACCCCAATTTTTAAAGCCTCTTTGAAACGATCCTCTTTCCTAGGATCAACTGCTGCTGTTTTTGTTTGACATAAACCACTGGTGAAGTTCCCTTGTCCCATTTCAAAGTGATTGCAGGAGCAGAATCATTTTGGCCATCCCCTGTCTGGAGGCATGTGCAATGCAGATGGAGCATTCAGAGAAGTGCTGAACAAGTTCCAATATGCATGTACAAGTGGTGATATTTTTAGAAGCTTTTAACCCAGCCAAATATGGCTGGATATTCACTGGGTAATAAAAACTCCTCTTCATGACCACAGTCCTATGCTTTCTGTCAAATGTCAAGTGCTTACTCCAAACTTTGTGAACCTTAGAGCTATTAAGAAAAATATAGGAAGAAATAGGTAGCTTTACCAACCAATTTTCCTGAGCTGAGTCTCAAAACCAGCTTTGAATTATTTTTGTTGAATCTTTCCAGAAAATTTAGCTTATCAGAGATCATGCATGGAAAACTTCAGCCTGAACAGTTAAAATTTGGCAAAGCTATAAGCAACTGAGAACAGAGGGTTGGAACACGATGTGTTAGGTAACTTTTTAACATAGGTTTCACTCACTAAACCTTTGTGAAATATTGAGAAAATTAATATGACTAGTGATGAGTGAGATGTACAGGACTGAACCTGAATTGCACAGAATTCAGTGAATATGGCAACGGGCTATGTTACTGAAAACCTAACCTTACCTGGAAATGAAGATTGGTGGCAAAACAGATGGATTGTAATGCCTTGTTTTCTGATGCTCTGTGCATCTTTCATTCGTGTGCATCTCTCAGTTTGTATATGCGTCTACTCCCTCTCAAGAAATTAGAAGGAAACAAAGGTTGTTTAGAGTTGACAGCTATGACTTAAGTAACAAATCAGCCACACTATAAAAGCTAGGTCATTTAAAAATGTTATGTGGGTGTCCATGTATTTATAGTGTTAGTTCTCTGTACATAAAAACCTGGAAGTTTTTATTATAATAAAAAAGATATAGTATCTCTGAAGCTTAATATATTTGGCAGGGGTTTTTTCCTGCTTAGATCTAGTGACCTTTAAAAGAGTATAAAATTATTTGGAGGTTTTTTTATTTTTATGACAAGATGTGATGGTTTACAGAATTTTTATGATTCTTTCTTCTTTTATATCTATAAATCAAGAACCATTTTAAAGTACTTAAAATATTTTTTTCCCTCCTACGTCTGTTACTGATGATCCTTTGTTGTCTGGATGTTATCTGTTAAAACAAACAAACATCATAAAGGTTACTGATCGGATTAGGTCAGAAGATGCACTTTGTTGCATCCATTCCTTCATTGGAATGATTGTTCCCTTTCTCTTAGTGTTGGCTGCCAGAAACCTCTTAATATTTCTTAACTAATTTACTAATTTTTACTATCAAAAATTTTCAAGAGGTTTTGTTAGGCATCTAGAAGTTTGGAGACACAAGAGACATTAAAAGAAACAACAGAAATTAACTGAGCGTTTTTTGATTGCTTAACCACATCTCTGCATCTCTTAAGGTTTGTGCAACAGTGATCACTAAAAATGTTTAAATGAGGTTTAACAGACTCTTGAAGTGGCCAACACTTTTATGTTCTCAATTAATGGGATCAACACGATGTAAACTTGCAAGGTGACTTTGTGTCAGTGTCCACTTGGAACTTACTGTTCTGTATTCATGTCTTTTTGATGCTTTCAGCAATTTAATAAGACACATTTTCAATATGGATTGTATTTATGAAAGTTTAGGTTGGTTCTTATTTTGCTTAGCTGGCTCATCCATCTCTAATAGCTATCACCTGCTTTGTTATGCCAAACCTGCGCCCAATCCCACAAGTAGTTCCCTGCAAGCTCAGGAGTCCAGAATTGGAGTCCTTTGTCTTTATTCAGACAATGTATTAGGCATACTTTCAAACACTGTCCTACAAATACTTGTAGACTTATAAATCTCTTCCCTGTATTATTATAGGTCTCTGTGTTGAATGAGCGCTCAAATATCAGATATGTCCATCTGTTCTTATTCTATCTAGTTCTGAAGGATGAGAATTAAACTCATGTCAACCTGAAAGACAACATAAACTAGGCTTTATTTTACATTAAGATGATGTCACAGGGCACCTTAGCATGTACAAACCTTACAAAAGGATGCACTTCAGTTGTCAGAGCGGAGGAAAAGGCACCTGCTTTCCTTTATTATCCATTGAGGTCTATCATAGAATCATAGAATATCAGGGTTGGAAGGGACCCCAGAAGGTCATCTAGTCCAACCCCCTGCTCAAAGCAGGACCAATTCCCAGTTAAATCATCCCAGCCAGGGCTTTGTCAAGCCTGACCTTAAAAACCTCTAAGGAAGGAGATTCTACCACCTCCCTAGGTAATGCATTCCAGTGTTTCACTACCCTCTTAGTGAAAAAGTTTTTCCTAATATCCAATCTAAACCTCCCCCACTGCAACTTGAGACCATTACTCCTCGTTCTGTCATCTGCTACCATTGAGAACAGTCTAGAGCCATCCTCTTTGGAACCCACTTTCAGGTAGTTGAAAGCAGCTATCAAATCCCCCCTCATTCTTCTCTTCTGCAGGCTAAACAATCCCAGCTCCCTCAGCCTCTCCTCATAACTCATGTGTTCCAGTCCCCTAATCATTTTTGTTGCCCTTCGCTGGACTCTCTCCAATTTATCCACATCCTTCTTGTAGTGTGGGGCCCAAAACTGGACACAGTACTCCAGATGAGGCCTCACCAATGTCGAATAGAGGGGAACGATCACGTCCCTCGATCTGCTCGCTATGCCCCTACTTATACATCCCAAAATGCCATTGGCCTTCTTGGCAACAAGGGCACACTGCTGACTCATATCCAGCTTCTCGTCCACTGTCACCCCTAGGTCCTTTTCCGCAGAACTGCTGCCTAGCCATTCGGTCCCTAGTCTGTAGCTGTGCATTGGGTTCTTCTGTCCTAAGTGCAGGACCCTGCACTTATCCTTATTGAACCTCATCAGATTTCTTTTGGCCCAATCCTCCAATTTGTCTAGGTCTTTCTGTATCCTATCCCTCCCCTCCAGCGTATCTACCACTCCTCCCAGTTTAGTATCATCCGCAAATTTGCTGAGAGTGCAATCCACACCATCCTCCAGATCATTTATGAAGATATTGAACAAAACCGGCCCCAGGACCGACCCTTGGGGTACTCCACTTGATACCGGCTGCCAACTAGATATGGAGCCATTGATCACTACCCGTTGAGCCCGACAATCTAGCCAGCTTTCTACCCACCTTGTAGTGCATTCATCCAGCCCATACTTCCTTAACTTGTTGACAAGAATACTGTGGGAGACCGTGTCAAAAGCTTTGCTAAAGTCAAGAAACAATACATCCACTGCTTTCCCTTCATCCACAGAACCAGTAATCTCATCATAAAAGGCGATTAGATTAGTCAGGCATGACCTTCCCTTGGTGAATCCATGCTGGCTGTTCCTGATCACTTTCCTCTCATGCAAGTGCTTCAGGATTGATTCTTTGAGGACCTGCTCCATGATTTTTCCAGGGACTGAAGTGAGGCTGACTGGCCTGTAGTTCCCAGGATCCTCCTTCTTCCCTTTTTTAAAGATTGGCACGACATTAGCCTTTTTCCAGTCGTCCGGGACTTCCCCCGTTCGCCACGAGTTTTCAAAGATAATGGCCAATGGCTCTGCAATCACAGCCGCCAATTCCTTCAGCACTCTCGGATGCAACTCGTCTGGCCCCATGGACTTGTGCACGTCCAGCTTTTCTAAATAGTCCCTAACCACCTCTATCTCCACAGAGGGCTGGCCATCTCTTCCCCATTTTGTGATGCCCAGCGTAGCAGTCTGGGAGCTGACCTTGTTCGTGAAAACAGAGGCAAAAAAAGCATTGAGTACATTAGCTTTTTCCACATCCTCTGTCACTAGTTTGCCTCCCTCATTCAGTAAGGGGCCCACACATTCCTTGGCTTTCTTCTTGTTGCCAACATACGTGAAGAAACCCTTCTTGTTACTCTTGACATCTCTGGCTAGCTGCAGCTCCAGGTGCGATTTGGCCCTCCTGATAACATTCCTACATGCCCGAGCAATATTTTTATACTCTTCCCTGGTCATATGTCCAACCTTCCACTTCTTGTAAGCTTCTTTTTTATGTTTAAGATCCGCTAAGATTTCACCATTAAGCCAAGCTGGTCGCCTGCCATATTTACTATTCTTTCGACTCAGCGGGATGGTTTGTCCCTGTAACCTCAACAGGGATTCCTTGAAATACAGCCAGCTCTCCTGGACTCCTTTCCCCTTCAAGTTAGTCCCCCAGGGGATCCTGGCCATCCGTTCCCTGAGGGAGTCGAAGTCTGCTTTCCTGAAGTCCAGGGTCCGTATCCTGCTGCTTACCTTTCTTCCTTGCGTCAGGATCCTGAACTCAACCAACTCATGGTCACTGCCTCCCAGATTCCCATCCACTTTTGCTTCCCCCACTAATTCTACCCGGTTTGTGAGCAGCAGGTCAAGAAAAGCGCCCCCCCTAGTTGGCTCCTCTAGCACTTGCGCCAGGAAATTGTCCCCTACGCTTTCCAAAAACTTCCTGGATTGTCTATGCACCGCTGTATTGCTCTCCCAGCAGATATCAGGAAAATTAAAGTCACCCATGAGAATCAGGGCATGCGATCTAGTAGCTTCCGTGAGCTGCCGGAAGAAAGCCTCATCTACTTCATCCCCCTGGTCCGGTGGTCTATAGCAGACTCCCACCACTACATCACTCTTGTTGCACACACTTCTAAACTTAATCCAGAGACACTCAGGTTTTTCTGCAGTTTCGTACCGGAGCTCTGAGCAGTCATACTGCTCCCTTACATACAGTGCTACTCCCCCACCTTTTCTGCCCTGCCTGTCCTTCCTGAACAGTTTATAACCATCCATGACAGTACTCCAGTCATGTGAGTTATCCCACCAAGTCTCTGTTATTCCGATCACGTCATAGTTCCTTGACATCACCAGGACCTCCAGTTCTCCCTGCTTGTTTCCAAGGCTTTGTGCATTTGTATATAAGCACTTGAGATAACCTGTTGATCGCCCCTCATTCCCAGTATCATTTCTACAAGTTAAAGGTCCAAAATATTTTGAACACAAAAGCAAAAAAGATTAAAGCAATACAATAAAAGTGTACTTGAAACAGAATTGTGAGAGCAGGAGGCTTAATTTTAATCTTTACTGCTTTGGGATCTTGGAATCAATGTCACAATTCTAAGATAAATGGAAAGTCTGTTGGAAAAATGGTTCTACATGGGTTTTTGTGAAGTCTAAAATGCCTTTCCAAAAAATTACTATTTAATATCCATGACTTTCTTCTTGTTCGGGAGTAGATGAAGGCAGATTACAAACTTTTTTTCCCTGCTGAGCAATTTAAACAGACTGCTTGTAGCTTGTGCCATGGCAGAGCTTTGAAATGAAAAGGAGTATGGTGTTCTCCATTCCTTACCTTCATTATTGCTCTTTATTTTTATTTCAGTAGAGCCTAGAGACCTCTTGATTTCAGTGGGCTCAGGATAATGCCCCATTTGGTAACTGTGGTAGACATCTGTAAATTTATCTCAACAAATCCAAGCTGATTTTCATGCTGCCTATGAATGGATGCCCACATTGAAGTTAAACTTTTCTGGATACTTCACAAGGGCCAGTACCCTGCCCAATAATCTTACACTCAATAAACAAAACAAGTTTAAATGTCCGAAATTATTGTTGAGCATAGTGGGCTAAATTATTCTTTTCTTTATAGTGAGGTCCCCTTAAGTCAATAGGCTTTGCCCCAGAGTAACAGAACAGAATTTTATACATAGTATCTGCTTTGTTTACCGGAAGTGTCACTACATTATGTGTCATTATCATTGTATGCAAAACACTTTTATATAGCAAGAGAATTAAAGCTATTATAAAAGTTAGAACATTTTTTTTAAAGGCGAGGAAGAAAATGCTGCCAACATTTTATTAAAAATGTCATCTTTCCATTTTTTTGGCCAAGTTTTGAAAAAATTCCACCAGCTGAGTATAAAGCACAATTCAATTCTTAGTATAAAACTTAGAGAACAGAACTGAATGTTCTAAAAGGTTAGACTATTATTTTAATTATGGAGTTTTTGCTCTCTTCTCTGTTTTTCCTGTCTGAAATAGACATATAAGTACCGGATATTGTCATAAGATCTCCAGCTTTCTTGTAAACCTAAGAAGTTTGGATAGTTCACTTTAGATCACTTTGTGAATGTTTTGAAGTCACCTATCACTGTTTGTATCAAACAATTTTAATTCAAATTGTCATTTGACAACTATGTATCAACTGGTACCATCACCTACTGGATATCTTTGCCTACGCCTATTTCACAATAATAAACTTCATGATGAGGACTGTGTTCTAACAGATCTCAGTAATGAGTGGTCAATTTGTATCGTTGGATTAGAATGCATACTTACTACAAGAATAGTTGAGGTATCCTGTTTCATGAAGACAATATTTAGATATCCTAAGAAAAAAATTAGTTACCATGCAACTTGAGTATAATTCAGCCTTATTGTTGGATAGGAGTCTGCCTATGTGACCAAGGCATTCAACTCTGAAAGGACTGTGTAAAAGTATTAACTATACACATGGTAATGCTGTACTGAAACATACTTTGTACAAGACCTGTTTGAAAATTAGATCAGTTTGCTCCCCCACTGTAACATATGACATTTTTCTAATTAGGGCAATGTTTAATTTACTGTCTCATGGCTTTTTGAATAAATATAAATTGTCATACTAAAGTGACAGGTGTAAAACCCTGGGTAGCTGTGTTAGAGAGGTTAATCTGCTCTTAATCAAATCAGTTCTGCTTCACTTTCTCATGGGGAGTGAGAGATAATAGGCCTGTTTAACTGGAGATTAGGCAGCCTTTTTGCCAGAATTCCCAAAGGGTTCACCTGAGACTTCATTGAGTCTTATGCTCTGCAAAGATTTTTGAATGTCTCAGTATTTAAATATGGGCTACCTCCACACATTTGCATCCCCACTGTTGATGCAGTGGCACTAGAATGGACCCAAATACCAGGCAGAGCTAGAGAAACATGATCAAGCCTTCCCCATTCAACCTATCAGGAAAAAAGGACTATTCTTAGAACCTGAAGATGTGGGAGTCTCGTGATCCCACACAGGGGTCAACTCTCCCATTTGGTGGGAAAAGATGCTAGTCCTTCTATGTCCTTTAATGGTGAGGGAAGTGTGAAAGGAACATGATTTTCTTCCCCTTCATTAAACTGGGATCCATCAGGAGAATGAAGGAACATAAACATTGCATATTGTCAAGGATCAATGGAGGAATAACTCTGCAATGGGTGTGAGGAAGGGTTGAGATTACAGAGAGTTAATTTAGGGGTACCTTCTGTGGGAGGCAGGACTCTGGGGGGCGGGGAGGGGAAGTAGGACAACATAGTGGTGCTTCATCTGGAAGGCAGTGAACAAATAGACTTGGGTCCGAAGGTGAATGAGGGATCTTAAGATATGGAAGGAAGATGAAGTATGCATGGGAACATGATGAGAAAAGGAGATGGGAGAACTGATTGTGCATGTGATGAACAGAGGACTCTCTTGTCTGTTATGTACGGGGATGGAGGGAACCTACTGTACCACGGGAAGACGTCCGACATTTTTTAGTTTGAATTAAGAGCCAAACTCTGCTCTCATTTGCACTGGTAATTCAGGTGAGTGAAAGCAGTATTTGGCTCCTGGGGTGGCTTCAGAGTGTAGATGCTTGCTTGTATGTTAATATTTTTAAGTCTCTCTTTCCCAGCACTGGCAATCTGAAAAGTGGGATGGAGATCCCACACTCTTTTGGGGGGCGTAGGGGAGGAGGGCGGGAGGTTGGCATCATTGTTGTGGCAAACCTTGAGCACTCCTTGTGTTCACTGACTCAGAAGATTGACGTGACTAGCACCTATGTAGGGAGATGGAGGGGCATTCAGGGTAGATTCTTGTATCTACTCCACCCTCTTTGGCCACCTGCATAAGGTTAGTCACAGTATATTTAATGGCAAGGGACCAAGTTCAGCAAAGCATGTTAAACCCATGATGAAGTACCATCAATTTCAATGGGATTTAAAAGTGAGCATGTGCTTGTGATTTTCTGAATTGGGGCTTGATTCACTAAGAAGGAGGAGGGGGGAAACTCCCATTAAGAAAGCTTAGGCTCAGAGGAAAAATAGAGGAAGGGGGTGGGTGGTGGTGGTAGAATTGTAAGTAAATGCCTCCTTAGGTTATTATATGAAGGAGGGTCAAATCCATCTTTCCCTCTGATAATTTAGGATCTAGAAGTTAGGTTTTGTGGTCTCCTGGCCATATTTTAATGATATAATAAATAAGGCATGATTATTCTTTTCATATTTCTGGCTTTCCTGGACTGCAGCACGTGAATGGAGCCTCCCATGCATAATCCCATGTACTATTATTTTAATGAGATTTGTTTATAGGCAAAGAAATGCACCGAGTATTTTTAGCATAACCTATATTGTATGTAAAACAAACAAATCTTCTGACATGCTCAGAGTCATATATACTAGATGTGCTGGGCAAAATAAGAAGGATAGATATATCGCTCTTCTATTATTTATGGACTGTAAAGTCTTTACAGTGGCATTGACAAAGGGTTTATAGTCAGTACACAAGCTGGTTATACCATAAATTGTAATGTTATATGATAAACTGGAAGTTTATAGCAGTAGTAGATATCAAAGAAAAAAATGAATTTTGGTCTGAAACAATCTATCATGGGACGGAGTAGCTACACGTTTAAATATTCAACTGTTTTTGTCTTCATTTATTCTGAAGTTACTGATGATTCATGTGCTACAGAACAAGAATTTATAGGCTTATTTAGAGACTGTTGTGGGGGAGGTAGGAAAAGACCCTTTAAACTTGAGAACAACACTGTCTTCTATGGTAGCTGAGAAACACTGATGTAATTAAATTGATTCAAGCCTTTGGTTTCCAGCTTTGGAGATGGCAAGCAGAGAGTTGCTTAATATTTGGTCTGTTGCTACAGGGCTCCCGACAATGCAATAAAATAGCTGGGTGACTATTTCTAGGAATGTAAATGGAAACTACTTACAGCAAAAATGTCTTAAACATAATTTAATTGCTTCTAGTTTACATAAACACTAAAAGCAGTAAAATGTCAACAAATGTTAATTCTACTTCCTCTGTAAGCTGTACTCCTTCCACTAGCTAATAGTTCTGTAGAACAAAAAGAATTATCCTCAGTGTTTACTTACAACATTTGTATTTTCATTTAAAAAGCTTCCTATAATTTAGTAGAATTTTTAATTTTTTCTCATGCTAAGGAATGACTGTGTATTAAATTTTAAAACCACGTAACATCTTGGGGATTGTTTTCCCAAAATCTTTTTGATTGGGTTTTCATAGTACATAAATGCAGTATACTGAGGGGGATATGAAATAATTGATATACAATTTGCCGGTAAAATTAACTCTGCTGCAACACTCCTGCACTTAGAGCCTACTTCAAATATGGGATCGCCCTGAAATACTGCAGTAATTGTCCAGCTTTTGACAGTGACCACGGCAGTATTATAATTTGGCATTTGCCCAGTAGTTAAGGTACATTCAGAACAGATTGGTGGCTAATTAAGATGAAAAAAAAACTAGGAACCAAACCACTATAAGTAAGTTTATGTGCAGATGCCACCCTCTGAAGGAAGATTCCATTATTACTATTTGTTGAATTACTATGGTCGCACCTATGGGCCTCAACTGAGATTAGGCACTGTAGAAACACCTGCCAAAAGGCAGACCCTGATCTGAAGAGCTTACAGTCTAACTAGGCTAGATAGAGTGGTAGAGGAACAGTAGCACCAAGAGGTGAAGAGGTTTGCCCAAGGTCACAGCCATTCCAGGCTCTGCACCTCAGTTGCAGAGCCAGGAATAGAATATAAACTGCAGCTGGTTTATATGGATTAGCCTGAATGTGTGAAAATACAAGATGATAAATACATTTTTAAAAATGTCTGGTAGTTGGTTCAACTTCCTTCAGTGAATGTTTAATTGTAGTAAATTGCATTCCGCACCTAATGTCACAGGTATGAGGTAAGAGTAATTAATGATGTCTGGACACCTTTGTTTGATAAAATTTGAACTGTTGCTGTATTTGCTGAAGATTTTCCTTGACTAGTAGTAAGTCCTTAAGAGCAAGGATGCTGCATTGAATCCCTTGGAAGGTCCACCTTTTCCTCTGCATCTGATGTATATTCTTCAAATATGAGGCAATATATATATTAGGCAGGGAGGAGAGTCTCTTTAAAGACCTCTTCAGCAGTCAGCAGAAAGGCATGAGGAATGATACTCAGGGAGCAAAAAATGAGCCACATTTCATTCCCCTATTGCCCGGGGCCCAGGTAATGCTGGAGTGTCTGTGCAGCACATATCCGGCTTTCCTCCAAGTCCCATGCCAGTATTACTGGATAATGAACATGTATGAAAGGGGAAATGGGCGAGGTTCATTTTCCCAAAAGAAATATTTTTGTTTCTGAAAAAGTAACTGCTGCGTTCTCTTGAAGTACAAGGCTTGAATTGTGTGTATATTGTTCACACAAAATACTAATGAAAAAAAATTAAACTCCCCAAACCATTTCCCCTGTACACCTTGAGCTGTTTTTTCCACATCATAATGCTTTTGCAGTGTGTCAAATAGAAGCCAGAGGTTCCTGTTTGCATTAGTGTACCTTGGATTTTTTTTTCAAGACAACAAAAATCCCAGTGCCTGATTCTCTATTCCTACACCTTTTATAGTCACTTACACCGCTACAAAATAAATGAAAACTAGGGGTAAAATGTTTCCATTTAGATTTTGTAGTATTTTTACACCCACTGGTGTAAATGATCAAATAAGTTATAGGCAATAGAAAATCTAGCCCCTCTGCCCTGTCTTTGACAATAGTCTGCAGCTTATTTTTAAAGTTTTCTTGATCTCTGTCACTGATCTATAATGTGCCTCAGTTTCAGGGCAACTGCGCCTGCATTTCCCCTTTGTAGTCCATGAAGGGCACCCGCTTTTGGCTCTCAGCTGTCACCGCCTTTGAGTTGAGACTCATATCTCACTCTCTCCTGACGGGGAATCTTTAAACCTCCTTGAACAGTGATATCCCCAGCAAACTAGACTGCCTACAAGGGCAGTGTCTATGCTTTGCTTTCTCTCTAGACCCTACAACCAGTGTGCTGCCAGCAGTTATAAGTTACCACACAGCTCTTTTTAAGCAAGTACATGTATTTTTAAGGTTGAAAGCATTTCAGAGCAAACATATAAAGAACAGTCTTATACTCATGGTAAGTCTGTCCATTCGCTGAATCAGAAAGAAGGCCCCAAGTCAGTTTAAACTCAGGCTATCTATCCAAAAGTCCTTTCTTTGTCCATTGGTCTCTGGAGAATCCAGTTTGAACTAGTATATGCAAGTGTCCCCAGATGGTGGTATCTGGGGGAATTACAGCCTGGTTAATTTGTCTTGATTACTGCCCACTGTTTCTAGTTCCTGGCAGAGCTGTGGAGTAGAACACCATCATACGTGAACCATTTATTCAAAACAATGGACCCCAAAGATACTGCATGGAGTTACAATCTCTGTCACATCTTCCCCTCCCGGAGAGGTTACATATAATCCCAACCCAGAATAATATGTAAATTTAATACTAGAAGGATATTGCAGGGAATTGCCATAACTGTCAAATAATATACCAAATAGCACTTTTGGAATTTCATAGAGAAGAGGTCATAGTTGTTTTTGTCGCCCTTCCACTCCTCATTCCAAAACAAAATTGCCACTATATATATATATATATATTTCTTTACTACCCTACCAGCAGCAAAAGTCAGAAATGAACATTCATATAGTCCAGCCTGAGTACTTGAACTGAACACTGGGCAGATGTACTTCGTGGGGGAGAAGCCCCCTCCATGAATCCCCATTCCAGTGGAATGGCAGGAGAGCAGGTTCACTTGAGCCCACTGTCATGAGGAGGAGGGAAGGTTTATCTGTAAAGTATCATTACTATCTGTGGCCCCTCTCCTGGTCTGGTGTTCACCTGCCATGCAAGGATCCTCCTGGAGACAGGCTCCAAGTTGCCTTTAAGAACATGAAAACTGCCATTCTGGGTTAGATTCAGGGTCCAACAAGCCCAGTATTCTGCCTCTGATAGTGACCAATGCCAGAGGTTAAGGGGGGTGTACAGAAGAAGGAAATTTTGGAGAGATGTCCACCCTGTTTTCCCCTCATGGCTTCTGGCAGTCAGAAGTTTAGAGTCATCCCAAGCATGGGGTTACAGTTGGGTTGCACAATTGTTGTATGGTTTCCAGTATGTGGCTTTCTCTCTGTTATACAGGAGAAATAGGCCAGGTCTACATTGTAGACCTGTATTGGTTTAACTATGTAGCTCAGGGTATGGAGCGATGTAGCTATACTGACTTAATCTCCCATGTCGACAGCTCTGTCGACAGGAGAGCTTCTCCTATTTGCAGAGCTACCACCTCTCGGGGAGATGGATTAACTACAGCATAGGGAGAAGCTCTCTCATTGGTGTAGGAGCATCTTCACTAAGAGCTACAGCAGTGCAGCTGTGCTGCTGTAGCTCTGTACATGAAGACAAGGCCATAATCTTTCTGTCAGGGTGGGAGACTTCCTGCCTATTTTGTGAGGGATAATTAGTCTCATAAGGGACCGTTCTGATTTGTTTGGCCTGAGACAGTGCTCATTTTGTCCAAGAAGAAGCCATAACTTATCAATAGCATGATATCCGCTCTTTCAGTTGTTCATCTAAAAAAGGTTGGTGCGGGTAGCTGCATATTTATCATTGGCTTTTGTGTCTGTGTTGATGGGCAAGGTGTAACATATGTCTGTATTAGGTCAAAATTCATGTCTGTGTAATATTCTAAAGTTGTTGTTACCTCAGAAAACCAATCATATTTTGCTGGTAGTGGGACTAACTGTATTTGTGGGGCTTTATGGGTCACTCCACCTGTATCGAATCATGATCATGGTATACCTACACTTCTATGTTGGTACACAGATGGCATTCACCCAAGAGTTCTGAAAGAACTCAAATGTGAAATTGCGGAACTATTAACTATGGTTTGTAACCTGTCCTTTAAATCGGCTACTATACCCAATGACTGAAAGATAGCTAATGTGACGCCAACATTTAAGAAAGGCTCTAGAGGTGATCCTGGCAATTACAGACTGGTAAGCCTAACGTCAGACCAGGAAAATTAGTTGAAACAATAGTAAAGAATAAAATTGTCAGACATGTAGAAGAACATAAATTGTTGCACAAAAGTCAACATGGTTTCTGTAAAGGGAGATCATGTCTTACTAATCTATTAGAGTTCTTTGAGTGGGTCAACAAACATGTGGACAAGGGGGATCCACTGGACAGAGAGTACTTAAATTTCCAGAAAGCCTTTGACAAGTTCCCTCACCAAAGGCTCTTAAGTAAATTAAGTTGTCATGGGATAAGAGGGAAGATTCTTTCATGGATTGAGAACTGGTTAAAAGACAGGGAACAAAGGGTAGGAGTAAATGGTAAATATTCAGAATGGAGAGGGGTAACTAATGGTGTTCCCCAAGGGTCAGTCCTAGGACCAATCCTATTCAACTTATTCATAAATGATCTGGAGAAAGGGGTAAACGAGAAGTGGCAAAGTTTGTAGACCATACTAAATTGCTCAAGATAGTTAAGACCAAAGCAGACTGTGAAGCACTTCTCAAAAAAGATCTCAAAAAACTAAGTGATTGTGCAACAAAATGACAAATGAAATTTAATGTGGATAAATGTAAAGTCATGCACATTGGAAAAAATAACCCCAATTATACATACAATCTGATGGGGGCTAATTTAGCTACAACTAATCAGGAGAAAGATCTTGGAGTCAACGTGGATAGTTCTCTGAAGATGTCCACACAGTGTGCAGTGGCAGTCAAAAAAGCAAGCAGGATATTAGGAATCATTAAAAAAATCATCAAGCATGCAGTCTTGAGATAGAGAATATCTTATAGCCCTGATATAAATCCATGGTACACCCACATCTTGTATACTGCATACAGATGTGGTCCCCTCATCTCAAAAAAGATATACTAGCATTAGAAAAGGTTCAGAGAAGGGCAACTAAAATGATTAGGGGTTTGGAACGGGTCCCATATAAGGAGAGATTAAAGAGGTGAGGACTTTTCAGCCTGGAAAAGAGGAGACTAAGGTGGGACATGGTAGAGGTATATAAAATCATGTGTGGTGTGGAGAAAGTGAATCAGGAAAAGTTATTTACTTGTTCCCATAATATAAGAACTAGGGGCCACAAAATGAAATTAATGGGCAGCAGGTTTAAAACAAATAAAAGGAAGTTCTTCACTCAGCGCACAGTCAACCTGTGGAACTCCTTGCCTGAGGAGGTTGTGAAGGCTAGGACTATAACAGGGTTAAAAAGAGAACTGGATAAATTCACCCTCTGTTTGGCAGAGGGTGGAGATGGATGGCAGGAGAGAGATCACTAGATCATTACCTGTTAGGCTCATTCCCTCTGGGGCACCTGGCACTGACTACTATCGGTAGACAGGATACTGGTCTGGATGGACCTTTGGTCTGACCCAGTAGAGCCATTCTTATGCTCTATAATATGAAACATTAAGTGAGGTAATTGTACCTTTTTAAATTTCCTGAGTCTAATGTGTTCCGGCCTGAATCACACTAGAAGTTAACAGTGAGGAAAGCAGATTTTTGGCTATAATTCACTCCAGTTATACAAAGCTATTGATCAGAAAGTATGATTGTCATTGAGTTGTAACTGGGAATAGGCCAGAGTTGTGAAATTCAGATCCTGATCTAGATCCAGATTTTGAACTTTCACTAACTTTGGAGCACTTTGGATCTGGCCTCCTGTCTCTGGGTCATAGAGAAAAGTCAGAGTCACAAAAATATTGTAAGATGTTATATTTATTACAACATGTGAAATCCAGTACATGAAACAGCAAAAGCAATGCTCCTAAACTGCATTAATATAGTCTCTTCTGAGGGCATGGCTACTCTTGCAGATGTAGAGCACTGGGAGTTAAACCAGCCTTTGCAGAATGCAGCAGGGGAAACACTGCTCTGTGTTTACACTGTCAGCTGCAAACTGTCAGCTGGTGTGGCCACATTAGCAGCTCTTGGAACGCCACAAAGAGCAGTGCATTGTGGTAGCTATCCCAGCGTGCAAGTGGCTGCAACATGCTTTTCAAATGGGGGGAGGAGAGGGTGGAGTGTGACAGGGAGTGTGTTGTGTGTATGTGGGGGTGAGAGAGTGGGTTTTGGGGGGGCTGAGAATGTGTCAGCATGCTGTCTTGTAAGTTCAGACAGCAGCAGACCCCCCTCCCTTTGCCTCTCTTTCACACACTCACAGCAAGCAGCATTCCACAGTAATGGTTGCTTTGTCCCAGAGCAGATAAGCATGTCAGCTGTCAGAAACAGAGCTTTGAAAGGGCATCTCTGCATTCCTCCAGCCCATTCCAAAACAATGAGAAGAGTGGCCACTTGACTTCAGGGGATTATGGGACGTTTCCGGAGGTCAATCACAGCGCAGTAATGCAACACCTCCTTCACACTGACGCCCTGGCATTTCAGCCAGGGCACAGCAAGCTTTATGCTCTCGTGGAGGTGGATTACCAGGAGCGCTCCAGCTGCAGAGTCCAGGTGCTCTACGTGCTTTGCCAGTGTGGACACATCGGGAGTTGGAGCGCCCGGGGCTGCTTTAATGCGCTGTAACTTGCAAGTGTAGCCAAGCCCTGAGAAAACATATTTTGAAAAAAATAGCCTGGTTTGTGTGTTAGAAAGCAAGCCGTGAATTGCTCCATGTCCCACCCACTCATAGTTTCCTGTGAACTTACTAGATGGCAGCTTCAGGAGGAAGATGCTATTTTTTTTTCCCAGCAGTGACTTGATCTCTAGCAGTTTCTTCTGGCAGCTGTACTCATACTTACTGTACAGTTGGAGTCGCTTCTGAGTTCTTAGTGTTAATAATAGGCTGTCTGGTTTGCCGCCCTAGTCCTACACATTTATCTTTCACTGCACTGGTTAATTCAGTTAATAGTATAATATGCTACATTTATTCTTTGAGAGCTCAAGTGCAGCTCAATATTAAAAATTAAAATGATGTGGAGTGATGTTATTCTCCCCCGTCACTCTATGTTGGAGAGCCCCCGTTCACCAAGATCACTTCTGGAATATGAGTAAAATATGCAGACTATATGCTTCGCAGTGAAGTATCACTTTCTGTGCACACCATAAGCCAGGTCTGAGAATTAAGCGTGTAACTTCTGTGGAGAAATGGACCTACCCCATGCACAAATATTACAGACCGTTCCTCTTGCCTGCCCCCCTGCACAGTGGCTAGAAGCATTTCTGTGGCCATCAGGTTGGAGTAGTGCTTGTGGAGTGGCACTGCTACTTCTCTGTGGTCAAGTCTTTGTCTTTTCCTTCTGCTCCCTGCTGGGAGTTCCTCAGTATCCAGCCAAGTTACTTGGGCTGGGAGCTGAGTAGCACATTTTAGTCTATGCGTTTATGATGCTTCCAGCTCTTACAGGAGAAACACAGAGCTCTGAACACAGATCTTGGCTGAAAGACGTATAATTTGGTTTATAAAGTATCTTATTTGTAGTTTCAAGATGAGCTGTTTACAATTGCTGGTAGTAATTGGATTTTTATATTAAAAGGGAAAAATACTTAATTACTTCATACAACTAGGCAACTTGACCTGTATGTCTGTCTCAAACACATACTCGGGCCTTTTGGTAGAAATTGTGGCTTGTATAGTTCAGATTTAATTTTGCCACTAGGTATTCTAAATATGACAAAAAAAGTTTAAATTACCTATCGGGTGAGCTTAATTCTAGTTGCAGAAGTCCTTATATGCCCACTTAAACTTCATGTTTAGGGCTCAAGTGATCCCTATGAACAAGAGGGAATTTCACAGCAATAGAGAAGAGGAATAATGTGATGAGAGAACACTAACTTTCACAAACCAGACAAAAGCCTGAACAGCTAGTTGTGGATTCCCTGCAATGGAAAACAAGACAATAAGAGACTCTAGTGAGCCACATTGCATAGCAATTTAGTGACAGCAGTCCTGCTGCTCTGGAGTCTCTTACCAAATATCCAAAACTTTTTACAAAGGCAAATTTACTTTTAATGCTTCCTCTTGGAAAGGTTTTGGGTTTTTTTTCTAATTGCATTACCGATTATACAGAGTGCTCTTATTTACTTTCTGCAGCTTTAAATCACTGAGCCCCAAAATGATGACTAAACTTGTTTGTTCAAATGAAAAGTGAAATAAATACATGCTATTGAGAATTATAACATGTGAGGACAAAGGTTTCTTGCAAAGAACCTTTACACCTAATTTTCAATTGCACAGTTTTAGAAGTGAAACTGTATAGGCAAATACACTATTCTTACTAATACTTTTGTGTGCATTGAAATAGCGGTTGGCATGTCAAAATGTGTTCATATGAACATATCTGCACTTAGGCGTTTGTTGAAGTTATTGGGAGTTTTAACTGAATAAGGAATTTAGGATCCTGTCCCTATCGGTGCAGACTTGAGTACCATTCAAATTTTAGCTCTCAACAATCAGCATGTTAAGAACTGTCCAGTGGTCACATGCTAATGATGTAATCACTGATAATGGTCCCATCTTGTATATAACTAGCTTTTCAGCGTTTTTGTTACCCAGCAAGCAACAGAAAGTGTCTGAGGTTTCCTGGTAAATAGCTCAGGTGTAACCATTATCATTTATATACACATTCACTTGTTTAAACAAAAATATGTGTTTGTAAATATATACATTAATGTAAACACATATTCATAGGTTTCTCATTGGTATATAACAATGGGCTGGGAATATATTTGAATCTTAAAATTCAAAAGCCGTTCCAATGCTTCTGGGGCAGCTAGGTAGATACCCTTGGGCCATCACTGTAAACGTGAATGGGACAATTGTCCATGATGTGATGCATGGTTTGTACCTCACCACAGTCACAATTTGGAAATACTTAGATTTTCCATTTGTGGAGGAAATATTCACACCTTCTGTGCATTGTCCAAACATGGTTGAGTGCAATCCACTGCCTACAGGGAAGGCAGAATCTTGGGACTCCCTCTTTTGGATAGTCAGTCAGGTCTTTGTTAGGACATCACAAGTGGCTCATGATTCTCACAGTGATTACTGGTGACCTTTCTGTTGGCCTGTAGTGCTGAGGCATGGTTCCAGAAAAGCTTCCTGGATTTGAGTTGGGCAAGTGGTAGTTAATTGAAATCTTGGTGTATCGGCAAGTCCAGAACAGCCAGGATCTTATTGTGCTCATGGACCACAGCAGTGTACAATTAAACTTTCATACTGCTGCATAGTTATCAGTAAAATTTCCTTTATAATGCATGTATTTTAGGATTGTACCATATACACACACACACACAGTTTTTCAAATTCTGCTCTTAGTTACACCCATGCTACCCTACTGACTTCAGTAGCAAGTGGAATTTGATTGTAACAAAGATTTCCTCATAATCATTAATAGCGCACTCTGTATGTCGATTCTTATTGCCCCCCAGACTATGCCCGCCTAACTCTGTTTAGTTAATATCTTAGAATCATGAGTCTTCACAAACATTCAGGATCAGGTTTTGCCTGGGTCCTGTAGGATATACCTGGGGAAGGAGGGAGCTCAAGGACAAGGAAGGTAACGGACATAGTCCTACTTCTCTGGGGAAGAACATGTTATATCTGGAGCTCTAGGGAGTATTGTCTCTAACTGTGGCACAATACACCCCTCGGTCCTATTGCATTTTTTTCAGTGCCTCTACTATGCAGATGTGCATTAAAGGCAAAGTGAATTGTCTTCTACCTTTATATTTATCTTTTGTATACTATGATGTGTCTCTTCATTGGACTTAATTAATCCACCAGAGCTATCAGTTTTTATGGAATTTATCACCTTATATGATCCCATTCAATGTTATATTTGAGTGCTATCCACGTATTTAAAAAAAAGAATAAAGCCATCTCTCCCTCTCTCTTTCTTCCCTTCCAGGCTGTAGGAGAAACCGGGATTAATTTATAGGGATTTTTTGTGTTTGTGGGTGTGCTGTGAGTGATCATAGCACTTATTGTGGGAAAGCGAAGTCAACTGAAAAGCATAAACATTTATCCTGAATAACTCATGCCATATCCAATTACCCCACCTAGAATTATTCTTAAGGCAGGTTCCCAAAGAAAATGAAAGATTTTGACAGTCCAGTTTACTGATAAACAGGAAGCTTAAAACAGAAAGTTCATTTCGGCCTCATGTATAGGTATGCAATTCCTATGGAAGTCAAGGGCAGCTGTACATGAATATTTCAGTGTAGAATGAAGCCCAGATTTTTCATACACCTGTTTCACCTCTATTATAATATGCAGACAATGAAAATAGCATTGGGCACACGAGCATAAGCTGACACAGGGATGTATAATTTACCCTTCCCTGTGACAGCCTGAAACTAGTGTATCGATCCCAAGGGACAGCAAGTGCACAGACTGATTTATGTCTTCTCTCGGGTTTCCAACAGGTGCTCAAACAAACCCTGGCTGGCAGCAACTGTACAAATGATTGTCTGAATTATGCATCTCCTGGCCACACCCAATCCTGGTTCAGTATCACCCACTTTTTGGTGGGCTTAGATTCCATGCAGAACCCCTGAGGGTGGGGAGGGGGTAGTCATGGTTTTTAATATTACACCCTCTCTACACCAACAGGCTTTCTTTTCTGAGTGCCTCCCCAGGGTCAATGCAGGTAGAAGCAGTCCTAGTCATTAGCCAGGATTTCCATCCAAGCTTTTTATTATCTTTGATAGGAAGTCAAAATCTGTGGTTTAGAGAACAGTAATAAAAGTTGGAAAAGAGTGGGTCAGAGATGAGGCTCTGCCTTTTTGAGATCATTATTACATACCAAAGATAGTTAATTTCCCACTGATCAAGGGACTATTCCCAGGACCAGCATTATGGGTGGTCAACATGGTCAACAAACCAGGGCATCGTGATCAAGAGGCAAGGAGCGGGGCAGGCCTGGGTTGTGATGTCATAGAAGGGAGCTTGGGGCAATGTGGGGGTGGAGGCAGCAGGGCCTGGGAGCGATGTGGGACTAGATGGGGAGGCAGTGCAGAAGTCGGGATGATGGAGGAGATGAGAGGGGGCTGTGGGAAGCAGTGGGGGCCAGGGGTGCCAAAATACAAGTTTGTCCAGGGTGCCATTTTCCCTAAGTCTGGGCTGATTATTCCACACTATCCTTCAGCAAGAAAAGAGAAAACAATGGCACAAACTTGATGTGCAAAGGGCTTACTTAAAGAACAAACTATTCTATAACTCCACAGCTCTCATTGTGCTCCCTCATCATTACATCCATATCCATGGCTGTCAGATGAATCAGACTCTGCATTGCAGCAGGCATTATCTTCTGTTGGGAAGCAGTGTCGAGGAGGCATCAAGGCTCATTCTGAAAACAATAGCATCATTTAAGGAATAAAGAGCAGTTGCCTCACCCCCCCCCCCCCCGCTGATTTACATATAATAATACTTTGCACTTATATATACTGGTTTATATCGACAAAGGACTGTACAAACATCTAATCATATAGCACTTATACAAATTAGAAATAGTAGCCTCTTTGAGCCCTCCTTCCAAAGAAATTTATTTCAAGATGTAGTATGTTTACTCTGATTCTTTTATTTCAATAATTTCCCAGGACAGAAGAAAGGGAGCAAAAGACTAAGGCTGGGGTTTTCAAAGGCAACCTGAGGGACTGAGTGTTTAACTCAGTGGGAATTTTCAGCTTAGCAGCCGTGTTAGTCTGTATCTGCAAAAAGAAAAGGAGTACTTGTGGCACCTTAGAGACTAACAAATTTATTAGAGTGTAAGCTTTCGTGGGCTACAGCCCACTTCATCGGATGCACAGAATGGAACATATAATAATATACACACATATACATATATATACACACACAGATAAGTTGGAAGTTACCATACAAAGTATGAGAGGCTAATTAGTTAAGATGAGCTATTATCTGCAGAAGAAAAAAACTTTTGTAGTGATAATCAGGATGGCCCATTTAGACAATTGACAAGAAGGTGTGAGGATACTTAACTTAAGGAAATAGATTCAATATGTGTAATGACCCAGCCACTCCCAGTCTCTATTCAAACCCAAGTTAATGGTATCTAGTTTGCATATTAATTCAAGCTCAGCAGTTTCTCCTTGGAGTCTGTTTTTGAAGCTTTTCTGTTGCAAAATTGCCACCCTTAAATCTTTTACTGCGTAGCCAGAGAGGTTGAAGGGTTCTCCTACTGGTTTTTGAATGTTATGATTCCTGATGTCAGATTTGTGTCCATTTATTCTTTTGCGTAGAGACTGTCTGGTTTGGCCAATGTACATGGCAGAGGGGCATTGCTGGCACGTGATGGCATATATCACGTTGGTAGATGTGCAGGTGAACAAGCCCCTGATGGCATGGCTAATGTGATTAGGTCCTATGATGGTGTCACTTGAATAAATATGTGGACAGAGGTAGCATTGGGCTTTGTTGCAAGGATAGGTTCCTGGTTAGTGTTTTTGTTGTGTGGTGTGTGGTTCTGGTGAGTATTTGCTTCAGGTTGGGGGGCTCTCTGTAAGCGAGGACTGGTCTGTCTCCCAAGATCTGTGAGAGTGAGGGATCATTTTTCAGGATAGGTTGCAAATCTTTGATGATGCGCTGGAGAGGTTTTAGTTGGGGGCTGAAGGTGACAGCTAGTGGTGTTCTGTTATTTTCTTTGTTGGGCCTGTCCTGTAGTAGGTGACTTCTGGGTCCTCTTCTGGCACTGTCAGTCTGTTTCTTCACTTCAGCAGATGGGTATTGTAGTTTTAAGAATGCATGATAGAGATCTTGTCGGTGTGTTTTTTCTGTCTGAGCGATTGGAGCAAATGCGGTTGTATCTTAAAGCTTGTCTGTAGACAATGGATCGTGTGGTGTGGTCTGGATGAAAGCTGGAGGCATGTAGGTAGGCATAGCAGTGAGTAGGTTTCCGGTATAGGGTGGTATTTATGTGACCATCGGTTATTAGCACCGTAGTGTCCAGGAAATGGATCTCTTGTGTGGACTGGTCCAGGCTGAGGTTGATGCTGGGATGGAAATTGTTGAAATCATGGTGGAATTCCTCAAGGGCTTCTTTCCCATGGGTCCAGACGATGAAGATGTCATCAATGTAGCGCAAGTAGAGTAGGGGCATTAGGGGACGAAAGCTGATGAAGCGTTGTTCCAAGCCAGCCATAAAATATGTTGGCATACTGTGGGGCCATGCGGGTACCCATAGCAGTGTCGCTGACTTGAAGGTATATATTTTCCCCGAATGTGAAATAGTTGTGGGTGAGGACAAAGCACGAAGCTCAGCCACTAGGTTTGCCGTGACATTATCGGGGAATTGAGAGTTTAACTCCTTTAATCTCTTTGGAAAACCCCCACCCTAAATGTGTGAAGTTTAAAGTATGTGTGAATGCTCTTCCAGAAGATGGATAACAACTAGGGTTCAGTATTTCTCACATGTTAGGTGCATATGTACCACTGTGATAGGCACCTTAGAAATATCTAAAATTGATTAAATGAGCCTCATCTTAATGTTCTGGATGGAGAGCAGTACTGAACAGTCAGCAATTGAATATTATTTCAGTCCACAGAGTGCTTGCCTTGTGTTCAGTTCTTCGTTCCTTCAGCTATAGCTTCAGCATTATATTGAGATGCTGGATTATGTAACTAACATTCTGTGCATACATAGTAAGAGCTGGATTCTGTAACTGTTGTGTTGAGAAGTCCAGTTTAGTTCCATTCTTTAGTTTCCATTCCATTCTTTATTGAGCCCGGCTTGTTTATGTGAAAAACCGCAGACAGTATTGATAGGGTTAAAAACAAATCTGAAACCTTTTGCAATAAATGTGTTTTAATATTTTAGGATGGCATTGTTTGCAAAACAATAAAGTAGTATATTTATCAAAGATCATCATATAAAATTAAATGTTCCAGAAACAGTTCGGGAACACCAGCAATCTATATCCATTTTGCACTAGCGTAAATGAGGCTATGTCTGCATGCTCCCACAGTTCGTCCTACAGGACTACTCTACTCCCGCAGTTTGGACTACTCTAATAAAGTTAATTTTTTTCAACGCCAGTAATAAATATTTAACTTCCTCCCATTTCTCCAATGCTCTAAAACCTGAATCATGCTCACTGATCGGAATGAAATGGCATGTCGGGGCAGGTCCAAATGTTGCTCAGTCAGTTCCATCCCCTAAGTTTTATGGTGATGTTGTTCAGCAATCCTAATAGGTAGGAAGGATGGCATAATGGATAGAACACTGGCCTGGAAGTCATTCAATTCCTGACTCGGCCACAAACTTCTTGTGGACCGTGGGCCAGTCACTGAACTTACCATATACCTTAGTTCTTCTGCTGTAGAATAGGAATTGTACTTCCCTACCTCATGGAGTGGCATGCAGATAAAATGAGTGCAAGACACTCACATTCTACAGGAATGAGGTCCATATAAGTACCTATATAAATACAGCTTGTGGTTTTGCTTATAAACCCAAAGGAATTCTGATTTTCCACTCTGGTTAATTCACCATAGTTCCATCACTAATCCTTAGTCAAGCAGTGCAATAACAAACAAGAGGAGGCATACCAGGGGAGCTTGACACATGATACCATAAAAATTACCACACAGTGATTCATAATGAGGTTCAAAAGTATTTGTGTGTGTGATTTTTTTTTTAATTTTCCCTATGAAAAAATAAATTAGACTTGGTAATGAACTAGTGTAATGATATTTTAAAAAGCTGGCCAGGAAGTCCAGATATAGAAGGTAAGTGTCAAAAAGACTTCTATTCTTTTCTTCATATAGCTTTAAACATAAGATATCCTGTAACATAAAACAATGGAACTTCAATGTCGAAACTGTAGTTGTGGACTCATTTTCCTTTTTCTATTATCTTGGCTACTGCAATGTTGTTCAATTTAACGTTAAACAAAAATAAGCAGAAACAAAAATCTGTTTTAATACGCTTCTAATTACTTGCCCATAGCCAATCAAACAGCAAGTCAGGGGAATTTAAGGCAGTGCAGAGATTACCACTTCAGAGTGGCTGGTTTTTACGTACAGGATTTAGTCCACTTTGATACTAGACAAGAACATATTGCTGTATTTGGTTATAAATCTGGACTGATTCAGTCTTTGAAGAGAGATTTCAGTGACTTCTAGGGAGTTAATCTAAAGATTACTCCTTTTAGCACTACTGAATAAAATGATATATTTCTTTCAAAAATCAGTGCAGAGTCTTTAAACCTGCAGGATGATGATGATGATAATAATTAATAATAAAAAGATTTAATAAAATGATAAATTAGAGTAATGTTCTAATAAAGGCATTTCAGCTTGGCATACTCAACCACTATTTTCAGAGGGTACAAGCAGGAACAGATATGGTCTAATGGTGAAAGAAGGGGACTGGGGCTCACAAGTATTGATTTCTATTGCCTGCTCACACTGACCTTGCTGTGTAATCTTGGGCAAATCACCAAAACTCTCTGGGGCTGTATGTGTTATTCTGAGACTTGCCTTGTGAACCTTAAAGGGATGTATAAGACTTAATGTTTTCAAAATTCTATTACATACTCAAATGAAAGGTGCTTTACATGTACAAAATATGGCATTATTTTTGGGGAGAATTTTAAAATGCACTGAATGTATTTAGGAACATAAGTCATTCTCTTTTAGAGGCATGTGTGTTCGTTCCTTAATCCCTTAGGCATATTTAAATATCTCCTTTGTTAAATCTGCTCCCGACACAAATTTATCTATAGGACATATCAGTCTAGGAAGGCTTATCATTTTCTTCCTTGTTTGCATAAACAAACTCTGTTGATCAATTCTAAATTTTCAGGAGTGACCAAAACAAATCAAACCAACTGAATAAACAAAAATAACCCCAAACTTGTAAAATGGATCATATTCTAAACTTTGTAAGTGAAGGGGGTACTTCGCTTTTTAATAAAAATAATATAAGCTGTATAAAATGGTAATACTTGCATGTGACTGACGGAAAGAGAAGGATGGGTTTGTGTTTAATGCATTGACGTGGGACTCATGAGACCTGGATCCACATGAGGCAAGAAATGCCTCAGAATGCCACTGATTTCTGTTAGACCTTGGACAAGTTCCTAGATTTTTCTGTCTCTCAGGCCCTCTCCACAAAAGGGGGATAAGAATGTTTCCCTGCTTCAAAGGGGTGTAGTAAAAGGGCAGTTAAGGTTTGTGAAATGCTAAGGGGTGGTAGGGGAGACACTAGTGCCTAAATTAAAGTTAACATTTGATATATGAAGTCAAGGACTAGTTGTGGCCTATACATTTTTAGTAAGGGTGTTACTTTTCTAACCGTTTCAGATTGTGAATTTCTCATAGATTTCCATGCGAAGTGTTTTCTTATATTAAACAAACAAACCACCAACATGAATGCCAAAAATGCTTGATGGTAAGGATGTAACTTGAAATACTCGGAAAAGAGTGAACATTGGAAGGTTAAGACCCAGATTGTGGATCAGATTCTGTACTTGGTTACACTGAGACCAGAATTTGGTCTGATGTTTTCAGTTCATTCAGCTGTGGACCTCAGCATAGTAGCAAATATGTTTTGATGAATCTGTCCCTGTTACATTGTTTTAACTAAAAAGAAAAGGAGTATTTGTGGCACCTTAGAGACTAACCAATTTAATTGAGCATAAGCTTTCGTGAGCTACAGCTCACTTCATCGGATGCATACTGTGATGAAGTGAGCTGTAGCTCATGAAAGCTTATGCTCAATTAAATTGGTTAGTTTCTAAAGTGCCACAAGTACTCCTTTTCTTTTTGCGAATACAGACTAACACGGCTGTTACTCTGAAATCCATTGTTTTAACTGCTTATCTGCAAACAGACTATTTTGAACTGGCTTTTATTCATTACTTGAAAGTGTTCAAGTACTTCCCTGTGATTATATTTCAGCCCATGATTCATTTTCACTACTCATTGTGAGTGTGTCACAGGGTGACATGGGCCCTTTAAGAGGGAAGAGGCCAGTGCACCTGTGACTCATCTTCTCATTCCAGTTGGGCTTAAGAGGACACCTGAGCCTTAGAAAGAGAGTGACCTGATGAGGCAGAGCTGAGTGAGAGAGACAGAGAAGGGCAGGTGAGAGCTGCCTGAAGAGGAAAAAGACCCAGGCAGCAGCAGCAGTGATGGGGAGAGCTTGTACACAGAGGCATTGGAAAGAGAAGAAGTTCATGATGAGGACTATCCAGGGCTGGGGAACCTTTGCCGAGTTAAAGAAGGGTTTGTGCTGCGGCCTCTGTGAAGAAGGGCAAGAACCAGCCTGGTTAGGAGAAGTTGAGCCCAGAGCAAAAGCTGGAAGGTGGATTCCAGGAACAGGGGCTAAAGCAACTATGACTGAGTAGTTAATGACACCTTGGTGTTTAACCTGGGAGCCTTGCATGGGATTAAAGAGCTGCTGCATTATGACCTTGTTTTACTTTGGAGATTTGAAAATAACTGTTTTTACTAAGAGGAATCTGTGGACTGTGGCACTTTATATGAATAAAAGGTTTGAATGTGCTGCTTAGAATATTTCTGGGCATGGGTGGATTCCAATGGGAAACTGAGGAAGGCACATCTGTCATGCCATGGCCTGCCATAGAAGGCAGGCAGGGGACACCCTATGACAATGTGTTTTGGGTTTGTCATTATAATGCGGTGGTATTTCTGCTTACTGATTGGGTGACTGGAACTTTTATAAACAGGAATAAGGAAAGAGGTTTCAGAATGGCAAAATGGAAATTTTAAGTGTGAACATCCACATAAACACATTCTTGGGTTTTCTGCTTGTACAGATGTTTGCAGAAAGTGAATATTATCACAACCATTATTGGAGCAAAGTTGTGGTTTGCATTTGAACGAACTGATTCATTTCTTTCCAGTATTCACCCAGCTGTATATAGTTGTGTCAAACTGTGTAAGCCCCTGTTTTCACTGCTTTCCCCAATCCCAAGTAACAGCACTATAAATATCACAGGTTTCAGAGGAACAGCCGTGTTAGTCTGTATTCGCAAAAAGAAAAGGAGTACTTGTGGCACCTTAGAGACTAACCAATTTATTTGAGCATGAGCTTTTGTGAGCTACAGCTCACTTCATCAGATGTATCAGTACATCTGATGAAGTGAGCTGTAGCTCACGAAAGCTCATGCTCAAATAAATTGGTTAGTCTCTAAGGTGCCACAAGTACTCCATAAATATCACAGTACGCCAAGATAATGAGGGAGTTCCAGCCTTGGCTTTCTCCACGTCTTTGCTCAGTGGTTTTAAATAAGACCTTTAAATTTATCTGAACATAGCTTTTTTGTGATCTAATGTGGCTTAATTAACTAATATCTTAAGTGAAGATTCAAATACCCATTTAGATTAAATGAGCCAGTTGAGGATCACAGGAGTTGAGTCTCTCTGAAAGCACATTACATTTTTTTTCTTCCACCAAGGATGGAAGGGAAAAGCTTCGAGGCCATGAAAAGGAAAGAAAGAAAAATAATATAAATCAGACCATGAAAAGATACTTTTCCTTCAAAAGTTTTCAATAGAAACTTTAAATAAGAGCCAGGAAAGAGATCATTTTACTCCCATTTTCCAGAATGTTCTTTCTAGCATTCCATTATATGTGAAAGTACACTAGATAGTAAGGCGAGATTGTCTGGCCCTGTAAGAATGTGCAAGTGTGCAGAGTGGGTTCAAGGAGCCTCCCTTCCAATACTTTTCACACCTGTAAAGGGGCCAGACACAGTCCCATGCCTTGCACTGAACCTTCAGCAGTGCTTGTGAGGCCCCTTATGTCCAGTACTAATGACAATTTCCCCAAAGGGACAGGGTCTGACTGCATTCATATGGGTTAGCAGAGTTGAGTGTGCATGCAACATTGCCAAGGAGCCTAATTATTCTGCCCCTGCTCCTTCAGAGGGCCCATAATTATTTGATGTCATTCTACCATTATAATGTAAATATTGTTAAATACTGATCAATGTCTAAAGGGTCCAGTCATTTTTAATGTACACCAGTCTCACCTATGCATCTTTACATGGCTGCATGTTCTCTGTGGCTGCTGAGTGCACAGATTCCCAGATGTGCATAGATGATGCTACAGAGCGAAATTCCTTGGAACCAGTTATTTGAGGGACCCAGCAGTGAATCAAGGGAAATCTGCATTATGAGACATTACTTCATGCAGAAGCAGAGTACACCCAAGGGAGAAAAAAACTTCACTCACTAGGTTAAAATACATTATCAGGGTTAGAATTAAGAATATACAATTGTCACCATATAAATATCATAAAGGACTCTAAGGGTTTACTCTAAGTTTGGGATATAAAACAATATTTTTATGTCTGGGTTGAAAATAGGAACTTTACTGTATTGTGTGTATGATAACACACTTCATGCATAGAACAATTGCAGAAATTATGCTTAGCTGTTTTCCCACAAATTATTTAATTTTATGAAAGTGCACTCTGTGAGGAATCACCACTGTAGAGTCCTCTCGGCAATTAATGAGGAAGACTACAGGAAAAGAAATGGATAATAACTAAGGGGGAAAAAATTCAAAAGTGCCTAAATCCCGTTTCCAGAGACTTAAGCCCCTAAACTACTTAAGTACTTTTGAAAACATTACCATTAATAATACCTTTCTGGGGCTTTGCTGTTTGAGTGCCCCACTGATGAGTTTGCGTGCCCCAGCTTATTCCTGATTTTCAAGAAGTGCTGAGCAACCTGAGCTCCTGCAGAATAACATAGGATTACACTGGTGTAAAACTGATGTGAGGTCAGAATCAGGAACCTTTGAATAAACAAGTTAGCAAGAGTGTAATATTTCAATGGATTGCTTTGCGGACTAGATTCTAGCTCTTTTTACCTGAGTGGAGGTGAGATGTGGCCCTGTAGTGACCCACAGAGGTTTCTTGAGCCTTATGACTATACAGAGCAGACTAGGGCAGACTAGATCAGGACAAGCCAAACTGCAACATATTAAAAGAGAAGCAGGGTCTACTACCTCTAGAAAGCATTGTGAATTATGCAGG
The DNA here is from genome assembly GCF_965140235.1 of Caretta caretta. Taxonomy (NCBI): domain Eukaryota; kingdom Metazoa; phylum Chordata; order Testudines; family Cheloniidae; genus Caretta; species Caretta caretta. The sequence continues at coordinate 27,281,236 of NC_134215.1, read as the reverse complement.
AGCATGGCCAGACCCCTAAACCGCCTGTACTTACTCACTTGAGACGGAGGGATCTTTTCTTTTTTCTTCCTGCTCTCCCAGCACCCCACTGTGGACACTGATTTGACATGGTGTATATGGTCCAAGCTGTTTCTTTGACTGGAGGTAATAAAGGCACATTTAGCTTGCTTCAAAAGTATTAAGCTAGTGGCATTAAGGCTTAAATGTTTGGTGGCTCTAAAGTGATGTCTTGATGGAGAAGAACTGGAGATGCAAAAAGAGAAAGGAGAAAAAAACCTTTTTGGAACTTCAATACAAAACATGCCCAATTCATATACACATGTGGCTGCTTACATGCAGCCATTTTCCCCTTTGCTGAATATTATATAGAAAATAAAATATCCTTGCTTCATTAGTTATTGCTTATGAACTTAAATTGACTATACCACTCCTAGCTTACATAAATATACACTGGTCTCTTTTTTTTCTTGATTTTTATGACCTATTCAAGTTAAAATGCAGTTGTACCAAACGCAACAGAGGAAAAAATCCTGTGGTTTGTGTAGGTAGTGTTTTCACACTGTTCTAATGGGCTAGCTTATGAGACAAAAATGTTCTTTCCTTATTTGTTTGAACAGCCAACTGTAGCAGCACCAATGTCTGTAACTGGATTTCATTATGGAAATTCAGCTAAAAAGGGCCACAGGCACAAAAATCCATTAAAATGTTTTCTATTGCTTTACATATTCTTCTTAAATTCAAATATAAGGCTATTTTTATCAGAGAGGCTTTAGCCTAAGGGGCAGCAGATGGATATTAAGAAGATTATAATAAAGAAGGGTATTATAAAAAAAAAATGGCAGTTGGGGGAGGACCATTCTTTTATATGTAGGGGATCCAGTGGCAGGGGAAACATGCATTTCAAGTCTCTCTCTTTTTGGGTAGTCAATCATAACCTATTGCATTGCTTCTAAGAGTATAAGGAAGCCTGACTTAAAAGCTGTTTTTAACTGTAAATTAATGTAGTTGGCATTACATAAATTCCTAGATTAATATTTGCTAAATGAATTATGATGAATTCAAACTCTAAATATGCTACAATATAAAACCTGAAGTGTGGTTAAAATTATTTACATATGTGTGGCATTCATTATGAGATGAATAATAAATGTGGTAGTCCACCATGTTTCTGTAAGTCCTATATCACCTAGTTGGGCTTCCTGCACCAGTTCCTCTATTTTATAATCCTTTCCTACCCCATGATGCGGACGCAGGACAGAATAGTTAACAAAACAGATATTCCAACCCATCCCATGCCTCATCTCTTCCGTGTGTGCAGGAAGCATATGAAGAACAGGGTTCTGCAGCGACCATGGGCATACAGTCCACGCACATCCCTCTTTGTGCAGAAGAATGCAACCATTCCACTATAGAGGGATCCTACACTGCTATAGAGGAGGAAACTGGATTTGGCTTACATGTTTGGTGATTTTTCCAGTTGATATTTGGTCCATTATTACACTGGGCCAGATGTTAAATTGATGGTTTATCTGGTGATGTAGAGTGCCTGGGTCCAATGTTTACAATCTATTCAGAACTTTTAAAATTTGTAAATTAGACACCAGTCATGAAATAAGATGGTCAAACAACATGCAGTGTACTCTGTTCATCCTGGAGTGTCAGACCAACACCAATGCCTGGTTCCCTGGGATCTATGCCTCATGAATTGACTCTTATCAGAGCACAAGGCAGAGACCCAACTGTCTTGCTCATCTACCTCTCTCCAGAAACTGCAGAAAACATTGCATAACCCCAAGTTAATATCACAGCATCTCTTTCCATGAGTCAAAACTTGTTCTTATGCTTTAAAAAACATGGAAGATTATCTAACAGAACCGCCTGATGGTTGCCATAACAGGACATTATTACTAATTCTTTCTGTAATTAGCAATTGTTTAACACCTAGAAGAAATAAATTTTAAAAGTTCTGAATAGATTGTAAATATTGAGGGGGGGAGAGGAATAAAGGTACAGGTGATGGGGGAATGTTGTACATCAGTAAAGAGAGAAACTGTAAAAAAATAAATGATTATATGTACAAAGCAGAATGTTTGGGTCAAAATCACTCTGGGGAAGGAACCAAAAGAGATTCTATTGGAATAGTGTTATGGGTCTGATTTAGACCCCCAGGGTCAGACTCAGATATTGATAGAGATCTCTTTTATATTATTAGAGAGACAGCGAGAGAGAGCAATACTTTTGGGAATTGTCATAATGGGAGACTTTACCCTCTGATATATATTGCTGAATAAATGCTCATAATACTGGTAGGGCCCATTTATTCATGAATGTGATAAATGACAGTTTTCTTCATCAAATTGTCACTGGATCAACAAGAGGTGACTCAATGTAATTCTAGGATGTATCAAGCAAGGCATTTCCTGTAGAGATAGGGAAGTATTAATCCCATTGTACAAAGGCAGTGGTAAGACCTCATTTGGAACACTGTGTACAATTCTGGTCACACATGTTGAAGAAAGATGAATTTAAACTGGAACAGGTGCAGAAAGGAGCTACTAGTCTGATCAGGTGAAAGGAGGCCCTATCTTACAAGAGGAGACTGGAAGAGCTTTTCTTGTTTAGTCTAGCAAAAAGAAATTGGAGGGGTATAATTGCTCTCTCTAAATGTATTTTGAGTGGGGGGTGAACACTAGGGAGGGTAAAGAGCTGTTTAAGCTAAAGGACAATGTTGGCACAAGAAAAAATGGATATGAACTGGCCATCAGTAAGTTTAGGCTGAAAGTTTCTAACCATTAGATGGGTAAGAGTCTTGAAAAAGCCCCCCAAGAGGAGTTGAGGGGGCAAACAACTTAATTTAGTTTTGAGAGAGCTAGACAAATGTATTATTGCAATTGCATGATGGGGTAAACGTGTGACGGTAAGGGTCAGAGCTCATCAGCCCTGGAGAGGGTCATTTATTTTGTCTTATGTTCCCAAAAGCTCATGCTTCAGGGTTTCAGCTGGCCACCTGCAGGGGTCAGGAAGAGATTTTCCCCCAGTGTATTCTTCTCCTTTCTCTGAAGCATCAGGGATGGCCATTGCTAGAGACTGCACATTAGACAGGAGGGCCAGGTCTCTGTGATGGCACCAAGCAAGCTCGAGGTTTAACTGATCATAATATGTGACATCTGGAAGGAATATTCCCCCAGGTCAGATTGGTGATGACTTTGGGTTTTTTTCATCTTCTTCTGAAGTGTCTGAGTGCAAGTCACTTGCCAGGATTATCTAATAATTAATCATTTCCATGCCATTGCAGGGGTTTTAGGCAGTGGTGCAGTCTGCTTGTGGCACATAATAGTCTAGTGTCCGGTTGCCATTTCATCAAATGATTGCACTATACCTTAAGCAAGGGCAGGGGCATTGTCTGGCTTGCCAGGAAAAGGAGTTTACCTCTTTTAAGAGCCAGAGAAGCACGGATGCTGGTGCAGCTGCAGAGTGGGTAAATGTGGGGATGATGACTCATCCCCACAGGTGAGCCAACTGGAAGGGAGGGGAGAATAAATAAGGGTAAGCTGGGTAGGAAAAGCCCTCTCTCACCTGGGCCAAGCGGAGCAGTGCACACCCTGCTATCCTTGGAAGTGGTAAAATGCCAGGTTTGGTCAGGATCTGCTATGGGCACTGTGCTAGTTGCTCCTTTCTCAGGGGGCTGGGAAGGAATTTTCCTCTCACTGCTAGATTGGGCAAGGCAAAGAGGGTTTTTGTTGTTGTTTTTTGCCTTCCTTTCAGAAGGTTTGTGGGGCAGGGAGGGCTGTAGTTGGGATGAGTGTGGAACCAGAATTAGGCTATGATGTCACAATTCATTATCTAAGTGTAGCGCGGCTGTCCAGTGCAGGTACCGCATAGGAAAAAGATACAGTGATCAGATAAATAGATTGCTAAAGGATTTAAAGGAGGTGTGTGTTAATGGAGTGGAAACAGGGCTGGTATGGAGCTCCCATGAGTGGCACTACAGGGAGCCAACCCCTACCTTCTTTATAACCCACTCTAACCCTCATTTGAGTGTGGGGGATGGTAAAGTGTCAGCAGCAGATGGCTAGGGATGAGGGTAGAAAAGGGGGAGGGCTGATGGGTGCCACCCCCTGATAAATATTGAAATGATCATGAATTTACTTGCACTGTACACTTTTTATCTGCCAAGTACTCCCAGACAGTTGTTAATAAAGTTGTGGCCTAATTAAACCACATCCAGTGTCTCTTGTCCTTCCAGTATAGCTGGATGATTTTAGTTGCTGAGTTTAGTGTGCAGGTGCTGGGTGGTGTTGGTGGTCTGCGATATACAGGAGATCGGCCTAGATGATCTGGTGGTCCTGTCTGTCCTTAAACACAATGTAAGGGGCCATGGAGGCTACTTTATCTACTGGAGCTCTCGGAGTCGGCAACAGAGTGACTCTGCAGCTGGTGGAGGAAATGGATTTCTCTCTCTCTGCATTAGCTTCACTGGACTTTTACTTCAGTGTAATGGAGATCAGACTCTGGTCCCATTGGCTCTTCTTTGAAATCACCAGTACATATTTTGCCCTTGTAACATTTCAATGATTGCTTTTCCCCCTCTTACCTGGCAGTACTTGTTGAAGAACTTCAAAACGCAGCTCACTGTAAATAGGGATTTACTGTATGCTGAAATATTTCCCTCACTGTTTGATTCAGCATTGAGAGTTATTTCAAGTGAAGGAGGAAGAGAGAGGAAAGAAAGAAAACAATTGCGGGTCTTCATAACTAAGAAGGGTTAAACAAAAAGATGATTGCTGCAGCACCTAAATGTTTTTGACACCCCTTTAATGTGAAACCTTTTCATCTCAGTTATACCGTCAGAAGTCAGATCTCACTAGACTCGCTTTGAGTTTTGTGCTTCCATTTCTGCCCTAATTACCTTTCTTGGAGTGAGATGGCTCTTGTGTTTTAGATGAGGGGTTTGTGTGTGTGTGTGTGTGTATATATATATATATAGATAGTCTTTTGTTCCTGGCATTCTCCATATGCTACTGTTTAATATTTAATCAGCTCCACCTCATCACAAACACTGTTGGCCTCATTAGATAATTAATGGATGCCTGCATCTCATTTGCTTCAGTTGGTACATCTGCAGCCAGTAATTAGAGCAGGAGTTTATTAGTTGCACTGGCTTAGTTTATTTGTGAAGCAATCTTTCCTTTGATTGAAGCTGCTGCGATTGGCATATGTGGACAGCCTGTCTCCATGTTCAGCAGGGCTCTTTTGTTTACATTTTTGCTACAGTTTTGCAACATTGCACATCCTGGCAATTCTAGAAACAGTTGGTGGTGAAGATCTGCCTTTTATAATTTAGAAGATAATTGGGTAAATCAGTGCAATAAAGCTACTGCAAAGCAATTCTCCAAGTTCAGGGGTGGAAAGAATCTGGTAGACAAGTTGTTCATTTGTAGCATTTAAAATTTTTTAATACTAAAAAAAACAACCCAAAACCTCCAAGTCTATGGAGGACATCAGTGTGCAAGAACTACACAGCAGACTGTGTTTGGCAGACTCTGATGACATATATTTGTGGTTTTTGTTCTCTCTCGCTGTCAGCATATTTGCTAAAACATGGCTGAGCTTAAATATTGATCACACACTGATATCAGTAATAACTCTTCTCTAATAAATTCTAATGTTAAGCCTCTTCCCTTGTTCTGATTCCTCATTTGTAAATGTTTAACAATGCAGTGTGATATTTTCTTCTGACATTGTGAATTTGTGACATAACTTTTTGAATAATCTAAAAGAGCCTGCATGTTAGTGACTCTATTAAAAATATGGGCTAAACTATGCCTGCCATGGGGACACAGAGCCTTGTTATTCCAGGGATTCTGTCACAGAGAGCTCTCTGCTGTTCAGGGGAAACCTCTTCAGGTGTTGTAGCTACTCTGTCAGCTGATTGACTTGCTAGTTGGGTGGTGTATAGCTCTGCCCTTGTCCCAGAAGAGGAGTAGTGTGGTGCCTTGTTCCTCTTCTGAGGCATGGGGAGACAGCAGCCTTCACACCCCTACTGCTGTGCAGGGGCTTAAAAAGAGAGAGCTATTTCCTGAGCTGCCCTCCCTGCCCTTTCCTCTCCCTGTGTGATTGCAGAGCAGCTGGGTATAGTCTGGCCTTGAATATGAAGGAATCACTTTATTCACTGCTGGGGTGGAATATGCATTTAACAGTGCTTAGCGATGTTTAGGATAGACTGAGAAGAATTCTGTATCATAAGAATGGCCATACTGGGTCAGACCAAAGGTCCATCCAGACCAGTATCCTGTCGGCTGACAGTGGCCAATATCAGGTGCCACAGAGGGAGTGAATCTAACAGGTAATGATCAAGTGATCTCTCTCCTGCCATCCCTCTCCACCCTCTGACAAACAGAGGCTAGGGACACCATTCCTTACCCATCCTGGCTAACAGCCATTAATGGACTTAACCTCCATGAATTTATCCAGTTCTCTTTTAAACCCTGTTAAAGTGCTAGCCTTCACAACCTCCTCAGGCAAGGAGTTCCACAGGTTGACTGTGCACTGAGTGAAGAAGAACTTCCTTTTATTTTTTTTAAACCTGCTACCCATTAATTTCATTTGGTATCAATTTCAAACTGCTTTGCTGACATAAGGGAGGTAGCCAGAGTAGGAAGGCAGCACTTCTGGCATTTTTGTGCTCCTGAATACCATGTTAGGGCATTGGCTCAGCACTGACCTCTACAGGTCAGAGGGCAGTTCAGTCTGTTGCACCTCTCTGATATGACTACCACTCAAGGTGCCAAGTGATATGAGCATGTCTGCTGAGAACTGGCCCACTGACTCATTCCTCATGTTCTGATGACATTAACTTTTGACTACTACCCTATAGTCCTGTTGAGTTGTTTTCCTGTGGAAACACTTCCATTTCTGTGAGTGCCTGTTTTTTTGCATACCTGGTGACCCAGATTCTGTGCTGTTCGCAGTTGCCTCTCCCTCACTTTGCTGTGTTGAGCTGAGCTCTGCTGCAATTGAAGACACAGCCCACTGTTTTTAGCGTAGGAGCCAGAATTCTTAAAAAGCACAGCTCTGCTGAAATGCTACCAGAAAGGAACAGTAGTTATGCTATTGCTCCAATCCACTGCGGCTGTATCATTCCCCAAAACATTAAAAACTCTTCCCTTCTACCAGATAACGCTTTACCATGCTCCTGTTTTTGCACAGACTAATAGACTTTAAGGCCAGAAGGGACCATCATGACCATCTAGTCTGACCTTCTGCGAATCCAGATCACAGCACCTCACCCACCCATGCCTGTAGTACGCCTGTAATCTGTGACTGAGTTACTAAAGTCCTCAAATCTTGATTTTAAGACTTCAAATTACAGAGAGTCTGCCATTTATTCTCTAGTTCAAACCAGCTAGTGACCCATACCTCATGCTGCAGAGGAAGGTAAAAAAAACTCCAAGGTTCTCTTCTCATCTGACCAGGGAGAAAATTCCAAATATGTCAACCAGGTAGGCCCTGAGCATGTGGGCAAGACCCAACCACCAGATACCTGGGAAAAAATTATCTGTAGTAACTCAGAACCCTTCCTTTCTAATGCTCCATCTTAGGCCACTGGAGATATTTGCTAAGCAAGTATCTAGCAGTTGCAAATGGGCCATGTGCCATTGTAGATTACCTCATCATACTGTCCCTTCCATAAACTTATCAAGCTCAGTCTTGAAACAAGTTAATTTTTTGGCCCCCACTATTTGCTTTGGAAGTCTGTTCCAGAACTTCACTCCTCTGATGGTTTGAAACCTCCATAAAATTTCAAGCTTAAATTTATTGATGACCAGTTTATATTCATTTGTTCTTGTGCCAACATTGGCCCTTACCTTAAATAAGCACCAGGGAGAGAGAGAGGTTATCCCTCTAATGTATATATAGAGAACAATCATATCTCCCTTCAGTCTTCATTTTGTTAAGCTAAACAAGCCAAGCTCCTTAAGCCTCCTCTCACAAAATAGGTTCTCCATTTCTCTTATCATCCTAGTAGCCTTTCTCTGCATCAGTTTGAGTTTGAATTAATCTTTCTAAAACATGGGAGACCAGAACTGCACACAGTATTCCAGATGACTTCTCACCAGTGCTGTGTACAATGGGAACAACACTTTTCGGTCCCGACTGGAAATACCTCACCTGATACATTTTAGGATTGCATTAGCCTTTTTCATGGGCCACATCACATTCATGACTCAGTCATCCTGTGATCAACCAATATATCCAAGTCTTTAATCCTCCTCTGTTTCTTCCAATTGATAAGTCCCCAGCTTATAGCAAAAATTCTTGTTAGTGCTTAAGTGCATGACCTTGCACTTTGTACTGCTAAATTTCATCCCATTTCTATTACTCCAGTTTTTAAGGTTGTCCCAATCTTCTTATATGATATTCCAATCCGCCTCCATATTGGCAATACCTCCCAACTCTGTATCATCCACATGTTTTATTAGCACACTCCCACTTTTTGTGCCAAAGTCATTAATGAAGATGTTAAATGAGACTGGTCCAAAGACTAGCCCTTGAGGAACTCCACTAGTAACCTCTCTCTAGCCTGACAGTTCACCTTTCGGCATGACCCATTGTAATCTTCCCTTACTCATCTTTCAATTCTCGTATTAATCCCCATTTTCTCCAATTTAACTAGTAATTTTGGTGCAGAACTATATCATATGCTTTACTGAAATCCAGGTGGATTAGATGTACTGCAATTCCTTTGTCTGGAAGATGCATCTGAAGAAGTGGTGGTTTACCCACAAAAGCTTATGTCCAAATAAATCTGTTAGTCTTTAAGGTGCCACCAGACTCCTTGTTGTTTTTATGTATTTAACACACATTCTTTCAATACAGTATCTTTGGACAGCAAAGAGGTCAGGCATTCAAGTAAATTTTCTTTTTACTTTCAAACTTAGTCTTCCTTATTGTTAGAGGAACAAAAACTAGATAGGAAGCAACATCTGGGTTAACCTGGCCAGTCTCTGTTGACATCCTGACTAGATGGGTGTGGCAACAGAACTAATTATAATATGCCCTTGGCTGGAGATGGAAGGATATACTTTTCCTGACTTGTATTCCTCTGTATTCCCATATTTGCTAATATATCCATGATTTATCATTTTATGGATCTTCCCAATGTCTTTTCAAGGGTGCTGTTTTTAATTACCAGACAGCATGGTAGGTGTGAGTCAATGGAGACCTTTAGGGTCTAGGCTGGGATACTGAAAGGAATCTAATGGAGTAAACTACTCAAATCCCATTGACTTTCATGGGAGTTGGGCACCGTAACTTTGTAACGGCTCCATGAAAATCCTAGCTCTAGTGTTTGAGTCCCAGATGCCATGTTTGTTTATGGCTCATGCATATGATTACTTTTCCTGGCCTAAATGACTACCAGTACTGTGCAATTGTTGCTAAACTGTTAAATAATATTGGAACTTTACTACCATTTTATGATGGAAACTATTAGAACTGTTTTACAGATGCCTCTAATGCTCAAAAGCCATTTCCTTGTGCTTTGTGTAGTCATACACATCTGTGCAAAATTATTGTAAATTGCTATCATTCTAATTTTGCACTGCTTTTTACCCACTTTGCACAACTGTAAATACTTACAGAAGTTGCAAGGCAGTGGGGAATCATTCTCAAAATTCACTTAAGGAAACACATTTTCTGAGAATGCGGTGTTCTGTTACTGTACTATTTACTTGGTTAATATCAATATTGAAAATCAATGAAATGTAGACTTGATTGAACTGAAACATAAGAGATTCTGATGACATGCGTGCACATACATTACCTTGAATATACTAATTATTGAAGGATATAGTAAATGTATATGCATACAGAAGTTTTTCCTGTACTTTAAACTCCTAATGTGAATTTTATACATGCAGAGTCTATCCCGTTTAGTATCCTCAAATTCACCTTTCTCTCTAAGGAACACAAATATGTTAGTTCCAAATAAGGGCTCTTTCATCTCTTTTTATTTCTCCTGTTTCTCTTCACAATGACAGTGAAAGGAACTCAATTAAAGTGACTTAGACTAGTCTCTTGACAGAAATTGTTACTGGTGAAGGGCTTGATTCGCCACTCAATTATACCAGATTTTTTTTGCTAATGTAGCTACATTGACTTCATTGGAGCTACGTGGTGGAAAACTGGTATAACAGAATGGAGGATCAATTCTGAAGTTTCTCCAAATAGGCCATTTGAACATGTTACTACTTTTGCTTCCTCCACTGAATTGAAAGCAATGTAATTGATTTTTCTAAGCATGTCACTTAGCAAAAGGTCCCTAAACTGAGGGTGACCATGTTTTCAAAATTGACAACCAGGACACTTTGGTGGCAGCGTTTTAAGGATCACAAAATGTTGATACAAAAAGACAAATGTACACTTCATTAAAAATATGAGGGGGGGCATCATGGCTGCCAGATTCTAACTAACTTGTAACACTTACCTATTTCTCAGAATGGAGGATTTTCCCCAGTAACTTGGTGTCTGAATTAGTTTATCATGAAACACCAAACAAGTGTAATTATTTTGAGCAAAAGAAGAACTTTGAGGTTGTCTACACTAATTTAACTGTTCTCTTCTCTCTAAGTACTGTTAATCACTCTGAACAATGGTTCCATTGGGCTGTTGTTCCTGGTAAGCAGAATGCATTCTATTCATTATAACATTGTGTCTCAAGCAAAAAATTTTTAATTGATAAAAGTGAAATTTTGACATGAAACACTAGAACATTTCAGGTATTCTGAAAAAAATTTCTATGACACCAGGATATCACTGGAAACCTGGATTACCCAAATGACAATGGGGTTTGAGGCTTTTTCTTATAATCTAAAATATATTAATGTTTGCTTATACTAAATTTTGTACAGTAGTAGGTTTTCTTTAATTTGGGTATTAATGAATGTCTGGGAACATCTGAATGTGTTCTATGAATGACAATGCCATTTATAAGGTAATCTGAAGGGATGAGAGCAAGGCATCTGATCAGACGCATCTAATCCATTCTTGATGATAATCTTTTCAGAAAAAGCCTTTTGTAACCTTGTGTGTGTACTGTTTTTCTTTTCTTTTTCTTCCTGTTTTTTTGGCAGTCCTGTCACTTTAGGCATGCATGGGGGGCAGGTGGAGGAAGGGGATATTTTATGCTGCACCATGACTTTTTTCATGGTGTTTAACAGACCTATGTTAATATATCATACACCAAATCCAACAAAGAGGTTCATAGAAGAGACTTTCAGGGTCACAATAAAACAGTCCTACCTTTAGTCTGACAGCTTCTGTGCTGTTAAGGAGGGTAAAAGTCTTGGGGAAGGAGAACATCAAGTTGGAGTGGAAGGAAACCATCCCATAGCTGGGACCTTTCTTCCAGATGATGTCACCCCAGTTACTAGGAAGAGCCAGGAAATAATACTGGGGTATTTGATTATTAGAAATATAAGTAGTTAGGTTTGTGATGACCAGAAGAACTGTAATAGTAAATTGCCTGCTGTATGCGAAGGTTGCAGATCATATGAGACATCTAGACCACCTTATGTGTGTGGTTCTGAGGAGGAGCTGGTGGTGCTGAAACATAGGAGATTCTGATGACACACACAAGGGAGAACACATGCTACCTTGAATATGCTTGAATATGAATTATTGACGGATACATTAAATCTATATGCATACAACAGTTTCTCCTGTTCTTAAAACCTCCTAATGTGAATTTTATACAGGAATTTTATCCCTTTTCAAGTATCAGACAGGTAGCTGTGTTAGTCTGTATCCACAAAAACAACAAGGAGTCCGATGGCACCTTAAAGATTAACAGATTTATTTGGGCATAAGCTTTTGTGGGTAAAAACCCACTTCTTTAGATGCATGGAGTGAAAATTAAAGATACAGGCATACATATACTGGCATATGAAGAGGTGGGAGTTACCTTACAAGTGGAGAACCAGTGTTAACAAGGCCAATTCAGTCAGGGTGGATGTGGTCCACTCCCAATAATTGATAAGGAGGTGCCAGCCACTCCCAGTCCCTCTTAAAGTCCAAATTTAATGGTGTTAAGTTTGCAAATGAATTGTAGTTCTACAGTTTCTCTTTGAAGTTTGTTTTTGAAGGGTGGTTTATTTTTTTAAGGATGGTAACTTTTAAATCTGTTGTTGAGGGTCCAAGGAGATTGAAGAGTTATCCTACTGGCTTTTGTATGTTACCATTCCTGATGCCTGATATCTGTCCATTTATCCTTTTACGTAGAGACTGTCTGGTTTGGCCAGTGTACATGGCAGAGGGGCATTGCTGGCACATATCGCATTAGTAGATTTGCAGGTGAACGAGCCTCTGATGGTGTGGCTGATGTGGTCTGGTCCTATGATGGTGTTGCTAGAGTAGATATGGGGACAGAGAAGGCAACAGGGTTTGTTACAGGGATTGGTTGTTGGGTTAGTCTTTCTGTGGTGTGCTTTGTAGTTGCTGGTGAGTATTTGCTTCAGGTTGGAGGGGCTGTCTGTAAGCGAGGATTGGCCTGCCTCCCAAGGCCTGTGAGAGTGGGAGATCATTTTCCAGGATAGGTTCTAGATCGTTGATGATGCACTGGAGGGGTTTTAGCTGGGGGCTGTACGTGCTGGCCCGTGGTGTTCTGTCATTTTCCTTGTTGGGCCTGTCCTGTAGTTGGTGACTTCTGGGTACCTGTCTCGCTCTGTCAGTTTGTTTCCTCACTTCCCCAGGTGGGTATTGTAGTTTTATAAATGCTTGATAGAGATGTTGTAGGTGTTTGTCTCTGTCTGAGGGATTGGAGCAAATGTGGTTGTATCTTAGGGCTTGGCTGTAGACAATGGATCATGTGATGTGTCCTGGATGGAAGCTGGAGCCATGTAGGTAAGTATAGCAGTCAGTAGGTTTCCAGTATAGGGTGGTGGTTATGTGACCATTGCTTATTTGCACCGTAGTGTCCAGGAAGTGGATCTCTTGTGTGGACTGGTCCAGGCTGAGGTTGATGGTGCGGTGGAAATTGTTGAAATCCAGGTGGAATTCTTCAAGGGCCTCCTTCCCGTGGGTCCATATGATGATATCATCAATGTACTGCAAGTAGAGGAGAGGTCCTAGGGGATGAGAGCAGAGGAAGCGTTATTCTAAGTCAGCCATAAAAATGTTGGCAAACTGTGGGGCCAAGTGGGTACCCATAGCAGTGCCGCTGACTTGAAGGTATAAGTTGTCCCCAAATCTGAAATGGTTGTGGGTGAGGACAAAGTCACGAAGCTCAGCCGCCAGGGGTGCTGTGGACTCATCCGGGATACTGTTTCTGACAGCTTGCAGTCCATCCTCGTGTGGAATACTGGTGTAAAGAGCTTCTACATCCCTGGTGGCCAGGATGGTGTTTTCAGGAAGATCACCAATGCATTGAAGTTTCCTCAGGAATTCGGTGGTGTCTCGAAGATAGCTAGGAGTGCTGGTAGAATAGGTCTGAGGAGAGAGTCCAAAAATCCTGCTGTAAGAGTGCCAATGCCAGAGATGATGGGTGTCCAGGATTTCCAGGTTTATGGATCTTGGGTAGCAGATAGAATACCCCTCGTTGGGGCTCTAGGGCTGTGTTTGTGCAGATTTGTTCCCGTGCTACAGCAGGGAGTTTAATGAGCAGATGGTGTCGTTTCTTGTGGTACCCCTCAGTGGGGTTGGAGGATAGTGGCCTGTAGAATGTGGTATTGGAGAGTTGCCTGGCAGCCTCCTGTTCATGATAACTACAACACCTCCTTTGTCAGCCTCTTTATTATAATGTCAGAGTTGTTTTTGAGGCTGTGGATGCCATTGCGTTCTGTATGGCTGAGGTTATGGGGCAAGTGATGCTGTTTGTTCAGAATTTCCACATTCACTTCCAGGAATGACAGAGTAGGTCATGCTGGTGAGGGGAGTGGCTTATGTGAGAAAGAAAGCATAGAATTGAATAAAGTAAAAATCGTAAGTGACGGACTCAAACAGTACCATAGAAACTCTATTGATAGAAATTCCATGCAAAGAATAAGAATGTAGCAGTAGAAATATAATGCTGATCATCTGACTAGGATGCTGATGGTGATTATGAGAAGCTCAGGGAGATTGGAGAGGCTACAAAGGCAGAAAATGCAGTAATGTGGGATTTCTTCAACTATCCTCATATTGACTGGATATATACCACCTTAGGAAGGAATGCAGACATAATTCCTTGACACCATTGATGACTACCTCTTGGAGCAACTTGTCCTGGAACCAACAACGGGGGAGAGAATTCTTGATTTAGTCCTAAATGGAGCACAGTATCTGTCCAAGAGGTGAATATAGCTGAGTTGTTTGCAAATAGCGACCATAATGTAATTAAATGTAACATCCTTGTAGGGGGAATAATGCCAAAGAGAACCACCACAGTAGCATGTAACCTCAGAAAGGTGAACTACACAAAAATGAGGAAGATAGTTAAATGGAAATTTAAAGGAACAGTCAGAAGGGTAAAGTAACTGCAACCTACAGAGATACTATTTAAAAACTCCATAATAGAAGCTCAAACTATATGCATACTCTCTTTCCTCCCCTCCTTCCCTCCACCGCCCCCTCCCACCTCCAAAAAACTGTAAGAGGACCAAAAAAGAAAGTTACCATGGCTAAACAGCAGTGTAAAAGAGGCAATGAGAAGCAAAATGGCATTCTTTGAAAAATTGGAAGCTGAATCCTAGTGAGGAAAATAGAGAGGAGCATAAACTCTGGCAAGTCAAGTGTAAAAGTATATTAAGGTAGACCAAGAAAGAATTTGAAGAGCACCTAGCTAAAGAGACACAAACTAACATGTTTTAAAGTACATCAGATACAGAAAACCTGACAAACAACCAGTGGGGCCCCAGGATGATTGAGGTGCTATAGGAGCACTCAAGGAAGACCAGGCCATTGCAGAGAAGCTAAATGAATTCTTTGCATCCATCTTCACTGCAGAGGATGGGCGGGAGATCTCCACATTGAAACCATTCCTTTTACATGACATATCTGCATAACTATCCCAGATTGAGGAATCTGTAGAGGAGGCTTTGGAACAAAATGGTAAATTAAACAGTAAGACGTCACCAGGATCAGATAGCGTTCACCCAAGAGTTCTGAAGGAACTTGAATACGAAAGTGCAGAGCTATTAACAGAGGTATGCAACCTATTGCTTATATCCACCTCTGTACCAAATGACTGGAGGCTAGCTAGTGTAATGGTGTGTTTGTTTTTTTTTATTAAAAGGCTTCAGGGGTGATCCTGGCAATTACAGGGCAGTAAGCCTAACTTCAGTACCAGGCAAATTGTTTGTTAAAACAGAACAAGAATTTAAAAGAACAAAATTATCAGACACCTATATAAAAAGGATATGTTGGGAAGAGTCAGCCTGGCTTTTGTAAAGGATAATCAGTTACTGATTAAACGATAGGAAATGAAGGGTAGGAATAAATGGTCAGTTTTCACAATGGAGTGAGGTAGATAGTGGGGTTCCCAAAGATCTGTATTGGGAGTTTTTCAGTTCAACATATTCATAAATGATCTGGAAAAGGAGGTGAACAGTGAGGTGGAAAAATTTGCAGATGTTACAAAATTACTTGAGAGAAAATCTCGCTGACTGAGAGATATTTCAGAGAGTTGTACTACTGCTTGGCTTGGCTGTTGTATCATGCCGTAGCTCATGTACTTAAGGGAACAAAACAAGAAAAGGCACCATTTAAAAATATTTGAAAAAGAAAATCAAATAAAGTTTAGAAAATTTTGAGTGCCACAAAACCATTCCATTATTTTTTTTTAACATTAACAACCACATATTGAAAACCAATCAGTCTATTCTATTTATCATGTCTCAAGAATAACAGAGCACTCCATAAAATTGAAGGGCAATACATTTACAATAAAAAGAAATACTACTGCATGCAGCATACACCTTGTGGAATTCAGGCTGCAATTTCATTGATTAAAATACTACTGTGGTTCGATTTAAAGTAGTTACAGAACTGCTATGACTATAACACGTGTAGCTAATGAATCCCATGCTATGAAATTTCATAAGTATGTAGGGATAAAATTACAAAGGCCAAGGCACAAAATGAGATTAAACAAGCTAGAGACATAAAGGGTAACAAGAAAACTTTCTACAAATACATTAGAAGCAAGAGGAATACCAAGGAACAGGGTAGGCCCATTACTTAATGATTGTGGGGGGGCAATAACAGAAATTGTAGAAATGACAGAAGTGCTAAATGACGTTTTTGGTTTTTGTTTTCCCCAAAAAGGTTAGGAACAACTGGATGTCTAACACAGTGAATGCCAGTGAAAATGAGGTAGGATCAGAGGCTAAAATAGTGAGAGAATGAGTTAAACGTTACTCAGACAAGTTAGATGACTTCAAGGCACCAGGGCCTGATGAGATATCTGAGTCATTAGCAATTATCTTCAAAAAGTCATGGAAGACTGGAGAGATTCCAGAAGACTGGGAAAGGGCAAATATAGTGCCCACCTATAAAAAGGGAAATAAGGACAACCTGGGGAATTACAGACCAGTGATCTTAACTTCTGTACCCAGAAAGATAATGGAGCAAATGATTAAGCGATTAGTTTGCAAACACCTAGAAGATAAGGTGATAAGTAACAGTTAGCATGGATTTGTATGTGTAGAGGCTTGTAGGGGCTTTGTGCTGGGAGAGAAGCTGAGCCCTGATTAGGGAGTGGGGCCTTTCTGAGTAGGGGTCCTATAAAGGTAGCCAGCCAGTCAGGCAGTGGCATAGGAGCCAGCAAACAGAGCTATAAACAGGGGAGTTTGAAAGGGGAGATTGTATTGCGGTGCTTGTTTGGGGTTTGTTTTGGTGTGGTTTGGGTTTCCCAGATTACCAGGATTTTGGTAGGAAGGCTATGACAGATACAGAGGCAGCAGTGGGAGTGACCCATGTAGTTGAAGACACAATGAAGATGACTGGATGTGGAAGCTGCGGTATGTGCATGATCCTGGAGGGGGTACCTGGAAAGCATTTCGTCTGCATGAAGTGCTGTCTGATAGAGCTGATGGAGGAAAAGATCCGAGGATTGGAGATGCAGGTGGAAAGTCTGGCTGAGTTTAGAAGGGGGTTCGAGCGGATTATGGAGCAAGGACATGAGGCAGCTGAAGGGAAAAGTTCAGACTTGCAGATGGAAGAAGACTGAAGAATTCTGAGGGGAAACTGCTGGGTGAAGAAAATGGACAGTGGAAGCATGTGACTAAGAGAACCAGGCAGAGGAAAAGACGAGCTAGTGAAGGAGAAATAGAGCTCAAGAACAGGTTTGCAGAGTTGGAAAATGAAGAAGGGGGCTCAGCAGGTGATCACTGAAGGTGGAAGGGCAAGGAAGAAGAGAAGAGCGGCTAGCCCTATAGGAAAAGGGGAAGAGTCAGTGGAGACTACCCCAAATATGAGCCCCAGGAGGATACAGAATGAGTTACAGAGGATTACAAGGGAGAAGAGGAATGGAAAGAACTTGCAGCCAGAGGGAACAGGGAATAGACTGGAGAATCGCACTGTCACCAGGAAAAGGCAGGTCTACGTGATCGGGGACTCCTGACTGAGAAAAATGGACAGGTCTGTAACCGGAGCTGATCCAGAGAATAGAAGGGTGTGCTGTCTTTCAGGTGCTAGGATATGGGATGTGGACCTGAGATGGAAAAGGATCCTAAAGGGAACGGGAAAGAATCCACTGATCGTCCTTCAGGTGGGAACAAACTATACTGGTAGATTCTCGCTAGAAGGTATCAAGGGAGACTATGCCAGGCTGGGGAAGACGCTTAAGGAAATCGAGGCTCAGGTGATCTTCAGGGGGATTCTGCCTGTTCCTAGAGAAGAGCAACAAAGGCATGACAAGATTATGAGTATCAACAGATGGCTCAGGCAGTGGTGCTATAAAGAGAGCTTTGGGATGTGTGGCCACTGGGAGGCATTCATAGACAGAGGACAGTTATTTCGGGATGGACTTCCCCTGAGTAGGGAAGGAAATAGACTTCTAGGATGGAGGCTGGCACAACTGATTAAGAGAGCTTTAAACTAGGAATTTGGGGGAGATGGTTGGGAGATGTCCAGGTAATCTCCACGCCGGATTTTAGCATTGAGAGGGAAGAAAACAAAGTAAGAAAAGATACAGCCGTGGGTAGGAGAATGGACATAAGGAGTAAGGGCAGTGTGGATACCAGTCTAATAGGTCATACTGGCTGTAGAATGTCCATGCCCAATTGGGTAAAGATGTGAGTGAGGCCAAACAGTAAAAATTAAGATGTTTGTACACCAATGCGAGGAACCTAGGTAACAAAATGGAGGAACTCGAGCTACTGGTGCAGGAAGTGAAACCAGATATTACAGGGATAACAGAAACATGGTGGAATACTAGTCATGACTGGACTACAGGTATTGAAGGGTATGTGTTCTTTAGGAAAGACAGAAATAAAGGTAAAGGTGGTGGAGTTGCATTGTATATCAATGATGAGGTAGAATGTAAAGAAATAAGAAGTGACGGAATGGATAAGACAGTCCATCTGGGCAAAAATCACATTGAGGAAGAAAACTACTAGAGCTTCCCCTGTGATAGTGGTTGAGGTGTGCTATAGACCGCCGGGATGTAATTTGGATATGGATAGAGCCCTCTTTAATGTTTTTAATGAAGTAAATATTAATGGAAACTGTGTGATCATGGGCGACTTTAACTTCCCATATATAGACTGGAGGACAAGTGCTAGTAATAATAATAGGGCTCAGAATTTCCTAGATGTTGGTTCAGCAATTACTTGATGAAGGAATCCATCAGCTACCACAAGAGGGGATGCCATTTTACATTTGGTTTTGGTGAGCTGTGAGGACCTCATAGAAGAAATGATGGTAGGGGACGACCTTGGTTCAAGTGATCATGAGCTAATTCAGTTCAAACTGAATGGAAGGATAAACAAAAATAAATCTGCAACTGGGGTTTTTGATTTCAAAAGGGCTGACTTTCAAAAATTAAGGAAATCAGTTAGGGAAGTGGATTGGACTGAAGAATTTATGGATCTAAAGGCAGAGGAGGCCTGGGATTACTTCAAGTCAAAGCTGCAGAAGCTATCGGAAGCCTGCATCCCAAGAAAGAGGAAAAAATTCATAGGCAGGAGTTGTAGACCAAACTGGATGAGCAAGCAACTCAGAGAGGTGATTAAGAAAAAGCAGAAAGCATAAAGGGAGTGGAAGATGGGAGGGATCAGCAAGGAAAGCTACCTTATTGAGGTCAGAACATGTAGGGATAAAGTGAGAGGCTAAAAGTCAAGTAGAGTTGGACCTTGCAAAGGGAATTAAAACCAATAGTAAAAGGTTCTATAGCCATATAAATAAGAAGAAAACAAAGAAAGAAGAAGTGGGACCGCTAAACACTGAGGATGGAGTGGAGGTTAAGGATAATCTAGGCATGGCCCAATATCCAAACAAATACTTTGCCTCAGTCTTTAATAAGGATCTTCAGGATAATGGAAGCATGACAAATAGGAATGAGGATATGGAGGTAGATATTACCATATCTGAGGTAGAAGCAAAACTTGAACAGCTTAATGGGACTAAATCGGGGGGCCCAGATAATCTTCATCCAAGAATATTAAAGGAATTGGCACATGAAATTGCAAGCCCATTAGCAAGAATTGTTAATGAATCTGTAAACTCAGGGGTTGTACCATATGGCTGGAGAATTGCTAATATAGTTCCTATTTTTAAGAAAGGAAAAAAAAACTACAGGCCTGTTAGTTTGACATCTGTAGTATGCAACGTCTTGGAAAAATTTTTGAAGGAGAAAGTAGTTAAGGACATTGAGGTCAATGGTAAATGGGACAAAATACAACATGGTTTTACAAAAGGTAGATCGTGCCAAACCAACCTGATCTCCTTTGAGAAAGTAACAGATTTTTTTAGACAAAGGAAATGCAGTTGATCTAATTTACCTCATTTTCAGTAAGGCGTTTGATTTGGTGCCACATGGGGAATTATTAGTTAAATTGGAAAAGATGGGGATCAATATGAAAATTGAAAGGTGGATAAGGAATTGGTTATAAGGGAGACTACAGTGGGTCGTACGGAAAGGTGAACTGTCAGGCTGGAGGGGAGATTACCAGTGGAGTTCCTCAGGGATTGGTTTTGGGACCAATCTTATTTAATCTTTTTATTACTGACTTCGGCACAAAAAGTGGGAGTGTACTAATAAAGTTTGTGGATGATACAAAGCTGGGAGGTATTGCCAATTTAGAGAAGGACAGGGATATCCTACAGGAGGATCTGGATGACCTTGTAAACTGGAGTAATAGAAATAAGATGAAATTTAATAGTGAGAAGTGTAAGGTCATGCATTTAGGGATTAATAACAAGAATTTGAGTTATAAGCTGGGGACGTATCAATTAGAAGTAACGGAGGAGGAGAAGGACCTTGGAGTATTGGTTGACCACAGGATGACTATGAGCCGCCAATGTGATATGGCCGTGAAAAAAGCTAACGTGGTCTTGGGATGCATCAGGCGAGGTATTTCCAGTAGAGATAAGGAGGTGTTAGTACCGTTATACAAGGCACTGGTGAGACCTCATCTAGAATTCTGTGTGCAGTTCTGGTCTCCCATGTTTAAGAAGGATGAATTCAAACTGGAACAGGTACAGAGAAGGGCTACTAGGATGATCCGAGGAATGGAAAACCTGTCTTATGAAAGGAGACTCAAGGAGTTTGGCTTGTTTAGCCTAACCAAAAGAAGGCTGAGGGGAGATATGATTGCTCTCTCTAAATATATCAGAGGGATAAATACCAGAGAGGGAGAGGAGTTATTTAAGCTCAGTACCAGTGTGGACACAAGAACAAATGGATATAAACTGGCCATCAGGAAGTTTAGACTTGAAATTAGATGAAGGTTTCTAACCACCAGAGGAGTGAAGTTCTGGAATAGCCTTTCAAGGGAAGCAGTGGGGGCAAAAGACCTATCTGGCTTCAAGATTAAACTCGATAAGTTTATGGAGGAGATGGTATGATGGGATAACATGGTTTTGGCAATTAATTGATCTTTAACTATTCATGGTAAATAGGCCCGATGGGATGTTAGATGTGGTGGGATCTGAGTTACTACAGAGAATTCTTTCCTGGATATCTGGCTTGTGAATCTTGCCCATATACTCAGGGTTCAGCTGATTGCCATATTTGGGGTCGGGAAGGAATTTTCCTCCAGGGCAGATTTGAAGAGGCCCTGGGGTTTTTCGCCTTCCTCTGTAGCATGGGGCATGGGTCACTTGCTGGAGGATTCTCTGCACCTTGAAGTCTTTAAACCATGATTTGAGGACTTCAGTATCTCAGACATAAGTGAGAGGTTTATTGCAGGAGTGGGTGGGTGAGATTCTGTGGTCTGCATTGTGCAGCAGGTCAGACTAGATTATCATAATGGTCCCTTCTGACCTTAATATCTATGAATCTATAAGAACATATCATGTCAAACCAACCTGATAACTTTCTTTGATAGGGTAACAAGCCTTGTGGATGGGGGGGAAGTGGTAGACATGGTATATCTTGACTTTAGTAAAGCTTTTGATACTGTCTCACATGACCTTCTCATAAACAAACTAGGGAAATACAGCCTAGATGGAGCTACTATAAGGTGCATAACTAGTTGGAAAACTGTTCCCAGAGAGTAGTTATTTGTGGTTCACAGTCAGGCTGGAAGGTCATATTGAGTCTTATGGGTCATATACTGATCTATAGGGATCAGTTTTGGGTCCAGTTCTGTTCAATATCTTCATCCTTGATTTAGATAATGACAGAGAGTAACCAAGCTGGGAGAGGTTGCAAGTACTTTGGAGGGGAGGATAGGATTAAACTTCAAAATGATCTAGACAAACTGGAAAAATAATTTGACGTAAACAGGATGAAATTAAATAAAGACAAATGCAAAGTACTCCATTTAGGAAGGAACAATCGGTTGTACACATACAAAATGGGAAATGATTGCCTAGGAAGCAGTACTGCAGAAAGGGATCTGGGGGTCATAGTGGATCACATGCTAAATATGAGTCAACAGTGTAACACCTGGTGGGAGGGGGGAAGGGAAGCGAACATTATTCTGGGATGTATTAGCAGGAGTGTTGTAAGCAAGACACGAAGTAATTCTTCCCCTCTATTCCATGCTGATTAGGCATCAACTGGAGTATTGTGTCCAGTTCTGGGCATCATATTTCAAAAAAGATGTGAACAAAGTCCAGAGAAGAGCTAAAATGAGTAAAGATCTAGAAAACATGTCCAGTGAGGGAAGACTGGAAAAAAATGGGTTTGTTTAGTCTGGGGAAGAGAAGACTGAGAGAGGACATAACATTTTTCAAGTACATAAAAGGTTGTTGCAAGGAGGAGGGAGAAAAATTGCTCTCCTTAATCGCTAAGGATGGGACAAGAAGCAATGGGCTTAAATTGCAGCAAAGACAGTTTAGGGTGGGTATTAGGAAAAGCTTTCTAACTGCCAGGAAGGTTGAGCACTGGAATAAACTGCCTAAGGAGGTTGTTGAGTCTCCATCACTGGAGATTTTTAAGAGCAGATTAGACAAACACCTGTCATGAATGGTCTAGATAAAACTTAATCCTGCCATGAGTGCAGGGAACTGGACTATATGACCCCTCGAGGTTCCTTCCAGTTCTGATTCCATAACTGCACAGAACACTTTGTGTAAACTCTAGAATGCTTTTTATATTTTGAAGTGGCAGAGCAGCAGGACACAACACAGAGAATTTCATGAGTCCCTCAACACAAGAGCAAGTGAAAATGCTACATGAAAAATATTAGATCTGATTAGATTGTGAGAGTGTATTGAGCAAGCCATCACATTACTCCTGGGATAAGTTGGACAAAAGCTATGCTAGAATAGGGCAGAAGAAGGTTAAAAGGCCTGTTCTGGAGACTGACTGAAGCCAGTCCTACTTTGCAATACCCATCAGTCTGGAGCTGGACGTGTCCTTCAACTGGTCACAGTTAAAGACAAGAAGGAAGCTTCAATACAAGACTATCCAGGAGAGATCTTGAGTTTGAGACACAGAGGACCTAGCCAGGTGCACTGAGCTCCCAAGCCTGGGAAGAAAGAATGGGCTGTACTCTATATAGTCTTACTGTGCATTTGTTTATTGATAAAGTCAAACTCCAGAAAAGGGAAAAGATTTGACCCTACACAAGGTCTATGGATTGTGTTGAAATCCGGTGGGAAAGGAGCCTGTTCACAATTCCCTGTAGAGATCTGATACTGACTTGTTGCTCTCCAAAATGAAGAGAGACTGTTCACTGCCCCACTCCAGCATAATGCATGGAACAAGTATTAGTACATGCTTTCCCTTCCACCTCCCAATCTTGCCTTGGAGAGACCACCTTCTAGAGATAAGAGCCTGGGAGGGAGACTATGGCTCAGAAAGTTCCCCAGCTAATCATAGGAGGGAGTAAATTCTGCTGAGTCCATACACAAGGAAGCACACGTTCCCTGGTATTCTGATAGAGCCCAAGCACGACCCAGTTCCTGTCTCATTGTGCCTCCACCCACTCACCTGTGTTTATTTGGTTATGTAGCTGTTCTGTGGAGCCTGCTTTCCCTTTTGCACTACTACCCATTATGAAAGTAGCTGATATTGGTGCAGGAGGGGTCGTGTTTGCCATACGTGGCTTCCTGCACTTTTGTCCTGCACTGTCATGCTGTCTGTTTTGTTTTAAATTTTCCCAGATCTCCAGGAAAAAATAGATTGAATTTTGTTTAAAAGATGGGGTGAAAGTTCAAATTACTTTTATTTTAACTGAAAAAATATTTACGCTTCACTGCTAGGAAGTTTTCCTTTTCTTTCTGTAATACGAAATAGACTTCCTATTGGGCACTGATTGGAATGTTTTTCTTCCTTATCTATCTTCATCCTAATTCAACAGTTGTGAAATACTATTCAAACTAATCAGGTATGACAGTGCTAGGGTTAACTAACAGTTGGTGTGCTACCAGCAACTCTTTAATGGTGGTATTAATGATGATACTGATGTTATTTGATAGGCTTTGCTAAAAAAGAAGAGTTTCTCCAATGAGAAGCAAAGAGATTATGATAGGAATGTATAAGGAGAGTAGGTGTCATTGCTGCTAAGAATGTATAAGGACAGTAGTAGGCATCTTGTGTACTGTTTTATGAATGTGACTTAAGGATTTCCTTTGTAAGTGAGAAAATATGATCAGACTAACCCTTTTCTGTATTAAACCACCAAAATCTATGTTCAAGTAACATCATGGGCCTGACTTAAAACCATAAAAACAAAGCAATACAAAGCTAAGGCTGAAAATCTACCTTTACTTGTTGCTTCAAGGAAGTATGTGGCTTTGAAGGTCACTTTGTATTTGAAAACATCAGCAGTTACTATCTGTAGGTAGAACACAGTGCAAGTTCATGGTCGCATTTCAGACTTTGTAATTATTTGCATTACTCCAATGAGGCATGTAAATAATTCTTTGTTCTATTCTGGAGATTCTGCTAATATTTGTACTGGATGTCGTGATCCCACAGGAATGAAGGACCATCACAAATCTCTGCAACAGTAAGTCATGCTGCTTTGACCTTGCCTTCTAATAGAAACATACAAAACAAAACCTACCAAGAAAAAAAAACTCCACTAAATACACAATTCTCCTTCTGGAGAGAGGATGAGAACCACATATGATAGATACTAGTTACGTTGCTTAATGCACTATGGGAAGATGCTCTGATACTACAGTATTTTGTGTGATATAAAAACCTGTATAGAATAGATGTGCTAAGAGCTTATGCTGGATGTTTGTGTGTTTTTGAAGGCAGGGAGCTTACCACAGAAAGGGATAGGGTCCCACTCAAGCAATTCTTCAGACAATTGTAGCTGTGAGCTTGGAGGCACGGGAGCTTGACTGATTAGTTGTATAAGGGTGGATATTCTCATAAGACAGAAGAAGACAACCTCAAGCTTGCTGGTGGTATTCCTGGAGAGACAGAGTGGACCATGAAATGAACTGTTTGACAAACAAGACATCCTGGGCTCCATTCTTGTGCCCACCCTGTTCAATCTGTACAGAAATGATTTGCCGCTGACTCAGGCTATGTCTACGCTACCACAGGATTGACGCTGCTGCGATTGATGCACCGGGGTCGATTTCATGGGTCTGGTGAAGAGCTGCTAAATCAACAGCAGAGCGCTCTGCAGTCAACTCCGGTACTGCAATAAGAACAAGAGGAGTAAGGTAAGTTGACTGGAGAACATCTTCCATTGATCTATCATGGTGTAGACACCTCAGTAAGTCAACCTACTCTGAAACTTAGCTACATTGACTTCAGCTGTTATTCACATAGCTGGAGTAGTGTAACTTAGGTCAATTTACTACGGTAGTGTAGACATAGCCGCAGTCACCCAAACTTATCGATGGATATGACATCTGCTGTGATACCCCTCACTGAACAGGAGAACATCTCAAGCACCCACCTGCCCAAGATGGCAGACCACTATAGCAGTCGGTGCCTCCAACCAAGTGTGACCAAGACTGATTCAAGCATCTTCCACCTCCACAATGTAAATGCTAAACGTGAGTTAGACTTCTTCCTCAATGGAAAATGATTGAACACGAGGCAAAACTGGTTTACATTGGTGTCACACTGGACCACTCTTTGACTTACCACAACCATCTACAAAAGTCTGCTGCCAAAGTCAGGTCCAGGAATAGTCTAATCAGCAAATTGGCTAGTTTGAGATGGGATGCAGACGCACAGATACTTCACACATCAGTTCTGGTGCTGTGCTATTCCCCAGCAGAATACTGTGCCCCTCTGTGTGTGGTGGTGGACACCTCACACTAAATTGGTTGACGTCAAATTGAACTTGACCATGCGCATCATCACAGGCACCCTGTGCCCTACTCCTATTCCATGGCTACCTGTTCTGAGCAACATAGCTTGTTGCAGAGAGTCAACAGCCAGGTTTGTAGAAAAGCTACGTGGCAATCCAGGTCTCTCACTTTAAATGGACATCTTTAGTCACCCCAGAGCATGACTTACGTCCAGGTGTCCAATGTGGTCTCAACTGCCAGATCAGGATCTGTCAGCAGCAACTCTTTGGTGTGATGAGTAGTTGGCTCATGTTTGGAACAGTTTACTTGTCAGTGATACGACTTGCTATATCACCTTTAGACTCTGCTAAGCAGGTTCTCAACTGGCCAAGGAATATATGCAGCCAACCTCTACTCATGGGGTCTGAGCGACAACCCACCTTGTCAATGTGGTCTCCATCAGTCATGGGCATATGTTGTTGATGAGTCAACTAATCAGACTTCATGGTGGCCTTAGGGTCCTTCTTTCTACCAGGAGGGGGCGGGCAGGGGACAAGGAGCAGGAGGGGTTGGATGGGTCGGGAATTCTGAGAGGCGCAGTCAGGGGGCAGGAAGTGGGAGGGGACTGATGGGGGCAGGGGCCAGGCTGTTTGAGGAGGCACAGCCAGGCCCTCCATACCATTTCACAACCCTGATGTGGCCCTCGGGCCAAAAATTTTGCCCACCCCGGTCTACAGGTTCTTCACTGAAGACTTAAAAAAAACCAGAAGCATAAGATAAAATAGATTTAAACTTGTCATGGAAAATAACTAAAGCTGATCATTTATAAGACACTTGAAATCTGTCTCCTGAGATTGAACAACACTGATAAAGCCTTAGAGATCAACATTAATTTGTATGATGTTTTTCTCCATTGGAGAAATAATAAACTAAAGTTTAAAAGGTTTCTCCATAGGGAATGTCCTCTAACAGCATGGAATTTGCTACTTCTGACTATGGGAAAAGGATGCCCAGGTTTAATGTTACAATGTGTCTCCTTTAATTTTCCCAGGACCCTCTAGTAAGCTGGTATCAGGAGAGCAATGAGTTGAAATTATGGCCTGTATAATTACCCAAAGGAAAAAAGAATCTTTCCACTATGTCTGCGAGTACTTTCTAACATGGTATCTATATCAATGGAGGGAAACAGAATATACAAGAGGCTAAGAAGGATTTCTTCTCATAATCACTGCCAGTGCTTCCTTGTAATCCAAGCATTTAAGATGATCCTCTCTGGAGTCCTTGCTGGAAGGTTTTTCTCTGGTGAATAGTGACATTTCAACCTGGCTTTCCACAAGGGAGAAAGATAGTCGAAACTCCCTCTCCAGCACTGGTTAGTCCTGCTTCTGGCAAGCTCTCTGGAAACCTGTAATGACTATCTTTAGTATTTTTATCTAGGGACTAACCACAGACATTTTTCATGTTACTGTTTATCAAATCCATGCATCAGGGCTGCATGCGCTTGCAGAGACAAAAGATTAAGGAATTCCTTCACATATATTGTCATTGCTTATCCTCAGTTATTTAGGAGCATCAGAAGTAAGTCACCCCTAACAGGGATTGGTAACCTGTGGATGAAAGCTCTGTGATTTGTGCCCTGTTTTCTCCATGGTCATAGGATATTAACAGAAGTTAGCATCCACACTCTTGCAAAGTCATATTGGTACTCTAATTTGGAAATGTATCTTCAATTTAAATTACCTTAATCAGTACCTTCATTTAAACTCTGGAGAAACAAAGCAATGTCATCATTTTACAGATGTGCAAATTGAACCATGCTCAGCTAATTATTCATTAAAACCTGTTTCACACATGAAATGAATGGCAGTGGAAAAAATAATACACATGTACTTTTTCTTTTTACATTGGTGGGTGTGACTGGGCGTGCACACCCCACACTGGGACTGCAGGGGTTAACTCCTCACTGTGGGCTGAGGAAGCCACGGCCCTACTGGGCATGCTTGAAATGCATCACCAGTATAAGAGGGAACAGCCTGGCTCAGTCTGGGTTGACTGCCGTAGAGGAAGGTGGTGAGCCACTGGCTCCTCTTGAAGGGCTGTGGGCACTTCATGACGCAGAGGCCAGCCAGCTGACAGCAACCCTCAACCCCCAGGCTCTGGATGCTACCGAGAGAGAAGGAACTGGGGGAACTAGGAAGCCACAAGATGCGGAGAAGCAGGTAGGAAGTCTTTCCGGGGAGTTGGTTGGACAACCCGAGATTAGCTTGGCGTGTTTTGGCCAGATCCCCGCTGAGCTGTTGGCAGGCAACTCCCCCACCACCAAGGCCCTGGGTTGGGACCTGGTGGAGAGGGAGGGCCTAGGTCCCCATATCCTGGCTGCTGCCCATCCTGGGATGGCGGTCCATCCTGACAGTGACTGACTCTGGCTGCTAGGCCACGCAGCCCCGAGCCGGGGGGCAATCGACTCTGGCTGCTAGGCCATTCAGCCCTGAGCCGGGGGTGCACAGAAGCGACCGCAGGCCTATTAAGACTCGTGCCCTGTCCTGCGACAGTGGGCAATATTTAAAACCTTGTAAGTGATTAATTAATTGCCAATTGACATTGTTGTGATTAAAACAATTGACTTCATTATCTTTATAGCTTGTTGAAGGCTTGTTATAACTTCTAAGTGCTCATTCAGTAGCATATTCACACAATAGCAGGTGTCAAAACAGTGGAGAATACTATTAGAAATGGGACAAGATCATGTAAGTTTCTCAGAGAATCTTTCTGTTACAAATGAGCCACAACTTATTTCAGAAAGATGTGAATTAGAGTGGGTGAAATACTATGTAATGAATAATTTATTAAATGAACTTTCCCTCTTTCTTGTCACAAACTGTCCATGAACAGATTTTAGTTCTGTTTTATTCATTATTCAAAAACTACTGCTTTCTCTGAATTTTTTCAGTAAATAAATTTTGTTCTGAAGCTCGTTTGCAAGTATTCAGAGTTCAAATCAAATGCGAAAATTGAGCTGATTTTATTTGGATGTAAAGATCACGTATATTTCTGTGTTCTGACTGGATGAGTGTTGGTTTCTCCCCCACTCTGAACTCTAGGGTACAGATCTGGGGACCTGCATGAAAAACCTCCTAAGCTTCTCTTTACCAGTTTAGGTCAAAACTTCACCAAGGTACAAAATATTCCACCCTTTGTCCTTTGATTGGCCGCTACCACCACTAAACTAATACTGGTTACTGGGGAAGAGCTGTTTGGACAAGTCTTTCCCCCCAAAATACTTCCCAAAACCTTGCACCCCACTTCCTGGACAAGGTTTGGTAAAAAGCCTCACCAATTTGCCTAGGTGACTACAGACCCAGACCCTTGGATCTTAAGAACAATGAACAATCCTCCCAACACTTGCACCCCCCCCCCCTTTCCTGGGAAATGTTGGATAAAAAGCCTCACCAATTTGCATAGGTGACCACAGACCCAAACCCTTGGATCTGAGAACAATGAAAAAGCATTCAGTTTTCTTACAAGAAGACTTTTAATAAAAATAGAAGTAAATAGAAATAAAGAAATCCCCCCTGTAAAATCAGGATGGTAGATACCTTACAGGGTAATTAGATTCAAAACATAGAGAACCCCTCTAGGCAAAACCTTAAGTTACAAAAAAGATACACAGACAGAAATAGTTATTCTATTCAGCAGAATTCTTTTCTCAGCCATTTAAAGAAATCATAATCTAACACATACCTAGCTAGATTACTTACTAAAAGTTCTAAGACTCCATTCCTGGTCTATCCCCGGCAAAGACCCAGCATACAGACAGACACAGACCCTTTGTTTCTCTCCCTCCTCCCAGCTTTTGAAAGTATCTTGTCTCCTCATTGGTCATTTTGGTCAGGTGCCAGCAAGGTTACCTTTAGCTTCTTAACCCTTTACAGGTGAGAGGAGCTTTCCCCTGGCCAGGAGGGATTTCAAAGGGGTTTACCCTTCCCTTTATATTTATGACAATTACAAATTTGACTTTTAGCTCTTTCTCTCTCTCCCACCCAACCCCAGTGAGTTTAAAAAATATAATTGGAGCAAATGCTTGCAGAAGATTTTTGAAATATTTGTGTAGTTCCCATTTGAATTCACTCCTTTTTCTCCTTTCTCTGTCCCTATTGAAATGCCACCTTTCTTTTCACTCTGTCAAAACCCATGTCTAAATATTGCCTTCTCTTCTTCTGCAACATCTTTAAGTTTCCAACTTTTCTCTTGGCCAAATTTATTTTGGTTTTAAAATTTAAAAATGAGTTAAGTTCACAGATATGTCAATACTTCCCAGTTGTTGGAATTTAATATTTGTATTATGGTGACATGTAGGGAGGCCTGTACTGGCCCATTGGGCCTAGGGCCAGAGAGATAGTCTCTGTTTTTTTTTTTAAATGTCATTGTCCACGGTGGAACTATAATATAAAGAGCTCTGTTAGAAAATTCTTCATAGTTGCATTCAATTTCATGGACCGCTTCATTTGATACATGTATTTCAAAATTGTATCTTACTGCATTTCTTACTTCAGTCCTTCTGTAGTTGTAATGACTTAAAATCCTTTGGCTTATAATGGAGCATCCTGCCTACAGATTTCAGCTTGTATAATAACTTACTATAGGTATCACTTTTTGGGTGAAGGGATAGCTCAGTGGTTTGAGCGTTGGCCTGCTAAACCCAGGGTTGTCAGTTCAATCCTTAAGGGGGCCATTTAGGGATCTGGGGTAAAAATTGAGGATAGCTCCTGCTTTGAGCAGGGGGTGGACTAGATGACCTCCTGAGGTCCCTTCCAACCCTGATATTCTATGATTCAACACCCAGGCTTCAGTTGGCTTGAGAGTCATTTCAAAGTGTTGCTTTTATAAGTGAGTACCTTGTTGGTTGGGTTTTTTGGTTTGGTTTGGTTGTGGGGGGTTTTAGGTCTTAGTTTAGCGTGAATGTTTATACTAAAAAAGTTCATATTGCTCTTATTTAAAATACGTCAGCTTACAGCTGTACCAATAGTATTGGACTTCTGAAAATCTGCCTTACATAATTTTTAGGCCTCCACTAACTTCCTCAAGCAACCAAACAAACAATGAGTTGCTGGGAAACGGAATACATGTAGCTTTCCATTTGACTTTTATCCAACTTTTTTTTGTGTGTGATAGACTAACCCCATATGAGATTTTTCTATCCGCTTGGGCAAAATCTCAAGCTCCCTAAACAAAGTCAAGTGTTTGTAAACAGTTACAAAAGTCTTTCTGTGGAACCATCCCAATAAAAACCATGTGTGTTGGCTAGTATACATCTCTCACTGTTTGGGAGGATCTTTAAAATAGAAAGAGACTAGACAGAAGGCAACATGTTTCACTTCAAAGTGCGGTTAAGGGCAAGTGGTAAATTGACTAAATCATTACTTGCTGAAGTGTAGCTGGCTTCAGTTATAAACTGCAGAGGCTAGGCAGCAATGCGGACTATGCATTTTCTTGATTTAAAAAAAAAAAAGCTGGATCCAGCCTTTCTTGGAACAACTCTAGATTGCACCAAAGATTTCACTATTTCCATATTTCCACTATTTCAGTCACACACAGACTTAGAATGCTGTAGGGTAATTCAATATATTGATGTTCTTTGTCAGTATTAACTTAGAAAAACAGCAGAGATGAACCTGCGCTGCCGAGCTGAGACATAAATCTGATGCGGATTTTGAATTTCCTGTAATTTCAGTGTTTGGATTCTTGGTGTCATTTCAGAACTGTCTCTTAAACAAACAAAAAAAATTGTGTTGCAAATCCATTTGTGTATTTCATTGAAAGTGCATATATTTGAGCTCTGCTGGTAATCTTTTCTTTTAAATGTCCCTGTCTCTAATTTTCTTAAATGTAGGGTAAAGAGCTCCACATTTTACTCAAACATATTGTACTTTATCAAACTTGTATGTAAATTACCTGATTCTTCATACTACTGATATTCTTCCAATTGCCTTAATAGACCATAAAAATGGAGATACTGTGGTAAACCGTTAAACACTTAGCCATTTAGCCCAGCAGTATTCCTTGTTTAATAGTTTTACTCATTTAACACTTACGATTTGTAACAGAGTAAATCTAATTTTAAAGTAGGTTGAGGAAGTTAAATCACCACTGGGGAATAAATCTACACTCCCTTACCTGGAGGGCAATGCTAATTGCTATCCAGACCCGGAACAGGCTCAAATGAAGTCAAGCTCCAAGGATTACTAATGAGTGAGGCTTATATTGTACGAGTTAAAAGTCTTTGAATGCTAGTTTTTTACTTGAGAAACTGGCTGAACAAAAGTCTGAGAAAATCTATGTAGTCAGTAGACTGCTGCTGCATTTTAAGCATTAAGCAGCCTTCCTCCTTGGGATGTTAATGATAGTGGTTTGACCTTACTCCAGCATCCCAATCTAAATGTGTAACTTAGCTATCAGATTCCCTTAAATCAAGCACTAAATCTGTCTGACTGCAATTTATATGGATATTAAAAAAACATCAGGTTCTACTAGGCAGCCTTTGTCAGCTAAATTCTGCCCAACGGTGAACAAAACAATGACTTAAACTGAGCTTTGGTTTGTTCTGTGTTCACAAGTTTTGAATTCCTGAGAAGATGAAAACATGTCTGTATTTTAAAGGGATGTATTTTTGTGTTAATACAGATGTGCCACTCCCATCTATTTTATTAAGAGTTGTATGCTAGGATTAGTAGTAGGGATGAAAGCACTATTTTGGATGAAGTAAGGGCAGCCCTCCTTCCCTTCTGCTTCTTGCATCCCTTGATCCAAAACTTGAGTCAGCTCTGTTTTGGGGCTTCAAAAAATTTGGTTAACTTTTTTTAGTTCTTTTGAATTTTTATACACCAGCGAAGTCCTTGGTTCTGGTTGATTTTGGAAATGGAAGCATAAGAAGTGGACAAGGAAAGCAAGCTGAGTTCAGTAGATTCCAGAAGTTTGGATGGTTAAGATAAGTGTCCAAATACTAAATATATTGAGGCTTGCTCACCACCAATCACAATTGTGTTCTACTCACTCCTTTAATAAAATGGTGATAGACTGTAACAGCCAGAACCTGGGAATATTCAGGGATAATGTCATGGTGTTACATTAGGAGGGGAGCTAGAGATGGAATTCTTATGCCCTTTTAAATACACTTTAAATCTGGTAAGTGTAGAAGTTTGGGCCCAACACAGAAAGTATGTAGTGCCATCATATGACAAATTAGTGGCAGAAAACTATTTTTCTTAAAATGATGGTCCCTATTCATATTCTACTGTGGCTGCACGTGCACTCCATGCGTCTGAGGCCAGAATTTTTTTGCTACCAGTGTTTGATGTTCTGTGTCTGCACTGTTCATTTCCTTGTGCTTCAGACCAAGGGTATAAGTCTCACCGTGGACCAAAGACCAGTTCCTTTTTGCTGCCTATGGTATGAGACAGATTGCTTCCATGTTCAACACTTGCTTCCTTCATGGATTAATCTGTAAATAGCCAATAATTCAGTTATTTAGGATAGTAGTATTATATTTAGTTCTTTAGTACAGTTGGAATTGGGGGATTTCTCCTCATCTGTACTCCCCAAGGAGTTTATTATTCCCAGAATTCAAGATTTTTAAAAACAGCCTCATAGTTTTCCCAGTCAGTGATGACCACATTCTGTGCCTCTACTGCCCTGGAGAAGCCCACATCCCCTCCAAGTGCTCAATTTTTCATTGTTTTCCTGAAAAACGCACAAGGCATATGAGTACCTGCTGAGACAGTTTCTTATTGACTGAGTGGTGAGACCCCACTCTGTTCTGGGCACAGCAGAGCCCCTATACAATGGGATGAGGAGTCACAGAGTGCCCCACCAGGCTTTGTAACCTCGAGTTCTGCTACTGAGAGAGACAGGAATCTTCCTCCTCCTCTTCTAAGCAAAAACATGAGAGAAAATCTGCTCACTAGAAGAGGCATAAATCTCTTTCAGATTCCTCTTCTTTTAAGAAGAGAACCTCCTCTACAAATTATATGTCCTCTCAGACTTTGTGGCATGGCATCTTTGTGGCATTAAAGAAGTATGGGCTGGATGAATGCACTATAAGGTGGGTAGAAAGTTGGCTAGATTGTCGGGCTCAACGGGTAGTGATCAATGGCTCCATGTCTGGATGGCAGCCGGTATCAAGTGGAGTGCCCCAAGGGTCGGTCCTGGGGCCGGTTTTGTTCAATATCTTCATAAATGATCTGGAGGATGGTGTGGATTGCACTCTCAGCAAATTTGCGGATGATACTAAACTAGGAGGAGTGGTAGATACGCTGGAGGGCAGGGATAGGATACAGAGGGACCTAGACAAATTGGAGGATTGGGCCAAAAGAAATCTGAGGTTCAACAAGGATAAGTGCAGGATCCTGCTCTTAGGACGGAAGAATCCAATGCACCGCTACAGACTAGGGACCGAATGGCTAAGCAGCAGTTCTGCGGAAAAGGACCTAGGGGTGACAGTGGACGAGAAGCTGGATATGAGTCAGCAGTGTGCCCTTGTTGCCAAGAAGGCCAATGGCATTTTGGGATGTATAAGTAGGGGCATAGCCAGCAGATCGAGGAACGTGATCGTTCCCCTCTATTCGACATTGGTGAGGCCTCATCTGGAGTACTGTGTCCAGCTTTGGGTCCCACACTACAAGAAGGATGTGGAAAAATTGGAGAGAGTCCAGTGAAGAGCAACAAAAATGATTAGGGGTCTGGAATGACTTATGAGGAGAGGCTGAGGGAACTGGGATTGTTTAGTCTGCAGAAGAGAAGAATGAGGGGGGATTTGATAGCTGCTTTCAACTACCTGAGAGGTGGTTCCAGAGAGGATGGTTCTAGACTATTCTCAGTGGTAGAAGAGGTCAGGACAAGGAGTAATGGTCTCAAGTTGCAGTGGGGGAGGTTTAGGTTGGATATTAGGAAAAACTGTTTCACTAGAAGGGTGGTGAAACACTGGAATGCGTTACCTAGGGAGGTGGTAGAATCTCCTTCCTTAGAAGTTTTTAAGGACAGGCTTGACAAAGCCCTGGCTTGGATGATTTAATTGGGGATTGGTCCTGCTTTGAGCAGGGGGTTGGACTAGATGTCCTCCTGAGGTCCCTTCCAACCCTGATATTCTATGATCTCAGCACCTGCTTTGGAGCCTGGATCTGAAACCCAGCTAGAAGCAAGTCTGATCCAAAACCAGCAGTGTGAAATATGCTAGCATTGTCCAGGTTACTGTTGAATGAAAAATATCAACAGTATCTGGCACAGAGTAAGAGGACATTTGTCCAATGGTACAACTAGAGAGGTGCCATCGTTTCTCCTTTCTGAGAGAGAAATACACGGAGTAGCAAGACATCCTCATCCTACAGGATCCTGAATCACTCATCCTTTCAGGCCCTGTCATCTCTAGAGATGGTCTGATTTCAGAGTGGTACAACAGGAGAAGTCCTACCCTCAGATCTATCCCGTGTCAGGGTACTACCAAACCAATGGTATCCATTTGTCCACACCTAAACTTCTTTTAGTGTGTCTATCAGTGAAGAGTGAGTTTATTTCTCCTCTATTAAAAGCTTAGTTCATAGAAGATCCAGTTGACACTTACACTTACGACCTGACAATCAACATCAGTGGTTGTGGTGCATTTGCTTGTCTTCAGCAAGTTTGTTGGCTAAAATCCAAGAAAAAGGTGGGGATACCACCAAGGGCAACGGTATATGAAAAGAAAATTAAAACAAATACAAGGAAATATTTTTCCAAACATCCAAATTATGGAAGTCGTTATCACAAGTTATTGAGGTCCAGAACTTACCAGGATTCAAATACAGACTGGGCCATTTCATAGAGACAAAAAGAATATTCGGAGTTGTAGTTAGTAATCATTAAAAAGTAACCAAGAGTTTTAGAAGTGAGAAACACTCATGCCTCAAGGCATAAATCAACTTCTGACTAATGAGGATGAGAGAATTTCCCTATGGACAAGTTATTCCATAACTGCCTACAGATGGATTCCTTGCACCTTCCTATCAAGCAGCTAGAACTGTTTACTGTTGGAGATAGGATACTGGACTAGATGATCCAGTCTGGCCATTTCTATATTCAAAATGATATATTCTGATTCCATTGTTGTATATTTTAACTTCAATACACACAAAGACACTGAAACTGTTGAAATCCACCTGTAAAACAATGTATAACCTTTTTTTAGCTTTGTAAAGATAAATCTCAAACTTGAGCTTTTCCTGGAAACAGTGGGACATAATGAACAAGTTCTCCAAATGTGCAGATTACAGCTCACCGGGAACATGGACATTAAGTCATTCAGTGTATCTTGCTAAATGTTTAATTTCCTCTTCCCTCGTGTTTTACTATCTATAGTGTTCCTGTTCATTTTATAAGTATTTTCTCTTAATCTCTTGCATTTGATTGTTGTGGAATGTTAATACATTTAAGTTTTATTTCTGTCTCCCCTTGTGACTGGTAACTTTTAAAATTATAATAGATTGTAAAATAAAAAGGGGGTGGTTAAACTAGTAGTGATCTGTTATGAAATTACACTGTATTTTACAAACTCTAAATAAGAGGTCTCAGGGGGACTTCATTCTTCCTTGAAAAATCAATAAACATTCTTACAGGTTCGTTGGCACCACAATCAGTTAATTTACCCTCTCAGGAAAACCCTAGCACTGAAGATTAGATGCAGCTAGAAAGAGAGATACTTGGGAGAACTATGTTCCTAACAAATGTGCATGTCTCAGTTCTTGCTTTCCTCATGCCCACAGTGTAATTCAGGAGTAAGGTCATTTGACCATCATAACTAGGCCTTTAGTTAATGTACAGAGTCAATCCAAAATAAGTGATAAAAAAAGGCATCAAAACAAAATAATGTTTAATATCTGAGGCTTATGGAGGAGAGTAGAGCCCCTCCTGCCCCCCCACACATTAAGGAAGTTGGGAGTTTAGGGGGGGTGGGGTGTGATAATTGGGCCTACAAATTTAACCTAATTGTGAGTTTAACTGTGAAAAGTGAGTGAAAGTTCATAAAGTCACAATAACCTGTAACAACAAACGCTGAATGGAAAAGTTGCAAGATAGAGACAGACTAATTCAGTCTAAATAAAAAGTCCTACTAATATAATTCCAGGAGTGTGTTAAGATCATGCCTAGTTAGGGTTTCCAACTTTCTACTCACACAAAACCGAACACCCTTGCACTGCTCCTCCTCTGAGACCTTGCCCATGCTCACTCCATTCTCCCCACCCTCTGTTGCTTGCGCTCTCCACTCTCACTCACTCGCTCATTTTCACCGGGCTGGCTCAGGGCTCTGGGATGTGGGAGGGGGTGAGGGCTCCAGCTAGGGGTGCTGGCTCTGGGAGGGGACCAGAAATGAGGAGATCAGAATGTGGGAGGGGGCTGCAGCCTGAGGCCGTGGGTTGGGATGTGAGAGGGGGAGAGGGCTCTGGCTCAGCGTGCAGCCTCTGGGGTGGTGCAAGGGATGAGGGGTTTGGGGTACAGGAGGGGACTGCTGGGGAGTGGAGCTGAGGGGTTTGGCGTATGGGAGGGGGCTCTGAGCTGAGGCAGGAGATTGGGGTGTGGGAAGAGGTATGGGCTATGGGCTGGGGATGTGGGTTCAGGGAGGAGGCCAGAAATGAGGGGTTCAGGGAGAGGACTGTGGGTTGGGGCACAGAGGCAGAGTGAGGGCTCTGGCTGGGGGTGCGGAGTTTGGGGTGCAGGAGGGTGCTCCAGGCTGGGACTGAGGAGTTTGGAGGGCAGGAGGGGGGATCAGGGCTGGGGTAGGGGGTTGGAGGGGTGCAGGCTCCAGGAGGCACTTCCTTCAGGAAGCTCGCGAAAGCAGCGGCATGTCCCCCATCTGGTTCCTACACAGAGGCACAGCCAGGCGGCTCTGCGTGATGCCCCTGTCCACAGCTCCCATTGGCTGTGGTTCCTAGGCAATGGGAGCTGTGGGGGTGGCGCTTGGGTTAAGGACAGCATGTGGAGCCCCCTGGATTCACCTATGCATAGGAGCTGAGGGGGGATACGCCGGCTGCTTCCCAGGAGCTGTGCAGTGCGGAGGTTAGCAGGGAGCCTGCCAGCCCCGCTGTGCGGCATTGCCAACCAGACAATCAACGGCCTGGTCAGTGATGCTGACCAGAACTGCCAGGATCCCTTTTTGACCGGATGTTCTGGTCGAAAACCAGACACCTGGTCGCCCTATGCCTAATAAACAAGAGAAGTGTGGGATTGGAAATTGATAAGCCAAAATTGGTGTGAAATTAGGTGTAATTGATGGACAAAATAATAAGGGGATGGGCTATTCCACCTGTCAATCCCTTTTGGGGTCCTTAAAAGCAGAGACTTGGAGTGGGGGAAATAAAAAGGAGGCAATAACTCTGTTGGCTAACTGAAAGACAATAGAAGGAGAAGATGCAAACTTCACCATCATGGTTGCTACCCGCTCTGTCTCCTGGGACATGAGATCATCTTCATCCTGATCCTGAGAGATGCCCTAACCAGACTGGGCTAGAAGAAAGGAGCCAGATGACATCACTATCTCCACTGGCTCTGGCTAAATTCAAACCACCACCTGGAATGAAATAGTTTTGGACTTTAACAACAACAACAATAGCTCCAGCCCATTTCACCATAACTTTTTCTCTTTCCTCCCCCGAAAGGACAGTTATTACCATAGAAGAGAGAGTCAGAGGGGGATATTTTTCTGAAAACATTCTACAGCTAGAGGAAAAGGGAACAAGGGATGTTGGTAAAATGAAAGCATTACTTAATACTTTACTTTAAATGCTTTAACTGTTTTTCTCTTTCCTGTATCTTTATTAAAGGGTGGAAAAAAATTTAATGGTGTGTTTGTCATGGTACTAATCAGGCTGTGGTGTCTGTGTACCAAACCCTGAACCTTGTTTAACACTGCTTTAATGTTGGACAGTTCAGGATCATGTTAACACCTTTGAGTCTTTGGGCCCATATATTCCATGTAAATTAGTATAATGGGAGTATGTTCCGTGGATGAGGACGCAAACTTAAACAGGAAACAAATGGCAGAAACTTTCTTGCCAAAGACCCAGCTTGTTTCAGGATTAAGCATTGCATGTTATTGCACATTTTGGA
The DNA here is from genome assembly GCF_965140235.1 of Caretta caretta. NCBI lineage: Eukaryota > Metazoa > Chordata > Testudines > Cheloniidae > Caretta > Caretta caretta. The sequence goes on along the minus strand of NC_134215.1, from coordinate 27,242,251 downwards.
GCATTGTCAGAATCTCTTGACTCCTCTGGGATGGGTATGAATTATTTCAATCAGTGCAGGAAATGGGTCTACTCTTGTGTCCCGTTTGATAGTGTGACCAGCTTCTGCAGTACATAAGCAATTGGAAGATTCTTGTAGGGTGCAATTTATCCCTATGTAGATGGCCAGTACAGGGCCTATGAACCACTTAATCCCACTGAACCTGAGAGAGGTTAAGTGGCTCTTAAATGGTGCCCCAGAGAGCTTAATTGGGATTTATGTGGGGCATATACTTATGTGCTTGCTTTGTGCACAGGGTGAATTTCACCCTCATTGGCAAACTCATTAAAGCTTAGTCATTTTCACTGAGTAACAATTCTGTGGAAATCCCAACAAGTACATGGCAATCGGAACTAGGAGGGAGCCCTAGAGGATTGTTAACCTAAATAGAGGAAGCTGTATCTTCAGCTCTGAAAAGCTGTTACTGTTTCACTATTCTCTGTTTTTGCCTCTGGGATATTCCAGAAACCTGCATATCTTCTGTTTTATGTGATGTACTTGGCTTCCTCAGATGTAGAGAGAAACTGGGGGAGGTGGACGATGGCATGGCCTCTAGCATTTTGTTTATGAGAATGTCCTCCTAGCGATTTTATGTCTGCATGGGGTGGAAGTATTGTTTCCAATCTGCCCTTGAGCTGTGGATCAAGCATGTAATTCACTCTCACTCTTTTCTCTGCTTTATAACATTATACTCTTATTCTGAAGTCTTCAAGCAGCTGAGATTTTTACCAGTTTTAACAGGGTTTGAAACCCTTTCCTTTCCTTTCCTTTCCTTAGATGATTGGGTTCATAGAAATCATCAGCTTGTATCATGCTTGTCTTACTGTACAAGATATGTTTTCCCGAGACCAAGTCTACAGTGGCATCTGATCTTCCTGGTACTCTTTGAGAAAGTGATATTGTACTATCATTGCCACAGATAGATAATCTTCCATTCAGTAATGCATAGTTCAATCAAACAGAAAAGGCCAGACTGCTCCATCTGCTGGAATAGAATTCTGATTCTTCAGGTAGTTGTGCCCAACTTAAAGCAGCTTTGAGGCTGCTCTAAATTTTGCCAGGAACTGAAATGACCTTTAATCAGCCCCAGTATTGGTGGCAAAGTCGCCTGTGCCCTGCCCACTCTTCAGTCCTATATACTGAGCATGTCTTTGATGGCAGAAAGAACTCAGGCCAGAACATCTGAGAATCCCATGACCATAGCCTGTTCACAGGCCTCTTTCACTGGCAGAAATGCTTCTTGATTTCCCCCCCCCCTCTCTTCCTATCTTAGCTACATATTAATGTTGTTATACTGGAAGATGTTAATGGCTGCCAGCAAGCATGTTTGCGATGTATAGATCAATCACAGACCTTGTTAAAGTCAAGGGAGTGCTAACCACCTTTTCTTCAGGCTAAATGGCAGGAGTAATCAAATGCACTTTATGTAGTAATATCAGAAAACAGTAGGAAGCCACTACCCAAAGAAAGGGGTTTCATGGAAAAAAATATCAGAAACTAAGCTCTGTGGGTTGACGGGTTTCCCTGGGACTGCTTGCAAATTCCAGGCTCTGGGATTGATTTATTGCAGCGGTGTGTGTCTGTGTGCATAAGAGGGAGAAAGCAGCAGAAAGGGAGAGAAGCAGAGATAACTGTGGCCCTGGGAGGAGGCAGTGAGAGTGTTCTTTTGGGCACACTATCACTGAAAAGGCAGGCTTGTGTGTCAGAAGCCCTCTACACCAACATTCCACACAAAGATGGACTACAAGCCATCAGGAACAGTATCCCCGATAATGTCACGGCAAACCTGGTGGCTGAACTTTGTGACTTTGTCCTCACCCATAACTATTTCACATTTGGGGACAATGTATACCTTCAAATCAGCGGCACTGCTATGGGTACCCGCATGGCCCCACAGTATGCCAACATATTTTATGGCTGGCTTGGAACAACGCTTCATCAGCTTTCGTCCCCTAATGCCCCTACTCTACTTGCGCTACATTGATGACATCTTCATCGTCTGGACCCATGGGAAAGAAGCCCTTGAGGAATTCCACCATGATTTCAACAATTTCCATCCCAGCATCAACCTCAGCCTGGACCAGTCCACACAAGAGATCCATTTCCTGGACACTACGGTGCTAATAACCGATGGTCACATAAATACCACCCTATACCGGAAACCTACTGACCGCTATTCCTACCTACATGCCTCCAGCTTTCATCCAGACCACACCACATGATCCATTGTCTACAGCCAAGCTCTACGATACAACCGCATTTGCTCCAACCCCTCAGACAGAGACAAACACCTACAGGATCTCTATCAAGCGTTCTTACAAATACAATACCCACCTGCTGAAGTGAAGAAACAAATTGACAGAGCCAGAAGAGTACCCAGAAGTCACCTACTACAGGACAGGCCCAACAAAGATAATAACAGAACGCCACTAGCCATCACCTTCAGCCCCTAACTAAAACCTCTCCAACGCATCATCAAGGATCTACAACCTATCCTGAAGGATGGCCCGTCACTCTCACAGATCTTGGGAGACAGGCCAGACCTTGCTTACAGACAGCCCCCCAACCTGAAGCAAATACTGACCAGCAACCACACAACAGAGCCACTAACCCAGGAACCTATCCTTGCAAAAAAGCCTGTTGCCAACTGTGTCCACATATCTATTCAGGGGTCAGAATTAGGTCAGCTTAGGTCAGAACCTTCACATCAGCCACACTATCAGAGGCTCGTTCACCTGCACATCTACCAATGTGATCTATGCCATCATGTGCCAGCAATGCCCCTCTGCCATGTACATTGGTCAAACTGGACAGTCTCTACGTAAAAAGATAAATGGACACAAATCAGATGTCAAGAATTATAACATTCAGAAACCAGTTGGAGAACACTTCAGTCTCTCTGGTCACTCGATTACAGACCGAAAGTGGCAATTCTTCAGCAAAAAAACTTCCAAAAGAGACTTCAATGAGAGACTGCTTAATTGGAATTAATTTGCAAACTGGATACAATTAACTTAGGCTTGAATAGAGACTGGGAGTGGATGTGTCATTACACAAAGTAAAATTATTTCCCCATGTTTATTCCCACCCCCCACTATTCCTCAGACATTCTTGTCAACTGCTGGAAATGGCCCACCTTGATTATCACTACAAAAGGAAGAAATACCTGACTCATTTAACCAGTTTCTCCTCCTAGTGGAAACAACCCAACAAGGCCTTGAATATTGGCAAACTGCTTGAGATAAAAGGGGCATCAGTATTGAGGCAAAGTCCTGGTAAACCTCCGAAGGTTAGTTTCATTTCAGATAATAGTAATACTAAATACCTAGTTCTTGTAAATAGATTTTCATCCACAGACCTCAAAACACTTTACAAGGTAAGAAACTATTAATATCCCCATTTTATAGCTGGAGTAAATGAGGCACAGCAAGATTTTATGACTTGTCCAAATTCACATAGGTGGCCAGTGGCAGGGCTGGGAATAGAATCCAGGTCTCCAGACTCCTAGCCCTGTGTTTGAATGTTTGTTAGAATCTTTATATGAAGCTCTGCTCTGTAATATTGGCCTCCCACAGGAGCCTGTATTCCTGCTTTTGATCTAGTCAGAAATATGACAGACTGCATTTCCTGATGGAAACACAATTTTTGACCTTGACAAAATTGTCAAGCTTTGTTCGCAATAAAAATGAGTGGTATGGCATAATTCTAGATACAATGTGTACTGTGTCCTAAAAACTGTGGCGTTTCCTATCTCTTATCCAAATTCAGTTCTCTGTGGAATAACCGGCATTCTCCTGCAGTGTCCACCATTAATAAGTCAATTGATACTACGTTTAATTACTCTGTTAAGTATAGGAAGAATCTGTTTCTCAATAACAATACCAATGTGTGGCAGCTGCTGGCAAATGCTGACTCCTTACTAGTGATCGCTGTATAGAGTTACAGGACTGCCCAGTATATCATATTGCTAATTTAAAGCAATAAATTTCCTCATCCAATGGCACTGAGACACATACAGGAAATTGTGCCAGTTATACCTCATGTTATTAGCTCTTATCCTTCTACAACAATTTGCTAAAATAATTGCCTCAGCTACAATGACCTTGTTATGTGATGGCTTTTGACTGTAAGATGTGCAACAATTTATTTGTTACCGAGGCTTTCTTGCTTAAATTAGCATTATTTCTTAAAAACAAGCAGCCCTGACTTCTCCATTTAGCAGTAGCGCAGATAGAAATTGTTTATGCTGTGTTTGCTCTTTGCTATTATTTCAAGCTGCGCTTTTTATTTTCTTTTGGCAGATGATAACTAATGATAGACTAGCAAGTAAACAGCAGCTTTCATGGACTGATTCTTGAATATCTCGTCTGCTTCCATAGCAATGGCTATTTTTAACATCAATTCTAGAGTGCAATTTATAATGAGAAATCTTTTAATAAAGTGTGCAGTCTCACAAGCTGTACAATTTTAACAGTACAAATACACGCATTTCAGTGTTCCCCCACGTCCCCATTTTTGTGACTCTAGCTCAGGCCTCTAAACTTAGGGAGTGTTTTAGCAGCACTTGCATAAATGCCTGTGGAAGCAAGCCCTTAGGTGGCCCTTTTCTGTGCCATATGCTTTTGAGTACCATATGCTTCTTCCCTTTATTCCAGAGACCGCTGTTTCCTCTTGTTGAACACTCTTCTTTTCTTTTGGATGATCCCATTTTTTGCATACAAATCCATTATTTGGGTACAGCAATAATTTGATCTGTTAGGTTCCGTCAAGGTTCCTCCCGCCCTCTGAACTCTAGGGTACAGATGTGGGGACCTGCATGAAAAACCTCCTAAGCTTCTCTTTACCAGCTTAGGTCAAAACTTCCCCAAGGTACAAAATATTCCACCCTTTCTCCTTGGATTGGCCGCTACCACCACCAAACTAATACTGGTTACTGGGGAAGAGCTGTTTGGACATGTCTTTTCCCCGAAAATACTTCCCAGAACCTTGCACCCCACTTCCTGGACAAGGGTTGGTAAAAAGCCTCACCAATTTGCATAGGTGACCACAGACCCAAACCCTTGGATCTGAGAACAATGAAAAAGCATTCAGTTTTCTTACAAGAAGACTTTTAATAAAAATAGAAGTAAATAGAAATAAAGAAATCCCCCCTGTAAAATCAGGATGGTAGATACCTTACAGGGTAATTAGATTCAAAACATAGAGAACCCCTCTAGGCAAAACCTTAAGTTACAAAAAAGATACACAGACAGAAATAGTTATTCTATTCAGCACCGTTCTTTTCTCAGCCATTTAAAGAAATCATAATCTAACACGTACCTAGCTAGATTACTTACTAAAAGTTCTAAGACTCCATTCCTGGTCTATCCCCGGCAAAGACAGAATATAGATAGACACACAGACCCTTTGTTTCTCTCCCTCCTCCCAGCTTTTGAAAGTATCTTGTCTCCTCATTGGTCATTTTGGTCAGGTGCCAGCGAGGTTACCTTTAGCTTCTTAACCCTTTGCAGGTGAGAGGAGCTTTCCCCTGGCCAGGAGGGATTTCAAAGGGGTTTACCCTTCCCTTTATATTTATGACAGGTTCCTTCTCATGCCAGCAGTCTATTTCATGCTGTTTCCCCTCACTATATCTGCTTGTAAGAAACTGTGGACTCCACAGCTGCGGATTCAGTTTTTGCTGTTTTCACTCTTCATGTCAGTTTCATTGTTGATTTCCAGGCCTATTTCATCAAAGTCCTCATGAGTTTCTTCTAATGAATAAGAGAAATGTTCATTTGAGCCCCTTAGTTTTCTTGTCTTCATTTTAGATATTTCTCATCATCAGTCCTAATCAGAGAGGAATTATTTAAGCTCAGTACCAATGTGGACACAAGAACAAATGGATATAAACTGGCCACAAGGAAGTTTAGACTTGAAATTAGACGAAGGTTTCTAACCATCAGGGGAGTGAAGTTTTGGAATAGCCTTCCAAGGGAAGCAGTGGGGGCAAGAGATCTATCTGGCTTTAAGATTAAACTCGATAAGTTTATGGAGGAGATAGTATGATTGGATAACATAGTTTTGCTAATTAAATATTCATGGTAAATAGGCCCAATGGCCTGTGATGGGATATTAGATGGGGTGGGATCTGAGTTACCCAGGAAAGAATTTTCTGTAGAATCTGGCTGGTGAATCTTGCCCATATGCTCAGGGTTTAGCTGATCACCATATTTGGGGGCGGGAAGGAATTTTCCTCCAGGGCAGATTGGAAGAGGCCCTGGGGGTTTTTCGTCTTCCTCTGTAGCATGGGGCAGGGGTCAGTTGCTGGAGGATTCTCTGCTCCTTGAAGTCTTTAAACCACGATTTGAGGACTTCAATAGCTCAGACATAGGTGAGAGGTTTTTCGCAGGAGTGGGTGGGTGAAATTCTGTGGCCTGCGTTGTGCAGGAGGTCAGACTAGATGATCATAATGGTCCCTTCTGACCTTAGTATCTATGAATCAGTCTGTCTCCCCCATGCGTTTCTATCCCACACAAAGCCCTTGTTATCTGGTATAGTGTCTTGTGATTTCTGTTGTCAGCTGTCTTACTTTCTGGGCTGCTTTAAATATCTTATCTTTCTCTTTCTCCAGTAATTGTTTGTTTTCTCTCTCCATAATCTGTTGAGTCATTTTCTCAACTCCAGAAGGAATTCACTCTTCATTTTCAATCCGTATGTTCAACTTGGAAAAATTCTTCCTAACTACATCTATTGTTCCTGAACTTCACCTCAATTTTAGCTTTATGTGGCAGTTACTGCAACTCTAATCCACTGTAGACCCAACACACGTTACAGACATGACTCTTGACTAATTTGAGTTAATAGCAAGCTAATTACTATTTAACAGATTTGATTTTCTTCATTATTTGATCAGATCCATGTTAAATTATGCTGTCTTTATGAGGAAATGACTTTTGGCAATTACAAATATTTTCACTGTGCAGTAGTCAAATCATTTCGCTCTTTTCGATGTGGCCATGACTACTTTGCTTATGCTATTTCTTGTGTTTATTCCCAAACCCAATTTGGCAGATAGATTGCCTCTTTAGTCTTTGACGTCTCTAGTGTTACACTGAGGGATTCACAAAACTCTTCTTTTTGTCCACAAGAATGTTTTCAGACACATTACTATATGAGTGTAAATTGTGCCCATTTGCTGTTGATGTATATTTTTATATCCTTCCATCCATTGGCAGTATTCGCTGTAGAGAGGAGGTAAACTTAGTTTACCTATGTAATATTTTTATGTAATGAGACAATCCACTACACTGTATAGATTGTTCCTGTTAGAGTCCAACATCACATTAGTTAATTTGTTTTTGTGAAAGTGTTTACAGAAATATTCTCATGAAAACTTGAGTTCACAGAAAACAGTGAAAAGTCAAGCAGTCATTCCATAAGAATTTTTAGTAACACTTAACTCAGTGGCTGTGACTCCAAGGACACATCAAACCTTAGGTGATAACTATATTTTAATTTATTGTTTTGTGAAAATACTTTTTTGATGGACAGGAAATTGAAACTGATTGCACAGATGTTCATGTCAAAAATTTTAGATCACAGAAAACAAAGAATCAAATGTTGTGCTATCATTCCAGATTCTCCATTATGTGTAATACTTCTTATTAAATGAATTTTTATGTACACTGGTTGCACTTCCATAAAGTTTAACTACAATTTGCTATTTGTTTACCCTGGGACTAATCCTGAAGTCCTTACTTAACCTACAAGCAAGGAAACGTCTACTGAAGTTAGTTTGAAGCTGTGAATCATGTAGTGCATACCTGCATTTTTGGATGGCAGAATTTGACCTCAGATGGTCATTGCCCTTGTACTGTCATAAGCTAGTTTTCCAGTGTTTTGACGTCATTAAATTTAAAAGTGCCTCTGTGATTTCCTGCAGTGATTTCCTACAGATGTAAATGGAGTGTCATGTATTTACCTACTAATTGCACAGCACCATGGTCCCTTGTAAATACAAAACACAAACTACTGTTTTTGCATAAAGTAAGTAGGTTATAGTATACGTTGTCATTCATTAGTCACCTCTAATATTAATTACATATCCCAAGACAGTTCTGCTATGTTTTTCAAAGCATTTCACAGGCTTTTAAATGCACAGCTCCTGCTGAAGTCAACACTGCATGGCTAAAGTGCTATACATTTCTTTGGAAGAAAGTCCTATACATTTGTTTCTTTGCAAGAGCTATACTTCCAAAAGTATTAGAAAGGATTAGCAGTCATGGATTCATATATTCCAAGGCCAAAAGGGACCATTGTGGTCATCTAGTCTGACTTCCTGTATTACACAGGCCATGAAACTTCCCCAGAATAATTCCTAGAGCATGTTCCAATGTTTGTTTAACCTCACTGTCAAAAATGTGTGCATTATTTCCAATTTGAATTCGTTTAGCTTCAACTTTCAGGCACTGGACCATGTTATACCTTTCTCTGCTAGATTGAAGAGTCTCTTATTAAATATGTGTGCTCCAAATAGATACTGATAGCATGTAAACAAGCCACACCTTAATCTTCTCTTTGTTAAGCTAAATAGATTGAGCTCTTTGAATTTGTCCGAATGGGATCTAATCCTTTAATCATTCTTATAGCTCTTCGCTGACACCTCTCAAATTTATCAACATCCTTCTTGAACTATGGGCAGCAGAACTGGACATAATATTCCAGCACTGCTTGCACCAGTGCCAAATACAGTGTTTGACAGGTTCTGTTTTTCCAAAAACTGTGTTGATTTGCTTTAGTTACATTACCTCCCCCCTTTAATTGTTTATTAATCGAGTCCTTTATCAGCCACTCCATTATTTTGTCTGAGGTCGATGTCAGGCTGACAGGCCTGTAATTACTCAGGTACCCCTGTTTAACTTTTTTTTAAAATTGGTACAACCATTGCTTTTTTCCCCGTCTTCTGGAACTTCCCCAGTGCTCCAAGACTTATTGGAAATCAACAGTAATGGTCCAGTGAGCTTCTCATCCAGCTCTTTTTAAAATGCTTGGATGCAAGTTACCTGGACCGGCTGATTTAAAAATGTCTAACTTTAGTAGCTTGTTTCACTTTCTTCTGAGATACTAGTGGAATGGAAAGAGTGTTATTGCCATATGATGAGATTATATCTGTTTTTCCCCAGATACAAAACAGAAATATTTTATTGAATATTCTGCCTTTTCTGCTTTATTATTGATAATTCTACCATTTCCATCCAGTAGTGGACGAATACCATTGTCAGGATTCTTTTGTTCCTAATCTATTTAAGAAAAATCCTCCTTTTTGTCCTTAACATTGCAGGCCATGATTTCTCCCTATGTCCCTTTGCTTCCCTTGGTCATTTTTCTACAATTCCTAACTTCTGATTTATAGTCATTACGATCAAATGTCCTTTTCTTCCCGTGTGTGTGTGTGTGTGTTATAGCTACTTTCTCTTCCCCTCTAACCCACTTTGCTTTTTAGCCAGTACAGCCTTCATCCTCAGTTGTGAGATTGCAGCTCTTTTGGGCATCTAATACGGGGTTATTAAACTGATTCCCAATTATTATTCACATTTCTGATAAATTTCTTCCTTCCAGCTGATTTGACTCATCATTTTTTTCAGCTTTTTGAAATTGGCCTATTAACAGACAAAATATATATAATAAAATTACTGATCTGGACTTTATTCTGCTTACACGTTATAAATGTGTTCAAATTCATGATCACATGTGCCTAAGCTATTGTTAATTTTTAGTTCTGTGATCAGTTCCTTTTTATGTGTTAGGCCAAGTCTACTAAATAATTCTCCTATGTTGGCTGCAATGCTTTTTGAGTTAGAAAATTGTCATTTATAATGTTTAGAAATTCCAAGGAGATCTTAGTACTGTCAGCATGAGACTTCCAATATGTGTCACTCAGAAAGAAGTCTTCCATGATCATGCAGTTCCCCCACCCCTGCACATTATAGATGGCTGCAGCCCCTCATTCTGTTCTCTAATGTGATTTGGTGGTCTCAAGCAGACACACATACAACATCTTGTGCTTTATCTGTTACATGTTGATCCATAAGCATCCAAAATAATTTTCTTCTGAATTCAGTTATTTGGAATCAGGTAATGCCATTTTTAACAGAGTGCCACTCCCTCTCCCCTTCTGCCTTGATTCTTCCAAAATAGGTTATAACCACTGATTTTAACATTCCAATCATGGGAATCATCCTATGAGGTTTCAGTAATACCAGCTAGGTGGAATTTATGCTCATAAATGAGCAGTTCCATTTCCTCCTCTTTGTTACCCAATCCCCTAGCATTGGTGCATAGGCAATTCAAAAATTTCTTCTCTTCGTGTCCTTTGGTGCTTTGATTAATTTTGTTCTCAACATCTTAATTCGGTGCTAAGGGGGTGCTCTTATCTTATGTCTTTTTACCCTCCCATTTTGCTAACAGTTCAGTCTCTTCTGACTACTGTAGCCAGCCAGTCACTGAGGAGGTTGGTCCCCCTTCTGGTCAGGCAGAGGCCTTCCAAACTATACAATGCCCTCTCTCCCCATAGAAGGTGGACCAATGTTGCACAAAGCCCAAACCCTATACTTATCTAGTCATTAGTTCACGTCCACAATCTTCTGCTGTTTGTCTTCCTTCACTTGTGGAACATGAAGGATCTCAGAGAAGATTGCTTGGACATTCTCCTTCAGCATGTTTTCAAGCTCCCTGTAGTCCTCTAATATTTGTGAGAGAACCTGTGATGTAATGTCATTAGTGCCAATATGAATGATCATCAATGGATCCTTGCCTGTCAACTTCAGAAGTCCATCCAATTATCTGTATTCCTTGGACAGTTGAAGAACTCCTTGCAGGCAAGCTTGATTTTCTTACATATTGGGATGAACTGCCATCCACATGTACGTGTGATTCATCTCTCCATTCCCTTGGACCTGCTGGATCTTGAGACGAATCTTCCAAAATTTCCATGTTGAGGATCTGTATCGATTTGAAATTTCTAGCTGTGTAGAATTCTTCCTGGTACTCTTCTTTCTCTCATAGCCTGGCTATCCTCTTCTGTCTCCAGCTATGAAGAATGCTGCCATGACCTCTTGCCTCTGGTGGTTACAAACCACAAGGCCTTCTCTCTGACTTTCTCTCTTGGAACCTTTGGTGGTGAGCTCCATTCTTCCTTGAACATGGCATACAGGTGCTTCCCAAACCTTTCTGCTCAGTTTCTCTTATTTTCAGTAAGCTCTCTTTGACCATTTGAGCCATAATGTTTTTCCTCCAGCACAGTCAACTACTTGCACTTCATGCACTTTCTCCAGAATTGCCAGAAGGCTAGACCAAGTTCCCTATCTGATTTCTAACAATTCTGAGGGGTCAGGTCACTAAAAGTGAGTTATTTCCTGCTTGGAGATGAAAGCTACAAATTAACCTTGTCTACTTTTACTTAATAGCTTTCATTGACTGAACCTCTTGGAGTTCTAGCTTTGATGAGCCTCATGAATGATTGTTCACAAGTTTTGGATTTCACAAGATGGGTTTGTGACTTTGTAAATGTAAAGCTGTTAAAGAAACAGTATGTGGGGTATGTTTCCTCCTCTGGAAACCACTGTGCTTATCACTAATAGAAAACCATGTGTAAAGTTTCATTTCCCCTTCTGTTGTCCTAAGAAAGGAAAAATGGAGTTCCTGAAACTCATCCTTTGAGTACCACTCACCAAGCCCAACTCTCCCCAACAGATGAAAACTTTAAACCATCTTACTGCTGAGTCTTCTGGAGACAATGGTCAGTGCCCTATCCATTTAGCTTCTGTCACCTTTTGGGGACTCAGGTTGCCACCTCTGCTCCCACATAAGGGTACATCTACAATGCAGATGGAAGTGTGCTTCCCAGATTGGTTAGACAGATGTGCTAGCTTTGTTTGCGTTAGCACTCTAAAAATGGCAGCTGGTTGCTCAGGCTAGTCACACCAAGCATGTATCCAGAGGCTCCAGGTAGGTTTGTACTCAGACAGGTAGCTCAAGCAGCACCTGTTCTACCCCTGGATACACTGCAAGTTTAGTTAATGTGTTTCTGTCTACTGAGCTGGAAAGCATCTTCCTAGCTGCAGAGAAGACATATTCTTATGGTTGAACCAATATAAATGAGAGTTGATTTTGGTCATCCTGTAATTATAGAACTTGATTAAATGTCACAAAGTCTTGAACTTCTGGTCCAAGTTGGATGCCCCATTTGTGGGGTTTTGAGAGACTATGGATTGCAGACATTGTTACACTCCGATATCCTTTATGGGCCCAGTCCTACTTCCACTGATGTCAGTGTCAAATTTAATTTTCCACCAAGTGGTTGTCAAAGCTTCTTAATGGTGTGACCACTTTATAAGTTATTGAAGACGCTGATTTTATTTGGGGAGAAAATGACCTGAGAACAGTAGAATGTATGTTTCCTTAAAATTCCTGCTGATTGAATTGTAATGGCCTCCTGTATGATAGGAGGTGCATTTTTTTTTTTTTTTTGCTGTGAACCAGACTGCACATATGGTCTCTACCTATGAGATGTGATTGTTTATGGTAAATTTGCCTTCTAAATTTTCCCCTGCTGTTCTGTATGAAAAGTTGTGCCACTAATAATAATAGTAATAATAATAATATTCAGAAGTCATCCACCACAACTGCAATATGAATAACAAATGGCTAGTGAGTCTTTTCTCCATAATTCTGTATCATATGGAACAGCAGGTTCTCATTAGCTGTCCACTCCTGCTGAAAATTGATTTATTCCCTGAAGGTCAGAGCTGCTGACTAAAACTATGGTCAATGTTATATTTAAAAAAAAAAAACCCTCCCTCCCCTTTTTTCACCGAGTGTTTCAAAAATATTCTTATTAGAGCCACACTGAACTTGTTCATACCTCTTGCAAGCTCAAGAACTTTTGATTATGGCCCCAAGTTTTAAAGTTTTCTGTTATTCACCTTGTAGGTGCACCTATATCCTGGGGGACATGAATAAATATCATCCATTAGATTTGCCGTAAAGAGTCTCTAGAAAACATTCACATTTGATTCTCTAAGCTGCAAGTGTTACAATTTTGAGGGATTCAAAGAGCTCCTGAAATGACAAGTAATTGTCTAATTAAGGACAAGATAATCAGATCATGATCTTCTTCCAAAGAGGTTTTGGAGGAACATGAAGCAAGAGAGATTGGAACATAACTTATTGCCTTCTAACTCCTCCTTTACATGGTAAAATACATAAGAACCTACAAAAGTGTGAACACCAGTGACAACACCTTGATTAAAAACATGTGTGGTGGAAACACTCGCTAATCAAAAAGCAGGGAATTTATTTTAAAATTTCAGTTTTTATTCCTTTTCTGGAAAAGTTAACTCTCCAGGAGTCAAACCCACACTTTTTTTTGTGTGTGTTAAATAATGTGCTTTTAATGATGAGCAAAAAATGTACCCAAAAATGTACTTTACATTTCCTTTTTTTTCCTATGATAATTAAAATATTACGTAGAAAAAAATCAGAGCAATAATGTGAACAGTGTGATACGAAAAGTTGCTGTGATGGAGGATATTCAGACAAGTCTTCAAATAATCAAAAGGACATGATAGGTAATTTGGGTTGGTCACAGAAATTACAGCTGATAGTTTGAGAATGCTGGGACACTGTCCTAATTATAACATTACATATATTTCTCTTTGCTTATTCCCCCTATGTATGTAGAGCTGCCAAAGTAGTGAAACACTAGTATGGCAATGGGTAAAAGGATTAAGAGCTAACACTTTTACTTGTGAAATAAAATGGGGGGGCTACCTATAAAAGTAACATAATTTTAGGCATTGATATTGACATCTGGGTTGAATTATACACACACATATATGACACACCAATTTCTCATAAAAACCTCTGTGGATGACCTCTTGAATTACTGTAAAAGTGAGAATTCTGATATTCCTGTAAAGTGTTTTCAACAGTCTAATCTGGTCAATTGGTTTTTAAACAGAGAACCATCTTACTAAGAATGCTTACTCTTGGAAAAATGTTTAATGATAACAAGTCAATTTGATTCTGCTCTGGCTCATCCTGAGGATCCAGTTTTTCTGTTCTGTTGCCAAATATATCAGTCTTGAAAAGCATGATATTTGATTTCTGGTTGTAATATTCCTCAAGAGAAGGGATTAACGCACCTCTAATAAAAGAAGATGCTGTGTTCAGAATTTGAATCCTGTCTAGAACATCCATCAAATCATGGTGCCATTAGTACATTGTTTCAGTTTAACTTAATGTTTTGGCATCTTAAAGATGCTGGGTAAAATCTTGGCCTTATTGAAGCCAATAGGAGTTTTGCCATTGTGTTTCAGGGGCTAGGATTTAGCGCATGATGCAGAACACTTACGAAGGAGAGATACTGAGAAAAAGGCCTCCTTCATGCTGTAGATATGAAGAAAACAAAAGCACTATTATCAGGGAGACATGCTCAGTCTATAAACATCTGGACTGAGAGAGTCTTTCTATGGCTTCTTTTCTGTTCTTTATCCAGCAGCACATCAATGCCCAACATTTTAATCAAGACCTCTAGTTGACCGCTTGTAAAAATGTGCATGCATCTGACTTGCAGCTTTTGCATGAATTAAGGGTTGTGCACACAAGATGGATGAGTCAAATGTGGAGAATGGGTTGATGCCAGCTGAAAAAGTTACCAAAGCATCAGAGAAAACAAGAGTGAATAGAACAGGGAATGAGTATTAAGCAAACTAAACCCCACCAAAATGAATGTGAATACGTAACACCCAATCACAATGATTGTTATAGTTATTAATGTATCCATAACCTGACCTTCTTTCCCCCACATGAAAGGTGGTATTAAAGGTAGACTGAGGAGGATATAGAATTTGAGGTTGAAAAATATTTATTTTTAGAAGTTATCAGTTTTACTGTAAGATGTATGGAGGGAGAGAATTATTTTGATATATGCTTGGTCTGTTTCCAAACAGGCAGATCAACAGACCTTGTATGAAGTAAAGACAATTAAGATTAGCTGTAGTAGGAGATGGTCCCAGACAAATGTTTTGGACCTGAATTGCCCTGGACCTTTGAGAAAATTTGTATCTGGGTCCAGGTCTGAACCACCTTTACCTTCCGCAGTTAGCTGAACCAAATGCCCGGACCTTCCATAAGAGAGTGTGTGTGTGTGTGTGTGTGTTGCAAATGCATAATTAAAATAGTGAGGTGAATTGGCAGATCTCTGAAATTGTTTGCTTTTGTGGATTTAACCCACACTTTGTTCATATTAATGGCAGTAGAACTAGCATGGGATATTTCTATTGACAGGGACATGCATGTTGTAAAACAACTGATAATATAGCAGCTTCACAATGGAAAGAGAAGTTACTTAATTTACTGCAGAAATGTGCTACAATTTAGTGTTTTGATGCCAATGTACTGAATAATCTAATACATAGCAAGTACATGGGACATTTCAGTTCCCTTTAATACTCAGTCAAATTAGAGCTATTAAAATCATTTCTGTGTTGGATTATATTCAAGTTGCATTTTTCTTTTCCTACATTTACATTTCCACACAGTCTTGGGTTATGTCCTGTAATTGCTAAAATACTCTGAATCAAGTGGGATATGCGAAGCATGAACATCTGAAAATATTCAGGAGCTAAGATCACATTTTATCTAACATTTGAAAGTATGTCCAGAAATAGTGAAAGATTACTTTATAATTTTTTCAACATGAGTTCAGCAATTAAAATCTAATTCAGGTGCTGCTAGTAATCACTTTTTCACTCACATATACTTTTATATATACACACACGTATGTTCATTTGTATGTAGTCAACTATATATTAAAATTATGCAAGCTTTTCTGAGCTACAGATAATATTTGTCATGGTCATGGGATTAGTTGCATATATGACCTCTTTCTGGGCTCTGAGTGTACCCACCTCAGCTTTTGAGCTTTTAGCCCTTACCTGCTTTGGAGTGGAAAATCTCATGATTTTTCTACTCTTAGGCCACTTCGACACGAGAAACCTTGGCCACTACTGTAGTGTCCGTTAGGGAGTGTGATTTTTTTTTTTTAATAATACTATATTGGCAGACGTCCTGGTATAAGCTATTATACTGGCAAAATCACTGTTTTGACCTCATGGCTTATTTCATGTAGGGAAATAGTATAAGCTTACATAAGTTACATAAACAGTAGGAGGGTTTGCCAGCATGTATACTACGATATTTTAATATAATATGCAAGTCAAAATGAAATGTTTTGCCATGTCAGACTGAAATGTTTGAACATTCTCAAAATGAAATGATGCAACATTATCAAAACAAGACATTTCAAGTGTCCCAAACTGAAGTTTTTCAGAATTTTCATTTTGTGGGAAATGCCAACTTTCCTTTCCGATTCAGAACAACTTTTTTATTGAAATGTTGAAATTCCTTTGGAACAGACGTTCTGGTTTCTGACCAACTCTAATAGCTATCCCTGTACAGCTATCCCATCAAACTTTTCTAGACTGGGACCTAGGTACACTACGCTGTGTATGCCAGATTACAGGACCACCTCAGTCTGGGCATCCACTTCAGGAACTTGTTACTAGTGATATTGACCAAGAGCCTTCTTAAAACAATACTTTATTTACTTGTTGGAACAAAGTATTAGAGAAGAGGGATAGCTCAGTGGTTTGAGCATTGGCCTGCTAAACCCAGAGTTGTGAGTTCAATCCTTGAGGGGGCCATTTGGGATCTGAGGCAAAAATTGGGGATTGGTCCTGCTTTGAGCAGGGGGTTGGACTAGATGACCTCCTGAGCTCCCTTCCAACCCTGATATCCTATGATTCTAAGAAAGATTTAAAAACAACAAACTGTTACACATATATTTAGTCTTCCCTAAACTTATACTTCACTGCAAGCTGAATTAGATGACTTTCCTTTTCAGTTATGGAACACAGCCAGCTAGCCCAGATACCCTGAGAGACCCACAAGAGGATGTGCACACTGAAATTAGACATCCACAACTGGCTTGTGCCAGGTGACTTGGGCTCATGGAGTTCGGGCTAAACGGCTATAGATTATAGAATCATAGAATATCAGGGTTGGAAGGGACCTCAGGAGGTCATCTAGTCCAACCACCTGCTCAAAGCAGGACCAATCCCCAATTAAATCATCCCAGCCAGGGCTTTGTCAAGCCTGTCCTTAAAAACTTCTAAGGAAGGAGATTCTACCACCTCCCTAGGTAACGCATTCCAGTGTTTCACCACCCTCCTAGTGAAAAAGTTTTTCCTAATATCCAACCTAAACCTCCCCCACTGCAACTTGAGACCATTACTCCTTGTCCTGTCCTCTTCTACCACTGAGAATAGTCTAGAACCATCCTCTCTGGAACCACCTCTCAGGTAGTTGAAAGCAGCTATCAAATCCCCCCTCATTCTTCTCTTCTGCAGACTAAACAATCCCAGTTCCCTCAGCCTCTCCTCATAAGTCATGTGTTCCAGACCCCTAATCATTTTTGTTGCCCTTTGCTGGACTCTCTAAGTTATCCACATCCTTCTTGTAGTGTGGGGCCCAAAACTGGACACAGTACTCCAGATGAGGCCTCACCAATGCTGAATAGAGGGGGACAATCACGTCCCTCGATCTGCTCACCATGCCTCTACTTATACATCCCAAAATGCCATTGGCCTTCTTGGCAACAAGGGCACACTGCTGACTCATATCCAGCTTCTCGTCCACTGTCACCCCTAGGTCCTTTTCCGCAGAACTGCTGCCTAGCCATTCGGTCCCTAGTCTGTAGCGGTGCATTGGATTCTTCCGTCCTAAGTGCAGGACCCTGCACTTGTCCTTATTGAACCTCATCAGATTTCTTTTGGCCCAATCCTCCAATTTGTCTAGGTCCCTCTGTATCCTATCCCTGCCCTCCAGCGTATCTACCACTCCTCCGAGTTTAGGATCATCCGCAAATTTGCTGAGAGTGCAATCCACACCATCCTCCAGATCATTTATGAAGATATTGAACAAAACCGGCCCCAGGACCGACCCCTGGTGCACTCCTCTTGACACCAGCTGTCAACTAGACATGGAGCCATTGATCACTACCCATTGAGCCCGACAATCTAGCCAACTTTCTACCCACCTTATAGTGCATTCATCCAGCCCATGCTTCTTTAACTTGCTGACAAGAATACTGTGGGAGACCATGTCAAAAGCTTTGCTAAAGCCAAGATGTTAGGGGTTGAGCTGGACCCCAGGCTTTAGGACTCTGTGAGGTGAGAGAGTCCTAAAGATCCTGAGCTGGAATGTCTACACCACAGTTGGCCAGCCCTCTTAGCCCACGTCTCGCAAGCCCGAGTCAGCTGGCCTGAGCCAGCTGTGGGTTTTTAATTGCAATGTAGACATACCCTCAGTCTTAGTCTCTCTTTTTCTCAGGGAAGCTAGGTTTTAGAAAGCCTGTATTTTCAAATACCATATTGCTCAGTAGTTTCTTTGTTGTGAGCCCCAGGTGTGAAATCTACTGATACTGGAGACTGTTTTACCCTGGCTTGCTCAGAGGGAGCATCCAGCAGAATCTATTTAGGAGAATGTTCCAAAGATTTGGCTGCTCTGTTGTACGGGTAGTGAGACCTGTTCATTCTCAGTGGGTTGTAATCACTGGTCTGAAGGCTGACTTACCTCCTTGGGTCAGGGTGATAGAACAATCTAATCTCCTTTCTTAGTCTAACACAGCATCTTAGAAGTCAACCACATAAATGATTTTGTGATACAGACTGAAATATGCAATTGACACAGATATGTGTGGTCAAATATCATTATAGTGCTGTTGCATGCTTGCACAGTGAATGCCAGCCTGGGCAGCATGGCTGTTTCAATTTGGAGGGCTTTGCTTAAATCTTTTCTTTTTCAGTTCAGATGAGTTTGTATCTGCCATGTTAAGCTCTGAACCGCAAACTCAAAGCAAAACTACTTTACTCCTTGAGTTGCCCCTGGTTTCAAAGTGAAACTATTCATTGTAGTAGGTTAGCAAACCTTTCAACAAATCAAAGCTAATTTGGTGTGGTTTGGGATTTTGTAAGGAATAGCCATACAACTCTGCTAGTTTCTCCTTCAGCATTGGTCACAGAAGGCTAGGTTTGTAATGAGTAAAACCAGGGGATTTTTTTTTATTTTGGCATCACTGTAATTTAGGAAATTAATCTGAAAGTTGCATGCGTGAGTACTCTCAGAAAACAAATGTCAAACTCAGATGCATGAGTATCAGTTGTTTGTACACTTATCCAGTAACAAAACAGAATCATCTGACTTTGACCAATCACAATGATGGAACACAGTTCTAAGAGAGAATATGAGAGACTTGTAGAGAACTGTTTATGATCCATCCACAGGGACTATATACATAAATGTTAAAAGAATTCTCAAGTACTTTTGAATCATAAAGAAGTCTGGAGAAATTGCAAACTTCCTCTAGATATTTCATCAGCAGGAAAAGTCAAATTAATCAAATAATGATTCACAGTGAATTATTTGTTCAGCTGTAATAACTACTTATTCCAAGAATTTTCCTAATTTAGTTTTATTAGTTGCAATTGCTCCACAGTCCGCCTGCTCACAATTTATCTTGGAGGGATGTATATAATGGTTCCATTTCTCAGTAATGACTATAAAAGAAAAGAGTCATCCAATTTATTCCTTGTTACCTCTTTCTTTTAAATTTTAAAATTAAAAATGCACTATCCAAGGGCCAAACTGGCCAGCATTGCTAAAAAGAGCAGGGATACTAAAAGATGCATGCCCAGTGCAAAGAATCCCATTGGTCATGCAGGATTCCAACTAAATCTGACATCGAACACTGCTCATGGAGGCAGGGGAAGAGGAAGAGTGTGCACAAAGTAGTGAAGAAAGTTTGCCTTTCTTCACAGTGTTTTTTTGAATGATAGGTCTGGATCTTCTCCTGGTGTTTTAAATGCTCTCTTTCCCACAAGGTGTCTGTGCAAGAGGCAAGCTCTAACCCTAGGGTTTGAAGTATTAAATTAGGGTCAGATTGGGTGACAACTTGTTCTAGAAGTACTCCAATGGATTATTCCAATGGGACAACTTGTGGAGTAAAATACTATTTGGTACAAGTAAGAATATTAGAATCTGGCCCTGAATGACATACAGTAAAGGTTTCTTGCTGTCTAGCCAGTTGTGGGAAGGTTGACTAATGGGACTAATCCGAACAATAATTTATGACATTTCTGGATGACCGTATTAGTGCACAGAAAATATTTAGTTATTTACAAAATGTAAAACATTTACATCATGTCTGTATCAAAATTATACTGGAGGCTTTTGTGGAAGAGCAATTTAAACACATTATATATACATATTTCATGTTTTTGGACACTTTTTCAACTTTTCTTTGAAAAATCCTTTGTCTCTCATTTCTTTTCAGTGTCTTGTTTAATAAGTCAAGAAATCTCTGGCTTCTGAGCTTTTTGAGTTCACAGTTCCCCAAGAGAATGTGTGCTTATGAGCTGCAACAGATTTCCCAAGTTTTGGAAGGAAATATAATACATTCTCTCACAGCTGTTGTGCGAAGTGCTTCAAGTTTGGTGGTGGTGGCTTGGAAGCTAGTTTGAATTAAGTCCAAACCACCTGGGCTTGTTTTTGTCCAAATACTACCTCTTAACATAACTTTAAATTGAATTTGAGTTATCTGATATTGGAAACTGGAAACTTGAGTAAATCCAGTTACTATGGCAATTTTTATTCTGGATGCACGTAAGTGTATTAATTCTCAGTAGGTGAGAGAGACTACAGTATGGGAAAGGATTCAGATTTCAAAATTCTGCAACCCCTCCCATCATGTACTTGATGATCTGGAAATGTATGTGTAGTTTAAAGTACTCTTCCATAAATTAGGAAATTGGGGGTTTCTTCCCAACTTCTCCATGTTTAAGAAGTATTCAAATGAATTGAAACTCAAAATTCCTTTCCATAATTCTCTGGTACTGAATTTCTTTCAGTAAACTGGAATTCTGTTAGTCTTCCTGCTTCCACTAATATACAGTATGTTTAAGCACATCAGAAGAATATTTGATTGGGGTGATAGTTTGAGGGGGAAAAAGCTATCTCCAGCGCCATGGACATGATTTTCAAATTGAGTGATTTTGGGTCCCCAAATTGGCATATGTTAAAGGGGCCTGATTTTCAGAGAGTATATGCTCAGCATTTAAAAAAAAAACGCATGGCTCTTTAAGGTAACTCAGGTTGGATGCCACAAAACAAAGGATCTAAAATCAATATAATAGATTGCCTTAGCATGGTTCTCTCTCTTTCCCTTTGTCTTTCTATCTTTCTTGAAGATCCCCTCTATCAGTTTCTTTCTTCTTTTCTGGATCGTCTCAAGTTTTCTAAACTTCCACCTTATGGGAAATTAGAAAATGTTTACAATGCTATTTAGTTAAAAAAAGCTTTGCTTTATCAGTTTTTCATTTCAGAGACTTAGCCTTGGTCTACACTAGGTGTTGAGGTCGAATTTAGCAGCGTTAAATCGATTTAACCCTGCACCCGTCCACATGACGAAGCCCTTTTTTCGACTTAAAGGGCTCTTAAAATCAATTTCCTTACTCCACCCCTGACAAGGGGATTAGTGCTGAAATCAGCCTTGCTGGGTCGAATTTGGGGTACTGTGGACACAATTAGACAGTATTGGCCTCCAGGAGCTATCCCAGAGTGCTCCATTGTGACTGCTCTGGACAGCACTCTCAACTCAGAGGCACTGGCCAGGTAGACAGGAAAAGGCCTGTGAACTTTTGAATTTCAATTTCCTGTTTGGCCAGCGTGGCAAGCTGCAGGTAACCATGCAGAGCTCATGAGCAGAGGTGACCATGCAGAGCTCATCAGCAGAGGTGACCATGATGGAGTCCCAGAATCGCAAAAGAGCTCCAGCATGGACCGAACAGGAGGTACGGGATCTGATTGCTGTATGGGGAAAGGAATCCGTGCTATCAGAACTCCGTTCCAGTTTTCGAAATGCCGAAACATTTGTCAGAATCTCCCAGGGCATGAAGGACAGAGGCCATAACAGGGACCTGAAGCAGTGCCGCGTGAAACTTAAGGAGCTGAGGCAAGCCTACCAGAAAACCAGAGAGGCAAACGGCCGCTCCGGGTCAGAGCCCAAAACGTGCCGCTTCTATGATGAGCTGCATGCCATTTTAGGGGGTTCAGCCACCACTACCCCAGTGTGTTGTTTGACTCCTTCAATAGAGATGGAGGCAACATGGAAGCAGGTTTTGGGGATGAGGAAGATGATGATGATGATGAGGTTGTAGATAGCTCACAGCAAGCAAGCGGAGAAACCGGTTTTCCCGACAGCCAGGAACTGTTTCTCACCCTGGACCTGGAGCCAGTACCCCCCGAACCCACCCATGGCTGGCTTCCGGACCCGCCAGGCGGAGAAGGGACCTCTGGTGAGTGTACCTTTTAAAATACTATACATGGTTTAAAAGCAAGCATGTTTAATGATTAATTTGCCCTGGCATTCGCGGCTTTCCTGGATGTACTCCCAAAGCCTTTGCAAAAGGTTTCTGGGGAGGGCAGCCTTATTCTGTCCACCATGGTAGGACACTTTACCACTCCAGGCCAGTAGCACGTACTGGGGAATCATTGTAGAATAAAGTATTGCAGTGTATGTCTGCTGGCATTCAAACAACATCCGTTCTTTATCTTTCTGTGTTATCCTCAGGAGAGTGATAACATTCATGGTCACCTGGTTGAAATAGGGTGCTTTTCTTAAGGGAACATTCAGAGGTGCCCATTCTTGCTGGGCTGTTTGCCTGTAGCTGAACAGAAATGTTCCCCGCTGTTAGCCACGGGGAGGGATGAGGGGCTAGCCACGCGGTGGGGGGAGGCAAAATGCGACCTTGGCACGAAAGCACATGTGTTGTGTATGCAAGGTTTACCGTGAAAGAGTGTACCCATTGTTCTATAAAATGTGTCTTTTTAAATACCACTGTCCCTTTTTTTTTCCTCCACCAGCTGCATGTGTTTCAAGGATCACAGGATCTTCTCCTTCCCAGAGGCTGGTGAAGATTAGAAGGCGAAAAAAACGCACTCGCAATGAATTGTTCTCTGAGCTCATGCTGTCCTCCCACACTGACAGAGCACAGATGAATACGTGGAGGCAGACAATGCCAGAGTGCAGGAAAGCACAAAATGACCGGGAGGAGAGGTGGCGGGCTGAAGAGAGTAAGTGGCGGGCTGAAGAGAGGGCTGAAGCTGAAAGGTGGCAGCAGCATGATAAGAGGGGGCAGGATTCAATGCTGAGGCTGCTGGAGGATCAAACTCATACTCTCCAGCATATAGTTGAGGTGCAGGAAAGGCAGCTGTAGCACAGACCACCACTACAGCCTCTGTGTAACCAACCACCCTCCTCCCCAAGTTCCATAGCCTCCTCACCCAGACGCCCAAGAATGTGGTGAGGGGGGGCCTCTGGACACCCAGGCACTCCACCCCAGGGGATTGCCCAAGCAACAGAAGCATTATTGGCATTCAATACGTTTTAAACTTTTAAAGTGCTGTGTGGCCTTGTCCTTCCCTCCTCCACCACCCCTCCTGGTGCTTCTCTTCTCCACCACCCCTCCTGGACTACCTTGGTAGTTATCCCCCCTATTTGTGTGATGAATGAATAAAGAATGCATGAATGTGAAGCAACAATGACTTTACTGCCTCTGCAAGCGGTGATTGAAGGGAGGAGGGAAGGGTGGTTAGCTTACAGGGAAGTAGAGTGAACCAAGGGGCGGGGGGTTTCATCAAAGAGAAACAAACTGAACTTTCACACCGTAGCCTGGCCAGTCATGAAACTGGTTTTCAAAGCTTCTCTGATGCACTCCACGCCCTCCTGTGCTCTTCTAACCACCCTGGTGTCTGGCTGTGCGTAACAGCAGCCAGGCGATTTGCCTCAACCTCCCACCCCGCCATAAATCGTCTCTCCCTTACTCTCACAGATATTGTGGAGCACACAGCAAGCAGTAATAACAGTGGGAATATTGGTTTTGCTGAGGTCTAACCGAGTCAGTAAACTGCGCCAGTGTGCTTTTAAATGTCCAAATGCGCATTCTACCACCATTCTGCACTTGCTCAGCCTGTAGTTGAACAGCTCCTGACTACTGTCCAGGCTGCCTGTGTATGGCTTCATGAGCCATGGCATTAAGGGGTAGGCTGGGTCCCCAAGGAAAACTATAGGCATTTCAACATCCCCAACGGTTATTTTCTGGTCTGGGAATAAAGTCCCTTCCTGCAGCTTTTGAAACAGACCAGAGTTCCTGAAGATGTGAGCGTCATGTACCTTTTCCGGCCATCCCACGCTGATGTTGGTGAAACATCCCTTGTGATCCACCAGTGCTTGCAGCACTATTGGAAAAGTACCCCTTGCGGTTTATGTACTCGCTGGCTTGGTGCTCCAGTGCCAAGATAGGGATATGGGTTCCGTCTATGGCCCCACCAAAGTTAGGGAATCCCATTGCAGCAAAGCCATCCAATATGACCTGCACATTTCCCAGGGTCACTACCATTGATATCAGCAGATCTTTGATTGCGTTGGCTACTTGCATCACAGCAACCCCTACAGTAGATTTGCCCACTCCAAATTGATTCCCGACTGACCGGTAGCTGTCTGGCGTTGCAAGGTTCCACAGACTATTGCCACTCGCTTCTCAACTGTGAGGGCTGCTCTCATCTTGGTATTCTTGCGCCTCAGGGCAGGGGAAAGCAAGTCACAACGTTCCATGAAAGTGCCCTTACGCATGCGAAAGTTTCGCAGCCACTGGGAATCGTCCCAGACCTGCAACACTATGCGGTCCCACCAGTCTGTGCTTGTTTCCTGAGCCCAGAATCACCGTTCCACCACATGAACCTGCCCCATTAGCACCATGATGCCCACATTGCCATGGCCCATGCTTTGAGAGAAGTCTGTGTCCGTGTCCTCATCACTCTCGTCATTGTGCTGATGTCTCCTACTAGCCCGGGTTCTCTTTGCCAGGTTCTGGAGCTGCATATACTGCTGGATAATGCGTGTGGTGTTTAATGTGCTCCTAATAGCCAAAGTGATCTGAGCGGGCTCCTTGGCGTCTGCACAGAAAAAAGGCGTGGAACGATTGTCTGCCATTGCTCTGACGGAGGGAGGGGTGACTGATGACATGGCTTACAGGGAATTAAAATCAAGGAAGGAGGTGGCTTTGCAAGAAACAGAATGGCCCCCTCAAGGATAGAACTCAAAACTGGGTTTAGCAGGCCGTTGATTTCACGGATGGAGGGAGGAGAAAATGAATACAAAACAAATCTGGTCTATTTCTTGTTTTGATCCACTTATTTCTTGTTTTGATCCACTTCCTCTCTTGCTGGCAGCAGACTGTGCAGTATGACCGCTAGCCATCGTCATCTCCTGGGTGCTCGGCAGAAGATGGTGCAGTATGACTGCTGGCCATCGTCTTCTGCTGGCTGCAGATTAAAAGACAGTGCACTGCCGGTAGGACTGAATCGCCATGAGTCATTAAAAGGGAAATGACTTGGCTGAATCATTCCCATGTTTGCCCAGGCGCCCCTGACCTCATCTACGTCGGTTAAAAGAGCACCCTGGACTACGTCGACGACGGCTACCAGTCATACTGCACTGTCTGCTGCCAAAAGGCAATAAACTGTTGCTGTGTAGCAATGCAGTACCGCGTCTGCCAGCACCCAGGAGACATACGGTGACAGTTAGCTGAGCGGGCTCCATGCTTGCTGTGGTATGGCGTCTGCACAGGTAACTCAAGAAAAAAGGCACAAAACGATTGTCTGCCCTTGCTTTCACGGAACGAGGGAGAGAAGGGGGGCCTGACGATATGTACCCAGAACCATGTGCGACAATGTTTTAGCCCCATCAGGCACTGGGATTTCTCCCCAGAATTCAAATGAGCGGCAGAGACTGCGGGAACTGTGGGATAGCTACTCACAGTGCAATGCTCCAGAAGTCGATGGTTGCCTCGGTACTGTGGACACGCTCTGCCGACTACATGCACTTAGAGCATTTGTGTGGGGACACACACAATCGACTGTATAAAAAAGCTTTCTACAAAACCGACTTCTATAAATTAGACCTAATTTCGTAGTGTAGACATACCCTTAGTTGGATCTTTGAAATAATTATCCAGTGATGCCAAAGAGAGACTAGGTAGAGTCTCCCACTGTTAAATTCTAGAACTTGGGGACAGCTGTTTCAATTGACCAATTCTTTTTCAGATATCCTTTTGTACAACTTGTACAATTCATTTTTAAAGTTTCTAATTTATGATATGTTCACATATAATACTTGAGCCTATATTCATTCTCTTAAGAAGACTATGAGATATCTTATGGATGTTAGAAAAAGTGTGATGGTTACTGTACCAAAGACAGAAACTGGAGGCATCTAGTCAGGCAGAACCTCCATTTGAAGCTTGTAGGCCAGTACAGAAGGGGGAACGCCCTAGACCCATCCCAGCTTTGGAACATCTAGTAATATTGACAGTGTTTTGATTCCTCTGATCCTTGCACTCAAAGAGAACAAGCACCAGAATTCTGGCTGTCTCTTGCACCTGTGTAGAGGATGGTATGAAGAAGAAGAAAAGGGTCTCCTAGTTAAGGCACTAGACTGGACTCTTGAGCTCCGAGTTAAATTTTTGGCTCTGTCAATGTGTTATTGTGTGACCTAGCACAAATTGCTTAATTTCTCTGTGCCTTAGTTTACTATTTATAAAAGGATGATAATACTATAATTTCTCTATTTGTACTTCCTTTATTTTGCCTTTTGTCTCTTGTTGATGTAGATGATAAAGTGTGAAGAGCGGGAACTCTCTCATCATATTTATGTACACTGCCTAGCAAAATGAGATCCCAGGCTTTATTGAAGCCTGCAGTGTCTACTGTAAAACAACTTTGTGTGTGTATGTGTGTGTGTGTAACATCAAGCTTTTGCTGCCTAAACTGAATGTAATGCAGAAAATAAACAGTGTGTAAATGGTGAAAAGTAAATTATATCCCTCCCACCCGTCCTTTTTCTAATAAACTTCTGTGTTAGTGCCTAAGGTGAGGAAATTGATTTTTAATATATGATTTTTATCTTGACAGTGGCCCTTTAATTATTACCTTTAAAAAGTACATTCTTGATGGTTTATTGGTGGTTTGAGAAATACTCCTTAGAAGCTATTTAATAAAGTTATTAAAATGACCATACTTTTTCATACCTCATTCTGATTAGAAGTCAGTTAGCTGCTGCTGCTGCACTGCATACAGTGTGTATTTTTGTGTTTCTGCATCACTGGTGAATGGGCTATGCAATGATGGATGTCCTTCCCCCACCCTCTCAGCTTTTGAAAGAATTGGCCATCAATCATAACATGTCGTCTTTCCAGTTGTAATCCCAAGTAAATGTGTTTCCTTCATTTATTTGAAGGCCATTATTCCCTCATTTTAAAGCATCAAGGAAAATGGAAAAAGTCCTTTTAGTCAGACTTTGCACACTGTATATTTGCACATGTTAGGATTTAAATCACATATCAGTTCCTCACAAAACAGTTTTAAATTTGATCTATATAATCAAAAACAGTAGAGTGATCACCCAGGCTAATTCTGTTTCTTGCTTAGCCCTAGCTCCTAATGCCTGGTGCCAATTTGACCTTCCCTTCATTTGGATCTTGAATCAGACTTAGGTCTGAAATCTGTCCTAAGTATCCATTTTAGTGTTTTGTACTGCCATCCATCACTACAGTATTTGAGTGTCTTCCATGTTGAATTGATGGGCAATAATGAAGTTCCTGTTTCACTTCATACTCTCTGGCTGTTCTCCCATTTCAGAATATATAGAATGCTCTCTTTGGATATTTTTGAATGGGGGATAGAGGGAGACAAGAGTTTGAAACCTTCCTTTTGTCACTCCAACAGTTCATTTAAATATTGAATATTCTGATAATGGGATATCTAACATCATGAGATAGAGTAACAATGTATAGCTTCATGACTAGAAGCTAAAGGATAATTACATAGATCTCTGGGTATGTTCTTTGTTGAGCATCAGGTTTATAGGAGTTTCTATAATTAAAAGCACAAACCTGTTCACTTTTCTGTTGACATAAGTGATGGTTATCTTAATGTGATCTCATTTTGTGTAAGGAAAATTAGTGACTATCTTAAAAAATTAATGTTCTGTTATCTAGTTCCAGCACAGATATCATAATTTGAGGGATTCATAGCTATTTAATCTACTAGGTGATTCATTTTGAGCTGGAAATTCAGTTTGACACACAAAAATAAATAAAAGGCTTCACAAATCTTGTAGATCTAGTGAACCAAGTTCTAGCCTTGACTAACTCTGTAAAATTCTAGTCAAGTCAATGAGTTCCATAGGTTTAAATGAGGTCAGAATTTGGCCTTCTATTTCCATAATTTTTACAACACAACTGTGTTTCATGATTCTTTGTAAATAGTAAAAGTTAATTATAAACAGGAAAGTTTTTGAAGAAAATATTATATAATATTTTTGTTTTAACTGGCCAATACAGCAAAATCATCATTCACAAACATTTATCTAAATGCCAAACAATTTTTCAGTTTAACTATATATGTAGATCTTATTATTCACTATTTGCAAACATTAGTGCAAAGAGGTTTTTGCTGGCATGAAAGTTTGGAGAATGACTTTGTACAAAGGCCTATATTCATGTGTGAACAAAAGTATAAAATTTGAAATGCTTTGGTCATGGAATGGGGGAATAAAAACAATAACATGATGTATCTGACCAATCCCACACCATAAATAAATAGTCATAGGGAGGTGTTTGTGAAATTCAGATAATTCAACCAGTTCCAATGGATGTCTAATACTAGAAACTTCATTTATAATTTTGATAAAACCTGAAGTCTGAAAGCAATGTAGGTGAAATCCTGAAGGATTACATCTACATCTCAGGGCATCTAGAATCAGCAACCACTGACTTGTGTTAAATGTAAGCACCCAGGGATTTTAAATGAGATGGGTCAGATTCCTCCCTGATGTAACAAACTATCAGACTTTTTTTTTTCCTGCTTTAAGAAGTGGGATAACTTGAACCAGTGTCAGCCAGGCATTATGCAGCTGTGTCTTATATGTAGGCAACTTGTTTATCTTTGCCAATAGTCCTTAACACAGCTAATCAGATTCCACCCCCCATGTTGAATGTTTTGTCAAACCTCCCCCTACCGCCCCTCCAAATAATAATTTGCTTTTCAGATTTTTCATCTGAAAAGTAAAAATTAAAACAAGGAAGGAGAAAGTAAAGTCTTCAAGAGAGACTGGTGTGTGTGGAGAACCTCAGCAACAGGCTCTATCTGAACCGAACATGATATGGCAGTTGTTTCCAGCAGAGAGTACAATTCTAGAAGTTTAAAGTTGCAGTACACAGAAAAACATAATTCTACCAGGTTTCCATGCCAGAGATGACTTCATGTCAGTCATGACTGAAGTAATATGTAGGAAATAAAACGCTTTTGGATCCTTCTGAATAACATGTCTATTAGTACATGTCTATTTTCTCTATATTGTAACTTTACATTTTTAAAAGCAGCTACCATTTTTGGGTTCACCTCAGGTTCAAGAGATACACATAGAGCTCTGTTCCAGAGAACTTTAGTTTTTCCTTGTTTTGTTTTAACCATAATCTAAAATAAATCAGGTTTAAAAGTGCAAAATATATGCACAGTTTATATGCTTAATTATTATACTAAGGTGTTATGAATCGTACTACTTAATCTTAAACATGAAAATGTCACAGGAGGAATAACTTATGCTCCTTAGCCAACCTAACTAGTGGATAGGAATGAGTTACTTATGCATTATTATATAAATGCAAAAGAGTTTAGTTTGTTATGCGATGAAAATACAGGACAAAGAGAGAAAAAGAAAATATACACACACACGCTGTCTGGGATTATTACATATTTGTTTCTTGCAACACATTTTTTCCTGTAAAAACACTTTAAAAGTATCTATTAGTGGTGGTGTATTTCTTTCTTTGAGGAGTTTCTTCTTATCTTGCAGTCAGGTTTTGCACCATGTGATGTGAAGGTAACCATGGTAACTAAACATTTTTAATCTATTACTGTACGTTTCTTGTATATCTCTTAAGTAAATAAGTATGTAACACCTGTGTAAGCTTGTGGAATGCACCCAAGGGCTGCAATATCTAATTTTGCTTTCTTTTTAGGAATATTTCAAGGTTACTCCTAAAAAAAGCGAACAGATCTTGAGTAGTGCAGCTAAGAATACTTTTTTCACTCCCTTTTTTTCCAACAGATGTGATGTGTTTTTTGTTTTTGTAAAAACATAGGGTAGATCTCCTGCTATTGAGATACCTTGATATTTACATATACAGGATACGTATTACATGTAACAAAACAAGATGATGAAGTGAGAGGGAAGGAAGCCAGATTATTGCTGTGAAAGTCTGATGCTGAATCTGGCTGCATTGTAGGGAGTTTCTGTGATCATTTAAGCCTCTGCTATTATGGAGACCAGGGGCTGGACTTTGATTCCAAGACTCAGCTGTGTTTTGCTACACGCTGATGGCAGTTCTGTAGGCACTGTGCTTAGGCAGGTGCAGTGACTCTGGGAGCATTAAGGGAAGACTCTTGATGCCAACAGGTGCACCTCTTTAACAGGGTGTTCAGAGTGCTCTTCTCCTTACAAAGCCCAGCTTGCTAGACATTTTTTAAAAAAAATTGCATCAAAATGAAGATAAACTTTGACTAAACTCTTTTCCTAGCCTGAAAAAGGTATTGGGGGTCAGTTTGTCTTTGTGGTCAAGGCAAGTGCCAGTCAACCTTTACAGTCTCTCCCCAGCTTGGACAGGGTCTCTCCCAGGCCTCCCTACCTTCAGAGCTTTTTCTCCACTCTCTCCTACTTCCTCAGCTTTTCCCCAGCTGACTGAGTGCCCTGCAGGAGCCTTCTTGCATCCTGCAATGTCTGCAGACGTAGCTGCAGTCTCCTGGGCTTTCTGCCCCTGTTTATTCTGGGACCACCTATTTCAACCCAGGTGTGGCTTGTCCTGAACTCAGGGCTGACTTAGCCTCAGGCTCCCCAGATCATGGGACAAGACACTGTTACAGATACAAACAAGAAAAGCAGTTACTTTCGGGATGTTACTCTGTGAACATCCTTCTCATCGACTTCTCATGATCGTAATAAAGGCAATTCAAATAATTAACTGGGGAAGAAAAATAATCCTAGTTATATGGCAAGAAGTATAGAAATGAAAAAAAACAAACATAGCTTCCTTCATGGCAGACTGGAGCTTAATTCTCTTGTGTGTCATAATTCCATCTATGCATTGGTGGTGGCAACTACCTATGTCTCCCACGGGAGCAAGAAAGAAAGGCATTGTCTCTCCTCCTTTCTGGGTCTCAATGATCTACCTCTGCTCTTCTCTTGGAATCTCTGAACATTTTCCTTTGCCAAATAAATGTTTGGAAGGAGCCTATCTCAAGCCAATCTGCATTGATGGCACTGACTGCAGCTTGTCTCTGCAAGCTTTGTTCCAGCATGACTGATGGGTTGAGAGATAAAAGGCAGTCACATGGTTGGGTTTGGAATTGGTTCTTCAGCCATCTAAAGACTTAAGGTGGGATCTTCAAGAGTGCTCATCATTGGCCTAATATAGTTTCCACTGAAGTCTCTATTAAGTCTTATTGATTTCAGTGGGACCAGAGCTAGGCCAGCCCAGGGCACTTTTGAAATCCCATCTGTAGTGGCCAAATAAAACCATAGAATCATAAAATATCAGGGTTGGAAGGGACCTCAGGAGGACATCTAGTCCAACCCCCTCCTCAAAGCAGGACCAATCCCCAATTTTTGCCTCAGATCCCTAAATGGCCCCCTCAAGGATTGAGCTCACAACCCTGGGTTTAGCAGGCCAATACTCAAACCACTGAGCTATCCCTCCCCACAACTTGTAATTTTTGCAGCATTGCTCTTTGAAATGGAGATCAACAATTCAGCAAAACCTGTACTAGCAGGATGAGGTGAGGAGGATAAGAGGAGTGAGCATAGAGGAACAGCTTGCTGTACTTTTTTTTAAAAAAGGCAGAGGTATGCTTTTTCTTTATATATGTTGGGGATCAAGAATAGATTGGTGGGAGTGGGAAGCAGTGTGAAGAAGTGGAGTTCTAGCAGCTAAGGGAATGAATGATGCTCCCTGCATGGGGCAGATGACACGAAATGATCCAGACAGAACTGGGGACCGCATGTTCAGAAGGACTCTTTATGACTGGTCCAAAAAGGAACCTCATGCCATAACTCCTGATGCTTGGAAGAGTGATGCGGCCTGGCACTGTCCCATTGTGGGTGGCCATAGTCCTTTGAGACCAAGTACCTGGCCCCACACCCAGGGAGTGCTAGGTCATGATTGCACGGAGGAAAGAGGTATCTTCTTTCAGTTCTTACTGAATTTCTGGAGGGAAACCAGAATTTAGCTCAGATATATTACTCAGTAAATAAGTTTGTATTTATATACTGAGCTTCCATGTCCTGTAGATAGAAGATCCTTGAGGAAAATATGCAAAAATGAGATATAGCAGAACTTCCACAGCTGTATGGACAGACTGGTCAAGGATTATTATGAGGACTGTGTTGTGGTTATGAGGCACTGGGTTTCATAAACTCACAGAGCAGCTGACCAATTTGACTGAGCTCTTTGCAGCCTGGCTGTCTGGGATATAGCCAAATTAAGCAGCCAGTTTCTCAATCTCCGTATGTTAATAAAAGAGGGTTATGACTCACCTATTTGCCCCTTTGACTGAAAGAAAAACAACTGAAGAGGGGTTAATAAGAATGAATCCCTGAAGGAGTGGCATGCTGGAAATAAAATACGCACTTCTGCTTCTATTTGACTATTTCTTGGAAGCAGTTTCTAACACCCCTCCCCCCACAAATAAATGGAATTTTATATGGAGTGGGGGGGGGGGACATTCATTACATTTAGTCAAATTGAGAATAATATGAAAGTCAAAAGCCCCTAATTAGCTTTTCACTCTGTGTGTATTTGGTTCGTCTGGCAGATCTCTCTGGCAATGTTGCAAAGCAGCTCTGCTATATTTAGAGCTATTTGTATTCAATATATGAACTATTACCTGCAGCTCCCGGCACGGAGTTCAGGCACAGAAATGAAAATTCACCTGCCCTCTTCAGAGGTGAAAGGGTTAATCCCCAAATGTCTGCAAATCGCTTTTGTGTCCGAGAACTTTGGATTGCAGAAAAGAGTGGTAAATGCTGAATGTGCAGAACAGTTTAATTTCCTGTGTGTAGGTCTGAGCAAGGTTATTAAGAGGGCCTTTCAAGTTGAAGATTTTCCCAAGAGAAGCTCCGAAACACAGCTGCCTTACAAGGATGGGGGAGGGGGGCGAGAGAGAGAAAAATAAGAATAAATTTGGATTGAAATGTGCAGATGCTGGCCGTGTGCTTTGTGTCAGCTGGCAGCAATACTTTGTGTAAACCTGAGGTGAGGCGAGGTGGCA
Organism: Caretta caretta; assembly: GCF_965140235.1. NCBI lineage: Eukaryota > Metazoa > Chordata > Testudines > Cheloniidae > Caretta > Caretta caretta. The sequence continues at coordinate 27,208,669 of NC_134215.1, read as the reverse complement.
GCAGCAGGGTGGAGAAGAGAGACGGGGCTTTCATCCTTGCTTTTCTTACTCCTGATACCTTACTCAGCTAAGCTGCGGGTGCTGAGAGTTGCTGACACATGAAGGAAAGAAACCTCTGAGTGTCAAATTGACATCTGCAGCTTTGAGAAGGAAGAGAGGGTAAAGGAAAAAAAGTTGATTTGCTTCTTTAAGGGGGAAGAGGTTTCTGTTTACTAATGACCAAGGTCTGCCCTTGCATGTGACTCCCATTTATTTCCATGTAGTCTGAAGCCCTTCAAGAGACAGGACAGAGAGGGTTCAGGAAGTTGCTTTGTCTCTGAGTTAGTTAATCATGTTTAGAACTCAGTAAACAGCTTGTTGTTTGAGCCACTTTCATATGTATATTTTCAATCAGAGGTGGACAAAGAGAGGAAAACTGATTAGCTAACAATACAGTAAAGCATTGGTAAGTTTCCCTCCATTTCATATTTGGATTTGGGAAACATTCATGTAACACAAACTTCGTGAGTACACTGCAAGTCTCCACATTCTACCATCACAGGATTACTGGGTTGTGATGACTACTCTGTGCTCTCCATGCACATGTTAGGACTTTCCTGGAGCATCTGCATGCAGCCTTAAATATGTCTCTTTGGCATATGCATTCTTCTCCATGGCTTGCTCTTTTTGCTCTTTGTGTTCTAAAGATCAGTGAATACAGTTACAGATAAAACCATTCTGAATTAAGGCAAAGGAGGAACAGACTTGTTGTTCTAAGAATCCTGGCCAGAGTACTGACACAAACAACCTTTACAAGGTCCTACTGTATTCTGTTTAGTGAGGACTGTACACGCACACCCACAACAGAATTATTAATATATGACATTGCTCCTGGTGAATAGGGATAGGAGACCCGAATGCTGGTACTTTCTAGATACATGAAATACTACTCTACCAAGCATTACAATAACACGACACTCCAGCAGTGGAGGGGGCTGTATTCTCGGCCTCAGCCTGGTGCTGGGCACTAATACAGTTAAACGAGGTGAATAAGGAAGGCTATGAGACCACATCCCTCCTAGCTGTGACTGCAAAATCCCTGGCCAAGAGGTAATTCAGTGAGCCAGTCACGGAACTCTTTAAGACTAGCACATCCCACATATACTGTTACTTTGTGTGAATGAGACAAGATAAATTTTGTTTTAAATTTACCTCCAGACTAAGATCCTAACCCCAACCACTATTAGCCAGGGATGATCCTGCTAGGAAAGGGTTTGAGAACCATAGAGCTATTGTGGGAAGCTGGTCAGACTTTGGGGTATACATCACAGGCCATCAAGATTCTGGAAGCACACTGCTTACTGAAAGAAATGTGACTTATATGAAATAGAAACTGATACTATCTTATTAAAACTCTTAAGGTAAGTTTTAAGCTTCTTATAAAGAACCTGGGGGAAGAATTATAGGAAATGTACTTTGACAGTTGCCAAGAGGGTCTAATGAAAGTTGGAATAATTGAATGACAACAGGAGCTATCATGTTAAACAGCCCCAAACCAGCTATTTATCACCACCACATGGGTCAGAAGAAATCAGAAAAAACATGAAAAAATCAGAAGTTCCGTATAGAAGATAAAACAGTATTTTGGGTTTCTTTTAAGGTCTGCCTTAAAAATATTTATGTCTGAAAACTTATTTGGCTAGAACGGATATTTTAATGAGAAACATCACAATGACTTCGTACAAATGTAAGGGGATTAGACCATTTTTAGGCAGAATCCCATGCCTGCTGATTCCCGGTTGTGATGCAGACCTAGGAGGATAACACATTCCTCAGCATGAATAACTTAATTGTCTAAGTCAGTTAGATAAATTAGAAGACTTACTGTATACATTTGATGCGCCTTGGCAAAGTTTGCTATTAGCATGAATGGCAAATATGATAAATCTCTTTCACTGTCAGTTTCCGATGTCACATCTCTTTTAATTTTTACCTTTTGACAGTTGACCTCTCTCTAGGAGTTGAACATGGATCAAACATACTAACGGGATAGGGCAACATTTTTCCTCTTTGCATGCATAATGTTTGGCACAAAGGCCAAGATTTTAAATATGAACAAGTGAGTCTAGGTGCCTTAGTTTTTGAGTGCCCAACTGTAAATGCCTTTTAAAAAGGTTTGATTTTTGAGAAAATACTGAGCCCCCATCTTCTAGTAATCAAACCACTTTAAGGTGTCTCTAGTTGGTGTCTCTAAGGTGTCATGATCACTATTTGCTTAAGAAAACCTTGATCTGTAGTCCATGATTAATCAAAGTAAATGGCCTGATTTTCAGAGGTGCCGAGCTTCCGTTAGGACAGCTAGTGTTCAGCTCTTCAGGAAATCAGGGCTCGAAAGCTTGTCTCTCTCATCAACTGAAGTTGGTCCAATAAAAGATATTACTACACCCACTTTGTCTAATAACTAGTATGTGTCATGTGGGTGTCCCTTAGTTTAATGTGACATTTTGTACAGATCATATTGCCTAGTGTGGTGTTGAACAGAAAAGTGGGCCAAATCCTGCTCACCTTTACTCACAAGGCTAGCTCAGATGAATTCAATTGGACAATGTAGGTGAATGACACAACCAGGATTTGGCCATCCTAAAAGAGACCATTTAGCTAGGCTTTAGATCATATGCTAGGTTCTAACCTCTGTAGACAGAGAAGCAGTCTTCTTCTTTGAGAGTTCACACATCTAAAATTAGTTTAACTCTTACAATTGTCAAAATCGATTTTCCATGGTGTCAGAGCATTTTCTACCATCAAAAAATATTCAGCTTGTGTTTGCATCCCTCTTTTGCATGAAGCTGCAGATTGGGTTCTTACTCTGAACCACACAACTGACTCTGCTGTTAGCCATTTTAAGTTCAGTCAGTACAGCTAGCATGTGCCACAGGAACTTCTGACAGAAGATTATACTAGCTGTAATATTACATTTAAGGTTATTCATGGATCAAACTCAAGATACATTCAAGACCAAATTTTAACCTAAGAATCCGACAGTTGCACTTTTTTGGAACAATGCGAATCATAAAGCCTAGAATGAAGTATGTTAGTGTGTGGGACAGAGTGCTCTCACTGAAGAGGATCCACCTATATAATGAATTTTCAGAGGAGATTAAGTGCATCTAGAGTCTGAAAATATTCTGGAAATGCTGCAAAATTTTCCTCTTTGACAAAGTCTTTGCCTTTTAAGGAGAGTGACATTTACAACATAGGAACCCCTTTCTATTTGTGTTCCCTAGCCAATCTTCACTAAACTTCATAAAAGAAAAGTGAACAATAAAGATTTTTAACTGATATATCTACAGATCTACACTGCCCCCCCAAAAAAACCCCTACCTCAAGCAGTTTTTGTACCTTTGAAAAGTGAGAAGAACCAAGGGCCCACATAAAGTCCATTAAGGGATTTTGCTGTTGCCAGTCTATTTTATGTGGAAGGTGCTCAGAAACCATGGTGACGAATGGCCATGTAAAACTTGAGACAGAGCAGTGCAGGCAGGGACTGAGGGAGCAAGATGGAGCTCTTGGTTGGCTGCTGAGACTGAAGATAGAAGAGCCCTGAGGTAAGGGTGAAGCGTTGGTGAAGGCTGGGGCCACACGGAAGTGGCCCAGGGAATTGTAGCAGCATAGTGAGCAGTTAAAGGGATGCAGCAACACAGGGCTACTTTTCATAGGGTCCCTGGGCTGGGACCTGGAGTAGTGGGTGGGCCCAGGCTCCCCGTCCCCCGGCATTGACAACTGGAGAAGTGGCCTGAATATTGTACTTTGATACACCCCCAGAAGGGGAACTGAACTGCTTAGTGGCCCAGCTGCAGAGCTGGGGCCCAAAGGGCCCAGACCGGGCAAAATCATTGTATCCAGGGAGGATGTCTGGGGGTACTGCTCAATTCCAGGGCCAGGACTGTGCAAAGACTGTGAGACTGCTTTTGTTTGTGTTTCACATGGACTGTATGTGACTCTGTCAGAGGGCTGAGTCACCAAAACTGCTGGAGAAACCGCCAACAGCACTCGCTACAGACTGAGAGGTGCAGTTGCACACCTGATCGGGGGCACGCATGAGAAGTGGGTGACATGCTGTTACAGTAACATTCAAGGTGGAGTGGCCTATTAACACCTCTGCAGTCTTAGGACAAAAAGAAGAGGTTAGTGGGTTATGCTGTATGGCTTGAAAGCATCTCTTACCCTCAGAAGTTGGTCCAATAAAAGATACCACCTCACCCACTTCGTCTCTCTCATATCCTGGGACTAACACTGCTGCAACTGCTCTCTGTAAGAGCTGTGTTGTCATGTTTAAGGTTCCACAGAAGGTGTTTTTTTAAAAAAAAAAAATTCAGGCCATGATAATGCAAGGTACACAAAGTCTCTTCCCTCTCCCCCCAAACGAAGAGAATTGTTTAAAATTATTCCAAATGTTTTCCTGATTCATTCCCCCTTCTGCCCCCCACTCCATTTTTCATAAGTGGATGTTACAATTGTTGAACTGTCACCTTCACTACTGAAATGCCAAAAGGTGATTGCAAACAATGGGCTGGTTTTTGCCTTTGTCACTTGTGCAACCTTGATGCGTATGTGGAAATCTTACATTTGTTCTTTCTTGTTTTACTCTAGATGTAGGTAAACAATAATGTAACTCTCAGTGAAAGTACTAGTTGCTTTTTGTGTATGGAAAATATATGAAAGATCAAGCCATATACTAATTTCTAAATCATGTGTATGTGATTAAAAAACACAATTAGCAACATTCATTTTGTGTTATAGCTTATACACAGGATGTACTTCATGGGTTGCATCATTTTTTGTTTGTGATGGCGTGAAAGGGTGTAAGTTTTTTTTCCATCCTCTCTACACTCGGAATTCAAAGAAATCTCTCATTTTTAATTCCACAAATTATATCTAGCATGTAATGTGTTTCTGCACTTAAAATTATACAGCACAAAATGTACTGTATAATTTTAAGATCAGTGAATTTTCAGTTTTTCCTTGAAGTGCTGTGTCCATCAAAAACTTGGCAAAAATGGATTTTATGCATATTTTAGAGGCATGCTGTACCTTTCATAGTAAACAAGATGTGAGCATCTGAAAATGATCATTGAGCATAACCAGGAAGATCAGCCGTCATGGAAATGAACTGTCTAGGGTAGCTTTAGAAGCATAAAATATTAGGAGACCAGCTGTGTCAGAAATATAAGTTAATAAACATTCACTTTTTTGTCAATGTTTTGATACTTTGTCTGTCTCAGCTGAATCGGTTAGTGCCGTATACCGAGGTTTCATTACAGATGTCAGTGCTTTGAAACCTGCATATTAAAGTGGCGTGGGAGCACCGTTATAGATAAGATTGTGTCATGACATCTGTTTAAAGGTTGACCTTTGTAAATTATTTAAAATTGACATGATTAGTAGGATTTCTTTGAAATTTGGCTCAGGAGAGTGTACAGGAGGGTTGGTGACCCAAATTTGGACTCATTGGAGCCAAGGGTTCCCGAGATATTAGCCCCGCCATTCACCACCACAAAAATAGTCATCTTAATAACTGTTTCTAGGAGAGTTTTTTCCCCTTACAGCTAGAGATCAAACTATTGATCAGCTATGGGTCAAAATGGTCTCAATCTGTCAAGTTTTACCCAGTGTAATGCATGGCACTCACTAAATCTTTGGGGGACCCAAAGTGAGAATGGCATTTATGAAAATGTACATTTTTACACTGACCATGAACCAATACAGAAGAATGGTAGGAGAGTTTCCATTCCCTCTGTTTTATATGCCTTAAAGGTTGATTCTTGGAAATGCTCTAAAATCCAAACTCTACAGCTCTGCAACCATTCCCCCGCTTTTTGTCCTTTAATAGTGTTAGATGGAATCCTGTGAGAGTGAATGGGTTCTAAAAGGAGGTGAAGCGCTTGTACATTTCAACAGTTGTGGGGTTGGCAGAGTGAAGATTAACAGGCTTGCTGGTGCATTGCTGAAAGAGGGCAGAGGAAAATTTGCATGGGCAATTTGAACTGTGCTTCTCCTGGTTTTTCAGGAATTTTGCTCAATTCAACGTTCTGCAAGGGGATGACATACCACCAAACAACCTTAACTCTGAGTTTATGAAGGTTTTTGCCACTGATTGAGAAAAGGTAGGTGCTTAAAACCATGAGACAAAGATAGTTCTTGGATTAATTCTCAGCTCAACCACAAACTTGATATGCATCATGACCTAGAGCGCCTCACTGAGATGCAGTCTGACTTAGTTCACTTAAAATGGGGATAATAACACTTCCCTATTGTGTGTGTGTGTGTTAGGATAAACTGACTAATGTTTATGAGGCATTCAGACATGATGGTGATGAGGGCCATGTGAGCACTTCTATGGATAGATTTAATACTGCACTGTACGCCACCTATTCAAACTATAACACAAGGGAAGTTTTAAGTTTATAGGGAGAAAATGACAGCCTTGAATAGATCTACATTGTACAGTGTGTGTGTGAGAGAGAGGGGGCTTGTGGTTGTGTGTTTGGTTTTTATTCTCCTGTGATGCCATAAAAGTCTGCCTTTGACAGGAGCATGCACATAGATGACTTATTTGCAGTGTGGTTTGCGGCTTCTCTGATCTATCCAAGTCTTTTAGGTATGCAAAATTGGTCTGGAAACCTTATCAACAAACAGGCTTGTTATACGAGTTCTGTTATTTCCAGCATCAACAGAAATAGGAAACGCCATCAGAAAAAAACAACAGCCCAAAACTTCATAATATTGTGGTATTTCTGGGTGGAACTAGGAATTGAAACAGATGTATGAAAGTGTAAAGCAATTGCTAAAAAAATTTGAACATTTTTGAACACATAAAGTGCTCACATGTTAGTAGTGAGGACTTGAAGCAGTTCATATTACAATGGGTCTTCTCATCCCCTCTCCCACTGGCTGTGTTGCAGGTGGGTGTGCTTTGACTGAGGCTGGAAAATGAAAGGAAAAGTGTGTGGCCTGTAGCCAGCTCTAAGGAAACAGGCACTGCTGTTTGAGTACTCCTCTGTTCGTTAGATTTTTTTTTTAAAGTGATTTCATTCATTCATTTGGATACCTTTCATGAAGCTACAATATTTTGTGTAAACCACGTCACCTACCCCTACTAATAAACGATGACATAAAGATTACAGTTATTAAAATGAATAGAAAAGGATTTTTAGCATGTTTTGGGGACATTTCAGCTGTATTTCATAGTTCTATTTAGCCAGGCCCACGGGATGGAGATTTATGTTGTCACTGCTACAAAGGTTTACACATTGTGCTTAAACAACTTAACTTTATAAGTGTTATTCTGCTGAAGTGGGGCTAGTAGGTGGGGGAGAATCTCTTTCATCCCTGTACGGTGGTACTTTGCTTGAGTGGATGTCACATACTCAGCTTTACAGAAAGGCCTGTGCTGGGTGGCTATGACTTTCTGAAGGAAGCTGCAGACAGGAGGAACAATGATTGTCTATAAGGTTCTGATCCTGCTCCCCATGAACTCAATGGGAATTTGCTATAGCCTTCAGTGGAGCAGGATAGAACGCTAATGTGGTACCCTCCTGTAACCCATGCGTCTGTTTGCCAGAAGCTGGAAATGGGCCACCGGAGATGGATCACTTGATGATTACCTGTTCTGTTCATTCCCTCTGAAGCACATGGCATTGGCTGCTGTCGGAAGACAGGATAGTGGGCTAGATGTACCTTTTGGTCTGAGCCAGTATGGTCGTTCTTAATATGTGAAAAAATAGGAATACTCTACCTCATTACATGAAGATGTATCAAAAGGGATAATTAACTGAACAGAGTTAGGATGCCAAAGATTGCTCATAAAATCCCTTTTATACAAAAAAGTTTTTTTCAGCGAGGGTGGAGTGGAAATCTGGATGGAAAGGTTAATCAAATATGTTCAGAAGAATGTGGATATCTCCTTATACTTTGATACTGAATCTTGCTGTCTACCAGCAACTCCCTGCTGACGGATAACCCAAACTAGCTGAAACCACCTGAATTTAAATGTTTTTTTTTAAAGACATCTTGCACTGAATGATTGAGATCACTTTCAGTAGGAATTGAGGAAAATAATTTGTTTTTTCATCCTTTTGTTATAACTTAGTGTCACATTTTTTTTACTTATGAGAAGTTTGTATATTTGGAACTCATTTCATAACTGTATTTCCTGTCTCTTCATTTAACTTTGAATTAACTTATTTCAACTTTACTTTAACTTACATTTGGAATTAATTGAACTTGGGAAAATGGGACCTTCTGTCTTCTTGCACATAAGCTGAACTTTGTCTAGAATCTAACTTGAACCAAACCTTTTCTTTAGGTTCTGAAAAAATTACACGATCTTATGTTTTTATTTTCACTTGAGTCAGACCTAAGTCAAAACCATGCTTTCAAGTAACTTTTAACCTTATGGAATTGGATCTGGATTCAAACTTTGGTCCCAATCCTGTAACTATTTACACATCTGTGAATAGGAACTACTGCAATGTGGAAAGTTATCTCTGTAAGGTTTTGCAGGATTCAAGGCCTTAGTGGCTGGTACAGTCTCTATAATGTATCAAACCCAAAACCCTATGTCTGGACATCCCTGAACTTTGGGAATGTTCAGATCAGGATCCAAACCTGTCACTTTGGCTCCCTGTCTATTTTCTGCAGCCTTTGCTTTTGCAGCCAAAAGTGGGCTGGAAAGGCTGAAATACCTCAAAAGGGCTTTCTCATGAGATTTTTTTTAGTGTGTTTTTTATTTTTAGTAAAGAAACTCAAACTTTGATAGACTTTTGGGTACTTATCCAAACCCAGCCTGGCCTTTACCATCAAACTTTTGCAATTCACCCATCACTGTTTAGAATTTGCAATGTCTGTTAAATGATTTACCAAATGCTCCTCACTGGGCACAGCTGAACTCCAAGTCAAGAGGCAGGAAATTAAGTGAAATGGATTGTGCTGGCAACTAAATTAGAAAACTCATATATGTTAAATGAAAAATCATAGAAAGGACTGCTTATATAATGGAGGATTGTCCAAGTTGAATGTTACATGGTCATTTTATCTTTTGATAAGTTTGATTAATAACTACACTATGAGTAATGACCCGAAAAGAGCTATCTTAAATTTTGTTCATTATTTTACAAGGTTTTATAAAAAAGATTCAGTATTTGCCTTTTACATTGTATAATTTATGTGAGATTATACATTTCTATTTTAAGTTCCTATTCTACAATAGGCATATTATATTTCACTCTTTTTTTGTTCTGAAATTAAACATTTAATGAAATAAAATGCTTTTCTCCTCAAACTGGTGTGTACAAATATCTAATTTGAGAGCTACCAGTTCTCAACCTGCCTCCTCTTCTATGAGATGTTGCTATGGTTATTACTCTACTAGGTAGTGAAATGAAGTAATTCACTTAGCAATTCCTTTCTTCCACAATTCTGTAAACCTATACAATACGCTTGAGTTCACTAAGTGTGTGTGTGTGGGGAGGAGTCTTTCACACAATCGTCTTCTCTGAGCAATGTTTTGTCACAACACTTCCATGAAAAATATTTTGAGTTAGGAACAGAAATCCTTAGCAATAAGTAGATTTCTATTCATGAACAGTGAAAATCACACACACACACACACACACACTTCCCTTTCCCCTCACTCCAAAAAGTTTGGTTCTCCATTTGTTTGGAATTAGGGTATCCAATGGACTATATGATATATTCATGTATTTATGGTTCATTATTATTTATATAGCGTTGTACATCAAAAGCATGTAAAGATACCATGCCTCACAGTGTGTTCAATGTAGGCTAAATTGATTTCAAAAGATTAACATGAGCAGTGGTCAAGGGGAACGACAAAGGGGGAAAATATATTAGCTTTGGACTGGGGGAGGGATCCTGACTGAATGAAATTCAGCCAGTAGGACTGCTGAAGTGTGCTGAGAGGACCTTTGCTTTGAATTAACTTAGCTTGTTAAGTTAGGCATTAGTTGCATATTACTTTTATTTTCTTGTAACCAATTCTGACTTTTATGCCTAATTACTTGTAGTCATTTAAAATCTATTATTTTTTTCTAAATCAGTGTTTGGATTGAAGTGTTTGAGAAACTTCATGTGGGGTAACAGGATTTGTGCATATCATTTTCTGTTGATAAAATTATGGACTTCATATGAGCTTGTATTGTCCAGGAGAGAGCTGGGCAGTAATTCAAGAGTGGCAGGCTATAGCAGTCATACAATATAACTGGGAGTAACTTACATGCTGTAGGCTGTGTAAAAGCAGACCAGGAGTGGTAACTCTCACAGCAAAGCAGTGTAAAAGGTCCCACAGATTGGAGAACAGAGGGGATAGCTGTTCATTGGTCCAGATTGTACGCTGAGTAATGTCACAACACCTTTAACCATACAATATACACAAATAGACTTTCACTTCATTCCCATTATTTTGGGGAACCATTTTTCAGCTCAGGGAATGGACATGCTTCTGGAGCAGGAAGTGGGACAATCACTGGGCTCCCTGCTGTAGGAGGATTGGAAAGAGCCCCCCCCCCCCCCCTCTGATGGGAGACAAACCTCCAACACCCCCTATGACAAAGTTAATCTCTTGGCCTCAATTTAACCTATATTGCACACTCTGTGAAGTGTGGTGTCTTTACATGCTTTTGATGTACATGCTATATAAATAATAAACCATAAGTTCATGAATATATCCTATAGTCCATTGGATAGTCTAATTCCAAACAAATGGAGAACCAAACTTTTTGGAGTGAGGGGAAAGGGAAGTGTTTTTGATTTTCACTATTAATGAATAGAAATCTACTTATTGCTAAGGATTTCTGTCCCTAACTCAAAATACTTTTCATGTAAGTGTTGTGACAAAACATCGTTCAGAGAAGACATTTGTGTGAAAGACTGGTTTCACCCCCCCCCAACACACTTAGTGAACTCAAGCCTACTGTACAGTATTGTGGAAGAAAGGAATTGCTACGTGAATTACTCCATTTCACTACCCAGTAGGGTAATAACCATAGCAACATCTCATAGAAGAGGAGGCAGGTTGAGAACTTGTAGCTCTCGAATTAGATATTTGTACACAAGGGGTATGTGTATCTATGCAACTGCTGCAAGTCCAGTCAGCATGCACAAGGTGAAGAAGGCTCAGCAAAACATCATCCTTTCCTCAAAATGCCACCTCTTCTGACCCAGTAACTTAGTGATGTTGCTGCCCAGATACTGATCATGTGACAGAAATCATCCCTCCTGCCCCCACCAACAGGGACAGGTGTCTTGTTCTTTCATTTGGAGAATCTGGTTGCCTTACTACATTAGAGATGGAAAATTCCTATTAGACTATCTACTTTACTTCTCTACCAATGAAGGTTTGTTCTTGTGAAGACTGAACGCTGACTCTGAGGGGAAAGAGGCCCTGCCAGCCAAACAGGTATCAAATCTAGATAGTTCCACATGATACAGAAAAAAACATCTACTAGATGAGATTTGTGTTATGGTTCGAGGAATATATTTTTGGTGAACAATATGTTCAACAATTTTAGCCATTATTCAACGCATATGTTATTGTCAAATGACTGGTTCTGGTTTCTAAATACATTCCCCTATTTCACTCCAAATTGCACAGTTTGTGTATGCACCTTTCAAATACTTGTGTGTGTTTATCATGTCCTCTGTTAGACAGGGGCAGCTCTAGCAATTTTGCCTCCCCAAGCACTCGCCGCCAAATTGCCGCCGCCACAACAGTGGTAAAGCTGCTGCCCAAAAGCCACCGTGGCAGGAAAACTGGCAGAGCTGTCGCCGAATTGCCACCGCGGGACATGGACTGCCGCCCCATTCTAATTGCTGTGCCAAGCACCTACTTTGAAAGTTGGTTCCTGGAGCCGGCCCTGCTGTTAGACAGCACTTTGTCAAACTGGTCAAATTTTACTCCTCTATTCTCTTTGGATAAAAAAAAGAAATCTGTCCTTCTCTCTGAATCATTTTTACTGCAGTTCTCAGAAATCCTTCCAGATAAGTCTCTGTTCCCGGTACCAAGTTGTGAAACAAATGAACACATTATTTCAGGAGTTGTACAGAGAGGCACAATCTCTCATCTCTACTCCATGACTTGTCTTCTCTGCATGTGTTGCCCGAGATTCCACTGGCCTTAATTTGCATCATGACCATATAGCAAACGTTCATGTCCAGTTTTCTGACAATTACTTCCAGTACATCACTTCCAATGTTACTGCCCTCCAGATTGTTCTTGACCATTGTGTATCTATATTTTGGCTATTTCCCCCTAAAACTGTTCTGTAATAGATTGTTTTTTGAAAATTACTGGGTAGTCCCTTCACCCCTACCCCACCCCCCAGCTGAGACACAGTGTTTTACCGTTACTAGGGCTTGTAAACGGTGCTAGTTTTGGTTTGCATAACCAATTTTAATCAGCTTTAGAATCCTTGATTTAATTTTGCTAAAGATTTCTTTGACCCTGCCCAAAACAGGAAGGACTGACTAGCTTGAACTTCAGAAATTGATAGCTGCACATGTAACCTGCACACCTCCTGCATGTGGTTTTCTGTCCCATCTAGTGGCACTGAGACAACTTAGAGAGAGAGAGAGAGAGAGAGAGAGATTAATGAGTTTGCTCTAAAACCTTAGCTAACAGCCAGAACAAGGTCAGCTCACAGACTACTGCACTGGGCAGCACAGCATGAGGAGGAGGTGACCAGCCCTCTGTGGAAAAAGAAGTGGTTCGGGACCATTTAGAAAAGCTGAATGAGCACAAGTCCATGGGGCCGGATGCGCTGCATCCGAGAGTGCTAAAAGAATTGGTGGATGTGATTGCAGAGCCATTAGCCATTATCTTTGAAAACTCATGGTGATCGGGGAGGTCCCAGATGACTGGAAAAAGGCTAATGTAGTGTCCATCTTTAAAAAAGGGAAGAAGGAATATGTGGGGAACTACAGGCCAGTCAGCCTCACCTCAGTCCCTGGAAAAATCATGGAGCAGGTCCTCAAGGAATCAATTCTGAAGCACTTAGAGGAGGGGAAAGTGATCAGGAACAGTCAGCATAGATTCACCAAGGGCAAGTCATGCCTGACTAATCTAATTGCCTTCCATGACGAGATAACTGGCTCTGTGGATGAGGGGAAAGCAGTGAATGTGTTATTCCTTGACTTTAGCAAAGCTTTTGATACGGTCTCCCACAGTATTCTTGCCAGCAAGTTAAAGAAGTATGGGCTGGATGAATGGACTATAAGGTGGATAGAAAGCTGGCTAGATCGTCTGGCTCAGCGGGTAGTGATCAATGGCTCCATATCTAGTTGGCAGCCGGTATCAAACGGAGTGCCCCAGGGGTCAGTCCTGGGGCCGGTTTTGTTCAATATTTTCATGAATGATCTGGAGGATGGCGTGGACTGCACCCTCAGCAAGTTTGCAGATGACACTAAACTGGGAGGAGTGGTAGATATGCTGGAGGGTAGGGATAGGATATAGAGGGACCTAGACAAATGAGAGGATTGGGCCAAAAGAAATCTGATGAGGTTCAACAAAGACAAGTGCAGAGTCTTGCACTTAGGACGGAAGAATCCCATGCACTGCTACAGACTAGGGACCGAATGGCTAGACAGCAGTTCTGAAGAAAAGGACCTGAGGGTTACAGTGGATGAGAAGCTGGATATGAGTCAACAGTGTGCCCTTGTTGCCAAGAAGGCTAGTGGCATTTTGGGCTTTATAAGTAGGGGCATTGCCAGCAGATCGAGGGACGTGATAGTTTCCCTCTATTCGGCATTGGTGAGGCCTCCTCTGGAGTACTGTGTCCAGTTTTGGGCCCCACACTACAAGAAGGATGTGGAAAAATTGGAAAGCATCCAGCGGACGGCAACAAAAAATGATTAGGGGGATGGAACACATGACTTATGAGGAGAGGCTGAGGGAACTGGGATTATTTTGTCTGCAGAAGAGAAGAATGAGGGGGGATTTGATAGCTGCTTTCAACTACCTGAAAGGGGATTCCAGAGAGGATGAATCTAGACTGTTCTCAGTGGTAGCAGATGACAGAACAAGGAGTAATGGTCTCAAGTTGCAGTGGGGGAGGTTTAGGTTGGATATTAGGAAAAACTTTTTCACTAGGAGGGTGGTGAAGCACTTGAATGGGTTACCCAGGGAGGCGGTGGAATCTTCTTCCTTTTGAGGTTTTTAAGGTCAGGCTTGACATCCCTGGCTGGGATGATTTAGTTGGGGATTGGTCCTGCTTTGGGCAGGGGGTTGAACAAGATGACTTCCTGAGGTCCCTTCCAAACCTGATATTCTATGATTCTATGGTAGAGGCTCATGCACTAAGCTCCAGAGGTCCCAGGTTTGATTCCACCTGCCGATAAGCGGGGTCTGTTGGAGTTACACACAGACACCTCATGATGGATATAATTGTATTGAGGCAGAGAAAATAGTGAACTTAAGTGAATGCCAGAATCTTTGCACCTGACCTTTGACGTACTAATATGCAGAACACACAGAGTCAAAACACTGAGAGACTAGAGCAGTGTAAACGACTGATTTTCCACATCACTGGGGAAAAGAATGGTTTCTGGTGAACCCCAAACTCAAAATATTTCAGAATGTTTAGCAAATTGAAAAGTTAGACAATTTGTTTCAGGTGGAATGAAATGCCAGAGTGTTTCCCTCTCCCCACATGTGCCCTAACCAGCAGGCTATAGAGTCCTTCTCTATCTCCGGTCCTCCTCTGGAGCAGGGATTTGAATTTGGGTGTTTCATATCCCAGGTGAGAGCCCTAACCACCGGGCTACTGGCCATAAGGGAGCAATGGCAGCACTGCCACCACCTCCTTGAGTTTGTGAATGGGGCCTAACTCCCCTTGTGAATCTATCCCCCAAAACTCGGGGGTGGGGGGGGTGGGGAAGGGGGTTGGTGTAGAGTTTTGGCTGGAAAAGCTATTCACCTATGCCACTCTTTTCTCTTAGATATTAATGGTAATAATAATACTGGAGTAGAGGAAAATAGCTGTTAGTTTAAGATATTATACATTTAATTAGATTTACTTATGGGGAAGAGTAAAGGGGACAAGATGAATTTTAATGGAGCTAACAAATACATTATCTGAGGATAGTCCTATCTTCAGATAATATCTTTCTTTTGTGACATCAATGAGTCTGAAGTATGGTAAAAGCAAGACTTTGTTTACTTGCACACTATGGACTGTTGTACAGCTGTCTGACATACACACCCACACAGAGGAACTAATATTTTTCACCTTAAACACATTAATAGTTGTTCTGAATTTTACACAGGGGAGGCTTGGCAGTTGTGGATACTGTTACCAAAGCTTAAAATAGCATTCATGGAGTTGATTGATTCCTCAAGAAGATGCCTATGGAACTCTCTGTGGAAAGCCAATTTCTTTGTGCTTTACACAGAGCGAGAAGATTTGTCCTTTAGACAGTATAGTTGGGAAGAATAACACAACATAATGTGCCCCAATATTTGTAGTTAGATAATCTCCAAATCTATCAGCATAGGTAATAAGAGGCTCATGTGATTGTGTGTACGTAGAGGGGAGAGAACAGGACCACTCTATGCATTGAGTGTAGTTAGGTAGCTAATACACGAATATGAGACCTGTGATCTGTAGCCTTTATTTTAAATTGAATTGGTTGATAGTTCCATGGTTTTAAGATCAATAGAGTGAAAATCACCCTTAGATTTGGAGTCTCTAGGAACATGAAGAATAAAGGCAGTGACCACACACACACACAGAGTCACAAGTAGGAAATCTTGTCTGTATTATATGTTTTTACTAAGCAGATGATTAAGGTTACAAACACCAGCAAATGTATAAAACCTAAGAGATCCCATGCATTAACTAATGCTGTATTCATACTCTCATACCCAAAGATGATTTAGAGACTGGTGGGTCTCTCAACAGGTGGTGATTGATATAAAGAGGTTCCTGTTAGGGTCTTCTCAAAGATGTCTGTCAAGGTTCCTTCCCCACTCTGAACTCTAGGGTACAGATGTGGGGACCTGCATGAAAACCTCCAAAGCTTACTTTTACCAGCTTAGGTTAAAACTTCCTCAAGGTACAAACTATTTTACCCTTTGCCCTTGGACTTCCACTGCCACCACCAAACTTTATCTGGGTTCCTGAGAAAACGTTGTTTGGAAACACCTTTCCCCCAAAAATCCTCCCAACCCTTGCACCCCACTTCCTGGGGAAGGTTTGGTAAAAATCCTCACCAATTTGCGTAGGTGACCACAGACCCAAACCCTTGGATCTTAGAACAATGAAAAAGCATTCAGTTTCCTTACAAGAAGACTTTCAATAGAAGAAAAAAAAGAATCACCTCTGTAAAATCAGGATGGTAAATACCTTACAGGGTAATTAGATTCAAAACAAAGAGAATCCCTCTAGGCAAAACCTTAAGTTACAAAAAAGACACACAGACAGGAATATTCATTCTATTCAGCACAGCTATTTTCTCGGCCATTTAAAGAAATCATAATCTAACACATACCTAGCTAGATTACTTACTAAATTCTAAGACTCCATTCCTGTTCTGTCCCCGGCAAAAGCATCACACAGACAGACACAGACCCTTTGTTTTTCTCCCTCCTCCCAGCTTTTGAAAGTATCTTGTCTCCTCATTGGTCATTTTGGTCAGGTGCCAGCGAGGTTACCTTTAGCTTCTTAATCCTTTACAGGTAAAAGGATTTTTCCTCTGGCCAGGAGGGATTTTAAAGGTGATTACCCTTCCCTTTATATTTATGACAATGTCTTTGCTGGGGGGTCTTCCCAATATCTTCATACCTGGGAGCCCCTTTTATCTTGTTGTTCTCACCACACCTAATTCTTTATGCATATGCATGAGGTTTCCAATCTTCTTTTCCTTATCTGTATTTCCACACCTCATAAAATTGGGGGGTGCCCCACTTTTCACAGGTTGTTCTTAATTCTCCTTATTCTCATTCAAATTTACTTAAACATGCTTCCTCGGTGACCTGTGGTCAAAGCAGAACTTTCCATGATGTTATAATCAGGTACTTTGAGGTCTAGTTTTCTGGAATATCACATATTGGAACATCCTTTACAGTAATCCAGTAACCTTCCTGGCATGGGGTCATCCACTCATGTCAAGTCTCCTTAAACCTTAGGCTTAGTGTGCCTAAGCTGAAATCTTGCAGTCCTTAGCCTGTAGGCCTTAAATTACAGCCTTTTTTCTTTATATCCCTAATATACACTCATTACTCCTAAATAATTATCAATCTGATACTCCTATAATCCTATGATTTATCTATATTTATACCTACAATTTCAATCTATTCATCACACATTGATTACATATGAAAAAGACATGTGAATTAACCACAACAATAACCCAATTAAATGATTACATGAGCTAAATGGCTACACATAACATTCAAACAATACTCTACTGTTTTTTCTTAATGAATCTAGCCCTTATCATACTACTTCTGGAAAAAGGTGAGGTATAATACTGGTTTTGAGCAAATGACCCTGAATAGTGAGGTAGAATAACTCCTCCATAACATTATTCAGCAGTAAAGAGATTTTTAGTGTATTCTTTTGACAACTTACTATTAATGATCTAGAAAAGAGGTATTCAAGCAAATACATTAGGCCTTAGAAACCTAAAGGAATGCAGTCACTAAATTGTCTGTAATTATTTGACACCCACACATGTGCCTCGATGTATCATACTGACACTATGCTGAAGAGTTCACTTGCGATTTCAATTTTTAAAATCAATGTACAGTGCATAGAGATGTTGTTTTTCTCTCTCCATGGGGGAAGCAAATTAGTAAATATTTTTGTGATGTATAATTATTTTGTATTGAGTTTACGTTGGCATAGGCAGTTTTAAAAGACGCATTGAAATTAACTTGTAGGAGCTATTTATTTAAACTTATCAGATTTAATAAGGGACCAAGTGTGTATAACTGGAAAATGTCTGCCTAAATGGCAAAATTTTGGTCCTGATTCTTTTCTGGTGAAAGTTAATGATAAAGCTTCTACTTATCTCAGGTGGGAACAGGTTGTGAGCTTTAAATTCAGTTAATACAAAGGCAACTTTGATTAAAGCCAACAGGAGCTGCATGTGTGTAAAATGACGGCAGAATTTAGATAATGGACAGTCACTAATAAAAAAAAACCTGACAAATACATTTTAGGCCTCTTTTATATGTGTGTGAGAGTTTATGCTTCCTGTTATGTGGCTCTTGGCATAAAAAGGAATCCACAATAATATAATATAATTAGAACTCCATAGGACCATCTCCTACTAAGGCTATATTTACATTGCAGAGCCTATAACAGCACTGCTATGCCGGCATATCCCCTGAGTGTAGAAGCAGAAAGAGGAGTAAGAACACCATCTCCCTGAACAATGTTAGCTGTGAAGTGTCCTGTTCCGTTGACGTAGGTGCATCTGCTCTAGGTGCTTTGTTGGCATAGCTATGTCGCTAGAGGGTGAGATTTTTTTTCACACTCCTGACTGATATAGTTATGCCAGTGTACATTTTAAATGTAGACCAGGCCTAAGTAGTTAATGTTAAGTATCTCTTACCACCCTCTTAGATCATTCACACAACGTGCAAAATGAAAATAACTTCACTTAGTTCAAAGGATGAAATAATTGGTTGAAATGAAACATCAGCTACTGAACGTGAGCTGGATGAACCCTGCAAAGGCATTTCCATAAATATCGGTTGGAATTTTTTTAAATAAACTTGCCTCAGTTGTGTTCATGCTCTTCTGGATAGAGAACTGGACTAGGACTCAGAAAACCTGGGTTCTATTCTTGCCTCTGCTAGTAGCTTGCTGGATGAATTGGGCAAGTCACTGTGCTTCTGTGCCTCAGTTTTTCCATCTCTAAAATGGGGATAATGATACTGCCTTCCTTTGTAAAGTGCTTTGAGGTCTACTGATGAAAACCACTTTGTGATAGCTGGGTATTACTATTATCATGTTTTCCTTGAATATTGCAGTTAACAATTTTAGTGGAAGGAGTGTTTATGAAGATGGTGAATTTTCATCAAATATTGGAGAGTGGGAAAAGGGAATTTTGTCCTCATAAATATGTGCTCAAACTGAAAATCTGATTCAAAGAGCTCTCTGAACATGAGATCTGTGTGTCTCATGAAAATGAACCAACTCATCTCAAAGTAAGACTGTTGACCACCAACAGCACATTAATCATATAGTAGCTACAACCAAGAGCTTTTAGTGTGAATAATTTAAAAAATAAATCAGGAAAACCATAAGGACAGTGTTAAAACTGAAAAAGATAAATAATTTATCAGACAATAGTAATTTTCTTGTGCTCTATAGCTCCAGCAAAGAACAGGTCCAGCATAAAGGAGGTTTAGATTCCTAGAGCTTAAGGCCAGGCAGGACAATTGGATCATCTGACCTCCTGTATATCACAGGCCATTAAATTTCAAGTAGTAGCCCTGTACTAGCCGCAATAACTTGTGGTTGGCTACAGCATCTTTACCAGAAAGACATCCAGTCTCAATTTGGAGACATGAGAATCCACTACATCCCCTGGTAATTCCAAGGGGTTAATCACACTCGCTGTCAAAAATCTGTGCTGGATTTCTAATTTGATTTTGTCTGGCTTTAGCTTCCAGCCATTGGTTCTTTCTGTGTCTTTCCCTGCTAGACAAAAGAGCCCTTTAGTACCTAATATCCCCCTTCCCCTCACCCCCAAGTACTTGCACACTGTAATCAAGTCACTTCTCTGCCTTCTTTCTGATAAGATAAACAAGTTGAGCTCTTTAAGTCTCTCACTGTAAGGCATTTTCTCCACTGCTTGAATCATTTTGTGACTTTTCTGTATCTTCCCCTATTTTTCAATATATTTTTTTAAAAACGCAGTATTCTAGTACGGGTCCCCCCCAGTGCTTTATAAAATCCTCTTACTCATTACTTCCTGGTTTGTATATCCAAGGATCACATTCACACCTTTTGACCCAGCATTGCACTGGGAGCTCTTTGAGTTACATGTCCACTTTGACCCCTAAATCCTTTTCAGAATCCCTGCTTTCCAGGGTACAATTCCCCCTAGTCTGTAATTATGGCCTACATTCCTTGTTCCTGTATGTGTAACTTTGCATTTGGCTGTATTAAAACATAATTTGGTTGAATGGGGCTGCTTAATAAGTGATCCAGATTAGTCTGTGTGACTGCCCTGTCCTCCTCATTATCTACCAATCTTTGTGTCACATGCAAATTTTATCAGCACTGTGACTTCCTATTTGCTTCTGGACCATTGATGAAAATGTCGAAGAGCATCAACCCTAGTACTGATCCCTGCAGAACCCTTCTAGACGTGTCCACCGCATTTGATGATTCCCCATGGACAACAACTTTTTGCAATCAATCAGTTTAGCAGTTGTTAATCCAGAAGCAAAGCAGGATCTGGTCCAAGAGGTAACTATAACAGGACCGCTTGGAAATAGTGACCATAATATAATAACATTTAATATTCCCATGGTGGGAAGAACACCTTTCAACAGCCCAACACTGTGGTGTTTAATTTCAGAAAGGGGAACTATGCAAAATGAGGAAGTTAGTTAAACAGAAATTAAAAGGTACAGTGACTAGAGTGAAATCCCTGCAAGCTGTCTTTTCAAAGACACCATAATAGAGGCTCAACTTAAATGTATACCCCAAATTAAAAAACACAGTAAAAGAACTAAAAAAGAGCCACCGTGGCTTAACAACCATGTAAAAGAAACAGTGAGAGATAAAAAGGCATCTTTTAAAAAGTGGAAGTCAGATCCTAGTGAGGTAAATAGAAAGGAGCATAAACACTGCCAAATTAAATGTAAAAATGTAATAAGAAAAGCCAAAAAGGAGTTTGAAGAACAGCTAGCCAAAAACTCAAAAGGCAATAACAATATGTTTTTTAAGTACATCGGAAGCTGGAAGCCTGCTAAACAATCAGTGGGGTCCCTGGATGATCGAGATACAAAGGGAGAACTTAAAGATGATAAAGTCATTGCGGAGAAACTAAACAAATTCTTTGCTTCAGTCTTCACGGCTGAGGATGTTAGGGAGATTCCCAAACCTGAGCCGTGTTTTGTTGGTGACAGATCTGAGGAATTATCACAGATTGAAGTGTCACTAGAGGAGGTTTTGGAATTAATTGATAAATTTAACAGTAACAAGTCACCGGGACCAGATGGCATTCACCCAAGAATTCTGAAAACTCAAATGTGAAATTGCGGAACTATTGACTATGGTTTGTAACTGGTCCTTTAAATCAGCTTCTGTACCCAATGACTGGAAGATAGCTAGTGTAACACCAATATTTAAAAAAGGGTTCTAGAGGTGATCCCGGCAATTACAGACCAGTAAGTTTAACATCCGTATCGGGCAAATGAGTTGAAACAATGGTGAAGATTGTTTGGTAAAATTGTCAGACACATAGAAGAACATAAATTGTTGAGCAAAAGTCAACATGGTTTCTGTAAATGGAACTGTCTTACTAATCTATTAGAGTTCTTTGAAGGGGTCAACAAACATGTGGACAAGGGGGATCCAGTGGACAGAGTGTACTTAGATTTCCAGAAAGCCTTTGACAAGGTCCCTCACCAAAGGCTCTTTCGTAAATTAAGTTGTCATGGGATAAGAGGGAAGATCCTTTCATGGATTGAGAACTAGTTAAAGGACAGGGAACAATGGATAGGAATAAATGGTAAATTTTCAGAATGGAGAGGGGTAACTAGTGGTGTTCCCCAAGGGTCAGTCCAAGGACCAATCCTATTCAACTTATTCATAAATGATCTGGAGAAAGGGGTAAACAGAGAGGTGGCAAAGTTTGCAGATGATACTAAACTGCTCAAGATAGTTAAGACCAAAGCAGACTGTGAAGCACTTCAAAAAGATCCCACAAAACTAAGTGATTGGGCAACAAAATGGCAAATGAAATGTAATGTGGATAAATGGAAAGTAATGCACATTGGAAAAAATAACCCCCACTATACATCAAATATGATGGGGGGGGGGCTAATTTTAGCTACAACTAATCAGGAAAGAGATCTTGGAGTCATCGTGGATAGTTCTCTGAAGACGTCCACGCAGTGTGCAGTGGCAGTTTAAAAACCAAATGGGCTGTTAGTAATCATTAAAAAAGGGATAGAAAATAAGACTGAGAATAACTTATTGCCCTTATATAAATCCATGGTGCGCCCACATCTTGAATACTGCGTACAGATGTGGTCTCGTCATCCAAAAAAGATATACTGGCATTAGAAAAGGTTCAGAGAAGGGCAACTAAAATGATTAGGGGTTTGGAACGGGTCCCATATGAGGAGAGATTAGAAGCTAGGACTTTTCAGCTTGGAAAAGAGGAGACTAAGGGGGGATATGATAGAGGTATATAAAATCGTGAGTGATGTGGAGAAAGTGAATAAGGAAAAGTTATTTACTTGTTCCCATAATATAAGAACCAGGGGCCACCAAATGAAATAATGGGTAGCAGGTTTAAAACAAATAAAAGGAAGTTCTTCTTCAGCAGCGCACAGTCAACCTGTGGAACTCCTTGCCTGAGGAGGTTGTGAAGGCTAGGACTATAACAGGGTTTAAAAGAGATCTGGATAAATTCATGGGAGGTTAAGTCAATTAATGGCTAAGAAATGGTGTCCCTAGCCTCAGTTTGTCAGAGGGTGGAAATGGATGGCAGGAGAGAGATCATTTGATCATTACCTATTAGGTTCGCTCCCTCTGGGGCACCTGGCATTGACCACTGTCAGTAGACAGGATACTGGTCTGGATGGACTTTTGGTCTGACCCAGTATGGCCACTCGTATGTTCTTATGTTCATTTCATATATCTTTTATAGATAAGTGTCTAGTGCAGGAGATCAAAAGTAGTGAAAGAACCTCAAATTCAGTTGCCTTTTTAGAGTAATAAAATATTGATGCTTATTGAAACAACTATCCATGTATCTGTTTGTCTAAAGTTTGTATACCGTGTTTAATTACTATGGTATCTGAGCACTGAGGTTCTGAAATCTCATGACAAAGGCTTTCTTGATAGATTTCCTTCATATGCTGTCTTTGGTGAGGCTGAAACTATGGCTTAAACTATTGAAAAGCAAGAAGTGAAGAGGTGTGCACAATTTATAAAAAACAAAAAACCTTCATGGTACTAAATTAAATCTAACAAGCAAAATCAAAGACATTTTTTTAAAAAACATACCAATGGGACTGTCAGAAAATATCAAGTTCAGCCTGCCAGGGCTTCACAAAGGAAAAGGTGTATAACTCCTATGGCAAGGTGGTAGCCCTCTTCAGCAGGCACAGAAATGGCTATATCCCTTTTTGTGTACAAGCCACCCAGGAATGGAATAGCGGGACTGTGACTGGCCAGGAATGAGTTGCATTGACAGAGCTGTATGGGGATGTTAGCACTTAAGCAAGCTGCCAGCACTATTCAATCCTTATTTTGATCAGCATTGAAAATTCACTCCTCCTGTGGAGTTAGAAATGTAAATCTGGTTATGATCTGTTTAAACAATGATATCCATGTTACTAGTGATTGAAAGACCATAGGCAGCACAGACATATTGAAGATAGGAGCCAAGCAGAGCCTCTGGGTACTCCAAGGCAAAGAGAACAGCAGACAATCAAATGGATTTTTCTGATATAACTGTAAGAAAGTTATTTCAGGATTTTTGAATGCTTATGGCATGCTTGGCAGATCAGTACATATTTGTGCTAATCCTAACTAACCACTTGTTTTCATACTCAGTTTATTTTAGCAATTTGGCCACATTTTAAAAAACAAAAATCAGCCACTATATATTTTTTCAGAGGTGTAAATAGACACTGAATTGTGCCTCAGATGTGTAATTGTTTTGTCACTGTTGTGGAATCAAGGGATTTTTTGTTTGTTTGTTTAAATAAAAATTGCCCATGAAAGAGTTGAACTAGAGGAACATATTTGAAAGATTCCTGCCCCAGTCAGACTCACTTAGCCCCTTAATCCCTTACATTGGCAGCTGAATCCAAGAGACATGTAACTAGTGCACAGAGGAGCAATAAACAAACAAAGCTTGAAGCTCTTGGCACCTTAAAAAAATTGTCCATTTCTCGTAAATACTTTGCAATAAAACAATAGCTGCTGAATATTAATGGAGAAAGAAATCAACCAAGAAGAACGGAGACTAGGTGGCCTTAGAGTTCTGGATAAAAGAACTAAAAAACAGGTTAACATAAAAGCTCAAAAAGTATTTGAGCTTTTGAGGATTTATTTATAAAATACTGTAGTAGGACACATGTAGAAACCTAAACCAGCTGATTGTTTGAACAGCAGAATTTTGTCTTACACACAGAGACAGTCAGTCCCCTACCATTAAAATCACTTTCTTTGATTACCTATTATGCTACCACTGGCTGATCACCCTTTCTTAGCCTGTAATTGCTCACATTCAGCTACCTTTTCATAGAGAATATGTGAAAGAATTAAATAAAATTAGATGTCACATACTTACAGTGCAGTGATAGCAGTGTGGATACATGCTGGTAATTAAGAATGTTTCACTGTGAACAGTTAGAGTATCCTGTTAAAAATGCAATGCAAAAAAATTTGTGCTGACTTAATGATGCATATGCCTTAAAAAAAAGAGCTTTTGGAATTTAGATCAGTTGTAGCAGATTGAAACTCTACTAAATTTTGAATAGTGTGGTGTTATATACCATAGAGAGAAGTGGAAATATTGGTTGCATGAAATGGAGGATAAATGAGTACATTAAACTCTTTAAGTTGCTGTATTTATAGATGGTGTACACAACATAAAAAGAAAGATAATGAGGTTATTTGCATTATAAGGTTCCAGGGCTCATTTGTGGCACATTTCGTCTTGGGTTCTCATTGTGAATCCTGTGTACGTGTGCATCACAGGAACCAGAATCTGAGATGATTGAAAGGATGGTGCAAGTTCCATGTTGAAAAGCTGGTGCAAGTGACTGTGAATGTAAGTGAATTTAGCTCACATGATTAGAAGGGCAGAAGGGTGAAGTTGTAGCAGGAAAAACAGCAAAGATGGAGGTGCTTATACCAAACACACTGTGGTTTTTCTACATGGATACTTAATCTTACACCTCCCTGTTGATTGCCTTTCCTGCTATAATCTTGCCTTTCAGTCCCTTTCATAGTGCAAGTTAAACACACTCGGTTTACTAACTTTAACAGTACACTACTATTTTATATCATTTCCAAATCTGCCCCATTAAGTAGGTCTAATTATGTGATGCTTTGAAATCATCTGCTAAATCTTATTATCATGAAATACATTGAAAGTGCTCTGTTCCTGTTCTGCTGACCTGCAAAACCCCATGTTCCTGGGACTTGCAGGTCAGCTTTCTAGTGGAGGAGAAATCAGTGACACAGTGTCTGGGTATATGCTTATTGTAACTTGTCTTATTTACACACATACACCAAGAGTGGCAATTAGGGCTGACTGTGTTGGTGTCTTTTGTGATGTGGACGGCTAGGAACTAGACAGAAACTACCAATTCAGCTAGCAATAGCCGAATAGCCCTCAGGTTGGGATGACGTTTTAATTAGTAGCTCTGGACTTGGAGCGCATAACATTTGTGTCTTGTTTTAGCACATTAGGACATCATTTGTCCTACAACTTTATTGGGACTTATTTTCATGTACACTAAAGCCCATTTAACTCTACTTTTCTGGTGAAAAGGGGTCCTAAAAATGGGAGTACATTACATTTACAATTGTTGTCTTTACCTTGGCAGAGTCATGTAAAAGGCCTTACTGTAAATAAAAATCAGGCCTTCTTATGTCCATCTGGCTATTCTGGTTCCCACCACAAAGCCAGTCTCTCCCAAGCTAGAAGTAACTCATGAGGAAGTAGTGCAAGCAAACTAAAGAACAATGCCAGTAGCACTGTTTGTTAGATGTTACATTTTTAAGCCAGTGGAAATGAGCTATTTACCACTTCTAACTGTCAGAGCAACGATGATCCCAGTGCTTGCTGTTTTGCTACCTCAGTCTAACAGATTTCTGGAGGAATCTATAGGTAGTCTCCTTACTGGCATTTTAGGAGAGAAAAGTATGTGTAGTTCATAGCAGTCAGATGAAAAAATAATGAATGTTGGAGTAATTGTTGTTTCTGAACAGGCAATACTTCCTTTAGATGAGTGTGGGCCTTGGTGCAAATACATTAAATTTCTGATAGGGATTATTTCAGGCAGAAATAGCAAACAAAGTTGAGGAGGAGGTAGCTGTACTGCATTTACAAAAAATGTGATTTGGTATTCATGCATGATGTGGTGATTATGCTAGCTTTTGAAATCCATTCAGGATCTTCCTACCTGCTGTGGTTCATTTCAGAATCCAGTGCCATCATTAAAGGATAAGAAAACAGTTCACTCTTTCATATGTGCATCCCATTGACCAATTTTAATGAAAACTAGCAGGATCTTTAAGAGACGATCATTCTATCAGCCTCTATTAGCATTTCTGATCTCTATCCCCACTGTAAATTGTTTTGGGGTATGACTGACTCATGTCAGAGGTAGACAAGGTAGGTAAGGTAATATCTTTTATTGGATCAACTTCTGAGGTGAGTGTTATGAATAATACTATATGCCTAGTCCTGAAAGCGAACACTAGCACTGTTGTATTTTGGTATGCTGGCATTGGGGCTTCTTATTGCTTGTGGAATTGCAGTGGCCATATTAAAATAAATGGCAGCCACGAACAGTTTACCTTCTGTGTCTCTGCATCCTTTGGCCTAAATAACGTCACACAACAAAATAGCGATGAGCCTGGGGGACTTGAAATAAAAAAAAGTGTCCATGTGTTTGTGATGACAAATTTAAATTAAAAACAGGAGGAAGATAGAGAAATGGTGGGATGTAGTTACTGCCCATGCAGATGGAAGTTCAGAAAGCGAAGTGCAAATAGATTTGCAAAACCTGTGAGTTTAAAAGTCAGTGACTGATTGCTATTTCCATAGAAAGAAATAATCCAAGTATAGAGTCTGGAAGAGTTTGTACAATGCAACTGAAAAGAAAAAAAATGAAATATTATATGATATTGTTCACACGTGAAAATGACAGTACATAGGAAAATAGATTATCTGAAAGAATGGAGTTTATGAAAAGATTGAATCAGATGTTCGAAGCAAATGAAATAAAAGAAGCTGATTTATCCCTGGCATAAATAGGCCCAGTTCCTACTAAAGTTTATGATTCTGATTTCACTTATTTCACTAGTATAACCTCACTGACTTCAGTGGATGACTCCTGTTTTAGTGGAAGTGAAACCTGAATTGGGCTCATTGAGAGTTTGTGCCTGCATTTACCATGTCTGAATTTAGCCCATAGTCTGATGTTAGTTTCCTCAAATGTTACAGCAATAAAAATTGATTTACAAATGTATATATTTCAATTTCAGAGAAAAGTCAGTGTGAGAAACATGCCCGAATGCTATCAGATTTCTCGTATTCAGAGTAGTCTTTACAAGATGGATGTGAGGGTTAATTTTATATGAAACAAAGGAAACCAATGCCCGAAGCAGCCCAAGGCCAAATGATGGTTTCATGCTGAAAGCTTCATGATACAGAGACCTAGAGTTGAGGATCAGTGTACTATTGCAACCCAAACCGTCTCATTATTTCTCTTAAAGGCCTTACATGTTGATGAGATACTGCTAAAAGGACTATCCTGTGCTTGTGGAAGTATAGTGGTCACCTTGAATAAGGCTGCGACATTGGACAGTCTCATCTCTACAGTCCTCTCTTTTGACCTACATGAGATAAATACATAACCCCCATTCCAAAAAATTTAATAGTTTGTAACCCTTCTTTGGGAAAGAACAATGTTCATTGAGTACACCAGTAGATTTAGAGGGTGAGGATCAAATATTTAAATATTCAGCTATAGACCCTAATGGCATTGTACATCAAGGACCTAGCATGCTCCAGGTGTGTCTCTAACATGGAGAAGGTTGCATTGGGAAGGTTAAGTCTGGTGTTTGCTTCTGAGGTGTGACGACCAAGGAGAAAACAGTATCTGCAGTGGTATTATCTTTTGTCTGTCTATATTAATATACCTGTTTTAATTTGTTCTGTTCTGCCAGTGAGATTCAGGAAACTCTGACCAAAAACTAGAGTATAGAGAACTCACTCCCAAGAGAGCTTTTAACGTTTTCACTTCCCTAGTGAGAAAATTTAGAGGAAAGTTTATTGGGTATTTTATAAAACATAACACCCTTTTTTCACTGAAACATTTGTGTTGAGATTTATATGGTGACCAAGCATTGAATTATTGGTAAAAATAAACCCTAATCAAAAATGTAGTTTAATTTTCCTGGGACTAAGAAGAGGGTGGTGAAATAGAACTGTTATTTAGCACAGTTTAAAAGCTTTAATGGGCTACTGCTACGGTACGTTCTCAATATTATCCTTTAGACCAGAGATATAGGCTGGCTCTGGAAAATGTAGCAGATGCATATTTCTATGATTCCCCCATGCCACAACATCATAAAACTCAGTGGTCATATAAGAGAACTTAATAGAATCTTCAGCAGATTTGAGATTAGAAACTGTAGGGAAAATACAGAGCTCTACAAATCTATATTTTGTCTTGTGTAATGTTCGCTAAAGCTTTACAGCTGGCTTAATCAGTTGAATATGAATAAATGATAGATATCAAACAAAAATAATGAATTCCAAATAAATACTTATTTCATAATTTAAATTGCAAGAAATTTCTATGAATAAAATATATTTGTACTTACAATGCGTAAATTCAGTTGTGACACTGTGGGCCATAAACAGCTTTCTGATGAAAACATTGATGAGCTGTGTTAAATTAGTAATAGGTTGAATACATTTCTTAATTATGTCACCAACTTTGTGTGCAGGAATGTCGTCTAAAATAAATGGGACGCCATTTGTTATGTCTACACTGTGAGAAGAAAATGGTGTATTTTGAAAATTGTAATATACTTTTAGGAGCCAGCAGTTAATGATATGCTGTGCTTAAAATTAGTCTTTGTTATGGGGAGTATTGTGGAGTTGACTTCTCTTTTGCCAAAGACCATTTATATAGTCTTTTCATCAGCATAATAATTAGTATAGATTTACATGTCTTTCCATAAACATAACTGTGTTACTCTGGGCCTTTTTTTTTAAAAAAAAAAGCAAGAATAAATATACCCAAGAATTCTGTGAACTTTGTAGTTTAATACAAATGTTTTTCAATTAACCAAAAACCCAAGTGTGCTGAAAAGTATAAAGAGCTATACCAGGGCAGGTTTTAATTTTTGCAGCGTCTCAGACCAGATACCTGTCAGGGGTATTTAGTAAGGCATGCACTTCTATGCTTAAATGCAAGAGATGACCTCACCCCTATAGTGTATATGAGGCCATGCTGTGTAGAAGACACCATTTTGTTTTGCTTGATTCCCCCAGCACGACCTCCTTTACCAATTAGGCATTGTACTAGAGTAAACCTGGGCTCAATAGTTATCCTGTGTATCTGAGATCAAAATTTTAAATGTACAAAATTAAGGATAGGCAAACCTCAGAAAGGTGGCAGTTTAGAAGTTTCTTTGATGTTGTTTAATGATCAGATGGAAAGCAGCTATTTCAATATCCCGCCCCATCACTGACTCACTGTGTGATCTTAGATAAATCACTTCCCATTTTGGTGCCTGAGTTTTCCTGTTTGTAAAATGGGAATTATACCTACCGGGGTGGGTCAATGTGAAGATTAATTAATAATGTCTGTAAAATGCTTTGAGTTCCTTGGAGCAAAGTCATTATAGTGTTAGTTTTTTGGATGGTGATCTGAATTTTTTTAAGTTGAATTAAGCTCACCATATTTCCATCAAAAAAACACTTCTAGGAGTAGAGACGGTGAGGAATAAATTGTAATTTATTTCAGGTGTAAATCGGGTCCTGGCTGAGATGTAAGGGCTACAGCCTAAGCTCATGTTAACTGGCATATACCCATGAAATAAATGGAACTATATTGATTTACACTACAGGATCTGGCACTATGGTTCTGCTCACTTTACCCTGTTTCCCTCTACCCTAAACAGATAGATGAGTGGAAAAAATATGATTTGAGGATCCTTTTTCAGCCCTGACTACTTCAGTGGTGATCAGAATGGGATTGCAAGTATGGAAGAGGCATCAGGGTTTCCAAGATATGGAAGAGTTATTTAAGCATGCTTTATTGGAGCAAAATGGAAAAATAATGCCTTCCCTAAAGTCCTGGTCCATGATTGCTACTTTCTGATCAGATACATTCAACCGTGGAGGAGTAGGCAGCATTCCACCTGGCTAAATGAGCTGGTGGAGAGAAACCATTTTACTTACCTGTATTTGCGTGAAACTGCAATGCAGGTTTGGTCCTTCCACTTCTAGCAAGCTGAGATGGACTGGTACACTCATTGTGGACTCTTGGAGGCATTGTGCCTGTGTGGGGCATAATGCTTTTCTGAGTGACTGTTATTGCATCTTGTTACCATCTGATCCTTAATGTGCAAATGCTCAAAGCCAGTTCTGCCCTTAGACTGGTCATCAGGAAAAGTTCTGGATAGTAGGATCTGTTATCATACGGAATAATTTTCCTACAGGAGTAGTGGAAGCCCTATCAGTTTGCACATTTAGAACCTGGATACAACAGTAAAGAATAATCCAGCTGTGCCAGGGCAGTGAAGTACCACATATGAGATCTTCTAGGGAGTTTTCATTCTAGGTTCTCTGACCATCCATCAAAGAAATAAATAAGTTTACCCATTTCATTTTTTTTCCTTTCAGTTCTCCTAACTGGATGAAAGATTCCAAAGCATAAAGTTGGGAATCTTCTCTTTCGCTTGAGGATAATGGCAAATGAGCCTAGAAATTTCCATACTGGATTAGACCAACGGTCTACTTAATCTAGTATTCTGTTTCCAACGGTCCAGTGCCGCATGCCTCACAGGAAAATGCAAGAACCTCAAAGTAGACAGCTGTGGTATAATCTGACCCCCAAAATATACTTCAGAGTTACCTTTTTTTAGCTATTAATCTTTACAATGTAGACAACATTTAAGGTCATGTTCACATTCTTTATTGCTTTATAGTGGGGTTTTTTATTTCACTGATAATGGAGCAGAACAACATTTTTCCATTTCAGAAATTGTCACTTTCCTAGCAGACAATAGGATTGTTTCCATATCTCCTTTAACTCTGAAGTTTACTCTTTTCAAACAAAAACATGGAGTAACTACAAAATGCAATAAACCCTTAATATTGGCTGGCTTCTGGGTTGCTTGACCCTTTATTCTGTCTGTTTTATATAGTGATGGACAGCCCCTTCATTCACATCTTGTCAAATCTCTGTCAGTTTTTACTCTGTCATAAGTCTATTTTTATTCCATTAGATTATAAAACAATAACATTTGGGTTTCATTCTGCATGAAGGATTCAGTGAAAGCAAAGGACTGGACCATCAGGCTGTTAATTTTTGGGAAAAAAAAGGTATAATGCATTAAACAAAGGATGCTTCAGAAGAACTTTCCAAGAACACAGCTTTTTCAGAACTGGGAAAGTGGCACCATGTATACTTCTGCATCCTTGTGGCAACTCTGTTCATGTTCTCTGTTTTGAAATGTTATCAAAAATTATAAAGCATAAAAGCTTTCAAGCACTGAAGATTAATCCTCCTTCCCAGAACGATATAGATTGTAGTCAAATTCTGTAAACCTCTTTTTGCCTGCAGCAACATATTTTTGAGTATAATTCTGAAGCAATATCAAAGCAGATGGTGCAACAGCAGCATTGAAAAAGCATTTGGTGTATTGTAAGTGTCAGGTTAAAATTCACAATCTGATGAATTGCACAGAAGTTCAGTGCTAAAATGGTGCCATTTTGTTTAAAAATAACTAAGCTGGAAAATGTTTTTTCAGGAGAATTAAAGTAAAAAGAAAATAAATAATCCATATGCCCATTATTCTCTTTAAATATTTCAAGTGTCAACTGCAATTGTGAAATGCCATGATTATGCTTTCCATTTGCTTGGAATTTCTTGTATGAGCATGCTATCAGGGACCTTCACAGTCTGATTTGTTAGCATATGCGGTAGACAGGAGCTATACATAATACTTTCTTCAAGTGAAAGTGTGTAGTTTCATCTTGCTTTTAAAATAGTGCTATATGTACTTGTGCAATTGAATGGAGCCTTTCTTTTTGTTCTCTATTTACTACATCTAAAAATGTAGAAGAATCTTTGTAATAGTAACAACTAGAATCAGTGGACACAGATCCCTATCATGTGACAGTTATATTGGCTGTTGTAACTCTGACCTTTCTTAACTGGGGCCGTTAAATAAAGTTCAGTCTCTTGGCAGCTGCAGGGCCAGAGGATGCCATTTTGTGCTTCAGTTTAGACGCAGAATGTTGTGGGAGGGTCACTATGTTTTGTGTCCCATTCCGTTGCCAATTCCTATAAAATAACTTGAGGTTGGTTTAGAGAGTTTTAGTCTCTCGTCCAGTTCAAGGTGTTTCATGGGCCTTTATTTAGTGCCTGGAATGGGTGAAAGTTCAGGGAGCCTCTGATAAAGATATCTTAATCCTCTTCTTGTTATTGAGAATATCCTGCACTCACAGATTGATTGTGATCGATGTAGAGCCTGTGTGAGTTGACCATCTGACATGGTTCAGACAATATTGGCTACATTGTCAATGATAATGCAACTTAGAGAGAAACTTCAGGAGGGGAGCCGGACATTGATTAGTTTTTGAAACTTTGCTGGTATTTAGGCTGCTGTATGATCTTTGTGAAACCCGTGGATATAAATTGCAACTGCTTTTGAAAACTCACTGCCAATGGCAGAGGCAGATGCTTTTTGGAATGGCAACCCGTGATCTGTGACATCCAGTGACTTATGCAGGCAAGTGTTCGTGTAGTTGTCCCCTTCTTGGTGGTGGTTATGAAAATTATGTTTATACTGGCTCTCAAAGCTGGATTTACTAAGTTGTCACATCGTTTTAGTTTTGCTTTTTCTACCCAGAACTCCTTGGAGGGCTCAGCATGTTTATCATTATCATTGTTTTCCTTTATCAACTGAAGGTTCATACTTCTCATTCTAATTACTCGTATTCTAGATCCTGGATATATTTAAGGTCCTTGCACATGCACACATTTCTGCAGGCCAGTGTCTTCCAGATGGTAACATGTCATGATGGAGGGCTGGGTGGGCAGGCCAAACTTGAGCTGCGCTGCCACACCATATGCCAGGTTGCAATGCTCAGAGCAGGAAGCCAGGGGCAACCCTACAGGAATTGGAGCCACCACTGTGGAGTGAGTGCAATCTCCTCCAAGACCTCTCACTCTCTGGAGGCAGGACCCAACATCCCCCTCCTGAAAAAGAAAAAGAAAAATTATAAACAATAATGTCATGGGGCTCTGCCCAAAACTTGACTAATAACTTCTAACTAAAACAAGAGATACTGCCATCAGGATTTTGGAACGAACCTTCTCCTTTCTCCTGCTGTGGCTGCCTCTGGACCACAAAGGTTGTTGCTTAAGTTTAATCTCAGATGAAGTGCAACTTGCATATAGACAATCACATAGCAGTATGGCCTATGTGTTCTGTAAGCTTTTTGATGGCTGTTAGCAGGTTTTTTTAGAGTTATTTTTACCTTTCTACCCTTCCTACCCTTCTGACGTTAAAAAAAAATGCAAGCCCAATAGCAAGGATTTTTAATAAATATGTAATCTCCAGGGTTGTACCCTATGACTGGAGAATCGCTAATATAGTACGTATTTTTAAGAAAGGGGGGAAAAAGATGATCCGGGAAAACTGCAGGCCTGTTAGTTTGACCACAGTTGTGTGCAAGGTCTTGGAACAAACTTTGAAAGAGAAAGTAGTTAAAAGCATAGAGCAGTGGTCCCCAACCTTTCTGTCGGAATAGCATATTGCTATTCCCAGAAGACTGTGGCGGGCGCCGGATACCCTGCTGCCAAAATGCCGCTGAGAAGCGGCAGTGGGAAGACGTGTTGCTGCTGAAATGCTGCTGAGAAATGGGCAACGCTTTGGCGGCGGCATTTCGGCGGCGGGGTGTCCTGCGGGTGCACAAAAATGCCCCAACGGGCGCCCTGGCGCCCGTGGGTACTGCGTCGGAGACCACTGGCATAGAGCAAAATGGCAACTGTGATAAAATGCAACATAGTTTTACAAAGTGTAGATTTTGCCAGATCAACCTGATCTCCTTTGTTGAGAAGGTAACTGATTTTTTTGACAAAAGAAAAGCAGTAGATCTAATCTACCTGGATTTCAGTAAGGCATTTGATGCAGTTCCATATGAGAAATTATTAGTTAAATTGGAGAAGATGGGGTATGATGGGGTGGACTAGGTCCTGACGCCCGCTGCTGGAAGCCTTGTGGCCCTGCCACACCCTGCCCCAGAAAAGGCCAGTAGAGAGGTCCTCCAAGCAGCCTACAGTGGTGTCTGAAGCAGCCAATTGGGCTAGTATAAGAAGAGCTGCAGGGCCAGAGCAAGTTCAGTTCCTTACTAGAGCTGGAGGAGCCTGGATGGTCTGTGGCTGGCTGAGGGAGCTGCAGGACCTCATAAGAATGGCCATACTGAGTCAGACCAAAGGTCCATCCAGACCAGTATCCTGTCTACCGACAGTGGCCAATGCCAGGTGCCCCAGAGGGAGTGAACCGAACAGGTAATGATTTAGTGATCTCTCTCCTACCATCCATCTCCACCCTCTGACAAAGAGAGGGACACCGGATGAGGTAGTGCTGCCAGAAGCCGGGGAGAGCAAGAAGGAACCCTGAGCTGGCTGCTGGGACTCCATCAGGAAAAGGCCCTGAGGTAAGGGTGACGATGGTGCAGGGCCACAGGGAAGTGGCTCAGGGAATTAGAGCAGCAGCATGACTTGGATAAAGGGACACAGCGACAGCTTCTATCTACAGGGTCCCTGGGCTGGGACCCAGAGTAGTGGGTGGGCCCAGGTCCCCCTGAACTCCCCATTAGCCACTGGGGGAAGTGGCCTGCACATTAAGGCACCCCATAAGGGAGAATTAAACTCTTTAGTGGCCCAGCTGAAGAGGTGTGGTCAGAAAAGCCTTGAGAGGGCGAAGACATTGCCTCCAAGGAAGGAGTACTGTGATACTGCTCTATTCCAGAGCAGGGACAAACTGAGAGAGATATTACAGTGGGCACTGAGAAAAGCCCCTGTTGGACTTGTATCGGAAAGGGGTTTGCTTGTCTTTTATCTCACAGACAGACTGTGTATGACTTGGACGGAAGGCTGAGTCAGTGAAGCCCCACCACGAACAGGTAGAGAGAAAGTGCAAGCACGCGCACTCGGCCAACGGACGCTCACAAGAAGTGAGTGCAACGCTGTTACATGTGGATTAGTATGAGAATTAAAAGGTAGGAAAGGAACTTGTTAAAGGGGAGACTACAAGAGTCATACTGAAAAGTGAACTGTCAGGCATAAGGGGAGATTACTAGTGGAGTTCCTCAGATCTCAAGAACAATTCCTATCTTATTTGACATTTTAATTAATGACCTTTGCTCAAAAAGTGAGAGTGTGTTAATAAAATTTGCCGATGATGTGAGGTTGGAAGGTATTGGAAATACAGAGGAGGACTGGAATATCATACAAGAAGATCTGGATGACCATGAAAACTGGAGTTATTGAAATCGGATGAAATTTAATAGTGCAAAGTGCACGGTCATGCACTTGGGGACTAATAACAAGAATTGTTGCTATGAGCTGGTGACTTATCAGCTGGAAGCGACAAGAGGAGAAAGACCTGGGTGTATTGGTTGATCACAGGATGACTATGAGCTGCCAATCTGATGAGGTCATGAAAAAGGCAAATATAATCCTAGGATGCATCAGGTGAGGTATTTACAGTAGAGAAGAAAGCGTTAGTAGCATTATTCAAGGCACTGGTGACCCCTCATTTTGAATACTGTGTGGAATTCTGGCCTCCCATTTTTAAGAAAGATGAATTAAAACTGAAACACATGCAAAGAAGAGCCTCTAGGTTGATCAGAGGAATGGAAAACCTACCTTATGAGAGGAGCCTGAAAGAGTTTGGCTTGTTTAGCCTAAACAAAAGAAGGCTGAAGGGCAATATGATTGCTCTCTATAAATATATCAGAGATAAATATCAGGGAGGGGGAGAAGTTATTTAAGTTAAGCACCAATATGGACATAAGAACAAATGGATATAAACTGGCCATCAATAAATTTATGCTTGAAATTAGACAGAGGTTTCTAACTATCAGAGGAAGGAAGTTCTGGAACAGCCTTCCAAGGGGAGTAGTGGGGGCAAA
Source organism: Caretta caretta (assembly GCF_965140235.1). Classification (NCBI taxonomy): domain Eukaryota; kingdom Metazoa; phylum Chordata; order Testudines; family Cheloniidae; genus Caretta; species Caretta caretta. The sequence continues at coordinate 27,172,288 of NC_134215.1, read as the reverse complement.
AAACCTAAGTGGCTTCAAGACTGAGTTTCGTAAGTTTATGGAGGGGGTGGTATGATGAGACTGCCTACAATGGCATGTAGCCAATCTGTAACTGCTAGTAGCAAGTATCTCCAATGGCTGGTGATGGGACACTAGATGGGAAGGTCTCTGGGTTATTGCAGAGAGTTCTTTCCCAGGTGTCTGGCTGCTGGATCTTGCCCACATGCTCAGGGTCTAACGGATCCCCATATTTGGGGTCTGGAAGGAATTTTCCCCCAGGTCAGATTGGAAGAGACTCTGGGGGTGTTTTAGCTTCCTCTGCAGCATGGAGCATGGGTCACTTGCAGGTTTAAACTAGTGTAAATATTTAAATGCAGGAAGTCAGACTATATGATCATGATGGTCCCTTCTGGCCTTAAAGTCTATGAATCTATGTATTGTCAGCCTCAGCAGAGAGACTAAGGATCGACAGGAGAATAAACTAGTTAATTACCCCCTAAAGATTCAACTTCCAGGTTAGGGTTGTGGCATGCTGCTAGAGCAGTTGTGGGAAGCTAGCTTGTATGACACTATCCTGTACCTGTCCTGAGGATAAAGAGGGGAATTTCAGTAACCAGAAATGAGAATAAGGAGTGCAGGACTGTGCCCTAGATATTTATATTTATCACTTACCGTTATGATGTACTCTGCTTAGGATGAATAGTAGAGGTTAGGTGATGACTAGTTTTTAGAGTGCAGAACAGAGACAAGCCAAATACTTAAGAATATGCAGGACCCAGCCCAGTTTAAAAATAAAGTCAGGAGGCTTTACTTAACGTCTGTGCTCTGATGGTTTTGTACTGCTCATGTATCTGCTGTATTAGTTGCCTTGGAAACAAGTGACTGTGCATATGCAGCACAATGAGAGTCCACAATTTGTGGACTTGGCCCTTGGGGGCCCCATTACAGAATTCTTATATGTTGTACAAAGCCTAGTGTCGCTTATTAGCAGTAAAGTGAGCAGCTGCCTTCATCAGCGTCAACTACCAATTTGTTTCTTATGGAAATGAACTAACATTCATGGTGTGTAAGGTTTTTGGGGACATTTTATGTGGAACAGAAATGTGTTTCTCTAAGTTTTATGCTGCAAATTGATATATCTTTGTCCTTCAAGAAATTTACATGTTTCTTGCTCACAATATTGACTTCAACTTTGTTGTTAAAGGGAAAAAACAACTTGGGTGGATCATAGAGGGGGAAAACTCAGTGGTTTGAGCATTGGCCTGCTAAACCCAGGGTTATGAGCTCAATCCTTGAGGGCACCATTTAGGGATCTGGGGCAAAAATTGTGGATTGGTCCTACTTTGAGCAGGGGGTTGGACTAGATGACCCCCTGAGGTCCCTTCCAACCCTGATATCCTATGATAGGAAACAGACTTACTCAGACACATTCTTTGCACCATATTCTTTCTTAGCTTGAAACTGGTGTTTCAACTTGAGCTATAGCATCATTGCTTTTATTTATTTTGCACCGTTTGAGTCTTCCCCTTCGGTACACTTGTGTTTTAATTTACTGTGAAATGTAGGGGAAATCTTAACTTTTAAGATAGTCGTATTATGGATGCACATTTTGGCTTTTTTCCTTCCAACACCTGGAAGTCCAGACATGAATAAGAATGATAATTAAAAAATATTAGCCACATTTTTCAAGCCTCAGACGAGGCTAGCGAATTTACAGTGAAGTTCAAGTGGTAGGGAAAAGTTCATGATTCTTATTTGAACTGGTTCATTCAACCCTAATTAATATGGGAGTTTTTTTGTATGGGCATTCTGATACTTGTAGCTCATATATTACACAATGAGAGATTTATTAAATTGAGAGAATTACTAAAGAGTAAATGAATAAATAAAGATAATCATTAGAAGGAAAACATACAAGTACTAGGTTTGCTAATTCTCCCAAAAGAGAGAACCAAAGCAACTGGGAATAACCAGTTTGAATTACTTGAAGTCAGCAAAGAGAATTATCTCAGCAGAAATGGGGACATGGGATAAATCTTCCCTGATTTATAGTAGCCTTGAAGGGAGCCAGAGTGTGCTTTTAGCCAAAGATTCATACTCACCGCTGTTCACATGTCAGGCTCCAGATGGAAGCATAGGAACTGCCAGTATTTAACAAGGACTAAATCTTTTTTGCCTGCACCAAAACTGATGGAACAGGATGTGTGATGGATGAACTGCTTTTTTGTTTCTGTTGCAGTATTGTCCTATGTAGCTATACCTCCTGTGTTGGGGGGTTTTAGCTAGTGGATCAGCACAGCCCTCTTCCCTTAAATACCATGTATTATGGCATACATTGAGCAATAGCAAGCATGGGTTACAGACACCCCGTGGGCATTTTTGACCCTGCTATGTAGTGGAACCAAACTAGTTCCTCTACCCTGCACATGCTATGTGCTGCCAAAGTTTGAGTTTTATCAGATCATTTGAGGGAGGAGAGCTGGGGACTGCAAGAAGAGACAGAACAACCCACCAGTAGCTGGATCAAATATAAGGTTTAAATTTCAACCCTGTACAGTGAGGTCATTAACACTAAGAGCTATACTTCAAGCAGCAACTAGAAAACTCCCTATCCAGGAAGTTGCTATGTTTATTAAGTTCCCTTCTGCAACACATCCTGGTCCTCTCTGTTAAATGTGGAGGACCAGAAACTATAACCACCCTGCAAACCCTGAAAAATGTTATGCTATTACCTTTTAATTAAAATCCCTGAAAATACAAGCCTGAAGAGCTGAAAGAGAATCAGAGCATGTACTCACTAGATGGCCTTTCCCAGGGATCACAGTTCTGGGTCTTTAACGGATTTGTTGCTTCAGGGTCAAATTTCAGTAATCTAAGCCATGCATAGAACATTATATACTGAGATCAGTATCTTCCAAGTAAACTGCTTTCTTGTCATTAAATCTTGACATTTCTGTACATTGTGGCTGCTTCACTGCAATAAACTTTCCCTTGAGGATATACAAACTGCATTTTCAGACATGAATACCAGGAAGGTGCTGCATATGAAATAGGAGAAGAAATTATTCTTGTTCACAGAATATGGCTGGAGAGAAATGCCAGTAGCTGACATATGGCAGACAAGTAGGGACATAGAAATTAGAGGCACAAAAGACCTAATAACCTAACAGTCCAATTTATCTAGTCTGTCCCCTTACCAGTGTGTGATTATTTGCCTACAGAATATTCTCCTGTGCTTTGTCCATTCATGATTTAAATATCTCTGGACTTCTGGTCTGCCACTTCCCTTGGGAGAGTATTCTGCAGGTCAAAAGATTTTACCAACAGGCAGTTCTGCTGCTATTCTGCTAAAAATTCTTTCCATGTGGAGAAATTGCCAAAGCAGAAATTGTGCATATTAAGATCCTATAAAAAATGAACAATAACACTTCAGTAACACGCAAGATCCAGTTCAGAATTCCAAATAATTAAAGAAGAAAGAGTTCTTTAGCCTGTACAATACAATCTAGATTGTTTCAACTCCATTAACCAAAGGTTCTCATAATCTGAAATGGCATCACATCCACCAAAATCTATTGATTATTATGAAAATTCCCTTGATGATTTGACACCTTTATTACCCAAACAAATTCAGTGCTGACCAGGATACTCTGATCCCTGAGGTAGTACTATATATTAATATATTTTTAGAAATAATCTGGAAAGTGTCTGAACTGCAGGGAATAAAATATAATTAATTTTAAGGAGAGGTTTATAGAATATTCCCCCACATGGGGGAAATGAATTTAAAAAAATCAGTGGAATTTATCTTACACCTAAAATCCATATTATACTTTCTTTACAAAACTACTACATAAAATAACCCAACCCAACCCAAAACAACTCCTCCAACAAATTCCCAAATCTCTAAATATTAGTCTGGAAATGAAGAGTTATGATATCCAGCTAATTCCATGCTGCCTTACAGTACTTCCTCATTCACTACCCAGTTTACATTCATACCTTAAAGTACACCAGCAGGCAACAGTTGTCTCCTCCTTACCATCTTTGTCAGGTTGCTGTGGACACATCTGCATTCCCACAGCCATGGCTCTATGCTGCAGCCAGGAAGGGGAGTGGTATGCTCAGTTTTGCACTGGAATTTCCTCTACCCTTTACAGATTATTCTTGCATAAGAGAGAGTGCGACCCCAAATTCCTTATGTCACTTCCTTCCATTGTGTTTAGGGGGTAGACCCTATACGCTATCGTAGAGGCTTCTTTTCTGGCATTATTCACAAAGATACAGAATAATGACATTTAACCAACAATGACTATAACAGTTACTTACTTACACTTTTTAAGAACACTTCAAAGTACAGAGCTTTGTTGGACGTTTTAAAATATTAACCTACTATTAAAAGAAAGTAATTGATCAGTTTAATTTTGTATGGAGGCGGTTAGAATTCATGCTCAACTAATGAATAGCTGAGGATGCTAAAATCTCCAGGTATCTGAAATGCCTCTCTAGTTATTCTTTATTGTCTTGAAGTGGCTCTTTGCAATTGGATGTGAAGTGAAATAGTCTAAGAAGAAGGTAGAGTAGTGCTTAAAGGTTACACTGGCAGGGCACTTCATGGACCATGCTCTTTTGATCAATGTTCACTCTTACAACTAAAGTTAGGTCTAATGCAGCATTGCTATTACTAATTAATTGTCTGGGTGAAAATTATGAGTGTCATAATGTGGCACACTGAACCATTTAACAATGTGGTTGGCACATTGTGTTGTCTACTAAGGCCTTTGGAGCAAATTCCTGTTCAGTTGTGAGTACATCTAGTATATGGAATTTAATAGTTCTTGTATTACTGACTAGAATCAGCTGATTTAGTCCTCTCTTAATATGATTATAGACAATGTTGTGATTGGACAATATGTGGATGTGAAACCCAGGATGCCAGAGGAGATGGAGATGGAGTTTGAGTACATGAAAATCTTTCTTCCCATGTCAGTACAACTTTGTATTATGAGCATTATACTGCTAGAGGTGCTGTTTTTCAGATGAAATATAAAGCCATGGTCTTATACACCTTTAATCATTAATGATTTCATGATACATTTTGTAAGAGCAGAGGTGTTAACACCTGCATCCTGGCCAACTTCCAGCTTGAATAATTACAAATCTGCTACGTAATCTTCCAGCTGTATTTTTAGTTGAATATAGGCTGTTTTTTGTTTTGTTTGCTTCCTGTTCTACAGCGAATTGCATTATAGTTGAAGATAGCATGAAGCGGTCCCAGCCAGTGGAATGTGTGTATTATGAAAAGTGCCTCAGTAAAACTGGCACCTTACCCAACATGTCTCTAGGATTTGGGATTCCTCTTCTAAGTCACGTTTGGTGACTTTAGTGACAATTTTTTTTGTTACTTGATACTCATGTTTGTCCTGAATAGTCAGTGTAGCTATGAGAGTGAGCTAGATTCTATTCTTACTAATGCATCATCAACAGAATTGCTTACTGAGTTCTAATCAGTTACATCTATGAAAACCCACTGAAGGCAAAAGGGTTGTGTGAGTTGTTAAATAATCAGCCTAGACCCAAGGTGCTTGAAGGAGCTCCTCTTTACTCAGTGAGTAATGAAGTTCTCAACTGCTTTTGCATAACAGAATATGGGCTTCTGTCACGCACCTCCTCCACACTTCCTGTCTGGGAAGCTAAACCACTTAAGTACAGTTCCCAATATCACAGATTGCAGAGTTGTCAGAGAGGGCCCAATCTGATGACAGTAACTGGCATAAGTGTTACAAAGGACAGCTTGCAAAACTTTTCTTACTTGTGGTAATGTGTGAGAAGGAAAGGACCCAGTTAGTCTGAAGTGAAAACGAATCTCTTTTCATGTAAATTTATTTATTTAGATTAGTATGGATCACAAAAATAGCACCTATCCCTGTACTCTAGGTGCCAATTAACTTAACTTAATTTTTAAAAAATCACAAATAATAACTAAAATACAGTAGTGTAACTCCTGGTAACTCGCTATCATCAAACTAGGCAGCTTAACACTCAAACTACTCTTTCCCACCATCTATTTCCTGAACTTACAATTCTGAAAAAATTGGTCAAAAATGAGGGCATGCCCCTGTTTTTGTGTGTGTATCCATATCTAGGTATTTGCTGAACAGTTTCTCTCACACAGGGACCCAAGCAGTCTTTTCTCAGATGTCACCAAAACCCATTTACAGTTTGTCTCCAGAATACAGTATTTGTTAGGTCAGTGAGTCCTAGTCAATCTCTCCTACTCACTGAGGCCCAGATCCTCAAAAGTGCCTAAGTCTCATTGATTTCAGTCAGAGTTAGGCATGGCCTTTTGAGAATCTGGGCCTGAGTGGCTAAACAGTCTGTAGGCTTAGTCTTCCCTTACACAAGCAGCTTATTTCTTTCATTCATTCCCTTGCCAACTCTCTCTTCTGAAATTTTTCCACTTTTGCTGACACCCCAATATGAGCCATGTTTGGAACCCTCATGTAGATAGGTCATTGCCTGCCACCATGGTTTTAAGCACTGTCATTTAGCCCTGCTCAAAACAGGTCTAGTGAAGATGTTGCTTACATCACCAACACGAGCCTGGCTTTGCTAAATTCTCAATGCTGCCACTATCAGTGGAACTGAACCTGTGCTATAAATGGTGGGAAATTTTTGGAGAAAAGTCCCTATTATACACAGAGGTTAAGTCTCCATAGTTATGGGTTGCCCCGGTGCATCCACCTCTCCTTGTATACCGTGTTCCTCCTGATTATTAACTGTATACGGAATACTGTATCTTCCAGGCTTTTTTTGGGGGGGGGGCAGGTGTTATGGTTTGGGGCTGATTCTATATCCCTGTGTCCAGGACAGACCATTAACTCCTCACTGTCCTGGTCCACTCTGAAATTTGTACAGTCCAACGCTGTCTAGTTTAGTTCTCATTATAGGAAGATTAATGTCACAATTGGCCCATCATTGGGTGAAGGACAATGATCAGCTAATTTTAGCTGTTGTTTCAATTGCAAAAGTTAAATAAAAGATCATTAAATAGCTCCTCACTATTTATAAAAAGTAAGATTTTTTTTAAAAAAGTTGAGGAGGAGCTTGTGAAAGCAGAAATGAAGAGAAGTTGAGGAGAGAGATACATAACAGGAGGTTGGTGCTACTTTTTAGGTGGAGACCCTGGTCACACAACTAACATGAAAATTATGTTTAGAAAACATTTAAGATGAATGGGGAGAGAGTAGAAGCAGATATCTGTGGTCTTCCATCTCTCATTTTATATATACTAACTAGAATGGTCTCAACTAAAGATAGCACCTGAATGAAGACAATGGGTCTGCATGAGATCTTGGAGAATATAGATTTTATTTGATACTAGAGAGGATTTAGTACTGCCTGGGATGTAGAGATAAGTGTTTGGAACTAAATGACTAATTATGAGAGAGTTTAGTATTGGAATTGGAGAAACAGTAACTGTCTAAGTTGCAGGTAAACAGGGATCCAGGCAGGAACTCAAAAAAGAGGAGTATATTTGATGTTTTGATTAGGGATGAAATGCAAGATAGTATACTCAAAAGCTTGGGATGTAATCGATATGTCATTATAGAGACAGAAGCATATGTGAGTTGCTTGATAATAGAGAATAGGATGGTAGATTAAGAGTAGGACAGAGACCAAATCTGTTCATGGCATGCCCAGGAAATCCATCCTGAGAACAAGATAAAACCTGCAATATTGCCATTGGCAATATGGCAATTTGCACTGCATATTACACTAGTTGTGATGAGACTGAGAGTCACATTATCATGAAGTAGCATTGCTGAAAGCTATTAAATAATCATAGCTGTACATGCTGACTACACAGATTATGAGACAAATGCAATGTTGTGATACTGGTACACACTGAACTTTTCATACACATAAGGCCTCCAATACAATAACATTGGTTTTATTACAATGTAACATACAAATACTCTATGCATGTGTATAAAACAACATTACAATACAACATTAAAGAAACATTAAGATTACCATTTCGTGAGCAGTAACCAGACGGTCACAAAATCGGGTGCGGAGGATCACACTAAGCCCTGGTCTACACTAGGACTTTAGGTCGAATTTAGCAGCGTTAAATCGATGTAAACCTGCACCCGTCCACACAATGAAGCCTTTATTTCGACTTAAAGGGCTCTTAAAATCGATTTCCTTACTCCACCCCTGACAAGTGGATTAGCGCTTAAATCGACGTTGCCGGCTCGAATTTGGGGTACTGTGGACACAATTCAATGGTATTGGCCTCCGGGAGCTATCCCAGAGTGCTCCATTGTGACCGCTCTGGACAGCACTCTCAACTCAGATGCACTGGCCAGGTAGAGAGGAAAAGAACCGCGAACTTTTGAATCTCATTTCCTGTTTGACCAGCGTGGCAAGCTGCAGGTGACCATGCAGAGCTCATCAGCAGAGGTGACCATGATGGAGTCCCAGAATCGCAAAAGAGCTCCCGCATGGACCGAACGGGAGGTACGGGATCTGATCGCTGTTTGGGGAGAGGAATCCGTGCTATCAGAACTCCGTTCCAGTTTTCGAAATGCCAAAACCTTTGTCAAAATCTCCCAGGGCATGAAGGACAGAGGCCATAATAGGGACCCAAAGCAGTGCCACATGAAACTGAAGGAGCTGAGGCAAGCCTACCAGAAAACCAGAGAGGCGAACGGCCGCTCCGGGTCAGAGCCCCAAACATGCCGCTTCTATGATGAGCTGCATGGCATTTTAGGGGGTTCAGCCACCACTACCCCAGCCGTGTTATTTGACTCCTTCAATGGAGATGGAGGCAACACGGAAGCAGGTTTTGCGGACGAAGAAGAAGATGATGATGATGATAATGAGGTTGTACATAGCTCACAGCAAGCAAGCGGAGAAACCGGTTTTCCTGACAGCCAGGAACTGTTTCTCACCCTGGACCTGCCGGGTCCAGGAAGCAGCCTTGGGTGGGTTCAGGGGGTACTGAACCCACCCAAGGCTGCTTCCTGGACCCGGCAGGCGGAGAAGGGACCTCCGGTGAGTGTACCTTTTAAAATACTATGGTTTAAAAGCAAGCATGTGAAAGGATTACTTTGCCCTGGCATTCGCGGCTCTCCTGAATGTACTCCCAAAGCTTTTGCAAAAGGTTTCTGGGGAGGGCAGCCTTATTGCGTCCTTCATGGTAGGACACTTTACCACTCCAGGCCAGTAACACGTACTCGGGAATCATTGTACAACAAAGCATTGCAGTGTATGTTTGCTGGCGTTCAAACAACATCCGTTCTTTATCTCTCTGTGTTATCCTCAGAAGAGTGAGATATAATTCATGGTCACCTGGTTGAAATAGAGTGCTTTTCTTCAGGGGACACTCAGAGCCCATTCCTGCTGGGCTGTTTGCCTGTGGCTAAACAGAAATGTTCCCCGCTGTTAGCCACAGGGAGGTGGGAGGGTTGAGGGGGTAGCCACGCGGTGGGGAGAGGCAAAATGAGACCTTGTAAGGAAAGCACATGTGCTATGTATGTAATGTTAACAGCAAAGTATACCCTGAAAGAGTGTAGCCACTGTTTTATAAAATGTGTCTTTTTAAATACCGCTGTCCCTTTTTTTTTCTCGACCAGCTGCATGTGTTTCAATGATCACAGGATCTTTTCCTTCCCAGAGGCTACTGAAGATTAGAAAGAAAAAAAAAAACGCACTCAAGATGAAATGTTCTCCGAGCTCATGCTGTCCTCCCACACTGACAGAGCACAGACGAATGCGTGGAGGCAAATAATGTCAGAGTGCAGGAAAGCACAAAATGAGTGGGAGGAAAGGTGGCGTGCTGAACAGAGTAAGTGGCGGGCTGAAAACAGGGCTGAAGCTCAAATGTGGTGGGATCGTGATGAGAGGACGCAGGATTCAATGCTGAGGCTGCTGGAGGACCAAACCAGTATGCTCCAGTGTATGGTTGAGCTGCAGCAAAGGCAGCTGGAGCACAGACTGCCACAACCCCTGTGTAACCAACCGCCCTCCTCCCCAAGTTTCATAGCCTCCACACCCAGATGCCCAAGAATGCGGTGGGGAGGCCACCGGCCAACCAGCCACTCCGCCACAGAGGATTGCCCCCAAAAAAGAAGGCTGGCATTCAATAAATTTTAAAGTTGTAAACTTTTAAAGTGCTGTGTGGCATTTTCCTTCCCTCCTTCACCACCCCTCCTGGGCTACCTTGGTAGTCATCCTCCTATTTGTGTGATGAATGAATAAAGAATGCATGAATGTGAAGCAACAATGACTTTATTGCCTCTGCAAGCAGTGATCGAAGGGAGGAGGGGAGGGTGGTTAGCTTACAGGGAAGTAGAGTGAACCAAGCGGTGGGGGGTTTCATCAAGGAGAAACAAACAGAAGTTCACACCATAGCCTGGCCAGTCATGAAACTGGTTTTCAAAGCTTCTCTGATGCGTACTGCGCCCTCCTGTGCTCTTCTAACCACCCTGGTGTCTGGCTGCGCGTAACCAGCAGCCAGGCGATTTGCCTCAACCTCCCACCCCGCCATAAACGTCTCCCCCTTACTCTCACAGATATTGTGGAGCACACAGCAAGCAGTAATAACAGTGGGAATATTGGTTTCCCTGAGGTCTAAGCGAGTCAGTAAACTGCGCCAGCGCGCCTTTAAACGTCCAAATGCACATTCTACCACCATTCTGCACTTGCTCAGCCTGTAGTTTAACAGCTCCTGACTACTGTCCAGGCTGCCTGTGTACGGCTTCATGAGCCATGGCATTACGGGGTAGGCTGGGTCCCCAAGGATACATGTAGGCATTTCAACATCCCCAACAGTTATTTTCTGGTCTGGGAAGAAAGTCCCTTCCTGCAGCTTTTGAAACAGACCAGAGTTCCTGAAAATGCGAGCGTCATGTACCTTTCCCGGCCATCCCACGTTGATGTTGGTGAAACGTCCCTTGTGATCCACCAGAGCTTGCAGCACTATTGAAAAGTACCCCTTGCGGTTTATGTACTCGGCAGCTTGGTGCTCCGGTGCCAAGATAGGGATATGGGTTCCGTCTATGGCCCCACCACAGTTAGGGAATCCCATTGCAGCAAAGCCATCCACTATGACCTGCACATTTCCCAGGGTCACTACCCTTGATATCAGCAGATCTTTGATTGCGTGGGCTACTTGCATCACAGCAGCCCCAACAGTAGATTTGCCCACTCCAAATTGATTCCCAACTGACCGGTAGCTATCTGGTGTTGCAAGCTTCCACAGGGCTATCGCCACTCGCTTCTCAACTGTGAGGGATGCTCTCATCTTGGTATTCATGCGCTTCAGGGCAGGGGAAAGTAAGTCACAAAGTTCCATGAAAGTGCCCTTACGCATGCGAAAGTTTCGCAGCCACTGGGAATCGTCCCAGACCTGCAACACTATGCGGTCCCACCAGTCTGTGCTTGTTTCCCGAGCCCAGAATCGGCGTTCCACAGCATGAACCTGCCCCATTAGCACCATGATGCATGCATTGGCAGGGCCCATGCTTTCAGAGAAATCTGTGTCCATGTCCTGATCACTCACGTGACCGCGCTGACGTCGTCTCCTCGCCCGGTATCACTTTGCCAGGTTCTGATGCTGCATATACTGCTGGATAATGCGTGTGGTGTTGAATGTGCTCCTAATTGCCAAAGTGAGCTGAGCGGCCTCCATGCTTGCCTTGGTATGGCGTCCGCACAGAAAAAAGGCGCGGAACGATTGTCTGCCATTGCTCTGACGGAGGGAGGGGCGACTGACGACACGGCTTACAGGGTTGGCTTCAGGGAGCTAAAATCAACAAAGGGGGTGGCTTTACAGCAAGGAGTATTTCAGGCAGGACTTCACGGAGGGTTCCAATAAGAAATGGTGCACCTAAGTTATTGTTCTTATTGGAACAAGGAAGTTAGTCTGGCCTCTGATTGATACATGGCTAGATTTACCTCGCTGCACCTTCTCTGTGAGTGACTACAGTGTGACCTAGAGGAATGAGTCCCCTAGACAGGGGAGGGGGGGAAGCAAACGAGTACAAAACAAATCTGGTCTATTTCTTGTTTTGATCTACTCCATCTATCTTTTACATCTTTGGCTGGCAGCAGACGGTGCAGAAGGACTGCATGCCATCCACATCTCATGGCTGCTCGTCAGAAGATGGTACAGTACGACTGCTAGCCATCCTCATCTCTTGCCTGCCCGGCAGAAGATGGTACAATACGACTGCTAGCCATCCCCATCTCTTGCCTGCCCGGCAGAAGATGGTACAATACGACTGCTAGCCATCCTCATCTCTTGCCTGCCCGGCAGAAGATGGTACAGTACGACTGCTAGCAATCCGTATTGCCTGCTCACCATAAGACAGTTCAATAGGACTGACTGCAGAACTAAAGAGAATGACCTGGTCAAGTCACTCCAAATTTAGTCCCTGCGCCCATGTCTGCCCAGCCGACGTGGCCAGGAGCACCTCGGACACGATGATGACGGCTACCAGTCGTATTGCACTGTCTGCTGCCACAAGGCAAGGGGTTGCTGCTACTGTGTAGCAATGCCGTACCGCATCTGCCAGCACCCAGGAGTCATAGGGTGACGGTTACCTGAGCGGGCTCCATGCTTGCCATGGTATGGCGTCTGCACAGGTAACTCAGGAAAAAAGGCGCGAAACGATTGTCTGCCCTTGCTTTCACGGAGGGAGGGAGGGAGGGAACGGGGGCCTGACTATATGTACCCAGAACCACCTGCGACAATGTTTTAGCCCCATCAGGCATTGGGATCTCAACCCAGAATTCCAATGGGCAGCGGAGACTGCGGGAACTGTGGGATAGCTACGCACAGTGCAACGCTCCGGAAGTCGACTCTAGCCTCGGTACTGTGGAAGCGCTCCGCCGAGTTAATGCACTTAATGCACTTAGAGCATTTTCTGTGAGGACACACACACTCGAATATATAAAACCGATTTCTAAAAAAACGACTTCTATAAATTCGACCTTATTCCGTAGTGTAGACATACCCTTAGAAGCAGGCATTCAGCTTTATTTATATTTCTCAAGAATCATCCTAAAAATCAGACTTACACTCTTTCAACAATCCCTTTGAATTGTGTAGGGTACTTCTGGTTTGTCAAGTATGCTGTTACTGCTTGTGATCTTTTTCTTCTGCTGCTGCTTCTCTTCGCTCCCTGGTCTTCTCCTTTCCTCTTGCCTCTTCTCCGGTCTTCTCCACTCTCATTCATACCCACACACTCTAGCTTGTCATCTGTCCCTTTATGTACACTTTCTGGCCTCCTCTGATTGGTTGACCTTTTAAGATGAGAGCTCCCTGCATGGGTGGAAACTAATTCAGCCAATCAGCTTTGCTCTCACATCATCTCACATCCTGCCCCCCCCCCCCCCCGCAGGTATTTTGAGTCATTCTCCTGAACTTTGTTCAACCTTTGTTTCTTGCTTGCTATTGGTCAATTTAGTCTGTGTCCTCCATCTTTGATGTTTTCTAATAGAAAATCAGTGTGTCCACCATTTTGGATTTTTAACTATAAACTATCATTCACTGTAACTTACCTAAAGCATCTAGCCTAAAACTAACTATTGCTCCCTGTAAACTAAAGCACTCTGATTCCAACACTACCTTTGAAATGCTAATTGGGAGAGATGAATTTCTGGGGATGTTTCTCATCCACCCTCCCCCCACCCTTACTGTCAGTATCCCTATCCAGGGTGCTACAATGTATACAGGATTCAATATATGTGAAAATCTCTGGTAACATTACCACACAACTTCAGTTCTCATTGACTCTATTGATATAATATCATGACAAAGCCAGTAAATATCAGGATATTATTTCATGTGTATTGTGTGGTTCTAAACTAGTTTCAACACAATACAAATAATTTTGTTTGGCTTGCCCTCTACATCTGCTCTTCTGTTTGGCTGACATGGGGATAGAGAGATCCTGGTGGCTCAGGTTGTTTGGTCATAACTGTGAATCAGCAAGGGGAGTCTGACTTTGATCAACACTAACGATTGAGCCTGAGATCAGGTAGCGTGAAAGAGCTCCGACTGAATCCATGAATTCCCAGGGAGCTACAACAGGACCATGGTGGATCTAGAGCAATGGGTTAAGAATCCCCATTTTGAGACACTATGGGACTGATTTTTAACTCACATAAGCCTTGCGTAAGTCAAAGTAACTAGAATTCCTGAATCCTGTTGACTTCCATGGGTTCACATGTCCACTGGGGAGAGTATCAGTATAACTCAGCAGCCCAGATTAATTGGGTGAAATCCTGGCTCCATTGAAGTCAATGAAAAAACTCCATTTGACTTCAGAGGAGCCAGGATTTCACCCCCCATGTCTTGCAAGTAAGTATCTCTGTCACTGTCATTTCTATTGCTTATTGGGATTGATAATCTTCTCTGTTTTGCAAAGAATTAATATTATGGGGAAAAAGCTGATAAAATGCAAACTTAAAATATTATTAACATAATGGATAGAACTGGTTGAAATTTTTGAACAAAAGCATTTTTTTAAATGGCCTTTTTCAAAACCAAAAAGTTTTCTAAAAACCATTGACTTTTTCGATTTTTTTTTCACAAAATTACTACTTTTTATCAAAATTGTTATAGAAAACTTTATCAATATAGTTACTAAGATTTTTTTTTCCCCATCCTGTGACAATTTTCAAGATTTCAAATATTTCTTCTGTTCTTTATTGGAATGAAACTTTGGCCTTTTGGGGAGATAGACCCACCCCTCTGCAATAACCCAGTGACTATTGTACTCACATTGGATGTGAAAAACCTAGGTTAAAGTCTCTGCTCTGCCATTCTCCAAATTCTGAGGTGAGCACCCTAATCACTAAGCTGTAGAGTCATTCCCTCTCTGTGACACTTCTATGACATATTCATTGGGCCAGGGAGAGACTGATTCTGTAGCTCAGTGGACTGGGCCCTTACCCAGGAGAGCGGGAGACTCAGGCTATATCTAAACTAGAGACCTTACACTGGCACAGATGTAAGATGCAGCCGCACCTCAGTAAGATCTCCCATGTAGCTGCTCTATGCTAATTGGAGAGAGCTCTCCAGTTGACATAATTAAACCACCCCCAATGAGCGGCGGTAGCTATGTCAGTGAGAGAGTGTTTCCTGCTGACATAGTGCTGTCCACACCGGTGCTTCTGTCAGTGTAACTTCTGTCAGTCGGGGGCGTGGTTTTTTCACACCCTGAGTGACATAAGTTATACTGAAAAAAGTGCTACTTTAGACATACTTAAGGTTCAAGTCCCTGCTCCTATTTAATTAGTTGAACAAAGTGGAACAGCTCCAACAGAAGAGATTGAGAGATCCACCCCTGAACAGTTAATAGCATGGTGGTTGGGTGCTCATCTGGGGAGAATAAAGTTCAAGTTCCTGACCAGAATTGGGCTGGTGCATGTCTGTCTCTCTTTCTCTGATCAGGAGTTGCATTCTGTCCCTGAGAAACCTTTTCTGGTAAAGGATTGTTGAAACTGGTATGTTTCTGTGAAAAGTTTTGGTTTCAACAAACTGGCAATTTTGGTAAAAAAAAAAATAATAATAATAATTGGAAAATTCCTGACTGGCTCTCCTCCATATTCCAACAGCCTTAGCTTCAGGCAGTCTTGTCTGTGCCTGCTGTGGATGAGCTCCTTAAAACCACCACCCTCTGATAACACAAGTACTACCTTCCAGACCTCCACAGGCTTCGCTTTCTCTGTATAGGTTAGTTATAGACACACACCAACCCCTGAGTCCTCTGAGCATTCTCTGTAGCATCCTGCCCCGAATCCCTTGAACACTCACAAAATTACCAGGCCTGCTGTTCCCAAAGGAACAGTACACTGCAGCTTACTAATTATACCTCAGAACAGAGCTCTGCTGAAGACATAGCTCTTAGATATATTTATAGTGAAAACAGGAATAAGTTTATTATCAAAGAACAGAGGTTCTAGTGGTCATGAGAGGGAATATTGGAAACAAATGACTGCTGTGACAGACTCAGACCAGAAGGATATAAGAGCGTAGTCCTATTGGGATCCAGGAAGTGAGTGGATGGAAGCCCGCCCACTGCTAAAGGACCTCCCCCCAGCCTAAGGGGAGGAGCCATATGACCTGGAAGCCAAATGATTCCAGGGGACAACTAATGTGATAATAGGGACAGGAGTGAGGTCAAAGGGTCAAACAAAGGGAATCTGATGGGGACACTGAGCAGAGAACCCCAGACAGCGCCCACTGCTCCTTGAAGGCAGCCAGCGGACTCCGCACAGAGAAACCTTGCCCAGATGTGTGAGCGGACGGAGGATCGGATATGAGAGTGTAGTAGAAGACAGGTATATCAGCCTCAGAATGAGCAGGTCCCTGTTCCCTGGATAGCCAAACAAAGGCTACTCCAGGCCAATCAAAACACCTGATGCCAATTAACCAGGTAAGGTTGTTAGGCTAATGCTGGCACCTGACCCCAATTAACTGGCAAAGGGTCAGTTAAGGCCGTTAGGCTAATGGAGACAGCTGGAACCAATCAAGGTCTCACTCACCCTGCTTAAAAGCTCTCCTTTCCAGTTCCCTTGGGGGAGCTGAGGTGAAAGGGAAGGGAAGCGAAGCATTGCTGAATCCTGAGGTAAGGGTGAAGCTAGGAAAAGGAGACCACAGGGGAAGTGGCCCAGGGAATCAAAGCAGTGTCAGTGGTGAAGGGAAAGCCACCAATAGCTGCTATCATTAGGGTCCCCTGGCTGGAACCTGGGTTCCACCCCCATTCTCTACAAAGATGCCCTGGAGAAGGGAAGTAGGACTCGGTCCAGGCAGGAGGCCAAACTGTGCCTACTGAGCTCTACAGAGCAACAGAGACTGTGGGGTATCCCCCCTTCCCATCTCTCATACTGGCTGGTTATGCAAGTAACTCAATAGGCTGTGACTCTTTCCACTGCACTGAGAAAGGTAAGTCACATTGGGGCCTTAATGAGTTTCTGCGGCCATTAAATCCACCCAGAAGCGCGGGACCCACCAATACAGCTCGGAACTTTGTCACACTACATATAAAACAAAATCACAACACACTTTCTAGAGACTAAACTTAACTAACAAGGCATTCCCCTATCTCCAACAAATTCTCCTGTGTATTTTCAACAAACTTGATTGGCACCCTTTCTCATTGCATCAAGCCCTCTGCAGCTAGTCCACACAGATTGAAAGACTACATAGCGGTTTATCTCTTCCTCAGATATATCCATAAACAGGATAACTCCTGCTGTTTACCTCTTCCTGTTAATTTCTTCTCTTGAAGATTCCACAATCTTTCATTAGAATTTGGCTCAGACTTGAGTAGAGGCCTATTGTGAACCATGCGATACTTAACTTTCATGTAAACAGAGAGAAAGAAACATTTCTTGTCTGAAAAAAGACTTGTTTTTTACCTTTGCTGGTGTTGAGTCCCTATGAAAACCACCAGTATGATACAGGCTTTTTCTAAAGACCTTACATGACATTCTTTGGTGAACTAGAATGTAAACAATAAACCCAGGAGATTCCTGTAACCCATATGCACCATTCATGTCCTATGTCAGTTGGCATTAAGAGGTCTCTGGATCATAGTATTCTTTATATTTAATGATTTAACTTGGGCACTGACCGATGTGTTGGCTTGAGGACAGGACTGAAAGTTTCAGCTTCCCCTCTGATTGTTCCTTTTCACTAAAAGGACAGGAAGGTCTAATGTTTAATAGATTCTGTAATAGCTGCTGTCTTGACAGATTATCCCTGTGGAAACACAATAGTGCAGGAGACATGATTCACTGCTATAAAACCATTAAGAATCTAATTGTTTGAAGATGGCAGTAAACTCTTTTTCTTTTAGTACAAATGAAGGGTTAATTCAAGGTAAAAATGCATTTTACTCCAACTTATCTCAGTACTGAGTCTGCCTTGCTCTTAGGAAAATGTGCGCATAATACTATACGCACCCCCCTGTGTTATGTTTTCAAGTGATGAATGCAAGTTCAGGAGAGGACTGAATATCACGCTGCCATGATTGATGGATTGCAGTAAAGTGCCAGCTATATAGCTTGTACACTCTTGGGCTCCATGGTGCTGCACTAGCATCAGCATTGAAAAGAACCTCTTAGTTTAAACTTTCAGCTAGGGTGTAGATTTTTGCAATAGCTACCAAGTGAAGCAAGAGGAGAGAGAATTGAGAAAACAGCAATTGAAAACAGATTGGGGAGGGGAGTGGGGAACTTGGAGTAAGCCTTTTGTTATGTTCTGGTAGCTCATTTGACTTGTCTTCATTCTGGGCTGCTCCTTGTTATAGTGTCTGTATTTTCACTTTCCAGGCTTGAAATGATCAAGTTAAAAATAAATAAATGAAAAAGTGGAGTGATTCAATCGCTTCAAAAAAAACTAGAGATTTTAAATTGTAGAATGCCATGGACTGAGTGGGTGTTTCTCCCTTGAAGGCTCATATACTTCCTTTATTCAATGACATTTCAGATTCCCCAACTTTTTTTTTTTGTTTGGCTCTGTTCTGCTGAAGACAGTAACCCTTTAGGAATTCTGTCTAGTTAACTCTCATTCAAGCCACTGGGGATTTCAACAGTCTGTCGCCACAATCTTTTACCACATTTTCTTCTTATTTATAGGTTAGATCTTGCATCACTGCAATGCTTCTGCCATATTGCTCTAGATATGCTAGTAAATTCAATATGGCACTGAGCAGCCCCTGACTTGCCTCCAAGGCCTTGTTTTTATACAGCAAAAAATACTTTGTGGAAGAATGGGAGCCGGCTGACTGCAAAATGTGCTTGAATAATAACACTGATCTCTCAGCTGAAATTTTACACTCTGGATGAATCATCAGACATGCATTAAACATCTATCTACTCCAGAAAGATATAACAAATCTTCCTCCTGATGTTGCCCTCAGGATCTGGCCAAAAACAATTTCACAGTAGAGCGTGATACAGGCAAATTTGAACAAATGGTAGGCAGTGATTTCAGTTCAATTTTGATTCAGATCTGAGGGTCTATTTGCCTTTTGTTGCAGCCATCAGGGATGACCTAATAGTACTAACACAACAGAAGTCAACCTTAAAAGACCTGGCACTGAGCAGAGGGAAAAGCCCTTTTTCTGTAATGGTCTCCACACTTCTTGCTTTCCTTATTGAAAAAGGAATATCTTGTGAGAGCAAAATCCTAACACCGGGTCAGGGCACTTCATAAGACTGAAGGAAACATGGAGGTTTTCCTACTGCCTCCATACTTCAGTCTCTTTCTACCAGTTGGTGGCAGGGAGACAGCCTGTTGTATGTAAAGTGGTGGTGAGGGCAGACAGTTATTGGTTGAAGAGAGCTGGGGCACTGTTGGAGTTGCCAGGGGCTGCGGACTGATGGACACAATACAAGGGGGGATAGAATTGTTCAAAAAGATTGATTCCGATGAGCAGCTTTGGATATCCCTTCTTCAAGCACTTTGCAAAGTCAGAGTCCTTCCTAGAGGAATGCTCAGATGATACTGCTATTGGTGGACTAGTTAGAGATGTGGTTATGAATAGGTTCTCTTCCTCTGCAATACCACCATTTAGGAAACTGGTTCTGCAGTAGTGACTCAGGCTGGGAATCTTGATGTCACACTTGACCATACACTTCCATAGAAAAGGCCCAGGCATTAGTCATACTTTGCTTTGATTGTGTGTGATTCACTTACCCAATTTGCATATGCTGTGCCCTTGCTTAGCCGGTGTTAAACCAAGCACCAGAAAGCTATAACTTATCATTTGGTTCAATTATTATTCCCTCCTAGCTTCTGTGTCACTTGTGGCTAATACAGAATACAGTAGCACATTTGTTCACTGGCTCAAGATACTGTAACCATATTACGACAACTCTGCATTTTTTAACACATTGAAATTCTCTGAGGCAGATGTTTAGCCGTATAGCCTATTTCACTTGTTCCCACAAGTCTGTATATGTATAAGCAGTGATTGCAACCATGTTGCATTCCAGAACAAGGGAAAGCAGAGGGTCACATGTAAACAAAATGATATGTTAAGTATAGTTCTTCACACTGAATGGGAGTAAATTTCAAGTCATGTGAGTGCATACTCACTGACATTTAAGCGCAGGGTGTGACAGAGAATGGAAGTGTCTGAGGAGGCCTGGCCTTAAACGTGGTCATGAGCCTGCAAATAAGGAGCTTGACTACATGCACTGCTCTTTTGCCATTCTGCTGCTATTTGGTAAGAGTAACATGATCACTGGTCTCAGCACTTTTGCCTTGCACTTATATATGCAACTCTCCCCACCTGAACTGTGTGGGACTAAGCCACAAATAATCAGAAAACCGCTTCATAGGCCTTGTCTTTACAAGGAAAATGTATGGATAACCATTAAGCCAATCCATGTTAAAATCCTACTGATGTCAAGAAAAGATGTAGTTTTAAGCTGTATTTCAGCTGATAAATGAAAAGCTGGAAAGATTGTAACATGGGTTTGTTAACACAAGTTCAGGGGTGCTGGAACAATTTTTATAGTCAGGGTGCTGAGAGCCATTGAACCAAACTGTAAATCCTATATATAATGCAAACCACTTCAAGCCAGGGGTACAGCAGCACCCGTAGTCCAGCACCTATTCACAGGTTGGAAGTAAAATTGGTTTCCTCTGTTGTAAAGACATAGTTACTGTGTCCATTTACCTGAGCAGTCTTGTCTTTAATCAACAGAAAGGCTGTATTTACAAATTCTCTATGACTTCAACATAAAAACTTACAGTTCGCCTCCAGAATTATATACCATAGCCTTCCTATATTGTTTTCAAATGTTGCCAAATGATTTGTTGTGATTTCATTCTGCATTTAAATGAGAAGCCACCAGCAGCAATTTGCAGCCATTAATTATTTAATCTTAATTGGAATATCTATTAATTTAGAAGGCATTTGTGTTGTAATGCTATAAGAGACAGTAAATGGCAATTGTTCATTAGCCATAAAAATACTGTGCATTTGGCTTTTATTTTTTAATCTACTTAATGTCAGTTGTGTTAGATGTAGGATACTATAAGGATGAATGGGATAAAGTTTCTTTCATTTAAATAACGCTAAAATGTATCTACTAAAATGTCTCTGAAGTGATTTTGGTACAGTAAGTTAATTAATATAGTTGGTCATTAATTAGTGTATTTAAATTAAATCTATTACATATCCTTCAGCTTTCTGGAATGTGATTAACTGTTAAAATGGAGATTCTAATTTCACTTTCTCTGGCTATATGAATTACTTTGCTGGACAAAACTGTCATCAGCCCAGGATTGTTTGGTGACTAAAGTGAAATGACATGGTGGGCTCTCTTTCTGTTCATTGTGGATATTTCTATGTATCACAAATTACAGAGGGATGTTAACTACCCAGACATCCGTTGGAAAAGTCTTACAGCCAAACACAATTTCTAGAATAAATGGACTTCAAAAAAGTAGACTTCAACAAACTCAGGGAAGAAAATTTAAGGGAAAAAGTTCAGGAGAGTTGGCAGTTTCTCAAGGAGACAATATTAAAGATACAACAGCAAATTATCCCGATGTAAAGAAAAGATAAGAAGAATAGTAAGCAGCCATATGACTCCATCAGGAGATCTTTAATGACCTGAAAATCAAAAGGAATCCTACCAAGAGTGGAAATATAGACAGATTGCTAAAGCGTACAAAAGAATAGCACAAGCATATAGAAACAAAATCAGAAAGACTAAGGCACAAAATGAATTACACATACCAAGGGTCATAAAGGCAATAAGAAGAGGTTCTTAAACTACTTAAGGAGCAGCAGAAAGATGAAAAAAAGGGTAGGTCCTCTACTCAGTGGGAAAGGAAAGCTAATAACTAATGCCATCATGAAAGCACCATGAAATAGGTAATTCATGCATATTTTGCTTCAGTCTTCCCTAAAATGGTTAATGGTGACCAGATGCTAAACACAGGTAATATTATCAAAAAAAGAGGAAGAAATGCAAAGGGAAAGATCAGGTTAAAGGCAATTAGGTAAATTAGATGTGTTTATATTGGCAGGACATGATGAAATTCATCCTATGGTACTTAAGGAACCAACTAAAGCAATCTCAGAATTGTTAGCAATTATCTTTGAGAAATCCTGTAGGACAGGTGAGGTCCCAGAGGACTGGAAAAGCACATATAGTTCCTTTATTTAAAAAAGTAGAGCAAAGAGGACCTGGGGATTTAGGAGACTTGAAGTCAGCCTGATTTCAATACCTGGAAAGCTACCGGAGCAAATTATTAACAATCAGTTTGTAAGCACCTGGAGGATAATAGCTTGGATTTATCAAGAACAAATCATGTTAACCAACCTAATTTCTTTCTTTGACAAGAGTTACTGGCCTAATGGGGAGAAGGGAAGCAATACTCATGATGTATCTTGATTTCAGTAATGCTTTTGACACAGTTCCGCATGACAATCTCAGACGCAAACTAGGGAAATGTGGTCTAGATTAAATTACTATAAGGTGGGTGCAAAACTGGTTGAAAGACTGTACTCAGAGTAGTTATCAATGGTTCACTGTCAAACTGGGAGGGCATATCTAATAGGGGCCCACAGTGGTGGTCCTGGATCTGGTGCTGTTCAATGTTTTCATTAACGACTTGGATAATGTAGTGGAGAATATGCTTATAAAATTTGAAGAGGACAACAAGTTGGGTATGGTTGCAAGCACTTTGGAGGATAGGATTTGAAACTAAAAATGGCTTTGACAAATTGGAAGACTGCTCTGAATTCAGCAAGACAAAATGAAATGAAGACAAGTACAAAGCACTACATATAGGATGGAAAAATCAAATGCAAAACTACAAAATGGGGAATAACTTGCTAGGTGGTAGTACTGCTGAAAAGGATCTGCAGGTTATAGTGGATCACAAATTGAATGAGTCGACACTATGCTACAGCTATGAAAAAGACTAGTATTCTGCAGTGTATTAACAGGAGTATTGTATGTAAGATATGGGAGGTAATAGTCCCATTCAACTCTGCATTTGTGAGTCCTCAGCTGGAGTACTGTGTCTGATTCCGGGCCCCACACTTTAGGAAACGTGAATAAATTGGAGAGAGTCCAGAGGAGAAAAAAAATGACAAAAGGTTTAGAAAACTTGACCTATGAAGGCTAAAAAAAAAAATAGGGAATGTTTAGTTTTGAGAAAAGAAGACTAAAGGGGGACTTGATAAATCTTTAAATATGTTAAGAGCTGTTATAAAGAGGACACTGAACGATTGTTTTCTGTGCCCAAAGAAGATAGGACAAGTAGGTTAGATATTAGGAAAAACTTGTTAACCTTATAATTAAATTCTGATATAGGCTTCTAAGGGAGGTTGTTGAATACCTATCATCTGAAGTTTTTAAGAAAAGGTTGGACAAATGCCTGTTGGGAACGGTCTAGATTTACTTGGTCCTGCCACAGCCCATGGGACTGGACTTGGTGATTCCTGAGGTCCTTTCCAGCCCTACTTTCATTTAAACCCTAAACGTGACACTAACTTTCACCCTTTTTGGCAGTTTCAGGAGAAAGCCCAAAGACTGCATGAAGATGGAGAATTGATCAGAGTTGGTTTGTCCATGTTATGGTGGATACATATCAGTGAAGGATTGTGGTAAGTTTGCACTACCACTGTGCAATGTTATAGCTTTTTCCATGTTGTCAAAATTCCTCCAGGGCAAAGGGGTTGTTGAAAGGCACAAACTCAGTAGAGCCATAGCAGTGGGGAAAGCGGCCATGATATAGGCACATAGGCAGATTCAATATCTTATTGCAGTAGACTTGGCCTCTACACATATTCTGTGTAAGACAGCACAAAGAATGATGAGGGGATGGTCCAGATCATGGATCAGGCCTTGACTGCTGATGGAAGTGGTACATACCCTCTTTCTCAATCAATGTGTATTTGATTTGGTTTGTTTGGACTTTCTCCAGAGTTGGGTGGCAAACATGGAGTGAATTTTATCCTCCAGAAAGTACATTGTAGTGTGTGCATCCAGCAAATATCACTGGCACTAAAACTTACTTAATGTTCTAAAATATTCAAGATATCTTTTCACTGTTACTTCCTAAGGAACGCAGTGGGAGCGACCCAATGAAGTCAAACAAAAAACTGGACGGCATACATTTATTTATTATTTGTATTGCTGCAGTGCCTAGCAGCCCCAGTTATGGATCAGGAAACATAACAAAAAGACAGTCCCTGCCCCCCAGAAGGCTTATGCAACATTATTTTTGTGCAGAGGGGCTAATAAGGCAAGGGGCTGATCTACTTCTGTTGGTGTGATGGACTCACCAATAGGAGATGAGGGTGCTGAGAGCTTTCCAGGAATCCCTCAGCGCTGGCACGAGAGAGGTGATTTGGAACAGTTCACAATGTATGATATTTACATGAAAAAGAGCAGAATGAATATTCAGGGGTGGAAAAAAAGTTTCTTGCTTTCATTTAAATGTTTGAAAACACTCTATTTTTGAAAAATGTTGTACATTTTCTTGCTGAAGTTTCTTGTAAGCTATATGATCTCTGAAATTTCCCCTGTGATATTGGGACAAGCCAGCATTGTCAAAAATGGTTTGTTTCTTTTGAAATCAAAGAGAAAATTATTGCACCAACACGTATACACATGAATATCTGACTTACCTGAGTAATTTTTTTCACTTAATTGGAGCTACTCACTTGAGTAAAGTTAGTCATGTACATACATGTTTATAGTCTTTGGTCCTTAAAGGAAATAATGTCTTCAATGGTATGATGCTTTTGGGAGTACCTTCATGGCTCATATTTTATTTAAAAATTGTCTATGTAGAGAGTGCAGATTTTCTGCTTATAGATAGAACAGTTTCATTCCTGAAGTATTGAGAGAATATGTATCTATTCTTCCCACAGTAGAGAAAAGAAACAAATCTCACTGACCCTTGTGGGAGTGTTATGGGGTTAAGGAGGAGTGCTACTGTGCTGTAGGATAACTGGCACCCTACTACCATAACTTCCATATATTACTGAATTGAGAGCTTGTTAGAATAAAAATTTTGATTCACTTTCACGCTTAGTAGGTTGAAAGTTCACTCAGAAATGAGCTTTTCACTCACGGATTTTTTAATTCGTTGACTCTTCTGTCCATGAGTAGATCTTTTATTGCCAGAACGTGCTCTTGTGCATATTGAAGTCAATAGCAAAACTCCCAGGGACCAGGATTTTACTCTTGAAAGATGTGTATATTCAGGGCAAAAATTTGATTATAAAATCTAAATGTATACAGCATCTTACTTCCTTTAAAAGAAAAGCAAAATTCAACAGGGCAATAGCTCAACGTGTATTATATCTGCTCTCTTACCATCTCTACTTGTAATACCATATTTTTGTAGTAAAACACCTCTAAAATGTAAAAACCTAACAATGATTTAGGTAATGTTTTATATTTTAGACAATAGCCCCTCCATTTTGCAAAGAGAGAGAGACAAGGTTTAAATCACTGACTGACTGACTGTATCTCCCATTAACCTTAATAGCATTCGCAGGGCTAAAAACAGGTGCGATACTTTAGAAACTCAGTTTGAGAAAAATTGTCAGA
Organism: Caretta caretta; assembly: GCF_965140235.1. Lineage (NCBI taxonomy): Eukaryota > Metazoa > Chordata > Testudines > Cheloniidae > Caretta > Caretta caretta. The sequence continues at coordinate 27,146,689 of NC_134215.1, read as the reverse complement.
GATGAACCTTTTTGCATTTTCTCTCTATAATTGCTACTTTACCACTAAAGCTATTATTTTGATATTTGGCACACTGCTCCTCTACTTCAAGATGTGTTAACAGATGCTTTGGCAGGTTCTAAAGCATAATAGTTTTCAAGCTGTGGCCAGTCAGATGAGTAATGCCAGTGGAGAGTGCCGGACTATTTCATTTCAGAATTACATGTAGTCAGATGGTTATGATTTTGTGTATCATTTCAGCTATCTTTAGTATAAGCTTTAGAGAATTTTCTTTCTTATTGAGATCATATTTTGTTACCAGGACAGGAATGACCACTTCCCAAATCTTTACAAAATATCTATGTACAAATATAACCTGGAGTTTTTCCATTCAGCTATGTTCTACAGTTCTTGATCAGGTGACAAGTTTGTGTATATTTCATGCTTCAGGATGTACTGATGTGTATGAATTTTCTAAATTCAAGACTAAGCTGATATACAGTCAGAAAAGAACTATAACATATTTAACTCTAAGCTTTATTCCTTGGTTTGTACGTAGTATGTTTCTTTTTTACATTTCTAAATAAGGCTAGTGCCAATGTTCTGAGTGGTAGATTTTGTTGAAGAGAATACAATACACCTTCATTCACTCCTGTGAGATGCTGAGTGCCCCAAAACTCGCACCCAAGCCCAGCTGATTTTTTATTTGTCCTTTTAAGAATAAAGCAATAGGATAGGGCATAAGACTTACTTTCACTCAATGCACTAGGTACATGAGTCCCCTCATGCATATCCTTTGTTCACACTTGCACAGGAGTGAAACAACCTCGAAGTCCCCAGTATGTGTGTCACATGCCAAATATGGTAGAATAATTTATGGGAATATGGGATGAGGATGGTGAGGAAACTGAAGTAGGGTTTTCTGATTTGTATATTAAAAATGAGTTACAAGGAACAGTTAGAATGACAGAACATGTTCCATTTGTGTTTGACCCTCTTGACCTATGGATTTTTTTTGTTTTGGTTTCCCCATATTTTCATTTGATGTCTGGAGGGGAAATCAGACTGTAAAGTTGAGATTGGTAAAGTCCTACATGCTAATCCCTTTGAGCTGCTTAACAATAAGTTACAGTGTTACCGTGATGCCTTTGGAAATTCTTTGTATTATTTTTCCTTTTTACTATGATAATAAGACCTTCTGAATCATAATAGAATTTATGATATTAAATACTTTAAGAGAGATCATTTAAATTCTGCTGGAAGTGTGTGTTCTAAACTAAAAAAGAATAAGAACTTAAGAGTCAAGACATATATTCCTTTTCATATGGTGAAGCCTTTTTATGGAACTACTTGCCTTTTAAATATGAGTTTCATTATTGTCTGGCTATCCGATCCAATAGTATTTTATGTATTGAGAACAAGATGCAAGCTTCAAATTTCAGTTTGCTCCATGAATCTGTCATGTCTAATAATAATATTTAACCCTTAAACAGAGCTTTCCATTTTTCAAAGAACTGTACAAACATTAACTAATTAGGGCCCAATCCTGTAAACTCTTATTCAGTGCACTGACTACAATGGAAGTTCTCAGTAAGGGCTTGCTGAACAGATCCATGTTTGGGAGAGATTTGGGATTTCTAAACATTGGAATACCCACTTACCCGAAGAGGCATTTGTGTGTGTATTTTAACTCCCTGCACATCACAAAGTGCTCTTCCTCTTTGGTTAAGTACCTGTTCTGGTCTTTCCATTAATGTGTAACTTTTGAGATGAGGGTTATATGACAGGAGACCCCCCTACACCTTTTCCCCTCTGTGATGGGTTATATTGACAGACTGTTGTCTGGACGTGTCAAAAGGGAAACCATTTTGGGAATCATGTCACATTCTGTACTTGTACGCAAGAGTTAGTGGCTAGGAGCAGCAGTTAGTCCATTAGCCTCATAGTCAACCAGTTTGGAGTTTTATGAAGGAAAACCCTGGTTGCTGAGACTGTGCTCCGAGGAAGTCTGGCTGCCTGGAGAGGGGGATCCTGCATAATGAAGGAGAGTCACTGTAAACTTGAGGTAATGGAATTAGAACTCTGTTTTCTTTAATCCTGAATATAAATGGAACAATCCTGCTGTTTGGTATTGAGGCAAAGTTATTTGGGAACTCTGGTTCTCTATCTCTGAAGAGAAGGAACCAGAAATACTGTTTAATTCAATCATTAAAGACCAGAACTTTGGGGCTCTGTTTATTTTAAGCTCCAAAGAGACTGAATTAAGATACCACCTAGTGCTGGAAAAAACCTTTTGTCTTTATGTTGCTCTCTTCATTAGCCTCCTGCTGCTCTAAGGTTGCTGAAACATTTCTCTCTTCAGTAGCTGGGCTGCCTCTTGCTTCTCCCCATGCTGCTGCTAAGTGGGAGCTCCAACAGGCTCCCTCACTGCCATAAACTCTCTTCCATTCCTTTGACAGGAAGTGGGTGCTCCCAGGGGCACTTAAATCTCTTTAAATAATGATCATTTAAAATAGAACCATCTTGTTTTATTTTTCCCCTTTTTCTCAATACTGTTATAAAGTGAAGGTCAGGGTTCAAGCCATGCTCTGTGTGAGTGTGTGTATATACCTCTGCGGGACACTCCTCAGTCTATTGTGTTTAGTTCTCACTGCACTGGGCCCATGTACTTTGAAGCTGCCCTTGGTCAAAGAACGCTGCAGCACTGTTTGTCCTCTTAGCCTCTGTGGCACATTTGCTAGGCACAGACTGTCAGACTGTTACCCCTTCATGGAAATGAAGCTCCACAACCCAACTGCCCTCTCCCTCTGTCATAAATATAAAGAGAAGGGTAACCACCTTTCTGTATACAGAACTATAAAATCCCTCCTGGCCAGAGGCAAAACCCTTTTACCTGTAAAGGGTTAAAAAGCTAAGATAACCTCGCTGGCACCTGACCAAAATGACCAATGAGGACACAAGATACTTTAAAATCTGGAAGGGGGGGAACAAAGGGTCAGTCTGTCTGTGTGATGCTTTTGCTGGGAACAGAAAAGGAAGGGAGTCTTAGAACTTAGTAAGTAATCTAGCTAGATATGCATTAGATTTCTGTTTTGTTTAAATGGCTGGTAAAATAGCTGTGTTGAATGGAATGTGTATTCCTGTTTTTGTGTCTTTTTATAACTTAAGATTTTGCCTAGCAGGATTCTCTATGTTTTGAATCTGATTACCCTGTAAGGTATTTACCATCCTGATTTTACAGAGGTGATTCTTTTACTTTTTCTTTTAAGAACCTGATTGTTCGTTCTTTGTTCTTAAGATCCAAGGGTTTGGGTCTGTGTTCACCTATGGAAATTGGTGAGGATTTTTATCAAGCCTTCCCCAGGAAAGGGGGTGTAGGGCTTGGGGGGATATTTTTGGGGGGGAAGACATCTCCAAGTGGTCTCTTTGCCTGTTCTTTGTTTAATGTGCTTGATGGTGGCGGCAGCAAAGGATTCAAGGACAAAAGGTAAAAGTTTTTTACCTTGGGGAAGTTTTAACCTAAGCTGGTAAGAATAAGCTTAGGGGATCTTTCATGCAGGTTCCCACATCTGTACCCTAGAGTTCAGAGTGGGGAAGGAACCTTAACACCACCCAAGACTATCGTTGGCACCAGGATTGCCCACTAGATTAAGCACACCCTTTTCCATAGGTCCAACCTTGGGAGCTCTCTGGGTTTACCGTTTACGTCTTCAAGGACAGATGACAGGTGTCACACATAATGCACACAGGCTTTGCAAAGGTTTCTAGACACAATTATTCTTTATTTTAGATCACACAAAGAATATACAGACCCAGGCAAATATAATAAAGCACTTATATACAGTTCCCTGCCTCAATTTCCGCACCACTCTGGAGCTTAGGGCAGAGTCCTCAGGGGTGCCTTGATTTCCTGTCCTGCAGCTCATCGCCTCTACTTTGAATCAGAGTGTCTCTCTCTGACCCCTATAGTCAGTGCCCTTTTGCTCACTCTCTAAAATGGCTAGTGAGAAACCCTTTCTTCTGTTGCCTCCATTCCCCTTTCTCAGGTAAACCTCTGATTGGCCTCATCAGGTGATCCGTTGCTGAGTTACTTTTCTTTTGGAGTTCAGACCTGAAAAACTGGTGTGCTCTGGGCAGTAGCCATCTCTTTGTCCAAGGAAGCTCCATTAGAATGGATGATGGTCAAAGCTTAATGACTCTCCATTGTTAACCCTGGGCTAGGTGCAAGAATTTCTTATGTTACCTCCTTAAAATGGAGGCAAAAGACAGAAGAGAAGTAAAACAATCTCCACATTCAGAATGGGGTTTGTAGTCTGACACACACTCCCCAATAACAACCAGTATGCACAAGATGTACTTAGATAGGTTAATGCTTTTCATGTGATTTGGGGGAATTTTTCTATGCTTATGATCATAGGAGCTCCACGTAGTGTTACCTGGAGTAATTGAATAAAATTAATGACTGATCCAGATACAGACGTGATCTATCCTTTGGAAAGATTTTAAAGGAATCCCAGGAACTAAGAAAACATAGAATTTACTGTCTCGTGTTGGACTAGAATTGAGATGGAATGTTAAAGCCTTCGCTCTCCTCTACTGCAGAGAATTGTCAGGCAGGTTTAATTTTGAGAAATATAGGGCCAAATTCTGGTCTCAATTACAATACTTCTTTTTTTTACATATATTACAAATATATGACAAAATAGGAGTTGGTTCTACTGGTAGACTGGTGTATACCTTTCATACAATGGTTATAATTAAGAAGTCAGCATTTATGTAGAGTTGCAACACTTTAATATCTGAAATACACAGACATTAAGAGATCTGTGATACCTTGGGGTAATAGTTGGCAAATACTGAATTTTTCATGGCTTCTACAGTTTATGTTGGTGATTTTACTCTATATTTAAACAATGTGATTGAAAGCAGAATTTGGCCCAATATCACTATATCTGAGATAATCTGTTTTTAAAGATTATTGCTCTTTCAAAGAAGGTAATAGTTTTAAAATAAACTCTTCAGATATCTCTGTTCATCTAAGATCAGGTTGGTGCTGACACACCTCAATGTACAACCCTAGAAGCAAGTTTCCTCTCTTGTAAAACACTGTCAAACTGAGGATTGCTTATACATTCCATGAAAAGATACCTGTAGTTCTATAATTAATGCTCATTTCAAATATCAAGACAAACGTTTAAGTGTATGTAGTTTAATTCTGTCAAATTTGAATGAGTTCATTTGCATGAAAACTATTTGCAACTTCATGGAAAAGGCCAAGGCAATTCTTAGAATAAATGGCTTGGTAAATCAATAAACCCAAATGTACGCCTGTTTATAAAAAAAATTAAAATTGGATTTTTATACAGATTATCAGTGACTGCTCGAGAGGACATTCTGAGAATGACTGAATGAAATGTCAAGAAAATTGGCACACATCATTTGGTGTCTTTCAATTTTTCTCTCTCCTTTTAAATTGAAGTAGGTCATATCAAGTAAGATGAAGATTTCCCATTTGCCTTTTTTGTGCTTTCCATGAACATGAAGCATCTTCATATTCAGGCCTACTGTCTTAAATTGATGTGCCTTTCCTAATAAAATTGGTTTATAATTAAAAAAGAAAAAAAAGTCTTTGAAGAAGATGGAAAACCCAGAAGTGAAGGCTTCCTGGATCACGTGCCTACATTACACACTATTGTGTGTCTGCACCTGTAATTGTCTGTCAAATATTGCACAGTTTAACCAGCTGTGTGTTAAGTAAAAAACAAACCGTTTTTCAGTCTCTTCACTTTAATTTTTAAGTAACAAGGTTAGAAAACGTTTTGGTCTTTTAACTTAGTACAGTTGGTTAAAAAGACAATATTTGAAAGACAAAAGTACTGGTGTCTGTACATAAAGAAGGCAGTAAATAATAATAATAAACATGCAACTGAAATGGGCTGTGTAAATTATAATATGCAGGTGTTTGAAGGCTCTTCCATCACTGGATTTTCCCTCTCTTTTCTCCTACAGAGCTTAGCTTTTTTCTTCTTCTTTATTATCAAAACTGATTTATTAGGAAAAGATTATTAAAGGTTTGGTCTGAATAAATAGTTTCTGTCACATGACTAAGAGCTGTATTAGACTCTTGTGTTGACCGGTTAAGTGTCAGAAGTGAATTCTATTTTGGAAATGGTAGATTTCCTCAGCTGAGCCTTATGTTGTAATTTTTTTTAAAGGCTCAGCTTAAAAGGAAAGTTTCTAATACAACAAAGCCTTTTGCAGTTATACTAATGATACCAAATTCATTCATAAACCACAGGAGAGCAGCTATTGCAACTCTGTTGTGGACATATTCCCTGCAATGGCTGGATCAGAGTAGGTAAGTAATGATGTGCTCCACCTATCCCTGTGGTTAGAGATAGTGTCAGTACTAAATTACATATAATATTCATTGTTTGATGGGAGATCCAGTTTCTGCCATATCCATTGACTGCTTCTTGTTTTCGTTTCATGAAAGGAAATTTGAACATTGCTTTGGTACAGGAGTCCTATTCTCCTATGTTCATTCCATGTGTCACGTTATTGACTTGAACTGGGACCATATAGATCACTGTTGCAACCAAGGTCCTGTAGTGGCATCAAATTTATATAAAGGGGGTCAAATGAGGTGTCTAAGACAAGGTTATGGTTTGCTGATTATGCTTATGCTGTCTATATGTGTGTATCATTTGTGTAGTTGAAGTTATGAATAGTGGCTCTATACTGTCTGTATTTCAAACTTATGCTATGCTTCTGGGTGACACTCCCAACAAGTTGGTGTCAGCTCTGCCTCGCCTGCTTGATGGCCTATTAAGAACCATCAGCTATACAATTGACCCATTGAGAGAAGGCAGACACTCCTTGTGACTCAGCAAGGTATGCAGGGACATGCCTATTGACAGAACTTAGGTTTTTCCATGCCATGTGATGGACAGCTTGTCTTTGAAACAAAGAAAGAAAAACCACATGGCAAAAGAATATAAAAAGCTGCTGCAGCTCCTCCATCTTGTCTTCAATCCTGCTTCGTACCTCTGGAGGAACTTTGCTACACTGAAGCTTTGAACCAAGGACTGAAAGACCCATCCCAGCTGTGGATGTCCTCCAAAGACTTGATTTGAACCTGCAGTTTATTCCATGACTGCTGCAAGCCTGAACCAAGAACTTTGCCATTACTGTATGTAGTTGATTCCATTTAACCAATTCTAGCTCTCATCTATATCTTTTTCCTTTTCTCAATAAACCTTTAGATTTTAGATTCTAAAGGATTGACCTGGGTCTGGGACTTGGTCCTTTGGGATCGAGAGAACCTCTTTTCTTTGACTGGGGTATTGGTTTTCATACTCATTTGTCCCCATAGTGAGTGGCACTGATGGTGATACTGGGAAACTGGAGTGTCTAAGGGAGTTGCTTGTGTGACTTGTGGTTAGCCAGTGGGGTAAAATCAAAGTCTTCTCTGTTTGGCTGGTTTGGTTTGCCTTGGTGTGCATAGAAACCCCAGCCTTGGGCTGTAATTGCCCTGCTTTAAGCAATTTGTCCTGAATTGGCACTCTCAGTTGGGTCCCACCAGAACCAGCATCTTTACACCATGTCGTCACCTTTCCTTTCTGGTTAGTTTTCTTTCTCTCATGTACACTTGCCCACTGACCATCATACATTACAGCCCTTACCAAATGTTAATAACTTTGGGGTTTGTACACACTGAGATTGTGAGAAATCCTTTTGCTTCAAGTTGTTAACTCCTTGCTCATTGAGTTCTGAAGAAAGCTGTTACAGGAGTGCTCCATACAACAGAGATGTCTGTATATATGTAAATTGTTTATAATCAGGTGCCGGTAGATGGTGCTCAAGAATATGTGGCATTGCTCCTGTGGTTTTTAGGACTTAAAAAACTGTCTGTTAGCTGTAAATTACTGTTTTTTGAGGCTCTTTGTATTAGCCCTTAACATGAACTTCCCTTCAACATGCACCACACCACTCTATGTACAGCACAGTCCAACTTTCCAAGCGATCCTATAGTGATATGGCACCCTTGCTGGAAAACACCAAGTCACGACAGGATCCAGCAGGGCTATCTTCTCCTGAAATTCTTCTTAGGCAGCCATAGAGATTTTTTGTTTTGTGTAGTTTTGTTTTTTTTGAGAGTTCTTGCAGTCCTCATGTATTGGGAGGGATCCCAGTGAAAATTTTTAACTAAGGGTATGTCTACACTACGAAATAAGGTTGATTTTATAGAAGTCGATTTTATACATTCTATTGTGTATGTCCCCACTAAGCTCATTAAGTCAGTGGAGTGTGTCCTCACTACTGTGGCTAGCATCGACTCATGGAGCGGTGCACTGTGGGAAGTTATCCCACAGTTCCCACAGTCTCCGCTGCCCATTGGAATTCTGGGTTAAGCTCCCAATGCCTGATGGGGCAAAAACATTGTTGCGGGTAGTTTGGGGTTCACGTCATCAGTCGTGCCTGCCTCCCTCCCTCCCTTCGTGAAAGCAACTGCAGACGATCATTTTGCACCTTTTTTCCTGGGTTACCCATGCAGACGCCATAGCACAGCAAGCATGGAGCCTGCTCAGCTCCCTGCTGCTGTTGCAAGCATTGTAAACTTCGCGCATTAGACTGCAGTATGTGCAGAACCTGGCTAAGAGACAGCAGCACGAGGATGATTGTGAGGAGAACATGGACACAGACATTCCTGAAAGCACAGGATGTGGTAATTGGAATATCATGGTGGCATTGGGGCTGGTTGATACAGTGGAATGCCGATTCTGGACCCGGCAAACAAACACAGACTGGTGGGACCACATAGGTATGGGATGATTCCCAGTGGCTGCGAAACTTTTGCATGCATAAGGCCACTTTCCTGGAACTCTGTGAGTTGCTTTCCCCTGCCCTGAAGTGCAGGAATACCGAGATGAGAGCTGCCCTGACAGTTGAAAAGTGAGTGGCAATAGCCGTGTGGAAGCTTGCAACGCCCGACTGCTACCAGTCAGTCGGGAATCAATTTGGAGTGGGCAAATCTACTTTGGGGACTGCTGTGATTAAAGCAGCCAGTGCAGTCACTGATGTTCTGCTATCAAGGGTAATGACTCTGGGAAATGTGCAGGTCATAGTGGATGGCTTTGCTGCAATGGGTTTTCCTAACTGTGGTGGGGTGATAGACGGAATGCATATCCCTATCTTGGCACTGGACCACCTTGCCAAACAGTACATAAACCACAAGGAGTACTTCTCAATGGTGCTGCAAGTGCTGGTGGATCACAAGGGACGTTTCACCGACGTCAATATGGGATGGCCAGGAAAGGTGCATGACGCTCACATCTTTAGGAAGTCCGGGCTGTTTGAGCAGCTGCAAGAAGGGACTTACTTCCCAGACCATAAAATTACTGTTGGGGATGCTGAAATGCCAATAGCTATCCTTGGAGACACAGCCTACCCCTTGCTCCCATGGCTCATGAAACCATACACAGGCACAGTAGTAAGGAGCAATTCAGCTATAGGCTGAGCAAGTGCAGAATGGTGGTAGAATGTGCCTTTGGACGTTTAAAAGCTCACTGGTGCTGTTTGCTGACTAGGTTAGACCTCAGCGCAACCAGTATTCCCATTATTATTACTGCTTGCTGTGTGCTCCATAATATCTGTGAGAGTAAGGGGGGGGACATTTATGGTGGGGTGGGAGGTTGAGGCAAATCGCCTTGCTGCCAATTTTGAACAGCTAGACACCAAGGCGATTAGAAGAGCACAGGTAGGCATGCTGTGCATCAGAGAGGCTTTGAAAACCAGTTTCATGACTGGCCAGGCTATGGTGTGACAGTTGTGTGTGTTTCTCCTTGATGCAAACCCGTCCGCTTTGTTGATCTTAATTCCCTGTAAGCCAACCACCCTCCCCCCTTCGATCACAGCTGGCAAAGGAAATAAAGTCACTATTGTTTTGAAACCGTGCATTTTTTGTATTAATTAAAAAAAAAGGAGATAACTGATAAGGTAGCCTGGGTGGGGTGTGGGAGGAGGGAAGGGCAAGGGTACCTTGCATATTGTATCCACACTACAAATCAAAATGGTTTGAATGACAGCCTTCTGTTGCTTGGGCCTCCTCTGGAGTGGAGTGGCTGGGTGCCTGGAGTCTCCCCCTCCGTGTTCTTGGGTGCGTGGGTGAGGAGGATATGGAACTTGGGGAGGAGGGCAGGCGGTTGTACAGTGGATGCAGGAGCGGTCTGTGCTCTTGTTGGCTTTCCTGCAGCTCCACCAGACACCTGAGTATGTCCGTTTGCTCCCCCCATTAGCCTCAGCATTGCATCCTGCCTCTTCTCATCGCGCTCACTTAATGCTTTCCTGGACTCTGCCACTGAATGCCTCCATGCATTCAGCTGTGCCCTATTAGTGCGGGAGGACTGCATGAGCTCGGAAAACATGTCATCATGAGTGCTTTTTTTTCGCCTTTTAATCTGCAATAACCTCAAAGACGGAGATAATAGGGGGAGCATAGAAACATTTGCACCTGCAGGGGGATAAAAAGGGAGAGTAAAATTTAAGATGATACATTTCTGAGAACAAAAGGGAGACTCTTTCACAGTGAATCAAGCAATTCACAGCAGACAGCACATGTGCTTTAGGTACAAGGTCGCATTTTGCCTTTTCTATTGAGCGCCTGCCGGTATGGTGACACATCACACACAGCTGGGCAACAGAATTCGGTTTCCAGGCAGCCATGGTAAGCCAAGGGGTATGCGGGTTTGGTTTCTAATGCCTTCATAACATGTGGGAATGTTTTCAGACTGCAGCCTTCTCCTTTCCCATAGCAAGCAATGCCGGTTGGGTTTGCCATTTAAAAGGAGGGGCTGCAGTTTTCGGGTGGATGTGCAGCACACACCTCCCCCCACCCCTCCGCGTGGCTATTTGCACTTGGCTAAAAGGGATCATCCCAAACAGCCCAGCATAAACGGGGTCCTTTTACTGTTCCCTTACAAAAATACCCCTATTTCAACCAGGTGACCATGAATATTACTCTCCTGAGGCTAACAGAGAAAGATAAAGACCAAATGTTGCTTGAATGTGACCAAAACCCAGGACCATTTACTGCCATGCTTTGTGCTGCAAATGATTCCAGACTACTGGCTACTGGCTTGGCGTGGTAAAGTGTCCAACCATAGAGGATGAAATAAGGCAGCCCTCCCCAGAAACCTTCTGCAAAGGCTTTCAGAGTACCTCCCAGGAGAGTTTCATGGAGATGTCCCTGGAGGATTCCTGCTCCATCCCCAGACATGTTAACAGACTTTTCCAGTAGCTGTACTGGCCGCGAATGCATCCCAAGTCTTCAGGGCAAATCAAACATTAAACACTATTGCTTTTAAACCCTGTATCATAGAATCCTAGAATATCAGGGTTGGAAGGGACCTCAGCAGGCCATCTAGTTCAACCCCCTGCTCACAGCAGGACCAATCCCCAACTAAATCACCCCAGCCAGGACTTTGTTAAGCTTGACCTTAAAAACCTCTAAGGAAGGAGATTCCATCACCTCCCTAGGTAACGCATTCCAGTGTTTCACCACCTTCCTAGCGAAAAAGTTTTTCCTAATATCCAACCTAAACCTCCCCCACTGCAACTTGAGACCATTACTCCTTGTTCTGTCATCTGCTACCACTGAGAACAGTTTAGATCCATCTTCTTTGGAACCCCCTTTCAGGTAGTTGAAAGCAGCTATCAGATCCCCCCTCATTTTTCTCTACTGCAGACTAAACAATCCCAGTTCCCTCAGCCTCTCTTCATAAATCATGTGTTCCAGTCTCCTAATCATTTTTGTTGCCCTCCACTGGATGCTTTCCAATTTTTCCACATCCTTCTTGTAGTGTGGGGCCCAAAACTGGACACAGTACTCCAGATGAGGCCTCACCAATGTCAAATAGAGGAGAATGATCACGTCCCTCGATCTGCTGGCAATGCCCCTACTTATACAGCCCCAAATGCCATTGGCCTTCTTGGCAACAAGGGCACACTGTTGACTCATATCCAGCTTCTCGTCCACTGTAACCCCTAGGTCCTTTTCTGCAAAACTGTTGCCTAGCCATTCAGTCCCTAGTCTGTAGCAGTGCATGGGATTCTTCCATCCTAATCAGGACTCTGCACTTGTCTTTGTTGAACCTCATCAGATTTCTTTTGGCCCAATCCTCTCATTTGTCTAGGTCCCTGTATATCCTATCCCTACCCTCCAGCGTATCTACCACTCCTTCCAGTTTAGTGTCATCTGCAAACTTGCTGAGAGTGCAGTACATGCCATCCTCCAGATCATTAATGAAGATATTGAACAAAACCGGCCCTGGGACCGACTCTTGGGTCACTGGCTGCCAACTAGACATGTAGCCATTGATCACTACCCGTTGAGCCCGACAATCTAGCCAACTTTCTATCCACCTTATAGTCCATTCATCCAGCCCATACTTTTTTATCTTGCTGGCAAGAATACTGTGGGAGACCATATCAAAACCGTTGCTGAAGTCAAGGAATAACACGTACTGTACTGTCGTTACAAATGTGCACTCACCAGAGGTGCCTTCTCCGCCTTCAAGCTTGGGGATCCTGCCTTTGGAGGGTATTGGTTCCAGGGTGATGAAAAGGTCCTGGCTGCCGGGGAGAACGGATTCACCCCTGGCCTGCTGCACATTCTCCTCCTCCTCCTCTTTCTCATCCACAAAATCCTCCTCCATGTTGTGTGATGTCCACAGACAGTGATGGGGTAGTGGTAGGGTTCCCCCCTAGAATGCCATGCAGCTGATCATAGAAGCGGCATGTTATGGGGCTCTGACCCAGAGCAACCATTTGCCTCCTTTGTCTTTCAGTAGGTTTGCCTGAGCTCCTTGATTTTCACACGGCACTGCTGTGTGTCCCTGTTGTAGCCTCTCTCCATCATGCCCTGTGCGATTTTGGCATATATATTAGCATTTCTTCTTTTTGATTGGAGTTCTGCCTGTACAGATTCTTCTCCCTATACAACAAACAGATCCAATGTCTCCCATTCACTTCATGCTGGAGCTCGTTTGTGATTCTGGGGGGACTGCATGGTCACCTGTGCTGCAGAGCTCGCCACGCTGACCTAACAGGAAATGAAGTTCAAAAGTTCCCGGAGCTTTTCCTGTTTACGTGGCTAGTGCATCGGAGTTGAAATCGCTGTCCAGAGCGGTCACATTGGAGCATTCTGGGATAGCTCCCGGAGGCCAATAACGTTGATTTGCGTCCGCACTACCCCAAATTCGACCCAGCAAGGTCAATTTTAGCGCTACTCCTCTCACTGGGAAGGAGCACAGAAGTCAATTTTAAGAGCCTTTAGGTCAGTGGAGCGGGGTTGCTTGTGTAGATGCATTTATTATAAATTTGACCTAACCCTGTAGTGTAGACCAGGGTTAAGCCTTCTGGAGCATCTGTCTCTGTTGGTCTCTCTGTGGCAACAGCTCCTGCCATCTCTTACTCTTACAACAGTCACTCTGGAAACATTCTGCTGAGAGCTACTCTCTTCCCTTTTAAATTTTATTTAGGCAAACTCAGAGAACTAAACAGAATTCTACAGCTAATTAGTGTACCTCCTGTACTGGTTTACAGCCATCTTTAAAGAATAGGACAATTGCCAAAAAACAGCCTCATAAATCATGGATAAAACCAAACCAGTAAATCATCTTCACTACTAATTTTACTTCAGTCACAGAGGTTTTTTTTAAAGCTAATTGTCAGAATAGAGCTGGAGAATATTTCTAATGCCACGAGCCCAGTACCAGTGCTGGGTTTTGTAATAGTATTTTGCTAAATTTCAGGTGTTAGAAGTGCTATTTTATGAGGGTTGTTGCATGGTTCCCAAACAGCTGTTTGTATCAGAAGATTGTGGCATTCTGTTTCAGAACCATCTTAGTGTTTCAGAGGTAAAAAGGGAATGTGCTTTGTGTAAAATGCCTTGATTTGTCAGAGGCAAGGCATGTTGTTCGTAGAGATAAAGGGGCTTGTTTACAAGGTATCAGTATCCCTAGAAGAAAGAAGGTTCCAATAACTGAATAAGGTGTTCTGAACGTATAGATTAGACTAGAAGGCCAACAGTAAACACGATGAACTTCAAAAGAACAGCTTCTTATCTCACTGGGGACCTTCATTAATGAGTCACCAGATAGGCAATTACTGTACAGCTCTTGTAATGACCAGGATCAGACACAAGCAATCAGCACAGTAGGCAGCAAGAAACCAAGCAGAAAAAACCTGTGAAAATATGCCATTAAATCTTAATTATTCTTCAGAAGAAAACAAGCACAACTAGGGGGCAAATAACTGTAAGGAATATACAAAACTATATCAGAACCTGCTGGCTCAGGGCAATGATATTTAGTTAATAGAAGCATCAACATTTATTTAAAGCTAAGCACTATGTTCACGGACCATTCAAAGGTGTATTATTTTATGTTGGTTAAAAGCTTCAATGAGAGCTAGTCTTGTCTCCACAGGGTTATCTTTTTTTTAAGAACCTATCTTCTTCTTATTAGCATTACAGTAGCCTTCAGAGGCCCCAGCAGAGACTGGGGTCTTATTGTACAAACATATAGTGAAAGAGAGTCCTTTCCACAAAGAGTTTACAATCTGAATAGGCAAAACAGCAAAGGATGGGAGGACAAACAGAAGCACAGAAAGGAGAAGTGAATTGTCCAAGTCACACAGCAGAATCAGGAATAGAACCCAGGGCTCCCCTGAGTCTGAATTCAGTGCCCTATTCACTTAGGTAGGCAAGAATTATAACATTCAAAAACCAGTCGGAGAACACTTCAATCTCTTTGGTCACTCGATTACAGACCTAAAAGTGGCAATTCTTCAACAAAAAAAGTAAAAAACAGACTCCAACGAGAGACTGCTGAATTGGAATTAATTTGCAAACTGGATACAATTAACTTAGGCTTGAATAAAGACTGGGAGTGGATGCGTCATTACACAAAGTAAAACTGTTTTCCCTTGTTTATTTCCCCTACTACTGTTCTTGTAAAGCGCTAGAAATGGCCCACCTTGATTATCACTACAAAAGGTTCCCACTCCCCCCCTCCTGCTCTCCTGCTGGTAATAGGGTAATAGCTCACCTTTCTTGATCACTCTTGTTACAGTGTGTATGGCAACACCCATTGTTTCATGTTCTCTGTGTATATAAAATCTCCCCACTACATTTTCCACTGTATGCATCCGATGAAGTGAGCTGTAGCTCACGAAAGCATATGCTCTAATAAATTTGTTAGTCTCTAAGGTGCCACAAATACCCCTTTTCTTTTTACGGATACAGACTAACACGGCAGCTACTCTGAAACTTGCATCATCTAAATAATCATTCTATACATGAATAGTCCTGTTTAACTCATTGTGACTATTTGAAAGATTAAATATTGCTCATGTGAATAAGAGTTCCAGAATCAGGTCCAACATTCCTTGTAAGGAATGAACTTGAACTTCCAGCATTTATACTTTCTACAAGAGTATTTTAAAAAAACAAAAACCTCTCATTAGTGATATTTTTGTGTATGACTTCAGCCATTCAAATGTTTGTTTGAATTGATTCAAAATGATCTTGGGTTTAACAATATGACATATGGTACCAAAAGAATTGTGGAGACTGTGTGGTTACTCCAGCTTTAAAGCCTGATACATTCTGTGATGCAGACTTCAAAACATCTGCTAACTGGAAGCAGCTGCAGCTGAACCTTGGCTGGATGGTGAGCCTAGGAATACAGTGGATTGGTTCCATCTAAAACAATAACGTCTTTGTATTAAACAGATCCTTTTGTTTTGTTTTTGTTTAAGAGAATTGTTTATTTTAAGAGAACTCATTGGTTTATTTGGGATGACTTAATGGCTTATTTGGAGGTGATAAATTGAAGAACCATGTGATATGTCAGTGGATTTATTACATGGATATCATCACCTCATATGGGGAGCGGTGATTACTGAAATTGTGGTAGGTTAGTTATTTACTTAGTTTATTTATAGCCATTTCTATGAGACTTCTCACACACAGTATTTGAATGTTTTAAAAATGTGTTACATGCCATATAGGCATGCATATGGGGAATTACCCAAAGGAAATAGTAGAGCATTTTGCATCCAAAGCTCCCAAATGTGACGGCTGAAATTGGTGATGCATCAATGCTTTTGATTTTAGTGTTGACTGTCACAATGATATTCCCTTCGCTAGCATGCTTTTAGTTTTCTTGGGAAATCAAAAAAGATAACAGGAATAATTAATCTGTTGAGTTTTTTAGCAGCGGTGATCTATAAAACATTTTAAAATTTGTCTAGCCCAATATTTCATCATTTTTAGATTCTAAATTGCCCTGTTAAACTGGTGTTTTGTTGACAGCTGTGTATCATCACAGATACAAGAGTTTGAAGTTGTCAGCCCAGCCGAGGGTGTAGTATGCCTTTGCATTAGCTCTCAAGAAGAAAGTGTTTTTAGTATTCTCTGCATGCAAATAGTTGCTGTCAATGGCAAATGAGTGGGAATATATATAGACCTCAGAGGTTGAGCTGACTTGTCACAGTAGAATACTTCATACAAACAAATAAATTAAAGTTCAACCCAGTCCAGTGCACTTTAAAATACCTATGTTAGACATGAACCTTACCTTTTCTAGATAATTCTGATCTGCATCATATATTGGAGCAGACTGAGATGTGGTCTCAGTCAAGATTATTTTGTACAAAACTAAATTAGGACAAAAAATCATCCATGAGATGCTTTAGAGCTTAGGCCAGTAACACTTTTTGCTGATCAATCATGGATTGTTTTCTTTTTTTAATCGTTATTATTTGAGCTAAGTATTTGTGAAAGCCTCATTTGGAATCCAGAAAATCAAGTTTTCTAAGCTTGAACTCGCTTCTTGGATCATAAACTCCTATGAATTGGTATCCTGATTATGTAAGACCCTTCACTTTTTTTTCCCAGTGTGCTACAAAAATATTTACTGCCATTATATCTCTAAACTTCCCTGAGGTAGCACAGTCGCTGATTCTTAGGCCCTGATCTTGCATAGAATTACTCATATATTTAAAATTAGCATATGTATAACTCTCTACCGGATCAGAACCTTACTGATTGGTTTTGTAGTACTGTGAGCTTTTTCACAAGCACACTTCTTCTATGTATGTATAGCAAATGGATAAATTGCACTGACACCCTGAGTATCATTAGATAAACAGCAAACCTAGTCTACAGGTTAACCTGAAACACAAATTTCTCACTTAACTATATCGTATTAAGTAAAAACTGACCAACAGCTATTGCTATATTCTTGTTTTCCTTTTGCTCATGTAGTATTTTCTTGCAAATTGTCCAAATAGCGTGAGTCTGACTTTTATTAATCAAAACAAATAAACAGGTAGTCAGCCATGTCTCTAAAACAGTAAATATTATTATTCCCATACTGTGCATGGGAATACAAAACAATGAGGTTAAGCAACTTGCCCAAGATCACACAGTCAGTGAGTGTCAGAGCTGGGATTAGAATTCCGGAACTCATGGCTCCAACTTCATGTTCAGTTCACTGTCAGTGCTGCTCAGTTCACAAACAATGCTTTCTCTTTGTTTTTAACCATGTCATGTGGCTTTAATTAGAGCCTGGATATTCTCTTTGGTGGTAATAATATCAACAGCTACTACTCTGATTCCTATCTGTACAGGCTTATCGCATACTTCCTATGTCAGACAC
Organism: Caretta caretta; assembly: GCF_965140235.1. Taxonomy (NCBI): domain Eukaryota; kingdom Metazoa; phylum Chordata; order Testudines; family Cheloniidae; genus Caretta; species Caretta caretta. The sequence continues at coordinate 27,128,984 of NC_134215.1, read as the reverse complement.
CAGGGGAGTTGGACTTTAGTTCATGACCTGAGCTGAGAGTGATCTTTATGGTGAGACACTGTAGTTATCTCTTGCTCTTCATTTCTGCTGCTTCATATTTGTCCTCTGCTTTCGCACTCAATCTTTCCTATTTTTCTTGACATCTTTGACATCAATCGGGCTGGCAGGTCAATGTGAGCAGTAGTCTTTCCCTCTGGATGTATAAAACATGACACCTATGTAATATACTTGGACACCAGTGACCTAGAACGAAACTAAGTTGACTAACAAATGCAAGTCTTTGGTATTGCATTAAAGCTCTAGCCTGGAGAAGAGACTCTGATGTCCTAATCTTTATTATTCTGAATGTAACTTTTAAATTAGTCAAATATTTGTATTTGTAATATTGTGAACTTTAGCTTTTTAATCTTGCCTTTGGCACATTTGTCTGAAGTTCCCCTCTGGAACTTGTTCCCCTGGACTATCTGTCAGTGCCTGAGTTCTGACAAGTTTCAGATCGCACTATAGGGGTTTTATTTTTTGTTCAGTCAATTTCTGACAGAACATTTTTGTGTGTGTGGCACTTCTGTGCTAGATGCTGTGTAAGGCAAATAAAATATTTTGCTGCAGTAAAGTGAATATGTATATAAGCTTTTTGAAAGTGAATTCATATTAACTGGAATTATAAGAGAAATCTGGGGAAAGAAGAGATGTGGTAAATATCTGCATATCTAACACTTTGTTTCAGTTGAAACATGACATATCTTTAAATACCCAAACAGAGTTAAGGTTTTTTCAGTGTGCAGGAAGGAACACTGTAGAACAGAGGCAGGGAATTTTCAGGTAGATAGCTGCTATAAGCCAAGACTTTCAAAAAATGAAAACTAGTGATTTTTGGGTACTCAACTTAAGACCTCTTAAGGGGGGCTGATATATTACATGCTGGGTCCCCAGTACTTTCTGAAAATCAGATTCCTTTCAGGTGTCTCCAGTTGGGCCCCCCAAAAGTTGAGGTGCCAAACTCTTGAGTCAATTTGAAAATCTTGGCCAGAGGTTCTAAGTTTGATTTCAGAAAGTGAACGCAGGCGCTATTCCTGGCAGCAACTGCATAGTAGGATGGCCACTAGGGTGGTCTAGGTGTGTGAGGGGGATTCTGAATATTTTGAATATACTGGTTGTGTCATTCATATGGACTGATGTTTCTGATAATGTTGACATATACATTTGAAGGTCAGCAATGATGCAAACTTTCTCCACAAAATAGAAAAGTTCTGTCATGATGGAATGAGATTTATGTGTTGAATTTCCTTTTACATTAATGTAGTTAATACGTATGAACATATGCCATAGCACAGTGTTTCCACTGTGGTATCTTACTGTTGTGGCACTTGATTAACCAACATAATTTGTTTTATGGATCCTAAAGAACAATCATTTATATATATATATATATATATATATATATATATATATATATATATATATTTCAGAACATCAGTTCAGGGAAATAGTCAATGATTTATTCCTTTTCTTAGGCTCCATGTGGCTTTCTATTATCAGGGTTACAGGGCTAGCTACACCTTTGACCCCTCTGGTCTCTCTGAGTGCACCTGCCCTTGTGTTAGCCTTTGTGCTCTTACCTTTTCTGGGGTGGATTCCTGTGATTCTCACACTCTTAAATTGGGTCTTGGGCTATAGCAAACTATATACCAATCATATTTATCCAGCAGGTGCAGATTGGTTTGATCCTTGCAAGTCTTCCCTTTGGGAGCAGTGATCAAATAGCTTTTTTAGAACACATTTATGTTTAATCTTCACAGTTGGAACTCATAAAAAATAGATATGCATACAGACTGCCTATCCTACCTAAGGTCCTCCACCACTCTGGATGGTTTGGGGGGCTTAAATGCTTCAAACTCCCAAATGGATGGGTGGGTGTCTGTATAAGTCTGCTCCTGGGAAACAGCTCCCTATCAACTGCCCCCACCTTTAGACAGAGAGAAAAGTTTTAACTGTTAGTGTCCTTTTGATCTATTTGTTCCCAGCCTTTGCAAAACTGTGTGCAACTTTTGGCTGGAGCTAAGGGGAAGCATCTTCGTAGCTAATGGCTTAGGTACTGACTCTTAATCTCCTGTCCTATTTACCAGGAAGTGCTTTATCTACTTGAATTATTTTACCTCCCTACTTCTTTCCTAACTCAGCCAACCCATGCATATAGTGAACTAACCCCATATAGTCATACAGTAAATGTTTCCATAACCCAGGTATTAATACAGTATTAATAGAAGATTAATACAGCATTAATAAATTAATACGGCTCAGCCCCATGTCCTTCACATCCATTTCTTCCTGGAAAACACATCAGTGACAAGTAAAGGAAAAGGCAAATGCACTATATCCACAGGTATTTGAATTTAGTATTGAAGACACAGCACGCCCTGTAACAAAAGAAGAAACCACTTCATGATACCTGATTGCTAGCAATAGTTATCTTAAAGCAAAAAGAAGCATTTTAACACCGCTGATAATGAAGAAGTATCAGTCATAAATATCTTTAATCAGCCAAGCCAGTTCTCCCAGTAGTTTTTGGTTAACTCCACTGGCATTAGGCATTTCTTTTTTAGCAGAAATAACTGTCAGTTTCCCTATGTGCCTTCGTATTTATGCAAACTTTGCAGAGGATCAGAAATGTAATAATGCCCTGCAATGAATGGTATTCTGGTCTATCCAGGTTTAGTCAAACAGTCTATGGTGAGGTCAATGCACTGTATGTAAAATGTAAAAGAATGTCAATGCATTGAATGAAGGTGATGAAATGTCTGAAAAAGTCTGTAAAAACAAATAAATAAAGTTCTCTTTCAGTGAAATGAATCTTTTCACATTTGAAAACATTTGTTGTCCTCTCCAGAGACAGGTATTTTTTCCCCTCTCATGAAGAACAAATGTTACCTTTCTGTCCATTTAATCCTGGAAACAAATTTCTCAGAAATACTCATGCTGCCTCCACCTAACGTACCCCAGCACAAGACACAGACATTAAGCTGGCACCATGATATCTACCTATCTTGTCTGAAATCACGTGATGCTGGTAATGATGCCCACTGTTTTCTGAAGAGTTAATCAAGGATTTGGTGTACTCTAGCTGGAATTACATTTTAATATCTTAGCTGTCAATCTATAAGTATGTATTTTTCACAGCATACATGCAGCATTATATATGATAGAGTAACTGATAACAGAACAGCTTTAATGTCTGGAGGAGATGAGTCTTGCTTTCATCAAGATAAAGAATGACATGTTTCAGTACTTTTATGATAAGTGGCAGAAGAGCTACGCTAAGATTTGTGTTATGGCCTTTACTTACTGAAAGGGGTATCTTTTTTTCCCATAGCCCCATTTGCTTGCTGATTGCTGGATACTTGCTATTTGCCCCTAATCGCTGTTTCATATGTATTTTTTTGGGGAAAAAAAAAAGCAAAAGGGACATAATTTTTCTTTTGTTAGTTATGCTATTGCCACGTGGACTGGTCACTAGTGGGTATTTACATGAGTATGCTGTTTTACAATAGAAATGATACAAAAGGGAAATACATTTTCATTAGTAATGTAATGATCCCACTGGTAGTTGGTGGGTTTACTCCTCCTTTGGCCCACAACTTTTAACATAAGACAGAAATTGGAGTGATTATGTTCAGATATTTAGGCCTCAGTTCAGTTCCTTTGAAAACCAATGGAATGGGATATCTTTTAATTTCTTTCTTTGAAATCTACAGATGAAAAGTGTTATAAAAGAATTAAGTATGATTATGGTTGATGCATCTCCTGTTTATAAAATACTGGTGTTGGTAACGCAGTTCTTCTTTCTGTGGTCGATTGTGTACTGCTATCTGTGCCCGATTTATCCATTCTTGCATCTCAGCCTGGATTTCATCCAGAGACTAAATTATTAGAGGTAGAATGTAGTTACCACTGATAGTCCTACATGTAATTGCCTTTGAGGTCATAAACTAATGCCTAAGGACTAGATGTGTACACCGGAAAAGAATAAAAATACTGTGGTAATTGGCACTAACAGATACCTTCATTAGTGGTCTCAGCAGAGAGGTTAAGTACTGAATGGAGATGGAGACTGGACAACTTTACCCTTTCACACAACAGAAGTAACGAGATGCAAATTCTTTGGGTAGCATGAAGAAGTTTACAGTGCCCCGATCATGCTGTCTTTTTCTGGGGGTTGAAGGAGGGAGGGACTTGGAGGAATTAAGTCTATTTTCTGTGCTTTCAATCTGGCTCCTTTTGCAATTGTTAAGTTTGCTTAAAGAAATGGCAAGGGTTCGGGGCGGGGGGGAGAGGAGGAGAGATCAAATATTGAAATAACCAAGCAGGTACTGCTAAAACAATTACATTTGATCCAACATTTAACACCTTACTAGAAAGCTCTGAGTTCCGTTTAGTGCCTAGCTGTAATGGCAAGGATGGAAGAATCTCCGAAAAGACTTTCCTACTGCTGTCCAGACAAATCCAGAATGAGTGTGTGTGTGTGCGCGCAGTAGAGTTACAGTTCATTACATGCATACCGCAATTTGAGAGTCACCAGATCTAGGAGGGACAAGTTAAATGAGTTTCCATATTCACTCAATCCTTCCCCTTCCTCCGGCGAGACTGTAATTCAGGGGTTCCCTAGGTGGTAATGGTTTTCATTTAAAAAAAAATGCTCTGCATTCCTGCAGCTCCTTTCAGGGGATCTTGATAGACTTTACAAACCTCTAGCACTTTGTCCTTAGCACACTTCTATGAGATGGATAAGTGTTTTTATTTTTCCAATAAAGAAACTGGCACATAAAAGTTAAAGACAAGATTTTTTTTAAAGCAACTACTGATTTTTGTGTGCCTAACTTGAGACAACTTATTGAGCACCAGCCCTCTACAAAACAGGCCTCTGAAAAGGCGACTTAAGTCAGGCACCCAGAAATTGAGGCATAGAAGATCACTAGTTACTGTTGAAATCTTGGCTTATGTGTACTGTACTAGGTCCCACAGGAAGTCTGTGGCAACACCAGAAATAAAACCCAGATATTCTGATTCACAATCTTCAGTGTCAAAACCATTCATTCCCCTGAGCATCGTTCAAAAATATTAAGTTTTCCATAAAATACACTGTCAAATCCCCAAGACAAAGAAACTGAAAAGTCACAATAAGACATCTATTTACATGGGTAACTATTTAAAGATAATGGGAGTAGTATATATTAATTCTCTTGTGGAGTGGTGGGAGATCAGACCATTCTGGGATGAATGTTTATATCATTGCTAACCTTCAACATTATATATTAGTCTTTTGTGAAGTGAACACTAGAAACTATGCTGCTTGAGAGCATGAATTAGTTTTGCTAAGAACAGTCATCAGATGGTAGCTACTTTCACTTACTATCACCAAAATCATTATTAAAATTCCACACCCGTAGTACAGAGGCAGACAGAACAATATTTTAAAAGTCTATGTACAGAATTTTGAACGTGGATTTCAAGAGTGCATTACCTGCATTGAATAGTGAAAGTAATAGAAATGGCTCAGTCTGCCATAAGGCCATGACACAGTTGTAATCTGTGTGGTGTTGATTCGGTAGCCCTCTGAAATGTTCTCCTTTGCTTCCTAATTTGTACTGAAGAAGAGCCATTTTGAATAACAGTATGCTAATTTCTGTCTGTTTAAGTAGGTATGAGTAGTTAACAGAGAAAGCAGCCTAAATATAATAGGTTCTTATGATACTGCACACCCGTTAACATACACTGGAATCCAACAGATCAATGGTTAAATACCATTAAAAACCGTTTTAAGAAAAAAATCATAATTGACTTTGCCATATGTCTCATTTTCATACTACACTATCTACAGAGTGAAACACAATCACCGTTCATAGAGAAGCTAATTATCCACTGTCAGTTAAGCCCTCAATAATTGATCTGTTGGCAGCTGGTAATAACTCCCAAACCCCATTGCAAATTGCATTCAAATAAATGTTTATCCACTGGAGAATTATTGGAATAGAGCTTCATAGGTTCAGTAAACCCTACTATTAGCAACAGTTGTCTTCTCCAAGTTTTTCTTCAGTCTCCCCTCCCCTGCCACCTCCCCCACCCCCTCCAATTTATGATTTTACTTTTTGTGGACATTAGAGCTTTGCAAAATGTCTGCAACCAAACCTGAAATAATGGGGAAACTTAGATTTGAGTCTTTGGAGTAAATCTATACTACATTTTGATCAAATCTGAGACAGTGTTGTGGTTTTGTCTTCAAAATGTGCGGCAAGTTACCTTTTAGCATGTTTTGGTGTGAAAGTTGGCAGTGTGGACTGAATTTCATTTTGAGTTTGTTCAAACCTGAAACAAAAAGCAAAGCTTTTGTATGTGAAGAACTGACACAACTGCAAACCAAATAAAACAGTGGCACAAACTCCAGGATATGAAACTGCTCAGTTTCCAGGCAGACCTAGTGCATGTATATCTTCCTAATCAAACTCTTTTAGATGTTTATACAGCAATCCCGCATGACTTCCCCAGATTATAATGTGTGTTGTTTAGAATTTAGACTAACTCACTTCACAAATTCCAGTTGTTATATTTAGTCTGCTTCAAATGCCAGTAGCATAGGTTGTTTTTGAATATAGAATGTGTTATTTTGTCAAGTACTTTCAAAGTTAACATATGATATACGCAGGCTTGAAGAGGTCAAAACTCATTTCCCTTCTTCATTTCACTACCACAAAAGACTGTGTGTGTGTGTGGGTATTAGCAATGGCTATTTTTGAAGATAAAGAATGATGTACATCAAAGTGTTCCTCTGCAAATACCTTATGAAGAGGGGGAAATCATGTTAGCTTGAAGGCATAAAGTTATGTGATGATTAAATATGTGGGAAAGGTAAAAGATGAGTGTAAATGCCATACATTTTTATGAGAGAGACAAGAAGGGTGAGGAAATATCTTTTATTGGACCAACTTCTGCTGGTGAAAGAGACAGGCTATTGAGCTTACACAGAGCTCTTCAAGTCACATTTTTCATCTACGAGTGTATATGTGACTTTAGCAATCATTGGCTCTCAGTGTAAGGCAACTAGTAGTACCTACCCCAGGGTGCCATTAATTTTCATCTTATGTACAAGTAACTTTTCTAGTCAGTGTTCTGTTTATGGGAGGCAGTGTGTCTGGTGGATAGATCATGGGCTGGAGAACTGAGTTCCAATCCTGGCTCAGGCAATGACTTGTGTGACCGTGAGGAAGTCACTCAGGGCTAATCCTGCAGTCAGTCGGAAAGATTGCCATTTATTTGAAAAGGAGCAGAATCAGACCCTTAATCAATCTGTGCCTCTGTATCCTCATCTCTAAAATGTGTGTTTATACATTCCGAGAGTGCACTGAAGTTGAATTAATTAATGTTTGCAAAATGTGTGAAGAGGCTTGGATTGAAAATATAACTACAATTCTATCTGTCTAGGTACCTCCTTCACAGTAGTATCTTTACAACAGAGAAAAATAAATGCTGCCAGTGACTGCTTCCCTTCTGTTAAGCATGTAGATTTTTCACAGCTTTCTGCTCAGTGGCATTCACTGTTGTATAACTGCAAGGCAGAATCAATAGACGATTGCTATATCCTTTTCTTTGAATTGTCACCATCTCCACTATGGACGGATCTGATTTTTTTTTCATTTTTCCTTTCTGTCTTAGTGTAACAAAAGACATTACTTAATAATGGAGCAGTCTTTAATTTCCTTCCTCTTTCTTTCTCATAGCACAAGCACATGCATCCATCTATCAGCATTGTAATGTTCTTTCAAGGTGTGAGAAGCTGTTTAGTAGATCTCTCCTGTAACTACCCAACCATATTATGAACTCCAGGGTTGAGGGTGCTTTCATTTGTTAGAATAAAGGACAGACTGCCAAGTAGACAAATAATCTCTCTTTAAACAAAAACATAGGAAAACCATACAGGATGGTGATCTAAGCAGTCCCGTGAAGAGATGTATCTTTTATAAGAAATCTCTTGCCAGGAAGATTGGAAAGAGATTTGTTTTCTTTATCAAACTGTACATGCTATGCAGTCTTTTCTGTGTTCTTCTGTAAGCAGGTTTAAAACTAAATATGTGATAATGTCACAGGGTAGCTGGTCCCTGTGGATAGACTAAGGCCAGTTTCCCTGGACCAGAGCAGCTGAGCCCAATCCAGCCAATTAAAGAGGGCTGGGCTACACCTGAGCAGGCAACTGGGAGACTGACAAAGACAGGCTGTGCCCTGGGGAGGAGAGGGCCCACCACACTGCAATGGTGCCAGCTGCTGTGGGGTGGGTCCCTGGAGCAAGGGGCCAGGAGATCAGGGAAGCATTCAGGGCTGCTGTTCCAGGAAGGGATCCGAGCTGACTGAAACCGAGATGCTTCCAGGAGCAGGAGTGCCAGAGACCCTGGGAAGGGTGGACTTGAAGCCTGGGGTCAAGGAATGAGTGAAAGGACTGTTTGCTAACTTTGGTTAGAGAAAATAAACCGTCTTGCAAAAGACTGAGCCTGGACGGGGCTATCCAGAAGAAAATGCTTTCTCTGCTTGGGAAAACAAGAAGGACCCTACATTTCTTTTTAATTTTGAATACTGTATATTGTTCAATGCTTTGGAGGCACTTGGATAAACCAACGATAAGTCCTAGATAGATAGAACTAAGATTTTTATAGTACATACCTTGTCATAGTTCCATTTTTAAACAGATGTTTGTTTTCTTGAGCTCTTGCAAGTTATCTAAATTATTCTAATCTCTCTTTGTTTTTTTTCTGTAGTGCTCATTACCTAAGTTCAGATCACTTACCAAAAGAGATGATTTGATTTAACCAAGAGCATATTTGAAATATGCAGCCTTCGGGTTCTTGGTATGGTTTGGCCAATTATGTCTTTAGTGAGCAAAATCTTTTAACTGTGGAAGGAAAAGGACACCTCTTAAGAGTCCCTGAAAGCTGCATGGATGTACACAAGAACTGGTGCAGAGTGGAATGACTATTTCATCGTAGTCTAGCCATCTTGAAGTTTCTCTGATCCTTCTAGTTAGTGTGTTCTAAACTGATGATGCCACTTACTGCATGCACCCAACCACAGAGGAGGATTTCTCTCTCTCACAGACCCATGTGCACACATACATACAACAAAGAGTTTGAATCCCTGTTTTAAATGCAAAACTCAGCTCGGGCTTATCTACAGATTTGTGTGCTTTAATATCTTAAATTTAAATATTTATATAGTGCCTTTCACCTAGATGTTTCTGAAAGCTGTTTATATATGGACATCACAGGGGGATGCAAATTATTTGTAAACAAAGCCCTTATTATTTGTAGAACCTGGATGTTGTTTTCACAAAGTGCAATAGATTGAATTCTACAGTCAAACCCTTCATATTGCCCTTATTTACAGCTCATTCCACTTAACAATAAATCTCCAAGCTCTTGGGCACTTACAATTACTGCATCTTCCTTACTGAATGAGGGAACTCATCAACTTCTCATTGTCATACCATTTCCAAACATCTTTGTATGTAACATTAAAAGGGTGTGTTTGTGCTTATTTTTAGATGTTTCTTCTCTGCATGGTTTGTTTGGTCTACCTGTCCCTGTTCTGTGCAGAGTATGCATTGACATGTAAACTGAATCATGGATTATAAATTGGAACAAGCAGCACAGATATTTGCATCTTTCTTTCAAAGCATTATTTAACATGCAGATGGTCCCCCAATGCAACTGTTTTTCTTCCTAAATCTGAATGGAAATTGGCATCAAATAATTAAGGAGAACTCATGCAAAGTTTTATGATGTGTGAAGAGCTCACCTTAGTAATAAGCATTCCCAGTGAGAGGAGCATTTATTTCTAGGAATAACTGTGCAGTATTGGGCCTAGAACTTGATACTTTATATCGGAGGATCTCCAAGTGCTTTTCTGAATCAAGCCTTGCCGACCTCTGTAAGGCAGGTATAGTTGGCTTGAGTATTCACTGCCTTGCACTGTGTGCAGTTATTTACCTCTGCGTAACATTCTGCAGAGTCAGAGTGGTAGCATTTTACACCCATTTTGCAAATGACTATACAAGGTGAAAAGAAGGCCTTGTTGTAAATAGTTCCATTTTACAGGTGATAACAATGAAGCATGCAGAAGCTAGAAATACAACCTGTATCTCCTGGTGCCTAATCCTAACCACTAGATATTACATACAGTATGCAATAATCAGGGCTGACATTTCACAGCAATTTAACGTTTAAAACAAAGTGTGGCCTCATTGTTTGAGGTTTGGCTTTCACTGAAATAGAAATAATCAGTATGTACTTGCCTATGTGAACTTGTTGCCTGTACTTGTTTTGATAGACTGTGACCAAAAAGCTGGGGTGAACCAGAAATTTGTTCAGGAATATATGCAGAAGAGAGGATGGAACCCTGACTGAACATATGATGTTGCTTGTCAGGATACTGACAATCACTAAAGAGCAATTCTATCTAGTGGGCCAAGTATTGAGCACTCTACAGTTAGAGGGCCCTGGCCAACATTCTTCAAACTAATGACTAACATTAGGCTTCCAAATTCACTTTGCCACGTAAATAAAAGTGGCCTCTGTAGGAGCTGAGGTAGCTCAGCATTTCCAAAACTCAAGCTACTTCTACGGAGGTGATTAAATGTGAGTTTAGGAATTTTAAGCATTTCAGTTAGAAAATTTTGACCATTTTTACTAGCATAGTACTAAACAGTTTTACAGCTGAAAGTAGACGGCTATGTAGTTAGACATTGGCATAAAAACATTATTTAAAAGAGCTGAAGCTTATTAAATATATTACATAAAACATTACGTTCAGATTACATCTCAGACACTAAGTATAAGAGCCTTTCATAATTATAATTATTAGATCCCAGCAAATCATAGAATCATAGAATATCAGGGTTGGAAGGGACCTCAGGAGGTCATCTAGTCCAACCCCCGCTCAAAGCAAGAGAGTTTTGCCAATCTGTTTTACATTTTTCGTACTGAACATTTGTTAGATATACAAATTTGAGGTCCTTTAAACTCCAAGTCTGACACACAATTTCACATCCCTTTTTCATTTTGACTTTTAGGTTTGAATGAACAATGTCAGCGGAAAGCTTAAAGCTTTGCCTGATTGTGGGAAGAAAGAAACCCATGGTAAAACTACAACATTGCTCATGATCCCGAAATCATAAATTCCTCCCTGACACCCAAAAAAATGGTCCTGTTTTTCTTGAAACTTGGCTTGCTTGTGCTTAAATCTCAGCTCAGCTTTGGTGAGCCTGGCTCAAGTTTTGGGACTGTAATGCAACTTAAAAGCTGGCAAGTGTTGCCTGCTTTCACATTTGATTATCAAAGTATATGTGAGCAGATAATGTGATAATTACATGCACTCTCTGTTTACTGTAAATGTTGAAAAGTATAGGCATTCTAAGAACAAACAAATTCATGCATGATTTGCTGATGTGTACGTGAATGCGTTTAATATTTTCCCCAAACTTACAGTGTTATGATATTTTCTTCATATTTTCAATTTTTATTTGTGTGGCTGGTTTTGTTTGGGAGATAGCTGTATCTTCTGTGTCTGGGTGGCTATAAGATTTATCATGTGTCTTCAATCTATTGACCCCTATAACACTAGAGGTACTTAGTGTCACTGTATCACACTTTATGCAATAAATCTTCAAGGAGGAAGGAAATGTCAAATTAGAATAAAGACTTGTAGTACTGTATCATACTTGGAGAAAATTAAATATTCTTCGGTTTACAGAACTTCTTCCCACTTTCCCCAAAATAGCTAATGCCATGGCTACGCTGCAGTCTCTTGGAACAACAGGGCTGCTCAATGTTAGTTTTATAGAAATGCACATCATATCTAGCCCCAAGAAGTACTATATTTTGCTTACTCTTTCAACTAAACCCAAACTTTTAAAGTTTGTCTTGGATCAAGAGAATTCCTAATTTTCTCTTCTGCCTCCGTGGCTTCCAAATATTTGCCCACTGCAACCTCTCTTCCAGTCTGACCATCTCTGGCCACCAGTTATGTGGACAAGGAAAGTCTGTATTAGGATCTCCAGGATTTGATGCATCCTAGGTAGCATTGTAAGCTAGGGACTCCTCTGAAAACTGGTGAAGCTGGAGCTTGTTGCATGTTATGCTACCAACCTATTTCTATAAAATGGCCAGGAGAGAAAAGAGATGGCCAGGGCATGGGTAGTTCGACTGCTATAATATTTTAAAGGGGTTTTTTACAACATGAAAGAGAGCCCTGCAACCCACCAATTTTTTAGAGTGTTGTTGCTAGGGGCCTGGGGAAAAGGCTCTCAATGACTTGGATAATGGAGTGGACAGAATGCTTATAAAATCTGTGGATGACATTACTCTGTTATGGAGCACAAGCACTTTGGAGAGCAGAATTATAATTGAAAAGGACCTTGATAAATTGGAGAATTGGTCTGAAATCAACAAGGTGAAATGCCATAAAGACAAATACATTAGGAAGGAAAAATCAAATGCACAAATACTAAAATGGTGAATAACTGGTGAGGTAGTAGTACTGTAGAAAAGGATTTGGACCACAAATTCAGTGAGCCAAGAACTGGATGCAGTTGTGAAAAAGGCTAATATTTTGTGGTGTATTAGCAGTAATGTGAGACATGGGAAGCAATTGTTCTGCTCTACTGAGTATTTTTGAGACCTCAGTTGCAGTACTGTGTCCAGTTTTGGGCACCACACTTTAAGAAAGATGTGGACAAATTGGAGAGAGTCCAGGGGAAAGCAACAAAAAAATGATAAAATGTTTAGAAAATCTGATCTATGGGAGAGGTTAAAAAAAACCTGGGAATATTTAATCTTGAGAAAAGTAAGACTGGGGACTCGAGGTGACTTGATAAGTCTTCACATATGTTAAGGCTGTTATTAAGTAATCAATTCTTCTCCATGGCCACTCAAGAAAGGACAAGAAGTGATGACCTTAATTTGCAGCTGTCAAGGTTCCTTCCCTACTCTGAACTCTAGGGTACCGATGTGGGGATGTACATGAAAGACCCCCCCCCCAAGCTTATTCTTACCAGCTTAGTTTAAAAACTTCCTCAAGGTACAAACTTTGCCTTGTCTTTGAACCGTATGCTGCCACTACCAAGCATGTTAAACAAAGAACAGGGAAAGAGCCCACTTGGAGACGTCTTCCTCCCCAAAATATCCCCCCAAGCCCTTCACGCCCTTTCCTGGGGAAGGCTTGATAAAAATCCTCACCAATTTGCATTGGTGAACACAGACCCAAACCCTTGGGTCTTAAGAACAATGAAAAAGCAATCAGGATCTTAAAAGAAGAATTTTAACTAAAGAAAAAGTAAAAGAATCACCTCTGTAAAATCAGGATGGTAAATACCTTACAGAGTAATCAGATTCAAAACATAGAGAATCCCTCTCGGCAAAACGTTAAGTTACAAAAAGACACAAAAACAGGAATATACATTCCATTCAGCACATCTTATTTACCAGCCATTTAAACAAAAGGAAATCTAACACATTTCTATCTAGATTACTTACTAGCAAGTTCTAATACTCCATTCCTGTTCTGTTCCCAGCAAAAGCATCACACAGGCAGACAGACCCTTTGTTCCCCCCACCTTCAGGTTTGAAAGTAACTTGTCTCCTCATTGGTCATCTTGGTCAGGTGCCAGTGAGGTTATCTTAGCTTCTTAACCCTTTACAGGTGAAAGGGTTTTGCCTCTGACCAGGAGGGATTTTATAGTTCTGTGTACAGAAAGGTGGTTACCCTTCCCTTTATATTTATGACAGCAGCAATGGAGATTTAGGTTAGATATGACGCTAAACTTTCTAATTATAAGATAAAGCACTGGAATAGATTACCAAGGAAGGTTATGGAATCTCTGCCATTGAAGGTTCTTTTAAGAATAGGTCAGAGAAACACCTATCATGGATGGTCTAGGTCAGGGGTGGCCAACCTGTGGCTCTGGATCCGCATGCGGCTCTTCAGAGGTTAATATGTGGCTCCTTGCATAGGCGCTGACTCCGAGGCTGGACCTACAGATGCTAACTTTCCAATGTGCTGTGGGTGCTCTCTGCTCAACCCCCTGCTCTGCCCCAGGTCCTGCCACCACTCCATCCCTTCCCCCAAGCATGCCACGCCCTTCCCCCTCCCCACCAGAGGGGATTGCAGCAGGCAGGGGGTGTGGGGAGAGAGAGGAAGGTGCTGATTGGTGGGGCTGCTGGTGGGCGAGAGGGGCTGAAGGGGGGGTAGCAGATGGGGTTTTGATGACTTATTACTGTGGCTCTTTGGCAATGTTCATTGGTAAATTCTGGCTCCTTCTCAGGCTCAGGTTTGCCACCCCTGGTCTAGGTGTGCTTGGTCCTGGGCTCAGCGCCGGGGGTTTGACTGGGTGGCCTCTTTTCTACAATTCATTGATTTGCGTAGGGAGCAGTGAAAGTTTGTCATTTTGCCATAGATAGAGGTCCACAAAAACGGTTTACACAGTGAAACGTTATTGGTTGTCCCATCACTTGCTATAAACAATTGCTTAAAACATTATATATGGACAGGTTCGGGTCTTTTCCTTACACCACTGAATTCTGGGGACTAATTGTAAAACAAACAAACAAATACAAAAAACCCTACAACCAAAACAAGCTATCCCCCGCCCTATATTAGTAACACTGCCACCCCATTGAGGGATGAAGCGTGTCCATTACAATGCATGCACTAAGATGACTTCTCAAAAGGTTAGGGTCAAATCCTTATGCAACTAATCCTTATTAGAGCTGACCAGAAGATGACAAAACCCAAACCTTCTGACTGTTTTTATGGGAATTCGAAAGTGTGTGTGATGGGGGAGGGGTTCTGGCCTGGGATGCAAGAGATCCAGGTTCAAATACAGGGCTGGATTTGCACCTTATGTGCCCCTAGGCACAGCATCTTCAGTGGCCCCCTTGCCTACAACTGAACTTCACGTTTTTCATAAAAAATGAAACATTTAACCTACTTTTAACTTCAGGCGCCCCTAGGCACATGCCTATTGTGCTTAATTTGGAAATCCGGACCTGTTCAAATCCCTGTACTGCCTGATTTAAAGCAGAGTTTTCATTACTCTAAATCAGGCAGAGGAGCAGGGACGTGAGCCTGGGTCTCCCAGATCCCCAGTAGGTGCCTTAGCCACAGAGTGTGATCGTCTCAGTCTCTTTCCCCATCCACCTTGTCCTCACCAATGAAAAAGTCATCAAAACGGAGACATCACTGCAAAAAGTTTTGCCATCAACAGAACAGCATGTTCCAGCAAAAATTCATTTAACTGAAAATGTTATGACCTGTAGTCCTTATGTACATGAATAGTGCCAATGACTATAATGAGACAATCTATCAAAGTAAGGGGGTACAGGATCAGGCCCTGGAGATTTGAATGATTAATTTTTATATGGAACATTTTGCTGAAAAGGGGGTCTGACCTCTAAAATATGTTAATTGTCTGCCTCTTAGGTGAATCCATTTCAGAGGCAAAATATTCATACTTTCACTATTGCCTTTTATGTTACTCTTCTCATAAACAAATGTTCAATGTATTTCTGTTCACCTGTTTAAAAGCAGGGGAGGCGGGAAGGAAACTTCATCAGTCTGTCATTTCAGGTGGAACTGAAACACTGTATAAAATTACTCTTTGATAGTAGGGCATCTCTTGCAGTGGATCATCTGAGGTGTACAGATGTGTGACTTTAGGAGACAAACTTGTCACTTGCTAATAATGTACTTGTTTCTCTAGAAAACGAATTCTTTGTTGGAAAAACCTCTATTTTCCATTGCCAATGGTGTGAACACAACAATGCAAATTTCATTTCATCAGTGCATAAATTTACCTCTGTAAATGTTGAGAACATTTGGCAACACTTGAGACTGAATGCTCAATTAGAATTCCTTCAGCATTTGTTGTCATAAAATAAAATACTAGCAGAATTCAGCACCTATCCTAGACAAACCACCATACCCCCCCAAAGTGGACTTTAAAAGTGGACTTTAAAAAGGTGTGGATTTTATTAAATACAGAATGTTCACATTTTATTGCAATAGATTTTAAGACAATAAATTAGACCTCAAAGGGTGAATGGCAAAAGCTTTTGTCAGTATATATTAAATATTAATTTATTTGACACAAAATATCATGTTTGCCTGGAGAGGAGTGGCCACATTCACCTAATTAGCACCCAGGAGGTCAGCCCTAACACATGGGACAACATCACAAATTACAGACGTCCAAACTTATATGCTTGCCCATAACTTTTTGGAATCCTTCTTGCTCATAACTTCCCTCCAAAGCATCAGAATGACTAGATTCTCAAAGCAGTTCATGGCCTTCGGCAAGGTCCAACTATGCAGTGATAAGAGATGTGAGACTATTAAGTAACTCTAATAGCTGCCAAATTAACGTAATTTTGTACAGGACTTTTACACTTCATCTAATCAATCTAAAGCAGCATCACTTGACCCATAACCTCAGACGTGCAGAACACAATGCCATCCACAGCCTCAGAAACAACTCTAACATCATAATCAAAAAGGCTGACAAAGGAGGTGCTGTTGTCATCATGAATAGGTCAGAATATGAACAAGAGGCTGCTAGGCAGCTCTTCAACACCACTTTCTACAAGCCATTACCCTCTGATCCCACTGAGGGTTACCAAAAGAAACTATACCATCTGCTCAAGAAACTCCCTGAAAAAGCACAAGATCAAATCCGCACAGACACACCCCTGGAACCCTGACCTGGGGTATTCTATCTGCTACCCAAGATCCATAAACCTGGAAATCCTGGGCGCCCCATCATCTCAGGCATTGGCACCCTGACAGCAGGATTGTCTGGCTATGTAGACTCCCTCCTCAGGCCCTACGCCACCAGCACTCCCAGCTATCTTTGAGACACCACTGACTTTCTGAGGAAATTACAATCCATCAGTGATCTTCCTGAAAACACCATCCTAGCCACTATGAATGTAGAAGCCCTCTACACCAACATTCCCCACAAAGATGGACTACAAGCCATCAGGAACAGTATCCCCGATAATGTCATGGCAAACCTGGTAGCTGAACTTTGTGACTTTGTCCTCACCCATAACTATTTCACGTTTGGGGACAATGTATACCCTTCAAATCAGCGGCACTGCTATGGGTACCCGCATGGCCCATGGTATGCCAACATTTTTATTGCTGAATTAGAATAACGCTTCCTCAGCTCTCGTCCCCTAATGCCCCTACTCTGCTTGCGCTACATTGATGACATCTGCATCATCTGGACCCATGGAAAAGAAGCCCTTGAGGAATTCCACCATGATTTCAACAATTTCCATCCCACCATCAACCTCAACCTGGACCAGTCCACACAAGAGATCCACTTCCTCAACACTACGGTGCTAATAAGCGATGGTCACAAAAACACCACATTATACCGGAAACCTACTCACCACTATGCCTACCTACATGCCTTCAGCTTTCATCCAGACCACACCACACGATCCATTGTCTACAGCCAAGCTCTGCGATACAACTTCATTTGCTCCAACCCCTCAGACAGAGACAAACATCTACAAGATCTCCATCAAGCGTTCTTACAAATACAGTACCCACCTGCTGAAGTGAAGAAACAGATTGACAGAGCCAGAAGAATACCCAGAAGTTAGCTACTACAGGACAGGCCCAACAGAGAAAATAACAGAACACCACTAGCCATCACCTTCAGCCCCCATCTAAAACCTCTCCAACGCATCATCAAGGATCTACAACCTATCCTGAAGGACGACCCATCACTCTCACAGATCTTGGGAGACAGGCCAGACAGCCCCCCAACCTGAAGCTAATACTCACCAGCAACCACACACCACACAACAAAAACACTAACCCAGGAACCTATCCTTGCAACAGAGCCTGTTGCCAACCGTGTCCACATATCTATTCAGTGGACACCATTATGGGGCCTAATCACATCAGCCACACTATCGGAGGCTCGTTCACCTGCACATCTACCAATGTGATATATGCCATCATGTGCGAGCAATGACCCTCTGCCAAACTGGACAATCTCTATGTAAAAGAATAAAATGGACACAAATCAGATGTCAAGAATTATAACATTCAAAAACCAGTCGGAGAACACTTCAATCTCTCTGGTCACTCAATTACAGACCTAAAAGTGGCAATTCTTCAACAAAAAAACTTCAAAAACAGACTCCAATGAAAGACTGCTGAATTGGAATTAATTTGCAAACTGGATACAATTAACTTAGGCTTGAATAAAGACTGGGAGTGGATGTGTCATTACACAAAGTAAAACTATTTCCCCATGTTTATTTACCCTACTGTTCCTCACATGTTCTTGTCAACTGCTGGAAATGGCCCACCTTGATTATCACTACAAAAGGCTCCCCCCCACCCCCTCGGCTCTCCTGCTGGTAATAGCTCACCTTACGTGATCACTCTTGTTACAGTGTGTATGGTAACACCCATTGTTTCATGTTCTCTGTGTATATAAATCTCCTCACTGTATTTTCCACTGAATGCATCTGACGAAGTGAGCTGTAGCTCACGAAAACTTATGCTTACATAAATTTGTTAGTCTCTAAGGTGCCACAAGTACTCCTTTTCATTTTGCGGATACAGACTAACGGCTGCTACTCTGAAACCTGTCGTTACTTCCACATAGTTTATTTTAGGCAAGGGGGCCTACGGGTTGCTGGGCTAAGGTTGATGGAAAATAATTGGTTCCCACTGGGAGCAAACTGAGATTATATGGTAAAAAAATTAGCATAGGCAGAGACTTCAGTGCCTCTGGTCAATCCCATGCTGCTGGTATCACTTTTTGAACAAGATGGCTTCCACCAGCAACAGACTCAGTCCTATGAACCATAATTTAAATAGCTTATTTTCAAATACATTTCACCATTAATACGTTGTGAGAACTAAATGCTCTTGGATAGCTGGGCTGGGCGTACCTGAGTATATTTTTACTTTCTTTTTAACTTGCTTTTTCTCTACATTTCAGTCATTTCAGTCTTAGTATATATGGTTTTGGTTGGCTGCAAAGAAAAATGTGTTCTTTCAGCCACCATGTCCCTGAGTGAGTTGCACTGTGCTCACAATGTATGACTTCCCTGGCAAACGGTTTCAAGGGACAAGTCAAAAGGAGTATCTTATTCCTCACATTGCTGGATCAGCTCTACTTCCAAGAGTCATATTGCATTTTTTTCTGCTTCAGACATTTCCCTTAACCATCAACTATAAAGAATCCTTGGAATTAGTTCAATTTTTGATGATGCAGGAAGAAGACAAGTTGATTTTGATATGCCGTGTTGCACCTGGAGGGCTGAAACAACCATAAGTTGATTTAACTAGTGAAATGAGCACAACTCTAAAATAAGAGAGAGAAAGCTATGGATTGGTTGGACAGCATCCTATTTTTCCATTAGAGGAACATTATAAAGCTATATTCTAGCTCTGTCTGCTTTGACATTCATGATCTTATTGACCTTCTCTTTTGATCCTCATAGTTTTTTTTTGGGGGGGGGGGAAAGATTTTACCGACTCGGAAGCTGTTGGTCTCAATAAATTTAATAGCTCTATTTGGTGTCCTATCAGAAATGAAAACAAAATCTTCCTGATTTCTCTGGTTCAATATCTAATATGTCATGACTCATTAGCAAATAAAGTATGGACAAGTTTTAGAGGTAACTATCTGGCTCCTTAACTGTTATTGCAGAGTTCTGAGGAACTACCATATATACATCAAACTTACATTTCCTGTGAGATTCCTTGACGTTTAATGATAACCGCAACACATTATAAAATGATGGCTCTGACGTCTTCCTTTTTTCATTTCAAAAGTTTTGAAAATCTCTCTAACCTGTGACCATATCTCTGTATCCTCTGTAACATATACAGGACCAAATAATGATTTTGGGAAAATAACATTCAGCACAGAAATATTTTCACCCAAAAGGATCCTAAAATTGCATGTACTGTAGAGAAATCACCTACTACCGTAAAACAGACTCCTGTTGTGTGGAAAACATTAGTTATTCTGTGCCAGCGGTGCTCCACAATGGAGTTGTTAGAGGAAGAACAGCTATAACTACCAGGGGGTTTTAGGAAGACAAGAATATGATTTTTCTGAGTTGGAATTAGCCCTAGTTTCCTGCTGAACCATCTTCGTAGGGAGGAAGCAAGACCCCTGTCATCGGTAATGATAAGCAGTCACTCTGTTTATTTTCTGGTGACAGAACATAAATAAGAATAGAACTTTAATAATATCACACCAGATAAGTTTCTGTACAACAAATATATTCAGTAATTCTTTGGTAACTATTGCAGTGAAAATAATAAAAAAAAAAATGTTCCCCAGGCTCACAAGCCTCTAATGAGCTTAATTAAAGCTTTGCAAACAGTGCATCCAGCAGCAAGCTCAGTTTCAAGAGCAGTAAGATGTAGCTGATTAGCTTTTTTGATGTTTGTTAGATTAACCCATGCTGAATCCACAATTTACAAATTAACGTTGCCATGCAGAGAGTACAGAAGAATGGCCATACAGAGCCAGACCTATGGTCCAACTAGTACAGTAACCTGTCTTCTGATAGTGGTCAATGCCAGGTGTTTCTGGGGTAATGAACAGAGCAGAGAATCATCAAGTGACGCATTCCCTATCGTCCTTTCCCAGCTTCTGGCAAAGGGAGGCTAGGGATACTCAGATCATGGGGTTGCATCCTTGATCAGCCTGGCTAAGAGCCATTGATGGACCTAACCTCCATGAATTTATCTTATTCTTTTTGGAATTCAGTTATAATTTTGGCTTTCACAACATCCCCTGGCAATGAGTTCCACAGGTTGATTGTATGATGTATGAAGAAGTGCCTCCTTATGTTTATTTCAAACCTGCTGCCTATTAATTTATTTAGGTGACCCCTTGTTCTGGTGTTCTGTGAAGGAGTAAATAACAGCTCCTTATTCACTTTCTTGATACCAGTCAAGAATTTATAGACCTCTATCATATCCCCTCTTAGTTGTCTCTTTTCCAAGCTGAAAAGTTCCAGTCTTTTTAATCTCTCCTTATATGGATGCTGTTCTATACCCATAATCCTTTCTGTTGCCCTTCTCTGCACCAATTCTAATGCATCTTTTTTGAGATGGGGCAAACAGATCTGCACTCAGTATTTTAGATATGCACATACTGTTGATTTAAATAGAGACATTATGATTAGGGTTACCATATTTCCCTATGCTGAATATGGGACACCTGGTAAAATTACTCGTATTCAAGCAAGTTCAGTGGCAATCAATCAGAACTATGCAGTACAAAAGAAATACTGCATAGCTGGATTCTTTTTATTTACCTTCTTATCTTTAAGGCTTTAGGGTTCACATGGGGAGGGGTGACACACACACCCCAACCCACCCCTACAGGGAGCAGTTACACAGAAACACTCCCGTACCCCTCTCCAACACACGGGGGCGTGTCCGAGCAACCCAACCCAACCCAACCCTTCCTGCCTGGCGCTCTCTGCCCTCCATGCCTGGCTGGGCTCCGAGATGGTCTTGTCTCTCCTGGTACCTGGCACCATGTCTCCTGAGGCAACATGTGGGGGGGCACAAAGGGTCACATGACCCCCTCTCCTGATTTCCTTCAGGGTTCATACCAGAATGTGGCCAGCAGCAGTCTTTTGGCACTATGGGAGGGAAGGGATGGGATCTGTTTCCAGCTACAGGGAAGGGGAGGGATGACCTGACCCATATCTTTGCAGAGCTTATCTCTTCTAACTCCCTCTTCCACTCCCCTCCCTCCCCCCGTGGCTGGAAGTAACTTGTCCCTTCCTGCCCGCACAGCGTCAAAAGGCAACTAACACCTCGAGGCTGCTGGCCACTGACATAACTCAGCCACCTCCTGGCCCCCAGCTACAGAATGGGCAGGAAGGGGTTAAGCCTTAAGGATGCATTGTGCAGCAGGGCCCAGGGAACCTGACTTCAGCAAACCTGGCCGGGGATGATGCCTAGGGGAAGGAGCAGCCCCACGCTCCCTGGGGGCAGGGCGGTGGGGGCGGGCGGTGAAGAGGGTGCTAAGCCCCTGCCCAGGGGCACTGCTGTGGAGCCTGCAAGTTTAGGGCATGAACAGGCTGGAAATGGCTTTGGCACATGCAGGGCTTGGTTCCTCCTGGCCAACGTTCTGGGCTGGAGGATCTTGGGCTTTCCCAGGGTGCCGCCCAGCCAGAGGCAGTAGGGGAAGGAGGGAGCCTGCTGGCCAGGCTGTTGGTGAGCTGAGCACTCTGACCAGGGGCTGGTTCTCTGCACAGCGCTGGGAGTGGGATACACCCTGCCGGGGGCGGGGGAAGGGATAGGGAGGAGCTGTGGGGGGCAAAGGGGAAAAATAGAGAGAGGACGGTGAGGAGGGGAGCACATAAGGGGCCGACAGGTGGGCAGAGGCGACATGTAACTGGCCGCCACCTGGTACCTGCCCACACTCACCAGCAGTATTCCCTCTAATCTTTCCCACCCATGTGCAGAATGAATTTTTTTATGTGCACCAATATGGAGGTGATGTGTGACACATCACCTCCATATTGGTGCACATAACAAAATTCATGTGGTGGGGGTGGGGGTTTGGACTGTGGGAGGGGGCTCAGGGCTTGGGCAGCGGGTTGGGTGCAGGGGGGTGAGGGTTCTGGTGTGGGACAGAGGTTGGGGAGGGGAAGGGCGCAGGCTGGGGTTGCAGGCTCCAGGCTGGAGCTGGGGATGAAGGGTTTGGGGGGCAGGCTGCCCTGGGGCTAAGGTGGGGAGAGAGGACTCCACCAAGCTCTCCACACAGCAGCACCTGGGCTGGGGGGTAGAGGCAGTTCTCCTCGCCACGCCAACCCTGGCCTGCGGGATAGGCGCCTCTCCCCCTGGCCATGGCAGGTCCGGGCCAGAGCTGGGTTGAGGCCAGGGGAGGGGCGCCTCTTTCCCGGCTGGGGCTGGGTTGGGGCTCGGGAAGGGGTGCCTCTTCCTCTGCCATGACAGCTCCGGGCCGGGGCCAGTAGGGAGAGGCGGCAGCTCCAGGGCTGGGGGAGAGGCATCTCTCCCTGCCACAGCCTGAGCGCCCGCACAGCGCTTAATAGGCTGCTGAGCAGCCATACAGCTTAGAGGGAGTTTAACTCCCCAGCCACTGCAGCTTGTAGTGTGCAGCGAGCACTGGCTGGAAACAGGACAGGGGGTGGGGCCCTACTGGCTGAGAGTTGGCACACAGGGGGGGCTGCACTGATGGACCACACTGCTGGTGTGTGGGTGGCTGGCGAGCAGGGGTCTGGACAGCAGCAGGACCCACCAGTACTGATGTGGTGTGGGAGGGTGGGGAGAGACAGAAAATAAGGAACCGTTTGCTTGTTTTTAAGAAAAACTCAGGACACCTGCAGAGGGTTTATATACGGGACTGTCTCTTTAAAAACAGGACATCTGGTCCCACTAATTATTATATTTTCTCTCTTATTATCTGTCCATTTCTTAATGGTTCTTAACATTCTGTTAGATGTTTTTTGCCTGCCACTGTAGATTTAGTGGATATTTTCAGAGAGCTATCCACAGTGACTCCAAGATCTTTACACTGAGTGGTAACAGCTCATTTAGACCCCATCATTTTGTATGTATAGTTGGGATTATGTTTTCTACATTTATCAACATTGAATTTCATCTGCCATTTCATTACCCAGTCTCCCGGTTTTTGGGTGACCTAGAGATTAACATCCCATGCTGGGACAAATTTATACTCTTTGAAGGTCCTTTGCAAAAGGCAGGGGGATTATAATGGGATAGAGAAAATAGTATATGGCATAAATGGGGAGGCATATTTATCCAAATGGACAGAACATTTCTGAATAGTCTGTTAGAGCTGAGTTGCTGAAGTTTTGGTTAGATCTCTCTCATGAAGTGGTCAAGCCATCCTTAGCTATTACCCAGTCACATACTTATCACCAACTGACACTGCTCTGGGGGTTGAATACGTAGTATCCAGTAAACTAGTGCTATTATATCAACTGTTACTTTTGGTTGAAATTATAATACTGGAATTTGTCACTAGTTCACTAAAGGTTTATGACATTACCACACTTTGCTCGAATTTGGACATTGACCAGCGAAATCTTTTCAGTTGCACCTGAACATTTTTTTACATACTTGAGAAATAAAAATGAGGCTACTTATAGAAAAAAGAAACAGAAATGCGAATAATTTATGGACTGAGTCAATGGACTTCATAGTAGCATATCATTTGTTTTTTAAGTAATAGAAGTTGTAAGGCCATTTGACTTTTGCGTGTATGTTATCCTAAGGCAAAGTATCACACGTACATTCAATTAGCTTTTGCAGCACACTAATTTGTGTTTATGAAGCATATTATCCCTACAGCAAATGAATGCTGCAAGGCTATTGTAGACAAGCACACACCACAATCTATATGGTTAATGAGGTTATATTATTACTGTTGGCCTAACCAGGCAAATTTACAAATTATCTAGATCTAAGATCTATGTGCCCTGTTATTCACATGTGCTTTGCTGTCAACACTTTGAACTCCTTTGCTTTATCTAAGGAGCTTTCATTAACCCACCACCTAGTTTTTAGTTTATTTGAATAGAAAGAGACCCTTAGTGTTTGGGGAAAAAAGGGAAATATAAAATGATTTGGGCCTTGAGAATGGACAACCTGTCTTACTGTGAAAAGAATGATTTAAAGAAGCACAGCTCTTTAATCCATTAGGCTTCAGAGGTAAGCTGTAAATTTGATTAAGCAGCTACTCTGGGTGAGATTTATCATGGGGAAGAGATCTTAATTTTTTATTTAAGATTCACATTTTTTAGCTTGCAAAAGTACAAGTGCAGATACTGTTAGTATCACACGTATACAAAAGACGAATGATCAACACTAGTCTTCTTAGTTTAATATTATAAATCTGTGTTGAAATATAGTCTTTACTTATCTGTTGTAAGCAGGTGAAGCTAGGATGATCAGAGGTCCCAATTTTATAGGGACAGTCCCGATATTTGGGACTTTGTCTTAAATAGGCACCGATCATGCCCCACCCCATCATGATTTTTCACACTTGCTATCTGGTCACCCTAAATGAAGCCAACATTGTCTCCTCTTTCCTCTGTTATACCCCCCACCCCAACTATTTAGTCCACATGTGCTCTCTTCCAGGATTCTGGCTTTACTGTAATTCAAATAACAAAATATAAATCTTCTAGGCCACCAGGACAAAAAGACCACTGCACAGACCATTACTTGGCTTCAGTGTTGCTTTATAGATTTGGGTTATATTGATTAGATATAGAAAGGTATTGCAATCCCAGACACATCTGGATAAGTGGGTCTGATTATGGTTGCACTCAGAGATATTAAGATTAACTTTTTCACTGTCCCTTCACACCCTGCCTTCCCCACTGTACAACATAATGGTGGGGGTTTTTTGTGAGTTGGTGGGTATGGGAAAATGTGGAGAGGTTTGATGAACTACTAAAGGATCATATTCCATAGCCCTATACTACTAAAAATCCTAATAAATTCCTTAAGAAAAGTTGTGTGTATTAATAGCAGTTGAATATAAGTTTAATGAAGTTGGTCATTCTTCTAGGTATTTTTAAAATACAGTTTGACATTTCAGTACAATGTATTTTTCTCCCTTGCTGGTAACCTTATCCTTTAAGTGTCATGAAGGCAGCAAGCCATTTTCCAGCAACATTAAATTTAACATGAAGTCATCTAAATATACTGATGACACTTAATGAACTTCATGCCAGTTACAAAAGATCTAATCTACTTTTCAGTTAAATTTCCTTTTGGATCTTTCTTATGAAGATCAAAAATAATTATTTATACAAAGCTAAAGGTGACAACGGATGATCACTTGATGATTACCTGTTCTGTTCATTCTTTCTGAAGCACCTGGCATTGGCCACTGTCAGAAGACAGGTTACTGGGCTAGATGGACCATTGATCTGACCCAGTATGGCTGTTCTTATGCTCTTATATGTTCTTATGTTCTTAAAGATCATGCCTATGTGATTTCTTCTGCTAAAATAGTGCATTACAGTAAATTTCTTCTTTTGTTTCTTTAAGTGCACTCCATCTGCACTGCTCAGATTACCAAAGGAAAACAAGCATGTCTCAAAATATGGCATTTAATTTCAGAAAAGGGAACTATGCAAAAATGAGGAGGTTAGTTAAACAGAAATTAAAAGGTACAGTGACTAGAGTGAAATCCCTGCAAGCTGCATGGACGCTTTTCAAAGACACCATAATAGAGGCTCAACTTAATTGTACACCCCAAATTAAAAAACACAGTAAAAGAACTAAAAAAGAACCACCGTGGCTTAACAACCATGTAAAACAAGCAGTGAGAGATAAAAAGGCATCTTTTAAAAAGTGGAAGTTAAATACTAGTGAGGTAAATAGAAAGGAGCATAAACACTGCCAAATTAAATGTAAAAATGTAATAAGAAAAGCCAAAAATGAGTTTGAAGAACAGCAAGCCAAAAACTCAAAAGGTAATAACATGTTTTTTAAGTACATCAGAAGCTGGAAGCCTGCTAAACAATCAGTGGGGCCCCTGGACGATCGAGATATAAAAGGAGCACTTAAAGACAATAAAGTCATCGCGGAGAAACTAAATGAATTCTTTCCTTCAGTCTTCACAGCTGAGGATGTTAGGGAGATTCCCAAACCTGAGCTGTCTTTTGTAGGTGACAAATCTGAGGAATTGTCACAGATTGAAGTGTCACTAGAGGAGGTTTTGGAATTAATTGATAAACTTAACGGTAACAAGTCACCGGGACCAAATGGCATTCACCCAAGAGTTCTGAAAGAACTCAAATGTGAAATTGCAGAACTATTAACTATGGTTTGTAACCTGTTCTTTAAATCAGCTACTGTACCCAATGACTGGAAGATAGCTAATGTAATGCCAATATTTAAGAAGGGCTCTAGAGGTGATCCTGGCAATTACAGACCAGTAAGTCTAACGTCAGTATTGGGCAAATGAGTTGAAATAATGGTAAAGAATAAAATTGTCAGACACACAGAAGAACATAAATTGTTATGCAAAAGTCAACATGGTGTTTGTAAAGAGAGATCATGTCTTACTAATCTATTAGAGTTCTTTGAGGGAGTCAACAAGCATGTGGACAAGGGGGATCCAGTGGACAGAGTGTACTTAGATTTCCAGAAAGCCTTTGACAAGGTCACTCACCAAAGGCTCTTATGTAAATTAAGTTGTCATGGGATAAGAGGGAAGATCCTGTCATGGACTGAGAACTAGTTAAAAGACAGGGAACAAAGGGTAGGAATAAATGGTAAATTTTCAGAATAGAAAGGGGTAACTAGTGGTGTTCCCCAATGGTCAGTCCTAGGACCAATCCTATTCAACTTATTCATAAATGATCTGAAGAAAGGGGTAAAGAGAAAGGTGGCAAAGTTTGCAGACGATACTAAACTGCTCAAGATGGTTAAGATCAAAGCAGACTGTGAAGAAGAACTTCAAAAATATCTCACAAAACTAAGTGACTGGGCAACAAAATGGCAAATGAAATGTAATGTGGATAAATGTAAAGTAATGGACATTGGAAAAAATAACCCCAACTATACATAGAATCTGATGGGGGCTAATTTAGCTACAACTAATCAGGAGAAAGATCTTGGAGTCATCGTGGATAGTTCTTTGAAGATGTCCACGCAGTGTGCAGCGGCAGTCAAAAAAGCAAACAGGCTGTTAGGAATCATTAAAAAAGGGATAGAGAATAAGACGGAGAATATCTTATTTCCCTTATATAAATTCATGGTCCGCCCACATCTTGAATACTGCGTACAGATGTGGTCTCGTCATCTCAAAAAAGATATACTGGCATTAGAAAAGGTTCAGAGAAGGGCAACTAAAATGATTAGGGGTTTGGAATGGGTCCCATATGAGGAGAGATTAAAGAGGCTAGGACTTTTCAGCTTGGAAAGGAGGAGACTAAGTAGGGATAGGATAGAGGTATATAAAATCATGACTGATGTGGAGAAATAAGGAATATGTGACTAAGGAAAAAATTATTTACTTGTTCCCATAATATAAGAACTAGGGGCCACCAAATGAAATTAATGGGTAGTAGTTTTAAAACAAATAAAAGGAAGTTCTTCACTCAGCACACAGTCAACCTGTGGAACTCCTTGCCTGAGGAGGTTGTGCAGGCTAGGACTATAACAGGGTTTAAAGAGAACTGGATAAATTCATGGAGGTTAAGTCCATTAACATCTGTTTTCCAGGATGGGTAAGGAATGGTGTCCCTAGCCTCTGTTTCTCAGAGTGTGAAGATGGATGGCAGGAGAGAGATCACTAGATCATTACCTGTTAGGTTCACTCCCTCTGGGGCACCAGGCATTGGCCACTTACCACAGCAATAGATCAGTGGAGTTTCAGCACAAACTATGAAGAGAAACCCAGCCTATTGCCCTACTTAATGCAGCACTACCCAGTTTAAGAGTATCAAGCCATGGTACCTCAGCTACTGCCTCAAAATGGTGGTTACACGTGCCTTGGGGACACAACAAAGGAGTAGTGGGGATGCTTGCTAAGCATAATGACACTAGCATGAAGTAACAACCCGAAAGTCACTGATAGTAAAAGTAGCAGTAAAACTTACGGCAGGTAAAGCTGTAGAAAGAGAAGGTGGATAGGTGTGTGTGTGCATGCACACACGCGTATAAAAGGAACTGCATGATAAAATAATGTCTCTACTCATTTTCTCCTCTTGCAGAGAAATCCAAGCCTTCCTGTCCACTCAGAAGTCATAAGAGTAAGGCACTGCACTCCTCCAGGATTCTACTGGAGCCGAGCGTATTTAAACCACTTCGTAAGCATTTACGGACAGCTTCCACTACAACCGTTGGAATGAGGTGCTGGTTGGAACAAGACTTCCATCTTACCTAGACTGAGGGTGAGGCCAAAGAGCTGGGATGCTTCAGAAAAGCTATCTACGATGACCTGAAGGTTGCTATGTCTATGGGCCATCAAGGCGCAGTCATATGCAAAAGAAGTGGCTTGACGAGAAGTCTCTCCAGTGCCTTGGTCTTATCAAAAAGTCTCTAAAGATCAAAAGTAGCCATCGAGTCAAGTAGCAGATATAAATCCCCTGATCCAAATCTTGGGGCATAGCTGAGGACACAGGCAAAGAACAAGTTCTAATGCCCCAGCACCAGCAAACTTCATCCAAGGCACACCTCTGAAAAATGTGGTTCAGTTCAGGTATTTGGGCAGCACCATCTCAAGTGACAGTTCCCTTGATAGGGAAATTGCCTCCAGAATTAGTAAAGCCAGCCAGGCCCTTGGCCAAGTCTAAACAAAAAAGTCCTTAACCAACACAACATTAGTCTCTCCACCAAACTGAAGACGTACAGTGCAGTCAGTGGTCCTAACATCTCTCCTTTATGGATCTGAGACATGGACACTTTATAGATGGCACATTAAGCTTGAGCAATTTAACATGAGCTCCCTCCACTCAATAATGAGCATTCAGTAGCCAATATTAAGGTCCTCGAGAGAGCGAACACAAGCAGCACTGAGGAAATGCTCTTGAAATGCTCAGGTGGACCAGACATGTCATCAGAATGGAAGACCACCATCTCCCAAAACAGATCTTGTACGGGGAGTTGAGGCAGAGCAAACGAAAGAAGGGTCGACTGTATAAGCACTTCAAAGATAACTTGAAGAGCTGTCTCCAGCAGGCTGGCATCAATCTCAAAGAACTCGAGCAAACGACTCAGATCAGGACACACTGGCTATCTCTGACAACATCAGCATGTAACAGGTTTGAGCAAGATCAACCAGAGACATCTTTCAGGGCTTGTCTAGCAAATTAGTGCACAGCACTCTAGCGTACTGTAGCTTTACACCCTGGCTTGCCCACTACAGCTCTTATAACTATTTAGGTAAAAAAATAAAATCACACCCCTAACTGCTACTGTTATGCTGATAACACTTTTTAAGTGTAGACCAGGCCTCAGCAAAGCACGAAAGGTCTGAAAACATCCCTACTGTATACAAGGCTGAGTTATACTTTCTGCCAAAAGTGACCCACAGAATGCTTCTGCTGGCGGAACACAGGGCATTAATCAGGGTCATTGTTAGTAAACTGGCAAATAACTGAATGAGAAGGGAGAGTTTGTGGAATTGTGATGTGTATAGGCATACCACAAACATACCAGAACAGACTGAAGTAATTTTGCTAAGTGAATTCGTTCCAACATGGCGCGCACACAAAAAAATGCCAGAGCCCCAATTTTTTTTTTGTATTTAATTTTAAAACCATAGCACAATTGTTTCTTTCCATTTCATTTCTCAGTTTTTTAAAATAGTACTTATCTTTGCTTTGATATTCCTGGAAATTAGTTGAAAATAAACATTCAGGGGCAGTGGCTGATTTTTCCCTTCCTAACTGAGGCGTGTTTCCTTTGCATGCCATGTAGTAGTTTAATTTGAACCGCTGCAGATTCAACAGTACTTTTCATTATTTTTGCTACATTTTTTTCAGTAGGGAAAAAATGTAATTAAATTGGTTTTGTATTTGTGGAGTTCCTTTAAAGTATTAAAGAATAAGTTGATCCCCAATGAACTCAACATTTTAATTCATTTTACCTTACGCTGGCTGTGGAAGAAGTCAGATTTTTAAATGCAATATGACATATGGTTGTTCATTATTTATACATTCAGTAGCAGACTATAAATTTTACTTTGGACGTATATCGAAGCACTGAAACCATTTCAGTTGCAAACACATAAATCATAGTTACAGTTATTAGTCTAAATGTAATGCCACCCAGGTTCTAGATCAAAACCTTTAAAATCCATTATAATTGACGTTTGCTGCATAACTTATGTCTGATTTTATTAAAGGAGCTCATTATTATTTATATCTTTGAAACATTATATTCTTGGTTGTGTAACCAGTGAAATGTGAATGATTTGGGAGTGTGGGGGGTCCAAAGACTACAAAGTGGGAGGAATAAGGCTGTTACAGAGGACAAAATGTTCTGAAAGTAAATTACCTAATTCAATGCATGAATTAGTTAGACCGTACTAAGAACTGACATTCATTTGGGACAAATAAAACAAGAGCAGAGTTCTGTAGCAGCGACATTATAAATTAGTGAAAGGGTTACAAAACAAACTACATTCTTCATTGCCACACATTGACCATCTCTTTAAGAAAAAAAACAAAAAGAACTTTAGATTAGTTCATAGATCACCAGCTCTTGATGCACTATAGAAACAAAAAGGAAGGGATTGAGGAGTCTTTACAGATTCATTAGAACAGTTTTTGGTTGATGAGCTTTTTTCTTTGCACAGTTAGAATGCAAAGTGCACTCAGAAATATATATCCTGTAAACACAAATGAGTCCTTTGCTTTTATTCTCCTGTCAAAGTGGTTCAACCTCAAAGTTTCAAATGCGTCTATTCTGGACTGCTGAGACTAGATAATTCCCTTCCTGTTTTTCCTTTGGTGTGCATGAACTGTCTTTGCTTAGCTCTAAAATGTAGCCACAAGAAAATAAATAAAGCAGGGATTTGAGAATGCTTACAAAGGGTATGTCAGTTAAATACCCACTTAGGACCTGATCCTGCTGCCATTGAAATCAATGACAAAACTCCCATTAAGATCAAAGGAAGCAGGAGCAGACTCTTAATGGCTTTATAGGAGGTTTCAGTGAAAGTGCCCATGAACTTCTGAGGCAGTCAAAACAACGTCTCAGTAATACGGAAACCTACTAATGGTTCACTCAATCTCTCTCATTCTATTTGTCTGTACGCACTATAACAATGTGATTTTTTAAAATCTCCAGCCAACTGCATAAGGGCTGCTTTCAATCAGTTTACTCAAATCTTTTTCTACATTGCTGCTTACGAAAGTATATTGCATGTGAAACAAGCACCATTTTAATTGCATTCTCTTTTATATCCTTTCCAATTTTTTGAACAAAGAAAATATAATCCAGTGGATGGGGAGAAGTTATTTGTCTCCAGACCTTAGTCGAGTTATGTCTCCATTCTGTTAGCTATCAGCAGTGAAGGAAAAGAAAGTATATGAAAGGAAACAGCCTAGTTATATGTACAGTCAAACTTGCATGACCACTGCACACATCATGAACACCTTCACTGAAAGCATTATTCATGGTTTATTTAACACTAGGCCTACATACAGTGGATTAGGTTTCCCGAAATATTTTGTACTTCTCTAAGCTTTGGCCACCATATTGATCTCATTTGTCCTTTCATGCTTCACATTTTCCTTTTTTGAGATGGCAAATCCTGAAGCATAGAGGAGAGAAAGACAGATGGTTAACGGGAAAAACTAACCCTCAGACCTCCAGAAGTTTGGGTTATTTTGTTATTGTTGGTTGTTTTTTTTTTTTTTTTGGGGGGGGGGGGGTGTCCTCAAGGAATCTTTGCTTACCTAGGGTCTCTGCCAAAGGAGGGCAAGCCTTTAGTCATCATAAATACATGTGTAGGACTTTTGTTGTTTTAAGAACCTTTTCTCTTGTTATGCTATGGTTCCTAGTATTGAGATTAGACAATAATGTATTTTTATAAGGCTGTTTTGGAGTCACTATATTCACTTCTCGTTACTGCTCACAAACAGAAAACCTGCAGATAGCCTGACCCAGGCATGCATACTCACAGTTGGTACAGAGGGCAAAGTAGCTCACGGAGCTACTCTAAGGAGTGGGAGAATCCAGAATTCCACCCCAGAGCAAA
This sequence comes from Caretta caretta, assembly GCF_965140235.1. Lineage (NCBI taxonomy): Eukaryota > Metazoa > Chordata > Testudines > Cheloniidae > Caretta > Caretta caretta. Next base: position 27,096,166 of record NC_134215.1, on the reverse strand, counting down.
TGAAGGCAGGAGGCCTAACACATGAGAGGGTGTCAGAGATGTCAAAAGTGCATATAGACCTGAATCATGAAACCTGAATTGATAACGTGTAAGTAGTGCAAATATAAGACACAGCCCCAACCCAAAAAGCTTGCACAGGACTTTCCAAGTTTTTGGACTACTCAGATTCAAAAGGAATCCATTCACCTTCATAAAAGGAGCACATAGCACAGAACATATTGCTACCTGCATAAACCCAATCCCATATCCCCAGAAACCAAGAGAAACTTTGCTGCTCTAAAATTGGGATGTATATTAAGGAGAAAATATGGTCTAGGTGTTTGTACTTCTCAGTACATGGAAGACTTGTTACCCAGCATCATGTTTCTAAAGTGGATGCTTAGCCTGAACAAAGTGAAAGGTTACACATCAGAACATAAGAAAATAAGAATGGCCATACTGGATCAGACCAAAGGTCTGCCTCTTCCTCCCCATAAAAGCTCAAATTCTTTAATGTTCTGGCATCGTGTACCTTGTAAAGCCAGTGAATGCTTACATCTATGAAACACCATCTATGATCCACCACAGCCTGCATGGCCACATAATACTATCACGGATGGTTGTAAAACTTTTCAGCCTGATGGAGAAGGAACTACAAAGAATCAGGTAGTGAGTTCTATTAGTACCCCTAGTATCATTTGAAAAGCCCTTATATCATTCAAAGACTTCTGCTATCTCAGGCCTAGTCTACACTAAAAAAGTTAGGTTGACCCAGCTACGTCGCTGAGGGGTGCAAACAATCTACACTCCCAAGCAACATAGCTAAAAACCGACATAGCTAGTCCTTGTGTAGGCAGCACTAGTTTGATGGAAGAATTCTTCCATCTACCTAGCTACTGCCTCTTGGGGAGGTTGATTATTTACACCAACAGGAGAACTCCTCCCATTGGCATAGGTAGTGTCTTCGCTGAAGCGCTATAACGGCACAACTGGAGCGCTGCATCTGTGCTGCTGTAGCATTTCAAGTGTAGACGAGCTCTCAGGAACACTGGTAACCTTGATCACATCTCAGCAGTTCTTGCTTTGTTGAAATGCATACCTTAAAAGAATATCTCCTACTATGGTCTACACATCGTGCCAAAGAGCATAGATATTCATGGCCAGTCTTCTGATTGCTTCTATAACTCTCTTGTCCACAATGTGAGCAGTGGCAAAAAGTTGGTTTTCTGCTGACAGGCTGGTGCCAGGGATAAGTAAAAAGTAGGCGTGCTCAGAGGCTGGTGTGGTTGCTACTAGTGCAGACAGCCACGGCATTGTGCCATCAGGGCCAAGTCCAGAGTCTGCCCTCCTCGGGGTTCAGTTTGATAAAGTAAATAGAAAACAGATTTTGCATTTGCCTGTACATCTTTTCCAGATAACATTGTAAGTGCTCTGAGTGCTGTTACTTCCCTGTCCTGCCTCTAACCTATGTAAAGATGATGCAGCAATCTGCAGTGTAAGGAAGGTTTACATGATATTAAATGGCCACTGTGACCCATTAGCAGGGAATTATGAGGTTTAGGTGAGACATACCCATGCTCCTCTGCAAAGGCACCTGCTGCTAATGGACTGAACAACTGTCCACAGAATGCAGTCCTAAAAGCACAGAGTACTAAGTGTGGATCCAACAACACAGTTATTACAGAAAAGCTGCTTTGTGGATTCAAACCAAATAGTGTAACCTGTAGTCAAATAAGCAAACTGTGCCCCTGATTACAGAATCAGGGTTCCAGCTATAGTGTGGTTGGAATATTAGGGCTTGATTCTGCTGTGCTTACTTACATTTAGCAGCACCTTCCTCCGTGTGTAATCAGTGGGGCTACCTGCAGAGTAAGGTACTATTCAGTCTATACTCACAGAGCTTTACATTTTCACCTGACCTTAAGCAAATTTCCTACCATGTATGGTAAATTCCATTGAATTCCATTGTTGTCTTATTAAAAACAATTGCCTTCTCACATAAAAGGTGGAATTCTTAAAGCTTACGGAATGCCAGGGTGGCAGAATCAGGCCTCCTGGGATGGGATATATGAGATAGTTCAAATGAAACGAAGAATCCATCTCAAACCAAAACTGAAACTTCTGTGAGTTTCAAAAAATATATGTGGAAAACTAAACGGTTTTTTTAAAAGTAATTTGTCCTACTGAATTCCTCCCAGAGCCAGAAATTGAATTCCTAAAGTATACAAGAGAGATTGTTCTTGTGGTACAATATTTCTGTCCTGTCAGAAGCAGGAAATATCAACAACTGAATGAGAAAGTTTGTTCTCATGAGATTACCAGTTTAGTTTTGCACTAATGAAATTCAAACAAGGGCTCAAAAGTTTGGGTATTTTTTCTGGATATTTATTTGCATCCAAGTTCTGAACATTAACGTTTACTCATTACTAGACAGTTCTTTCTACCTTCTATGCTACAACATTATTTTTCTTTGTCTCCTGGAACGTGATGATAAGTCTGAACTCAGTGATCCCTCTAAGAAGGGGAAATATATACATGAAATGTTTCTAGTAAAGCCATCAGCAGAGCCTCTTTTGTGTTGTTAGGAAGTTATCTAACTTGTCATAGAAAATACTATTGATTTTTAGTCTGTTCTGTCAACTAGTCAATAAGCCACACATGCACAAGGTACTCCTGATATGTTACATCTTTTGTTTGCTTTTAGAATAAGTGCAACTGCATCATGGTTTTGTTTTGTTTTGTTTTTCTTTTTAATTCTAATGTTCTGGAAAGATAAAGTTAATTCAAATCAATGGCAATGTGCTTGCAATCCTAATGTCACCTTAACTTTTTTTTTTCACATTGTTGGAATCTATTTTATTGTCCTGCTAAATTGTGAAAAGGTACCTTAGCTAAGTCAAAATGCCTTAGTTAAAGTGTCTTACAGAGACTCAGAGCTAATATAACTTAATTCTGACCCAGCACCCAAACAATTTAGAACAGGTTCTCACCTAAAATTTCTTAACAAGGATATTGTGGAGCTGGGTTTCATCAGGCCTTCTGTAAATGGGAAAATTCACAATATCAGGACAAAACTGCATCCCCATTAAGCAGTGTTTCCTGTATATAGGAATTGCTCAGTCTGAACTGCAACCACTTCTAGGGTGAAACGAGACAGCCACAGGAAAGAAAAAAAGTCGGGCAGGAAGTGAAGAATGAAACTACAATGCATTGAAACTGCTCAATGAACTATAAGTAAACATAGTGGAACAAGTCCTGTCCTAACTCAGGCAATTTCCACTTGAGATCAGTGGGAGCTTTTCCTGAGTGAGGACTTCAGGATTTGCTGCAATTTAATTACACACACTTAGCCAGAACACTGGGGTTAATGTTCACTCTCTTTAATTATCATAAAAAGAAAAGGAGTACTTGTGGCACCTTAGAGACTAACCAATTTATTTGAGCATAAGCTTTCGTGAGCTACAGCTCACTTCATCGGATGCATACTGTGGAAAGCACAGAAGATCTTTTTATACACATAAATCATGAAAAAAATGGGTGTTTACCACTACAAAAGGTTTTCTCTCCTCCCACCCCACTCTCCTGCTGGTAATAGCTTATCTAAAGTGATCACTCTCCTTACAATGTGTATGATAATCAAGTTGGGCCATTTCCAGCACAAATCCAGGTTTTCTTCCCCCCCCCCACCACTCTCCTGTTGGTAATAGCTTATCTAAAGTGATCACTCTCCTTACAATGTGTATGATAATCAAGGTGGGCCATCTCCAGCACAAATCCAGGGTTTAACAAGAACGTCTGGGGGGGGGGGTGGTAGGAAAAAACAAGGGGAAATAGGTTACCTTGCATAATGACTTAGCCACTCCCAGTCTCTATTCAAGCCTAAGTTAATATTATCCAATTTGCAAATGAATTCCAATTCAACAGTTTCTCGCTGGAGTCTGGATTTGAAGTTTTTTTCTTTTAAGATAGCGACCTTCATGTCTGTGATTGCGTGACCAGAGAGATTGAAGTGTTCTCCGACTGGTTTATGAATGTTATAATTCTTGACATCTGATTTGTGTCCATTTATTCTTTTACGTAGAGACTGTCCAGTTTGACCAATGTACATGGCAGAGGGGCATTGCTGGCATATGATGGCATATATCACATTGGTTGATGTGCAGGTGAACGAGCCTCTGATAGTGTGGCTGATGTTATTAGGCCCTGTGATGGTGTCCCCTGAATAGATATGTGGGCACAGTTGGCAACGGGCTTTGTTGCAAGGATAGGTTCCTGGGTTAGTGGTTCTATTGTGTGGTATGTGGTTGCTGGTGAGTATTCACTTCAGGTTGGGGGGCTGTCTGTAGGCAAGGACTGGCCTATCTCCCAAGATTTGTGAGAGTGTTGCGTCATCCTTCAGGATAGGTTGTAGATCCTTAATAATGCTTTGGAGGGGTTTTAGTTGGGGGCTGAAGGTGACGGCTAGTGGCGTTCTGTTATTTTCTTTGTTAGGCCTGTCCTGTAGTAGGTGACTTCTTGGAACTCTTCTGGCTCTATCAATCTGTTTCTTCACTTCTGCAGGTGGGTATTGTAGTTGTAAGAATGCTTGATAGAGATCTTGTAGGTGTTTGTCTCTGTCTGAGGGGTTGGAGCAAATGCGGTTGTATCGCAGAGCTTGGCTGTAGACAATGGATCGTGTGGTGTGGTCAGGGTGAAAGCTGGAGGCATGTAGGTAGGAATAGCGGTCGGTAGGTTTCCGGTATAGGGTGGTGTTTATGTGACCATTGTTTATTAGCACTGTATTGTCCAGGAAGTGGATCTCTCATGTGGACTGGACCAGGCTGAGGTTGATGGTGGGATGGAAATTGTTGAAATCATGGTGGAATTCCTCAAGGGCTTCTTTTCCATGGGTCCAGATAATGAAGATGTCATCAATATAGTGCAAGTAGAGTAGGGGCGTTAGGGGACGAGAGCTGAGGAAGCGTTGTTCTAAGTCAGCCATAAAAATGTTGGCATACTGTGGGGCCATGCGGGTACCCATAGCAGTGCCGCTGGTTTGAAGGTATACATTGTCCCCAAATGTAAAATAGTTATGGGTAAGGACAAAGTCACAAAGTTCAGCCACTCGGTTAGCCATGACATTATCAGGGATAGTATTCTTGACGGCTTGTAGTCCATCTTTGTGTGGAATGTTGGTGTAGAGGGCTTCTACATCCATAGTGGCCAGGATGGTGTTATCAGGAAGATCACCGATGGATTGTAGTTTCCTCAGAAAGTCAGTGGTGTCTCGAAGGTAGCTGGGAGTGCTGGTAGCGTAGGGCCTGAGGAGGGAGTCTACATAGCCAGACAATCCTGCTCTCAGGGTGCCAATGCCTGAGATGATGGGGCGCCCAGGATTTCCAGGTTTATGGATCTTGGGTAGCAGATAGAATATCCCAGGTCGAGGTTCCAGGGGTGTGTCTGTGCGGATTTGATCTTGTGCTTTTTCAGGGAGTTTCTTGAGCAAATGCTGTAGTTGCTTTTGTTAACCCTCAGTGGGATCAGAGGGTAATGGCTTGTAGAAAGTGGTGTTGGAGAGCTGCTGAGCAGCCTCTTGTTCATATTCCGACCTATTCATGATGACAACAGCACCTCCTTTGTCAGTCTTTTTGATCAAATCTGCACAGACACACACACGGCGTTGCTTCAGGACTGACTGAGAGGTAATGCTCAAGCATTTTTTATTTTTATCTTTATGTTTACATCTAAATTTTCAGAGTTGCCTGAGGTCTAATCCACATGACTTCTATTGACCAAAACAAACCAACCAAGCAAAAGAAAAAACATGCCTCACACAATGCCAGGCAAATTTAGCAGTTAACAGTCTTTTAACACAAAGTAGTTTTTTTTTTTAATAGTTATATAATTGCTTGCCAGGATTCTATACTTCAAATGAAAATCTGAATAGTGTGAAAATAGTTCCCATTACTTTTCACTGATAATGGAGATTACTGTATTTTAAAAAAATGCTTCCCTATATTATCTCATGTACTTTGGTAAATTACTGTTAACATTTATATTGTTGAATCTAAAGCTGCAATTTCAACCTGTTAACTCCTCCATAATTTTGTAGTAGGTTTTTTCCTCCTTTTAAGCATGTACAGTGGGTGGAAAGTTGCAGGTTTTCCAACAAGATTTCTGTTGTAAAAGAACAATACATAGTCACCCTAATACAGAGCAATGATAACACCATAATCATGAATTATAACCCTCTCAGGTTTGGCTTTCTGTTTACATTAAATCTCAACATGGCTGTCTTTGATAAAAAGCCCTTAAAGTTGCAATACAAAATGTCTCTTCTTTAACACAGTCTTTTATTTAATACAAACTTGGGTTTTCTAAGAGGCAATGGAATCACTCAAAAACTTCTGGCTAGTGCCATAAATGTTTCATCAACTTTAATCTACTACTCTTACTTTGAGTTTATATGATATGTGTGTTGTGTTCTTTGCTTTAGAATTCTAGATTTACAGTTCTGTTTGAATCACATAATATATAACCAGTTTTGATTTACAAAGAAAAAAGAGACTTTCATCTTTTTTTAAGAGGATAACTTCAATCATAAGCAGCATCAAAACTTCTCCTGGGATCATTTCAAATAGATCCACGATTCTGAGTGAAGGACTCCTCTGAACATCAAGATGTCTGTTCACTAAAATGTCTTCTTTATCTTAAATTTCAGGGCATACACATTATCACTCAGAAAAACAGTTTGTCTTTAGTTACTGAAGTGATGGTTAAAAAGATGTGGCGGTGATCTGCATGACACACTGAGCAATTTCATTCAGCCATCAAGAGCCAAAGAGATGCATATTTCATCACCCAATGGAAACATAGGGCCTAATCCTGCAAAGACATAAACAACTCTAGAAGACACTACTGATGTGACTAGTTATGTGCAAACGTGTTTTCAGAATTGGGCGAATACTGAGCAATGAGAAAATTTAGCAGCTTTAGAACATAAAAGATATGTGCAAGAAGTTGATTTACAATCATTGTGAAATACCTGGTGCTCATCCCTGCTGAAAAATGAGTCCAATTTAATTTAGGTGCTTAAATATGGATTTAGTTTTGATTTTAAGAACATACTTTTGAAAAATTTGTGCTAGGATTTATTTTTCTTTACATTCTGGAGTTGTGTATGTATCTGTCATGGTTACAGGACTGGCTGCAACTATATAAGTCCATTATATATAAGTCCATTCTGGTCTTTTTGATTGCATCCCTCGGTGTTAGGCCTCATGCATTTATCTGTCCTGGAGTGGAATTCTGCAATTCTCCCACTTTTAAAGTACCCTGCATATCAACTGTTCTCACCCTAAAAATCTGACTGAGTTCTGGCACCTGTAGTTCTTCTCTTTGGGAGTATGTTGCCTCTTTTTAAATCCATAGTACGCCCACATCTTGAATACTGTGTGCCCATGTGGTCGCCCTATCTCAAAAAAAAAAATTGGAATTGGAAAAGATTCAGAAAAGGGCAACAAATATTATTAGGGGTATGGAACGGCTTCATATGAGGAGAGATTAATAAGACTGGGACTTTTCAGCTTGGAAAAGAGACGGCTAAGGGGAGATACGATTGACATCTATAAAATCATGACTGGTGTAGAGAAAGTAGATAAGGAAGTGTTGTTTACTACTTCTCATAACACAAGAACTAGGGGTCACCAAATGTAATTAATAGGCAGCAGGTTTAAAACAAATAAAAGAAAGTATTTCTTCACACAATGCACAGTCAACCTGTGGAACTCCTTGCAAGAGGATATTGTGAGGGCCAAGATGATAACAGGGTTCGAAAAAGAACTAGATAAATTAATGGAGGATCAGTCCACCAGTGGCTATTAGCCAGGATGGGCAAAAATAGTGCCCTACCCTCTGTTTGCCGGAAGCTGGAATGAACAACAGGGGATGGATCACTTGATGATTACCTGTTCTGTTCATTCCCTCTGGGGCACCTGGCACTGGCCACTGTCGGAAGACAGGATACTGGGCTAGATGGACCTTTGGTCTGACCCAGTAGGGACATTCTGATGTTCTATGTGACCAGTGAAGTGCAATGATCAGACAACCTTCTTAAAACTAAAGTGTTTTGTATTTTAGCAGTAGGAACAAAGCTGTTGGAGAAAAAATATTTGAAAACAACAGTCTACATACAGGCTTACCTAAAGCCTGACCATTCTGGGATGGTAACCCAGGAATGCCAGTCTTTTCCATGTGTGCTGGATCCCCCAAACAGCTGCTGCCGCTTTCTTGAGAGAGTGGACCTTTTTATCCTGCCAGAGTTTTTGTCCTTCTGTGTTTGGCAGATTTGGTCATTCCTAGTCAAACCAGTCCTGTACTCTCCGCAGCAATTGCAGCCAGAGTCCTTGGAATCAAAGGTTCTGGTACTGTCCCTTAACAACTCGTAGGTGACAATTGATTGATTGGTACTTCTCCTTTTTGCTTGTATTCCAGACAAACTGCTTTTGACCAATACAGTGGTACAGAAAATCAGGCCCACATATACAGTAGTTTTAATGAAGTATTAGAGCTCTCCAGGTCCATCACGTTATCACAAATAACTACACAAAACAAGAAAAAAATGACTTGTTCAGTCTCACACATTTCCCTTTTAAGAATACTATTATATAAAGACAAAAAAATGCTAATAAATTTTGGCTAGGTCTTTATAGCACACTTTTCTGAATACTTTTACGGCCAAGGGGCATTGTGATAGAAAGGTGACATAATACACAGAAGCAGCCTTTCCCCCAAAAAGTCTACTTCCATGTTAGTCTACTAACTCTCCTTATAGGAACTTTTTTTCCCAGAATGCCTTTCTGAGGTGTCCCTTTAAATAAGCCAGAGCCCAGCAGCTGTAGCCCTAAAGTGGCTATTTTGTACTTGTCTGCTCTTTGTTGTAGCTCTTTCTCTTCCACCTGGTAAGTATTTTAAAATCCTATTCTGTTTCCCCTATGTTTTTCCTGTCTTATTCCAGAGGAGATGGCACAGTTTTATAGTAGAAATGTACAAGTGTTTTATCCCTTGCAGCCTGGATTCCAGTCCTGCTGTGATGTGATTATAGGATGAACTAATTTTGTATTGAGTACAATATCTACTATGTAATCTAAACTAAAACCAAAAGAGCTGGAGGAGAAGCTGAGAAGAGGATTCATTTTAACAAAAATAGAGTGGAGAGCACCACATGGTATGGAACATTCAAAGGTGGTACATGAGACATGATGAATTTCCAGGGATAGTGTAAGTTGATGTCAAATTTGTCCACTTAAAGGAAGTGTAAGGAGCAACAAAGCACTCACTGAAGGTAACAAGACCCCATCAGACATTGGAAGTAAACTGCAGAAACATTTTTCAATAAGCAAGTACAGCTGGGTTTGCGTAGCCCTGAGTATAAAAATAAAAAAGGAGTTATCCACTTAGAGCAAATAATCCATGCAAACAGTTATTACTGTAATAAAGGTGCATGTTGTACACTTTCAGGACATATTTCTATTTGAAGACCCTAATTGTTTAGGTCTGCCATCAACATGCAGCTTCACCTTGATATGCTTTTCTGGTTGTACAAAATCCGTTAGTCATCTAGAAGGCAGCTGCAAATCAACTCCCTGCTTACACAATGGGGCCCCATCGTATAGTATCCATGTTGTAAGTGCAGATTTTATCAGAAATCCGCTCCCTACTTTGCCCACCTGAGTAATGTAACTGCAGCCAACTAATACTCTTGCTCCTCATTCAGCCACTTAAAGGAGAAGAGAGAATAGAGCTGGACTAAATTTTTCAAATTTGATGGATTTTGGTAATTTCAGGGGGGGAAATGAATCACTTTCTCCACATTTTTTTACCCGCTCTGAAAGATACCAATGATTTCCTGATCCACGTGGACCCTTTTGCATCAGTCAGACTTACGTTTTCCTTCTCCATGTAGCTTTAACATTCTGGTCGAGCTCAAAGATGACATTTTAAATGTATTGCTGATAGGATGTATTGACCCTTGGCTTTTGGGATGCTCTGAAGGAAACAATGGTGAACTGTGTTTTAAAAAAGGAGTATTGAATTTTTTTTCAAAATCTAATGATTTGGGGTGTCTCAATTTTTGAGTACTCGACATATGAGACACCTGACAAGAGCGTGATTTTCAGAAAGTCCTGGGTACTCTCCACCAGAAAATCAGGCTTTTTATTGGGGTTCTCAAACTGGGCACTCAAAATCTCTAGCTGATTTTAATTTTATGTAGTAGGTATTTAGAACTTGTGCAAACACTATATCTGATCTCATCAATGCCTCTGCTAAGGCCTGAAGGCCCAACTGAAGAGAGGAAAATGCTGTCCAAGCCCTAATTCATACATCCTATGGATGTATTGTGTCCATGTACCCCAGTTCCCCTTCATAGCTGTAGTCCAGCCTCACTATATTAGGTGTGTAGCCTCTCCGGGTTTCCAAATCTTAGACAAAATTTTGGATACAAATCTCACTTCACTTTGTTTACCCACTTTTGAGGTAAATCCTGCCCTCTCTTTTGGGAGGAATGGAGAAAGCAGGGTGAAGCCAGCCATTGATGACTGGTATGGATGGAAGGTTGACTAAGGGCATAATACGTGCTCTGCATCACAATTTCCTGCTGCTTCCAACAAGACTAGTGAAGGTTCATATCTAGCTTGGGAGGCCCGTAAGAGCATATAGGTTTAGGGGTTGGCCATGTTTGCAAGCCCCTATCGCACATCCTTCTTGGGCTAGTGTATTCCTATGGCACTGTTAGCCAAGACCATTATCTCCCCACTGTGGTACTCAAGAAAGGACATAATTCTCCTAGTGCTATCTGCAATTGTGCAGGTGCATTGATGGATAGATAGGTTCTCTCATTCTCTTTCCCCAAATCTGGATAACACAGAGCAGGATTTTGCCCTTGTTTTGCAAAGGCAACATGCCATACCAAACATCCAGTGCTCAATGTTGCAGATTTCAAAAAAAAAAAAAAAAAAAAAAGTAGTGCCTTGTTAATAAAGTTTCTTGTCATTTGCAAACACTGAGTGATTTTTGTGGTTTCTGGTTAATCAGAGTAAATCCTTGTGAAAACCAAATTTTTACTACATTGTGATTTATTAGCAAGTTAGTTTTTCTTTACATCATTAGACTTAGCTTCAAACCTGAAGAAAACTGAATTAGCATATAAAATTCTACTCTCTCTCCCCACCCGCTTCCTTACAATGGCAACCTGAATCCCTGAAAAGTTTTTTTTCCCTCTTAACAAACCTGTAACTACTTCAGCAAGTCAGAGTCTCCAACTCATGAATATCTTTGAAGTTACTTTTCAGATCCTTGATTGGGCTCGGGAGACATATCTGTATATCTCATTGGATTAGAGTTGCTGGTTTGTATCATGACCTTGTAAAATTGGTACTGAAAGCAGCAAAGATGAACATCAAACTGTTTTAACTTATAGCATGATTTTTTTTCCAGACATAATCAACACTTCAATCATTTTCATACTCAAAAAGGAGAACTTCTGGGTCATAATGTACTTTCAGAAACTCAGAATTCATTAACTTATAGATATTAGATTTTAAAATGGCAATATTACTTTTACTCTTTTAAGTTTTATGCATTGTTACTGTAGTAGTACCTGTGTTCTTTGCTACGGTACATCACTCATGAAAAAATGAACACAAAACAGACTTTGATGTCACGTAATGAGGAAATTCTGTAGCATGAAAAAGGAAACATTTTTACACTGCTCACATCGGCTGGATTTGAAAATTAAAAAGTTGTTTTGTATCCATTGATCCATGTAACTGGACTGTAGTTGGGAAAGAGGTGTGGAAGATGAAAAATAGATGCAGAAACAATAAGTGAGAAAAATTCAAAACATTTTAATACACATTTGGTATGAGTGAAAGTTGCTTATGGGAACTGCGTTTACATGACCAGCGCATGCCTCATGCATTAAACCCCTAGGAGTAAATTATCGTAAGTATGGATTTTTTTCCTCACTGTTGCTCTTTTTGATCAATGATTCTAGTGTACATTTTGGTTTTGTCCAGGGCCACTATTTCAAATCAGTGGCTCCAGCTCAGCACTCCCACAAAATTTGAGGTATTGGCTAGTTCTGTTGAAATTTGAAGCCAAAATCAATGTTCTGAACTAGGATTTTGATCCAGGTCCATCTCTATTATTGAAGCAGTGATTCTTAAATGTGACTTGCTGTCAAGGTTCCTTCCCCTCTCTGAACTCTAGGGTACAGATGTGGGGACCTGCATGAAAGACCCCCTAAGCTTATTCTTACCAGCTTAGGTTAAAAACTTCCTCAAGGTACAAACTTTGCCTTATCCTTAAACCCTATGCTGCCACCACCAAGCGTGTCAAACAAAGAATAGGGAAAGAGCCCACTTGGAGACGTTTTCCCCCCCAAAATATCCCCCCCAAGCCCTACACTCCCTTTCCTGGGGAAGGCTTGATAAAAATCCTCACCAATTTGCATAGGTGAACACAGACCCGAAACCTTGGATCTTAAGAACAATGAAAAAGCAATCAGGTTCTTAAAAGAAGAATTTTAATGAAAGAAAGAGTAAAAGAATCACCTCTGTAAAATCAGGATGGTAAATACCTTACAGGGTAATCAGATTCAAAACACAGAGAATCCCTCTAGGCAAAACCTTAAGTTACAAAAAGACACAAAAACAGGAATATACATTCCATTCAGCACAGCTATTTTACCAGCTATTAAACAAAAGGAAATCTAACGCATTTCTAGCTAGATTACTTACTAACTTAGCAGAATTTCTGAAGAGCATTCCTGATCTGTTCCCGGCAAAAGCATCACACAGACAGATAGACCCTTTGTTTCCCCCGCCATCCAGCTTTGAAAATATCTTGTCTCCTCATTGCTCATTTTGGTCAGGTGCCAGCGAGGTTATCTTAGCTTCTTAACCCTTTACAGGTGAAAGGGTTTTGCCTCTGGCCAGGAAGGATTTTATAGTTCTGTATACAGAAAGGTGGTTACCCTTCCCTTTATATTTATGACGCTTGCAAAGTGGAGTTTGTCCACATCTTTCCTGAAATGTGGCACACGGAACTGGACACACTGCTCCAGTTGACACCTAATCAGCACAGAGTGGAAGAATTACTTCTCGTGTCTTACTTACAGCACTCCTGCTAATATGACATATGACACTTAGTGTGAAATGAACCTCAATTGGAAAAGCCTGCAGAAGGGATGCACTAAAGCCTGCACCAAAGGGAAAATTCACCCCTCTAGTGGTTGCCAGTACAAGGCCAGTGTGTTGCTTACATCTCACTTAAGCCCTGTTATTGCATTGGGCCTTGCTATGTTATGTCAAGGATATAGAGCCCATGTTATTCATTGTACAGTGGTGAATTTCACTCTGAAGAGCCAGATCCTGCAAACATTTACTAAATGGAATAGTTTTTCCTACTATGAGTAGTCCCATTGACTTCCATGGGATTACTCATGATAGTAGACATTATACTAGGTAAAACAATGTTTCCAAGATCTTGCCAATAGATATTATATACTTGTATGGATAGATGCATTTCAGAGAAATTGGAATAAATACACTAGTGAAATTAAGTGTCTTTAAAAGGTTATTAATGTGAAACTTTTAGAATGTATTGATCTAGATTTTTCCAGGATGCATAAAATAAAAGCAATAAAACGATGTCCGTATTGTACAATCCTCTTAATTGTGAAGGACACAGCAGTAGACATCATATTGTCTTGATTAATAACTGTTCTTGGCCCAATCATGCAAATAGATACAGGTGTAGTCCTACTAAAATCACTAATCAGTTGAGTAAAGCTACATGCTTGCTGAATTACTTGCTATTGGGGGCCCTTGCAATGAAATAAAATATTGCACGTATAAGTATACTAAAAGCAATAATAGTATTCACTTCATTTTGGCCAAGATTTCTAAGGTGAGTAGTGATTCTAAGTTGCCTCAGTGTTTAGTTCCATGGGAAAGGTGGCAGTAAAGCAGCAGCTTTTATGCAATTTGAAAGCTGAGGTGGGGTGGCGTAAAAGAATGTGTTGTACCCTAATGGGAGTTCATGGCTGCAAGCCTTTAGACTGAGTTCTAGTCCAATCTTTCCTGCTGGCTGCTGTTTATATTTCTGGGACTTTCACAACCTTTATTATGAGCCAAAGTTTCATACCTTGCCTGGTAACCGCTCCAATTTCACCAACAAGTGAGTTTGCCCAAGATCACTTCAGGGAGACCTGGGAATAGAACCCAGGTATCATAACAGCAACATGTCTCACCCACTTTCTCACAGTTATTTTGAAGGCTCATGTCAAATTAGGTGCTTATGTAACCCACACTAACACTATCATAGTGACTCTGTGTCGCTCTCTGGCAGCTAGATCACATAAAGAGCATAATGATGGTTACTACATCTATATATAAGTGATCTCAGGTTCACTCCCTTCAAACAATGAAAACAGAAATGTTCTCCTGCTTTGCTATGCTATCAGTAACTACTAGATAGGAATCTGCTTCCAGAGCCAGGCGTAGAAACCAAGAATCCTGATGCTCAGAGTTGCACAGCATCTCAGAAATACATTTGTGCAATCCATTAGCAATGTGTGTGTTGCTGCTCCCTGCATGGGCTGGTCTACACAGAGCTAAATAGATGTTTCCTCTCATATCTCTTAGCTGAGGTGGAAGAAGTACCTACTCTGGATTTGAAGGCTGTGGGTTCAAACTCTGATGTTGACACATGTAGGAGGTGAAAAAAATACATATATGTATAAAATGTAGTTTAAGGACTCGAGTAATTGCTGGAATGATTTATATTGGAAAACATTGAATTTGGAAGGGAATTTGGATATGGTACTAATAATTGCTTTATGGTAGAATTTTTATGATATGTATATGTGTTTAATGAGAGCTGTTCTGTTACGAACAAGGAACAGACTGTCTGCGTGTTTGAGACTCAGTGTGGTGTGTGGGAGATTTTGCCTGAGTATCCACAGTGGATGACCCTTCCTCTCTAAGCTCCAAAAAGGTCAGAACTTGATTTAATCAACTTATATTTCCAGGAAGCATGCCTCATTCTTCAGGATGTAACATTAGCACTTATGAGGGGGCTGGATACCTTGGGGCATTGCTAGTGAGTTATGGCGTCTTTCACTTGTAAACCACCAATTTGCATACTGCCCTGTCCATTTTCTTTTAAAGTTAGACCAGAGCCTCACTTAGTTTAAATGAATAGTGAAGCCAACTGAGTAATGCCAGTTTACACCAGTTGAGGATCTGGCCCTCTAATCTGCATTTATGAGGTTTGATGATAGGCTGAATTACTAAATCTAACATGGGATGGGAGCAAAATATGTAACTATGATTACTCCCATTTACTGCACTTTGCCTTTGCTCTTTGTGCTGGCCAGAGTTCATAACATACACTGAGCAGTTTGATTTGTAAGCCCTGTATACTTTGTGCCTATAGGAGTCCACTGCATTTTAGTCTGCAAGTTGCATTGTATCTCAGGTAGACACCATTATTCTCCTTGCACAGAGAATCACTTAATAGGTAGCTGAAGATTATTCTTTTTTTCTTGCTCAAAAATTGCACCAGAAAAGCAGTAGGATTATATCAGAGAATAATATAATAAAAAAAAAATCCCCAGTTTAGTGGACCCATACCATATGTCTTGTAACTCCAGGGCACTATGGGGTATCTCCTTCACTCCTTCCTCAATGCCCCCAGTTGTAGCTTGGTGTTGGAGGACATATGCTGCCTTTCCCCCTTCACTTGAGTTTCCTCCTTGCCACTATTTTCTCGCACAACCGTAATCTTCTTTTAATGTGTTGCAGTTGTGTGTCAATAAACTTTTATCCTATGTTAGAAGACTTCATTACAAATAACAGAATTACAAATTTCACGTCTGAGATTAGGTGAACACTTAGGTTCCATTGTATTTTCAAATAATTGAACAGGAGAATTTTGGCTTATGTTTGCTCTTCTATATTGTAGCCTGGAAGCCACTAATACATACATTTGTGCTGCTCAATATTCTCTTGAAGATGACCTTGTTTATATGAAAACAAAAGTATCTGACAGCGATGCTGGTAGTTAAGATTGCCTAATGCTTTCCATTATAACTGTGTGTGTGTAAAACCCATCTATATTGAACTCTGATGCAAATCCTGAATTATTTCAGTGTTATGCAAAGTGTAAGTTTGTTTCCAGTTATGACAACATCCTCTTCAAAGTGGCTTCTCACTTAATCGCATGGACATCACCACCCTTTATATAAAATACCTTCTTGTGGGAGAAGAGAACTTCTGGTGAGTAGGATAGTTGAACACACGTGAGTTGCAGGGTTGTCTAGGGTGCATGAACAACTTTGTTGCACACTACTCGAAATGCACTCTGCTTCCCGAAGTAGAAGACATCAAGGGAGCTGGAAGCAGAACCCTGCAAATTTTTCCAGGGGGATCTGGCCTACATGGTGCTACAATTGTGGATTTGTTTGAGTCCCTCAGCAGCCCTACCTGATGCTGATGCTGTTTAGTTTGAGTGTCCTGGAGATAGAGAGAAAAACAAGGAGTAATTTTGTGAGTGCATGATCCATTTCATGCTATGGTACTGAGAAGGAGAAAAGCATAGTCCTATGTGGAGATAACATAGTAATGAGAAGATGAGCATGTTGAATCTGTAGAGACTGAGTCCAGTTTACCTGTGGATGATAAGAGAAAAGCAGACCTTGATTGTCATACTGACGGACTGATGAGATGTACCTGGGCTGTGGGGTAGGTCTGACTGTGGAGCAAATGCAGGTTTTCAGCAGCTGAGATTTGGGGACCTGGGTGCTGGGCAACATCTTCCGGAAACTGATCGGTTTAATGAATTACTTGTCTAACAAAATGAGAGCACCATCTGGGAGTGTGGAGATCCTACATGAGCAGTATAAAGTGCTACTTGGAGTGGAAATGATAAAAATGCTGAGCATCAGCAGGGTGAAGAAGATAGTTTAATAATCATTTGCTGAGATCTGTGTAACTCACTTGTGGCTGTTACACCATACCACCATATATTGTCTCTTTTGTGTGTGCATATAATTTAGCCCACATTTGCTTGAAACTCCTATCAGAGTCATAGGTTTCTACACACTTGACACAAGCTTGGGGGTGTAGTGCAACCTGAAACCAGGTGTACTTAATCTGATTTAGAGAGATCATTGCAAGAATTTTCCTTAGCCAGATTGGACATGGTATTACACTAGTTGTAATCAAAGGAGAAATATCAACCAATTTTTCTTTAATTGTCCTCCATGGCGGTGAGATAAATCTTTGGACTTGATGAATAAATTTAGATAGCCCAACCAGAATTTTGGTTGTGGAAAAATAGAAAATCTCATATAAACAATTAGCAGAGGTGGCTGTGTGGTGTTAAAACAAGAACTACATTGGAATGCTTGTCAGTCATAGAATTAATGAAGACTAGAGCCTTTGTCAGTCAAATTGTACACACATTAACTTACTTATTATTTGCTTACAGGATCGTTGATGTAAAACATCCAGAATATTTTTCTGTTGTCTCACAATAGCAACTGCAGGTATAAAATAAAGAGGCATTATTTTTTATGAGAAGAAATTAAATGACAGCTTTTATGGCAGTATGGCTAGTGTCTCTGGAACACTTAATAGATTGACTATTTGGCAGAAGTGGTTAATAAATAGCTGCATTGGCACTCTGTCACTAGTGTATCAAGGAGGCTCAGGGTTTGAGGAGTTGAAGTTAAACTTCACGCACTCACATACACAAAATACTATGTTATGTCCTTAATGGTTGCTTGTGTGCTTTTCCAAATTAGCTTCTGTTGGATGAATCTGAAAAGAAAACTGGATTTAGAGGCAACTGTTCAAGTAATGAGCAGTGAGCATGGTACTACATGATCTTAAAGATACAGAAGCCCAGGTTTAAAAAGAAAACAAAAAACACACTAATGTAACAGAATCAAAAGATACCTAGTTCACTAATGTTATTTGTTCGTATTCAGCAAGTGCCTACAGGGCCTGTTATGCCGAGCATTGTACAAACATAGAATGGAAAACAATACTTGCCCTAAAAAGCACAAAAGAGAGACAGACAAAAAAAATTGACAATAAATAAGTAATAAGTAACTTAATCTTATTTTCCTCGTATTGTCTTTCCTGTCACACTCTTCTTTCCCTTTTTTGTATTTAACTCTTTCGTGTCATTTCTTAAAATAGGCTGAAGCACCTACCACACTTTTGGGTGCTCAAAGATAATAACATTATAAAGATAATAGTTTGGTTGTCAGAGAGAGGGCCTGGAAGCACTTGTCAAGCATGTCACCGATTTTCAATACCCAGCACCTTTCGTCATAAGTTTATGTGGGAAGAAGTTGGTGAAAATGAAGCTCTTAAATCCTATTGACCAAATTCTGCCTGCAAATCCACTGAGTTACCCCATTGACTTCAATAAAGTTACAGGGATGGCTCAGATGCAGAACTTGCACCCATATTTGCTCTTAATTATACCCATAAACTTCACTGGCATTGGCGTTATTGTGCTACTTTCATTATTTGAAATGTTTTAAACAAACAATGGAAAATTCCTCACCAGTTTTTCCATGAGATTATTTCCATTGCCTTTAATCTGGTTTGGGCCAGGCTTAAAATGTATTGGTAAAAGAAAAGATGCTAAAGCAGGTGGATTAATTTCTTAGGGCCAGAATGTGAACCTTATGCAGCAGTAGTGGGAAGTAAAGGGACATGAGGTATGACTCTTTAATCCCCATGATACATGATAGCTTGGGTGCAAGGGAGGAGCAGCCTTCTTGGGATACTAATCCTCTTCCTGCACAGGTGAACAAGTGTGTGTGTGTGAGAAGTAGAGAGAGACTTTGCTATGAATTCCCCACCAATGTGGCCAGCTCAGCTAAGCGGGTGTGTTCAGGAAAATTACCTTCACCAGGAGTAGGGTTGGTGCAGATTACTTTCCTCCTACCCAGGAACAAATTTGTGACACTGAATCACAGTCTGCTTGTGGTCTGCTTGTGAGCTACAAATTGACCCTTTCTCAGGGTTTGTGTCATAGCCCCAATGTAGCTCTTAAAGTTCAAAAGGATTACAGTAATTAAGCATGGGAGCATAACAGCAGATTGCCCAAGGTTGTTATAACCTGTATGGAGTGTATTCCTGTAGATGGGGACAGGTATTTGAACCTAATGTTGCATAATGCAGTTGAGGTGTATTATGAACAGGGCTGGGAGAGAGTTTATGACCAAATAAATGTTTGCAAGTTGTACTTGTGATGGGTGTGGGTTCCTTGATAGAAATCAGCGGTAGAGTACTTCGGTGAAATACGCAGTGATTAATTTGTAATGAAAGAGGAGCTGGGGCTCAAGTAAGTAGGTGCTGGGACTCAAGAAATTTTTTAATTTTCATAACTGACATGGCAAGCCCAGAGGTGCCGGGGCTATGAACTGCCAAACCTGGAGGTGCCGGGGCTCAGCCCTGGCAAGCCCTGGCACAAATTAAGCACTGGAAAAACGGTATTTGGAATAGAAGGTTACTACCTTCGAAGGAGCCTATGCTTAGAGATCAGTCTGTTTTCAAGTGTGGAAGGGAATCTACCCATTGTTGGTTTTAGACAGGGCAACAACATTTTCCAGACACACAACAGAGACATCCTGGTCTCCAAAATTGTATATTTCAATGCTTAAGGAAAAAGTGGATGTGTTTGGTTATTATCAAACTGTGGTTTGTGGAGCCCCAATGATCCAGGGAACTTTTGCTGGTGATGTGCTGAATGAAACAGTTTGAGAACAAAGAAAGATGGGCCATCAACCTTCCCTCCTTACTGACAGCAGACAATTTGGATGAAAGTAAAGGACTGCACAAATTCCACAGGTAGCTGTGTACATTCTCCCTTAAAACATATAATTTTCAACAGCTCTTGGGTTTATGTGTTTTTAAATCACATTTTTATTGCAGATAAATGTTCCTTTTTCCATGTTCACAAAGTGTCTGGTCTTTGTGTTTGCTTTATCCTAGTATGTTTCTTTTGTAGGAGTTGCATTTTAGGAAGAAAAAAAAAGCATCTGCTCATTGTTAGCTGGATTGTCATGTACTGAAGGAAATATATTTCCTTTTTTTTCCCTCATGGTTACTGGCTGGTCATCACAATAACCAGATGCCAAGCTAGAAAATGCAGTTTTCCAGCAAGTGGCATCTGGCTTCCTGGCAGACTCCACAGACATTTGTGCTGATGATTTTGGAGCCGCAGCTGGGTCTAGTTGGCTGCTGATGGAGTATATGGGCTACCCTGTCATTCTAGATGCTATTTACCTTTGGCTCACCTTTGATTCAGAGGCATTTAGGCATTTGTGCCTTTCCATAATGTTGTCATGTATCAGTCTTTCAGATGTCTTTATGAAGATCCATTCCCAGTTGGGAAAAAGAAAGCTGTTTCACGTGCCCATGTATTTTCTGCATGTGTGTGCAAACTATAAAACTACTCATCTATCAGCAGGTGGTTCATATGCCCAGACTGCATGGCAAATAAGGAGAAACCAATCAGTCCATCTTCCTCCCAGGAGTTGAAGGGGGAGCATGGCCAATGTTCACCATTTCATGGGGTACAGTCTGCACATCCAATTCTGAAGTTTGGCTCAATGGATGGGGCACTGCACGAGAAGCTATTTCTGTTCCTCACTCAGTTGCTAATCTGCTGTGTAGCCTTGTGCAAATCATCTCACTTGTCTGTACCTCACTTTCCCAGTTTGTCCATTTGTGATATGTGCTAATCATACTGCTTACTGCATTTTGGGAGGCATGGAGACACGGGCACAGTACCAGAACCTGAAAAGAATTTGCACTGAGCTAGCTTTGCTCTTCTCTGATGAGGCGAGTGCTGCCAGACAGTAGGGGGCTTTAAGTTTAATGAAGCACCAGAAATCCCATTGAACCTCTCCCAGCATGGTTCGAGTCTCTCTCTCTCTCACACACACACACACACACACAGGGCTGACTGACCACATTGCATGTTTAAGGACATGGCACAAAAGTATAATCTGTTTTGTGAGTCAGGGATGTCCCATTTGTTCTGAGTACATGACTGGTTCCGAGAGTGACCGTGATAGTGATGTTGCTGTATGAAAAAGGCAAATGCTCCTTGTTCACATTTTAATTGTAGACTCTCAGATACACAAGTGCCTCCCTATTGTGTCCAATTGCTACTCCAGAGTGTGACATATAAAATGGAGTGGTGGCATGGATTCAATATACAAATCTATTTATTTATAGCGGAGTGACCTTCTGTTCAGCAGTGCTATGGATTCCAGCCCCCTGATAGGCAGTCAGATTCTCAGTGAATGTCTGGCTGTGATTCAGGGTGGAACTGGAATAGGATTTTTTTTCTCAGTAATAATGAGGTCTTCAACATTATCCTGTGGAGGTTGGGGCATATTTGAATTCATTTTGCCTTGTGTCCTTTGAGCCAGGTGCACACCACTGACTCAGTATAACTTCTGACAGGTAGCCATCTGGCCCAGCCGCAGAATTTTACACTGTTTTGCTCAGTACAGGGGGAAACATGAAAAATATCTCAGTAAAATAGGTCATTAATGTTCTTAAGAACATGAAAAAACACATTATAAATCCTACACCCACTGAGAAACCTCACTGTGAACTCAACAATATTGCATTCAGTTTGATTGGGGGGGGGGTCATGTACACGTGGCCTTATTAAGCTTCTAAACATAAACACATTCCTTTTAAAATATATCTTCAAAGTATACTTGAGTTCTAGCCCTGTAGGGACTTGACATATCAAAAGAAACTTGCTGACATAAACTGGTATGTAGAACTTGATCTATTCTAATATATGATTTTAATGTTTCTCATTTTCTTGCTTTGCCAGCTCACATCTATCATACACTGTCATATTTAAGTTTCCTAAATTACTGCTTTTAACTTTTTGTCTCTTATTCAGCAAAGAGAGATATTCTAAAGCTCAGCTTCCTTCCCCCCTACTCCATGGTTGTATCTTAATATTAATAGTTTGAGGGGGAAATGGAAATTTTTTCTCAGTTAAGGAGACAGCACTTTTTTTGATAGATTTGGGATTCAATATTGTCCTGGTTTCAAATTCAAGGCAGGATTAAATTTCCAAGCATTGTACAGATTTCAGAGAGGCCAATGGCATGTGAGAGTGGGGAGGATGTTCTGAGCATTGTAATTACGGGAATGAGAAAATATATCTCCCATACATCTGTTAGTCAGTGATGGGTAGATAGATTCATTTCCTATTGTTTGTAGCACACATGTTAAGGACAACGAGCTCCAGTAAATTCTATTATTTGGAGGATTATAGGAAATAATCACACATTTTAATCAAACTGTTTTGACCTCAAGCAGACAATTTCAGAGTTGCTTCTTTGTTTTCTTACTGGTTTCAGAGTAAGAGTTTCCTTACTGTTGATCCTGAAAAGCAAGGAACCCCCTCTTGTGAAATTCCAAGAACCCCAGACTTCCAGTTAATCCATGGCATTTACGGGGCTGAGCACCTTGCCTGATTCTGCAACATTGTCATATTTCATAATGTGTCAAATATTATTCTGCATGGCCTTTTTGTTTTCCATTCAGGTTTTGTTGCGCTCTCATATGATTGATATTTGCTTTTAATCATTAATAATGAGTCACACTTTTGCCTATTACCTGCTTTGGCAATGAGGGCTAACTCATGTGTAGTGCTGGCCCTCCCCACCAAGGTTCTGAATGGCCTCATCTGGCCATTGACTCCCATTCCTCACAGTGGGGGCTGAACATGTTATAGACTCAGATCCTGTATTAGCAACACAGAGAAATACAATAAACTAATTTACCTGTTACAATAAAACAAGAAAATGCAATATTCCTTTTGTAGCATCTGAGCGAATCTTTAGCCTAACTCTTAGTCACTAATTGTATGTTACATTTATGGTTTTAAGGCCAGAAGGGACTATTATATCAATTAATCTGATCTCCTGCAGAGCACAGGCCAAAGAACCTCACCCACAAATTTCTGTATTAAGCCAATTAGCATATAGTTTATTAAGACACAGTCTTCTTTTAAAGACTTCAAATGATGGGGAATCTACCACATCCATGAGTAAGTTGTTCCAATGGTTAATTATGCTCATTGGTAAAAATATGCATCTTATTTTAATCTAAATGTGTCTAGCTTCAGCTGCTGACCATTGGATCTCAATATGCTTTTTTCTGCTAGATAAAAGTGACATTGTTATCAGACATCTCTTCCCCACAGACTGTGATCAAGACACCCCTTAATCTCCTTTTGGAGATTATCTCTCGTTATAAGGCACGTTTTCCAGATCTTGAATCACTTTTCTGAACCCTTTCCACTTTGTCAACACATTTAGGAAAGAGAGAGCCCAAGGGCTCGTTGTTTTTAATCTGGTTGGAAGCTCATTACAAATACAGTAAACTTCCCATGTGCTTTTGGCAGGACACACAGATGGACAAAACAGACAAATAGAGTAGGGTGGGTGGGAAGATGAGGAACAAAGCAGTCAGAGGTTAGCACAAAAATAAAAATCTGAGCTCACCACTTCCTAACAAGTGCAAGACAGGAGTGATTTGTAGGCATCACAGCAGAGGTATGTTTTAAGAAGCAATTTCAAAGACGTAAAGCTGATAGCTTTGTGAATTTTGATGGGGAGTCTTTCTTCTTCATAAAGGGCAGCATAGGATTTCTCAGAGGTGCTTGAGAGAGAAATGGAGATGAATTCACCACACTTATACTTGCACATGATTGCAATTGATCAGTTAGACACCTAAAAAGCCATTTGTGCACACAGTTACATATGGAATCATAGTAAAGATTTACGCATACGCATTTTAAGGATCAGACCCTACCTGTGCCTTTGTTTCTTTAAAACAAATATATCAGTGTCAGCAGTCAATCATTTGTAACTAACCCTTCAATAACAGACCAGTGTGTTACCCATGACTGAGGAGGAAAATATCAGTGAAAAAGCATATTTCAATTCTGAGCTTCCAAAAGGTTATATATTCTAAGCAACTGTGAGGAAAAATTGATTTTAAAAATTATGATAAATAACTTGACAGTTTCCTTTTAAAGATGAAGTTTTCACTTCGAAGCAAATGTTCTTTTATCTGCATTTTGATGGAACAACACTTAACATTCAGCATGCTTAGCTATGGGTGTATATCCTCTGCTGCAGTTTTCTTTTTCAAGAGCATCATTCCACCATCCAGGAAGTGGAATTTTTGTACTTCTTTTTTTTAAAGTGAGGAACACATTTAAATCAGGTAGAAGTCACACTTTTGTGATTTATTTTCCCCTGTAGAATTATGCATGCACCCTCAACTAGTCTGCAAAGCAACAATTTTTTTTAATACAATAGACTCATTCTCCTTCAGTCTCACAGGGCCGATGTGCATGCATTTGTTACAAGAGGGGTAAAAATAATATGAATACTTCATCTTTACAGTGACTTTAATTAACAAGGGTACCAAAGCACTCTGTCTCGGGCGTTGGCAAAGCAATGTGCAAACCTGTGGTGCTACATAAAACAATAGTGCACTTCAATGTTGATAGCCTGGGTTCAGTGGAAAGGCAATGGAAGTCACGAAAGTGAGCAATGAGTGCTACTACTATGATACCACTATGGTGAGATTTTTATTAGGACTGTATGAGTATGATACCATTTCATGACTGCATGGCAAGTTAAATTAATGAACCATTGGCTAATAACTTGGACTAGCTTGTGCCTTTCATGCACAGCCTAAGTTAGGGCAGTGTGGTGCTGTGTGGCTTCAGGGAAAGTGCCAGGAACCACAATGTTGCTCCCAGGTGCACAGAGACAGTACATCTGCTGCAATATCTCTGTAATGGGTAATGTGTGGCATAATCCACTGAGACCGAGATAAACATGTGGTCCCTAGCACACTTGTCCAGAGACCCCACAATGTCTGTGTCTACCCTTTTGAAGAGGGAGCCCAGCATCAGTAGCGGGACTAGAATGGCCTTGTCCTTCCCCCTCACAGCCACCCATTGACTGTCTGGGCAAGACCTACAAAACCTCACAGTTTCCTTATAGATGTCTGGCCAAAAAATTGCCCCACACAAGAAAGAGTATGGGCCAGTCACCAGAGCTGTTTCTAGGCTGGCCGAGGTATCAATAGCTGGTGCCCATTTCTTGTGTGTGCATCTTGGGCTATTTGATAGAGCAGGTCCTTTTCCAATCTAAGGTGGGGATGGTTTGAGGCTTGGTGTTCTCAGAGGATCTCCCCGTTAACCACAGCCAGTTAGCAATAAGCCTCTCTCAGAGTCTCCGCTCGTTGCTTAGCTTCTATATCAAATTAGTCCACCAAAACTTTGGGACTCATATGAGGTAGATCCTCCATGTCCACCAGGCCATTGTGCATTTCACTGCTCTTACCAGCAGAGGTACCTTCATTTGGGGGGGTCCTCGGGTGAAGTCCTTCCCTGAATCTGATTTCAGTATGCCACGTATCATCCGGACTTCCCTCTGTTGAGATTTCCGGGGCTTGGAGTAGCCCTCCTCCAAGAATTCTGAGTTTACTTGAAGGAACATGTGCAGGAAGTCACCTGCAAGGTTTCCTTCTTTTTCCCCAGACTGTGCTGTAGCAGCAGCATCCAGCAGCTCCTGGAAATGTTTCCAGTCCTGTCCTATTACGACAAGTCAGGGCAAAGTTTTTTAGACCCCCTACCTGGATCCCCTCTTCACACTTCCCAACCCAATGACAGCAGTTGGGGATTGGGTTTTCCATCTCCACGGATGCATGACATACCCACTGGGTAGAAGTTCTGCTGCTGGTACTATGTCTTCTGGATCAATGTCTTAGTAAACCTTGAGGCCACCAGTCCCGAGGTAATTCATCTGACTCAATAAAGTACATTACCCCCTGTGCTGTTGGCCAGCAAAACTGGCCAGTGCGGGAGCAGTGGTGGTGGGGCAGAGTCATGGCCTTGTGTTCCTTCTACTCCCTTTGGAACATCAGGTAGGAGTAGATCCTGTGTCCATACTGCAATTCTACCTGACCCTTATGTGGCCCACGTAAGGAGCAGAGGCTGGCGTTCTGTGTAATGACTAGGCAGAACCTGAAGATTAGTAACACTGACTTCCCATGGGTTGCCATTTAGTGTGTCTTGTTTGATAACAGCTGGCAGGAATTGGAGGGTCAGGATAATTATTATTTACCAGTCATGTTGCAAGTGACAGATGGAAAGATGCTCCAGTGTTTAGGTTACTAGCCTGGGACCCTAGAAGCCCAGATTCAATTCCCTGCTCTATCATAATCTTCCTGTGTGGCTTTTGGAAGTAACTTGGCTTCTGCGTACCTCAGCTCCCCAGGTGTTATGAAGAGAAATACAGTGAAAGATTGTGAGGTGCTCGGATATTATGGTAACAGGAGCTACATACATACCTAAGATGTCCCATAAAATGGTAACGGAATGGCAACGCTAAACAGATGTTTTATATGAAATTTTTGTGTTTGCACTGGAAGATGCTGTCAGTTCGGGCTGGGTTGCTTTGCTTGTTTTAAAGGCAAGCTCAAGCAAATATGTGATTCTGCCATCCCCTTAGGATTTTCTCTCACACCGCTGCAATCCATTCATTTCAACAGAATTGCTTCGGATTTACTCCAGTATCAGCTTATTCCCATTTGCCTAATGTGATAGCTGTTTGTGAGGCATTTAAATTTGTCCTTTGAGATTGTTATGATGGGCCAGTCCTAAAGAAAATGTTGAAATTTGAGCTTCCCCGGGCCCATGGGGAATTTAGAGTTTTTCAGGCATAGGAGTTGATGAAGCTGCCAAATAGAAACATCATGTTCAGAATGAGATGATGGTGTCATGATCTTATTCAGAACAAGATTTCTTTAGGTTAGAGGGACTGGAAGTGAAATAAAACCAAAATCAGATTGGAGTCGTGATGAGAGGATGTACCATGTATTGAGCACTATGATCCTGAAAATAACACCGAAGAGCATATACTTCTGTGAGTATTAACTAAACCAATGACACCGTATTGGAACCAAAACAGTATTTGTAACATATATTGTACGCAATCTTAAACAGCATACATTTTCATAATTTCTTGCACACGTTCTTATTTGAATCTTCAACTATATTTAAAAAAGCTTCTTTTTCTCTCCAATTCCTTTGAGTCACACCCCATACTTCTACCCATGGAGCAAAGAGTATAATTCCCAGCTCAAGGAGATGTACCTGTGCGAGTTCTGATCAAGCTAGTATGTTAAAGATAGGGTGTAGCTGGAGTGGCTAGTGCCCTGAGTACGCACAAGATGTTAGGCACATACTCAAGGTGGCTACACTATTTTTAATGGGATAGCTCAATCAGAGTTAGAGCAGGCAGAATCACACCCCCAGCTTGAAGTGTAGACACTCTAAGTCAAGGCCGATATAGTAAGATGGTGCACAGTTATTTTAAACCCTTTTCAGGCTCTGCTTCTTAAAGTATGAAGTTAACTTTAAGCATGTGAGAAGTGGCATTGAAATTAATATGCTTAAGTATCCAGCTGTGTTGGAACCCTAGTTAGGGTTTCTGGGGTTGAGAGCTCTTACATCATCGGCAGTATGGAGACACTCTTCTCAAATTTGTTGTTATTTATGGTTGATAACACAGGAGTCAGCCCTGTTACGTGCTAATGCAGGAGAGTGAGGAGGCACAAGGAGCCCTTTTACTCCCTTGCATGGGCTACCCCCATCATTGAAGCCTGCACAATGAGGGATGGAGAAGAGGTGAGCAACTGCTGACGCACTGTTACTTCTGCTATCGTGCAGGTGGGCATGGTATGTGTGGAACTCTGGCTTCATCCCCCAATGCTCTTGCCTGCATTCTGTGACTGGCATGGAGGGAGAAATAATTATCACCAGCAAAATTTGGCATGCTTACTTCCCCCAGGAGCACGGGGGAAGAAGGAACCAGATTTGAATCACAATCTAGTTCTTGCTGCTCTTGGGACAGCACAGCTCCGTGCAGCCCTATATTGGAATATAGATTTGCAATCCAGTCCATAGTGAGTGACTTTGCAGTGACCTGGGCAGCAATTACTTTTCTATAGGCCTGCCGCTCTCACTCTCGTCTGGCAGCTGGGCAGCTGGGTTCCTCTACCAGGACAGTGTGATGTAGCAGGACCTTGGGGGAAGTGCGAACTTGCCAGGTCTCCTCTCTAGCACCATTGCATTAAGTATTCTAGCCTTGCTTCACAGCCTTACTGAGTGCTGGGGCAACAACATGCAGGATGTGGTCCTGTCCCATTGGCCTTCAGTAATGTGATGACGCTGAAATTGTCTCTATCCCTGCAGCATCAGCAGTAAAGATAACCTGCTTTAGAGAGCAGCAAACCTGGAACATGCTTCCAATATGAATCTGTGTTTTGCTGAATCACTAAGTAGTAGGACTGGTAAAAAAAAAAAAATGCAGACTCTTGTGAGTATTTTCATGAAAAATTTGTCCTCTTTTTTCCACTGGACGATTTCAGAACTGGAATTTTTTTAATCCTGTGTTTATGCACATAGAGTCTGATTCTCCTCCCTCACGGGCTGGTTTTACTTCATTGATTTGAATGAGGTTACCCCTGATTTTCACTGATGGGAGAGGAGAATCCGGTGCATTGTTTGTAAAGTGCTTTGCATCCCTTTGGGAAGAAAGGTGCATATAAAATATTAGGTCTGATTCTTCATCACCTTGGTGTTGTGAAAGAGAGAGTGCAAAGTAGTTATAAAACATTACCACTGAGTGTGAGCGGAGAATTCCAATGTGCTTGTGTTTTAGTCCATATATGAGGAAGAATGAGGCCCATTTTATGAACAGTCCATTCTGATACAGCAAATTAGCTGTTTGGTACTCTTAACTTCATCCAAGCCTATTTTATTTAGTGAGTCTGTCATTAAGACTTGAAAATAGAGATAGATTAACTGTATTTGCATTAGCCGTGAATATCGTCCTTGATACATATTTTTCTGTCACCATCTATCTGGCTACTAATTCAAACAACTCTTATCTTTTACCAAACGTTCTTTCTTTGTAACCCATTTTAACCTAACATTAGCAAAATTTACGTACTTATGTAAAAATGCCATAAAGTACAAGGGTTAGTAATTCATCTTAACCTTCCATTTCAAGAGTGAACTTAATTTTGACTTAAGTAATGTGATGCTCTATTGTATTTTTCCTGGGAAGGTGCATATAAATATGTAATCCATCATTGGAAAGTTTGTTTTAATTAGTAATGCATTAATAAGAGGAGTTCATGCAGTCTGACAGTGGCCCCCGAGTAAAAAACATGCCTGGAAGGGAATAAAGCAAAAAACAATATGTTGAAAAATTATTCTGTGCTCTTGGTTTGCACAAATAACTCCTATCAGCGTTCACAGACAGCCAAGTTTTCAACCTAGCTTAAAGTGGGACTTCAATTTTGCGAGCACAACTCTATAGCTGCAAATAATTGTGGTTGCAAATTTGTCTTCAATTATATGAGCATGCAACGTTGGTGTTCCCAGCACCAGCTCAGAGTTCAGCCACTGGCATATCTGAAGAACATAAGAATGGCCATACTGGGTCAAACAAAGGTCCAACAAGACCAGTATCCTTTCCTCTGACAGTGGTCAACGGCAGGTGCCCCAAAGGGAATGAACAGACAGGTTATCATCAAGTGATCCCTGTCACCCAATCCCAGCTACTGGCAAACAGAGGCTAGGGACAACATTCCTGCCCATCCTGGCTAATAGCCATTGATGGACCTATCTTCCATGAATCTATCTAGCTCCCTTTTGAACCCTGTTATGGTATTGGCCTTCACAACACCCTCTGGCAAGGAGTTCCAGAGGTTGACAGTGCATTGCATGAAAAAATATTTTCTTGTGTTTGTTTCAAACCTGCTACCTATTAATTTCATTTGGTAGCCCCTTGTTCTTGTATTTTGAGAAGGAGTAAATAAGACTTCCTTATTTACTTTCTCTATACCACTCATGATTTTATAGACCTCTATCATATCCCCCCTTAGTCACCTCTTTTCCAAGCTGAAAAGTCCCAGTCTTATTAATCTCTCCACATACAGAAGCCGTTCTATACCCCTTATCTTACAGCAGCCTGAGGAGTACTCTAAATTGCACCTAGCTGACAATGGCCCAATTAGTCATTTTAGTGATCAGGGATTGCCAGAGTGCAGAGGCAGGAGATGAGAGTGGAGGAAGAGGGTGACACAGAGCCACTTACACTGGTTGTACTCCCCTTTGGGCTTTCCCCACATAGGGGGAATCCTCATGAGGTGAGTTAAGCAGGTTCTAAGATTCTTCTGGACTGGCAGAGAGGCACAAAGGGTCTGTAGTGAACCAGAGAGACACGCTTACTGTCTTTTTAATTTCTGATTTGAAAAAAAAGGAGAGCATCTATATAAAGCAACTTATCATTTCCTGGTTGGGGACAAAGGAATAATTCCTACCTGCTCCAAGTTAAAACTGCATGTTATTGCTGTGCTTTAGGATGAGGTACTTTTTCCTGCAATTGTATATATCTTTTTCATTTTTGTTAATAGTGATATGTTTCAGTATTGAAAGTAAAGGCCTGTGAGCCTAAATAAACATTATTAAAAATGTCACAGGGCTTGGTCCTTCTCAGTCAGGCAAAACTTCCAATGACTTAAGTTTTGCCAGTATAAAGCTTAGATATGCTTTCTAAGGGTGCGAGGGAGGGGGGTTGAGTTCCGAACCTTTATTGGGTGCAGAGTTTGATAACTAATACTTCTAGAACTTCTGCAAGGTGACCACAAGGCTGAAACCTTTATAATAATATCACCATGAATATTTTCCTGTGTAATTATGAAAATAAATAACACCATTACCTTTGGTATACATTACTCCTCCTTTAATATGTGTCACTAGTCTTATCTAGTTTCACATGTCTGTCCTCTAGCCCAAATAATGAGGATGGTTTGAATGAGTGCCAGGTCAAGCTATGATTTAAACCTTCCCAAATTACCTTGAGTATATGCAACTCTGTCAAATATCCTTGTTTTTTACAAGTAATAAGTTTATATTATTGTTTTTGTTGTTGTTTTTGTGTGTATAGGCTTTTATATACTTAAACCAATTCCCGCCGAAAAATGTAGAACTGG
This sequence comes from Caretta caretta, assembly GCF_965140235.1. Taxonomy (NCBI): domain Eukaryota; kingdom Metazoa; phylum Chordata; order Testudines; family Cheloniidae; genus Caretta; species Caretta caretta. Next base: position 27,064,988 of record NC_134215.1, on the reverse strand, counting down.
AAACGGTACTAATTAAAATAAAGTGATATGTGTTTGCTCCTGCTTTACTCCTGCAAAATGGGATATAAAGGTAAACTCTGAGACCTCAGCTGTATAAATGCCTTTCATTTTTTTCCCCAATCAGAGAGTCTTGAAGTTTTACCAGATGAACCTCAAAAAGCCCTTTGATGTTTTGACTGCTGTACTGTGACAACATAATCTGCATAAACAGTGGTGCATCACTGCTCACACGGGACCTGAAAAATAAAGGCTAAAGGAGATTTTTTTTCTAGTTAGATGATCTTCTTTGTTCTTAACTGAGTTGGTACAAAAGGTAAAGTAAGGAAATAAAGGCCAGCATTTGATTAACAGGAAGAACAATGTGAATTTTGCGCTTTGCCATGTAAATGGAATTAATCTCTGATCAGATAATGAAGATTACTAAATACTGAAGCCAAAATGCTGAGCAGCAGCAGCAATACAATTTGAGGGTGTGGGGGTGTGAGAGAGAGAGAGAGAGAGAGTCCTCTCACTCAGACTGCGGAGCTAATACTGCAGTAGCTCTCATAGAGCCAATGTACCATGCCTGTGGGAATGGGGATGACACAAGAATCTGTGTAACAGTGCCCCTTCTGTGAATCCCCACTTGAATAGTGGAAGTATGGAGTCACACCAATTTCATTGCAAGAGGAATATCTGTGGAAAGAAGGGAATGATATGTCCCTAAGTTTATTAGACATTAAATCCTAGAGTATTATATAATAATATTTCCTCCTTTCCTTTATCAGTTTGGTTATAGTCTAGATATTGAGAGTAATTTTTCTTTAGTTAATGATCTTTTCTCAATACCACCAACTGCTTGAGGCTAAATGATTCATTTTAGTAAAGAGTAATTTCTGTAACTATCTGAGGTTAAATTATTTAGCTAATTCTTCAGAACTTTTTTTTTTACACTATGCGGTAAAAAGGGATGTTTCATGCACCATTTTTTAGTTGTCAAGTGTTTTGAAGCTGGAAACAATTCCTGTCACTGTCAATTTAAAATAGTAAATCACATGAAAAGGTTTTTGAGTTTGTGATCAGATACACACAAGGAGAAATGATGACATTATACTCAGCCAGGTGTTTTTGAAAGCAACAGCATTTAAAGGCACATAACACATCCATCGAATGCTTCAGAACACTGCACGGAGGACAGCTCCTTGTGGAAACCAAATTCCTTTTTAATCAACATGCAGGAAAAGAATAACAATGTGCATTTGACTGTTTTATGAAGCATTGGTTTAGAAAAATATCAAAGGGGGGTATGAGTAGATTTGATTGATAGCTACTAGAAACGTCATTGTAGAAATATAGCTCTGGAGAAACTATGCACTTTTTACATATAAAAGGATAACTACAAAAAACAAGGAGAAATTTGTGGACTAGTAGGCTATAAAAAGAATAACATTAATTTATATGAGAGTTCACCAAAGGCAGAAAATGTTAGGGCATTGGTGGGCAAACTGCGGCCTGCGGGCCACATCCGGCCCACAGGACCCTCCTGCCCAGCCCCTGAGCTCCTGGCCCGGGAGGTTTGCCCCCGGCCCCTCTCTCACTGTTCCCCTCCCCTGCAGCCTCAGTGTGCCATGCTGCCAGTGGAGTGTATTAAACTTGCCCACATGCTCAGGGTTCAGCTGATCACCATATTTGGGGTCGGGAGGGAATTTTCCTCCAGGGCAGATTGGAAGAGGCCCTGGGGGTTTTTCGCTTTCCTCTGTAGCATGGGACATGGGTCACTTGCTGGAGGATTCTCTGCACCTTGAAGTCTTTAAACCACGATTTGAGAACTTCAATAGCTCAGACATAGGTGAGAGGTTTTTCGCAGGAGTGGGTGGGTGAGATTCTGTGGCCTGCATTGTGCAGCAGGTCAGACTAGATGATCATAATGGTCCCTTCTGACCTTAATATCTATGAGTCTATAAACTGCTCCGCGTAGGAATGTGCTCCTGGTAGCAGTTACGGAGAGCAATTTACTACACTACACCGGCGCAATGCCCTGAGCAGCGCAGCTGTAGAGCCACCAGCCACCGGTGCTCTGTGCTGTGCGGTAAGGGGGCAGGGAGGGTTGGATAGAGGGCAGGGGAGTTCAGGGTGGTGGTCGGGGGGTGGGGGTGTGGGTGGGGTCAGTGCAGACAGAGAGCAGGGAATGGGGGGGGGGATTGACTGGGGTCCCGGCGGGGCATTCAGGAAGGAGAGGGGGTTGGATGGGGAAGTGGGGGGCAGTCAGGGGCAGGGATTCCGGGGGCGGTCAGGGGAGAGGGAGCGGGGGGCAGGGTTGGATGGGGCAAGGGTCCTGGGAGGGCCGTCAGGGAACGGGGGGGATTGGATGGAGCAGGAGTTCTGGGGGGCATCAGGGGGGCGAGAAGCAAGGGGGAGCAGATAGGGGGAGGGGACACAGGTTGGCACAGCCTCCCCTGACCGGCCCTCCAATTTCCGAAACCCAATGTGGCCCTCAGGCCAAAAAGTTTGCTCGCCCCTGTGTTAGGGGCTGGTTACAAAAAGGTCAAAATTTGCAGTTTTGACAAAATTTTAATTTGACATTTCAATTTTCAACAAATAAACCAGTAAAAGCTTGTGAAACTGGTATCCTGGTTTTCAACCAGCTCTAGAAATTTTCTGGAGAGATTGGTTCCAATTCTGTGGTTAGATTGAGCTCCACTTAGTGCCAAACTGACTGGAAGAGAGCAAATGTGGCTTTCTGCCATCTTTCTAGGTTTCATGGGGTACGTATGTGCAGTAGGGCTGTCCATTAATCGCAGTTAACTCATAGGCTTAACTTTAAAATATTAATCGTGATTAATCACAGTTTTAATCCCACTGTTAAACAATAGAATACCAACTGAAATTTATTAATTTTTTCTACAATTTCAAATATATTGATTTCAATTACAACACAGTATACAAAGTTGACAGTGCTCACTTTATATTATTATTTTTTTATTACAAATATTTGTACTGTAAAAATGGCAAACAAATGAAATAGTATTTTTCAGTTCCTCTCATACAAGTACTGTAGTGTAATCCCTTTATCATGCAACTTACAAATGTAGATTTTTTTTTGTTACATAACATTTTTTTTTAGCAAAAACAAAACATAAAACTTTGGAAACTACAAGTCCACTCAGTCCTACTTCTTGTTCAGCCAATTGCTAAGACAAGCAAGTTTGTTTACATTTAAGGAGATAATGCTTCCCACTTCTTATTTACAATGTCACATGAAAGTGAGAACAGGTGTTTGCATGGCACTTTTGTAGCTGACATTGCAAGGTATTTACATGCCAGATATGCTAAACATTTGTATGCCCCTTCATGCTTCAGCCACCATTCCAGAGGATATGCTTCCATGCTGATGATGCTCATTAAAAAACAATGCATTAATTAAATTTGTGACTGAACTCCTTGGGGGTATGTCCCCTGCTTTGTTTTACCCGCATTCTGCCATATATTTCACGTTATAGCAGTCTCAGGTGATGACCCAGCACATGTTGTTCGTTTTAAGAACACTTTCACAGCAGATTTGACAAAACAAAAAGAAGGTACCAATGTGAGATTCCTAAAGATAACTACGTCACTCAACCCAAGGTTTAAGAATCTGAAGTGCCATCCAAAATCTGAGAGGGAAAAGGTGTAGAACATGCTTTCAGAAGTCTTAAAAAAACAACGCTCCGATGCAGAAACTACAGAACCCGAACCACCAAAAAAGAAAATCAACTTTCTGCTGGTGGCATCTTACTCAGGTGACGAAAATGAACTTGCTTCAGTCTGTGCTGCTTTGGATGGTTATCGAGCAGAACCCATTATTAGCATGGATGCACATCCTCTGAAATGGTGGGTGAAACATGAAGGCACATATGACTCTTTAGCGCATCTGGCATATAAATATCTTGCAACCGCGGCTACAACACTGACATATGAATGCCTGTTCTCACTTTCAGGTTATATTGTAAACAAGAAGCGGGCAGCATTATCTCCTGCAGAGGTAAACAAACTTGTTTGTCTGAGCGATTGGCTGAACAAGAAGCAGGACTGAGTGGACTTATAGATGCTAAAGTTTTACATTGTTTTATTTTTGAATGCAGTTATTTTTTGTACAGAATTCTACATTTGTAAGTTCAACTTTCATGACAAAGTTGATTGCACTACAGTACTTGTATTAGGTCAATTGAAAAATACTATTTCTTTTGTTTTTTACAGTGTGAACATTTGTAATAAAAATAATAATATAAAGTGAGCACTGTACACTTTGTATTTTGTGTTGTAATTGAAATCAATATATTTGAAAATGTAGAAAACATACAAAATATTTAAATAAATGGTATTATAGTATTGCTTAATCACTTGAGAGCCCTAATGTGCAGTAATGTAGCTTAGAGCTTCTCTAAATTGTGATTAGTTGCCTGTGGCATGAAGGAGACATTCTCTCAGTTAGTGATCTGATAGTGCTCCAATTACCCCTGCTTTTGTCCCAGCCATACCCCTTTGTTGGCTCTATGCGAGCTGGGATCCCCATGCAGCCATTCAACACAACTTTCTGGCTGCTTGGAGCCTCTATATAAGCACAAAGCAACTGGAATGTAGCAGGGAGGGAAGCCTTTTCTATAGATTCACACACATGTATGTATATATAGATAGACAGATAGATTTCATGCAATTACGTCAGCTTCAGTTATTAATTGATGTGCACTCCCCCTTCTCAGCAGCTGAAAGTGAGGAAAGTGTCTATTACCAAATGTTTTGTGTTATTTTGCGTATTCTGTTTATTATGAAACCCACCCTGATGAAAAGGACATGGAATTGAACTCGAGCTTTGACCTGCCTTGTCTGACGGTCCTGCCCACTGGCTTACAAGATAATGCACTGAGCCATATTCTGCCCTTATATGTCATTCCCAAGTGACTTCAGGTGGAGAATTTGACCCTCAGAACATTCTTTAGTAAACTGACAATTTGACTTATTTAATTTTATGGAATTATATTGGGCTAAATATTTCAATGTCCCTCTTTCTATTTTCTTTGCAACAATGAGTAAAATGCAAGGTGGGCATCTTTGGTCTGCCTAAAAGCACCAGGGAAGCATTTTAAAAATCGTGCTCTTTTTCTCTACCAAATTGTAATGTCAATTGTAGGGTGTAAAGTTTTGCTTCCCTTAGGCAGCCTTTGCATAGGAAAAGACAGAGACAGGCTACTGCACATGTTAAACTTAGTTTAAACATGGTAGAGCAGGAAATTTACAAAACATTACAGAAATGAGTCCTTTCCTTATTAGCGATTATGATGTAGCAGGTAAGCATTTTGGTTGAGTAATAGATGAGATTATTATATGATTATTCAGTCACTCCGTTTTAATCAGCTGAGTGGGAAATCTATACTTCCTTATCAAAGGGCAGCATATAAAAAGTGACATCTCTTTCATTATGAATGCAGTCTTGTAAGAAGGGACCAATCATCTCGTCTCTTTTTATAACCAGAATTGCTACAGAGGGAGTTATGTACTGGGTAAAAATGCCTTGATTAAAACAGACTAAAATCTAAATTAAGACTGAGGGAATCTGCAATTGTTTTACATTCGTTGTGCACCTTACCCACTATGGAAAGTAAAAACAAAAACAGTAAAAAATGAAATGCTCACTTTCCTGATGAAGTGTCCAAAATGACAAATTAAAATAAATCTGTTCTTTAGTTGCCAGATGGAAATTTTGTCTTTTTGGATCACCTCCATGCAGTAACAGAAACTCATTTGAAACTGCACAGTCAAGCCAGGAAGGACTTTCCTCTCTCCCCCTTACCAGAAGGTGGAATTCTCATTTGATAAGAAAATGAAGTTTTGAGCTTTGAAAATGTATCCGGAAAGATCTTAACTCTTTTGAGACAAGGAACACACAGAGGTTTTAAAGGTGAGAGCTTTGTCCTCCCATTTTATTAGTACAGAGTACCTCTAGAATTTGTGAATAAGATTGTTCTGTCCTCACATATGAAGTGTGATGCAAATTGGAGTCTTTGAACCACTGCCTAGCTGATTGGCACTCATGGTCCAAAGAAGACATAAGTACCTAAATTAGGGTCTGCAATTGAACTAAGTGTACAGATTTTTGCAGGGGCAAATTATGTCTTTAGAAGGGAGGCCAACTTTTAGAAAATTTGGCCCACAGCATCTACAGTTCTCCCTCAGCATGTGTTTGATCACAGTTTGGACATTGCCAATGATATAAGGGTAAAAGGTGGCTACCAGTGGTAGCCAGGTTGATTGTCTGAGCTGTGGTCGTTAAAAATACAAGTCTAGTAGTCTTAAATCCATTTTCTTGCTGCATTATAAGTCAAGCGATTACAACTTGTCTACAATGCCTAACAACTCCCCAAAGTTTTTTTCCACTGAATACAGTAAGGCCGAATTCTGTTCTCATTTGCAGCTGAGTAACTACATTGACCTAAGTGGAATTACTCCAATTTACCACCAGTATAACTGAGAACTGAATTTAACCTGATATTCTCCTTTCCCATCTTCCCTAAGCAGTTTCTACCCGTCTAGCTACTTATATATCCCTTATTGATAAAGTATCTGAGTGTTGGATATGTCTGTAGGCAATTAAATAACCTCTGAAAGGAGGAGCAAAAACCGTCCGTAGCAAGATTTGCCAGGTCAGTGTGAGACACGCTGCTCTATGATGGCATCATGTCTCTTTTACCAGATGAGTTGTGATTAGACATGAGTACTCCACCCTGCATAGGGCTAGAATATAACAAGTTGTACAGTAAATTTAAATGGATGAAACTATGAGATTAAAAAGTGTGTTTATTCCATGCTAAAACTGCAAAGTTCACATCAGTATCCAACTTGCTCAATGGCTGATGGGTCTTTGGACCCAAGGTTTAGGCTTGAGCCCATTTCTGCTCCATGTAAATATGCAGATAGTAAGCTGGAAAAAGACCTTGTCTTTTTACTTTTCTCATTCTTGGTGCTGTATAATAATAATAATAATACTTAATAATAAATATATATTACATGTCATATTTCAGTAGTGGCTTCTATAGCTACCTTCATGTATTCCAACTGCTGCCCCTAATAAAAGTGAATCAAGAAGAAATTGTGAAGTGTGACTTCTCCAGTGTTATATGGATCTAAAACAATTGGGGCAGAAACAACAAGAGAAAATAGACTGCCACTATCCAGTACAAAAACTGAATCTGAATGAGAAAATGCTCCCTTTTTCTGCCAGCCTGTTCATGTACAACACTAATGGTTGTAATCATCACTAGAACAACTGCTATTGTCATGTTCCAAATTGCTCAGAACAGCATTATTTTATTATAAACTCTCAGTCTCACTGTAACAGGCAAATAATGTCCTGTGGATTTATTTGTTCTGTCTAGGCCTGCTCCATAGTGGTGGTGATAGCTGCAACTGACAGCTCTGACTCAGTTTTTGGCATAGGATTCTCCAGAGGCCAAAGAATAACCTCATCTGACTTTTCACTAACTTGTGATATCTCTAGAAAACTTTTGGTCTGGTCCTTACTTGACAACCGTGGGAGTTTGGAGAGAGTAAGGAGTATAGTGCCATGCCTGTTGTCCACACAAACGTTTTCTTTCTGTTTTACTTTGTCAGGGCATTCTGAGAACAAAGAGTATGAAAGCAAGTGTTAAACCTTACTCCATAGCATTCACGGTCCCAATTATAAATCCTTATGCCAATTTTAACAAAGCTTGGGGACCAGTAAAATGGAGGAGTAGTGCAAAGAAAATGACATTATTTTGGCAGCTGAGTTAATCATGAGTATTGTCTTTTACTAAGCAATTGTAAAATTTTCCTTTTTGCCGTGTCTTTTGCACAACAGACCATACTTGTGGCTGTGTCATTCAGGCAAACTTGTCAATTCATTTGGGAAAAGAAATGTATTGAATTTTCACAGGTCACATCTGTAGCACGGGCCTACTCTCTTTCCACAAGCCTTTTTGCTTATGCTTTAAGGCCTTATGTAGTCAGTGACAGTTTTTGATGTAATATGTAAATAACTAGCCCATAAGGCTTCCAAAGACTTGCCATTCAAGCAATTGCAGCCACATACATTTTTGCTCATTTTTTGATGGTGTCTGATCCCGTCACTCTAAAGCCTTGAAGACAGGATTGGTATTATATGATATTTCACTTTACAGATTTCATAACTTGCATTTTTAATGCTTCATAATGTAGGATGTGGTGTACCAAACTATACCTAATGAGTTATCCACTGCAAATCTATATTGACTTGCCAAGTATAAAACAGCACTGTGTTATCAATTTTTATGTATGTTTTTGTGTGTCAACTGGAGAGATTGTACACATGCTGTGTGGATTTGCTTTTGAATAGTGCTGAGTGCCAGAGATAAAATCATTGGCTGTCACAGCGCTAATACATCTTTGAGAATCTGAACAGGAAATGTGAAATTTTTATATAATTACTTTGTATTTGAAATATATTATTTTTGTGTTCATAACATGTCATTACCAAAGTCTCATTTTTTCAGCACTCATTTCAATGGCTTACATCACATAGCATTTCTAGATTGACAAGAGTATCGACTGTTGTATTCCAGTAACTGGACAATAGTAAATCCTGAATTCCTCTGCAAACAGGGAAGGCCCTGCCTGCAGTGTAACTGCCATAGTTTTGCTGCATGGAAAGACATGGGGGCAGAAGCATGTAAGGCATCTGTGATGTTGATTTGCACACCATACAGTGCTGGTCCATATGAACTTTTAGCAATGATGCAGCAGTGTTTTTGGGAGGACGGGGTGGATTGTATGGGTGCAGGGACAACAGTGTTAGATCCACCATAGTGCAGTTCACCTGCAGCTGCTCCTTTCCTGTCTATGGTGCAAGGGCTGATCAGTGCTTCTGCAATCTCAGGATGCAATAATATGTTAGCTGAGCTACTGCATGGATAATTTAATGTTGTTTGACTTGAAGTGGAAGGGCAAACCGTGCTAATATACTGCCAGACCCAGCAGAATGAGGACTATGCCTGCTTGGGGAAACTTTAGCCAGTGGAATCAATATTTTGGAATGTGTATTTAGCAAAAGAAATAGAAATGTGGGGAAAACCTTTCCACAGATTTATCTAGGGGAAAGAAAAATCAGATATGGCTACGAATGCTCTCCATATTAAAGCCTATGTAAAGAGAATTTCTTTCTCATTACTTATTTAAAATAATCCATATGTTCTATATTAAACTGCCAGTTGTAATGTCAAGAAAAAGCATCATTGATTAGACTTAATACTGTCTTAGATAAGATTATATGATAAATACTTCATTCATGTGGACAATTCTCCTCTCATTCTAATGTCTTCAGTGGGGCTATTCCAGATTTATAGTGGTGTCAGTGAGAAGGGACTCAGGCCCTTGGTCTGTAAGAACCTATTGAAACTAGAGAGGCATTTACTTACAAATCACAGTGTATTGCCTATGCATTTATCTTGACAGTCCAGTTTAATTTATCAAGCATAATGTGCTGGTAATTCAGCCTGAGAAGTGTTGTTTAGCAAGCAGTACTCAGTAAATCTCTCTGCTCTCTTTTATTGTAAATCTGATAAAACTAAAGAAGCTCTCTAGGTGCTAGGGAATCTAAATATTAAAGCAGGGTACTTCAAGATGATCTTGATAGCACTCCATTTAAGACTGAAAGTTGAAGCAATAGTTTAACCTATTGAGAAGTGGTTTAATCTTTCCTAGATCACCTCTCAAAGATTTAAATGTGCTGTATAATATAATTGATAGATTTGTGCTGAACAGAAGCTTTAGAACCCATTATTCTGAAAAGGTAATCTAAACTGAATGGTTTAAAGATGGCTTGTAAAGTAATTAGGAGACTTCCAGCCCGCTGTGTGTTTGACCACACAACCTAGTGTAAAAAAGAAAAGGAGTACTTGTGGCACCTTAGAGACTAACACATTTATTTGAGCATAAGCTTTCGTGAGCTACAGCTCACTTCATTGGATGCAACCTAGTGTGGTTCAAATACTGTCTGGAATTCGAGCTTTAAGTATTTTGTCTGTTGGTAGTTTAAGTTGCATTATGGAGATGTGTATTTTTCAGTTTCTGCCAATGTATAGTGATCATATTTGACCTTCTTGGTGCTCATATTCTGGCCAATTAGAAATGCCTGTACAACCCCCCCATTCCCATCTGTGCAAATAGTTGTACCAACAGGATGACTTCTTCCAAGAGGAGGAAGGTGGACAGCAGACTGTGGGTGAATTGGGACACAGGCTGAAATGCATAGATCATATCTCTGCTGCTTGAACTGCTTCACCCATAATGTCCCTTGCAGTTCATTGCAATGAGGAATTGCAGATGGTCTGTGGCGTTTGCAGGGTTCAAGGGAATCAGGTCATAGGGAATGGCCACTCCAGTTATCCTCCCTTTCAAGCCTGGATTTGGACCTCAGAGTTCTTGTTACCTTTGTTATGTTTTCTTTCAAGATATTTCAATGTACCTTTAAAAACTGCAGTGAAATCACTTCTAACTTATGCAGTTGCTCTTGAGGATGTGACTAGTGCTAGTCAGAAGATTTTAAGTCATTTTTTGCAAAAAAAATTCATCAGCTCCCTAGTTGCTTAGAACATTTTTTTAAAAAAAAATTGAGATTTAATCAAAAATGGAGATTTTCATGAATATTTTCATGAACATTTTTCCTATTTTTCAACCTGCTCTAGGTGTGACACTTTTACTACTGCTGGTCAACTGATTGCTGTCAATATTTGATATGAACATATTAATAACTGGATATTCTCACTCTATCAGTGTCTACTTGATGTCCACTTCTTGCATGTAGGAGATCATAGAATCATAGAATATCAGGGTTGGAAGGGACCCCAGAAGGTCATCTAGTCCAACCCCCTGCTCGAAGCAGGACCAATTCCCAGTTAAATCATCCCAGCCAGGGCTTTGTCAAGCCTGACCTTAAAAACCTCTAAGGAAGGAGATTCTACCACCTCCCTAGGTAACGCATTCCAGTGTTTCACCACCCTCTTAGTGAAAAAGTTTTTCCTAATATCCAATCTAAACCTCCCCCACTGCAACTTGAGACCATTACTCCTCGTTCTGTCATCTGCTGTCATAGATCAGGAGGATAATGGTTTCTACATCTCCTTATCATCTGCACACCTCACTATAACATTAAGCCCCATCAGAGATGACTTTTGTGAAATTTTCTGAAAATAACCAACCCAAACATGACTTTCGCATTAAACCATCAAATAGTAGTTTATTCCTTCAGTCAAAGTCTATAATCTCATGGAGGTCTTGACCCTGCAAGACTTAGTGTGGCACAGAGCACTGGGTGCAGGTTCCTCCTGTGCAAACGTGAGTGCATAGTAGGCTGAGTGCCAGTGACAAGTCTCAAGCCAGCCTGTGTGTCTTCTCCCATACTCTGTAATGTGTAGTATTTTTTTTATTTTATTTTTATTTTATTTATTACAAAGTGCCTCAGGGTTAGAGAATGAGCATGTTTTAGGAGACATGGGTTTTAAAGTAAAATCCTTCGTAAATTAATGTGCTGTTTAGAGAGTTACCAGTAGCTTAGACCTTCTGGTACTAGATGTGAGGAACTTGGTAGCTATACAGCAGCACTTTCATACAGGCAACAAGATCCTGGTGCACATAAGGGTCTGCGCACATGGATTCTGTTGAAGATTTAGTACCTAATGCAGGATCAGGTTCACTGGAACTCCTTCTCTTGTTCATCACTTTTTAAAATTTTTAAATTTTTAAATCAGCTCTACTTTCTCCCTTGCACTTGCGTACACTGTATTCTGCATGTGCATTGTACAGGATGAAGCCCATATTGCATTAGTTTAAAAAAAATAAAGAAGCTCTATTTTCATTTAAATTGACAATAGCCTACCACATTTCACACATTTATTTAACAAGTGTGATAGAAGAGTAAAACACCTTATCAATCTTCTAATCAGTTGTTTCATAAGAAGATTGTCCATTTAAGTGTTAATTTAAACAATGGTCTAGAAAGAGGTCATGGTCTGGATGATAATTTTCTCAAATATATTTGGATGATAAATTTCATCTGCAATTTCATTGGTCACTTTGCCACTGTGTACGACTGTGAAAGACCTATTGTTTTGAATTCACTTTTGCAAAACAATAGTAAGTTAATTTGCTCCATGCCAACTACATGCCATCTCTGAGAACTCTAGTCCAACCTTTTTTTCTATCAGGTTATTTATTTATTTATTTTTAAATGGGCTAAATATTCAAAACATGAAGTAGAGGATAGCATTACTATTTTTTTTATGGTACAGATTCATCATATCAGGCCAGATTTGGCAAACTTTACTCAAAACGAGTTGCACTTACTCACACAAGTAGCTTTTTTATGTCAATTGCGCTACTCATGTGAGTAAGTGCTATTCAGTGTATGCCGTAGCATAAATATAATAGGCACTTAGTTATATCTGGGGAGCCCCACAAAAGACACCAGAAAGCAGAATTAGTCTTATTGCTGCAATACTTTAAAACATATCCAAGAATCCAATTATTTTGCCTTTACTCATGTTGAGCAGTACCTTAAAACATGAGCAGCTCTATTCATTTCAATATCAAAGTGTTATTCCCACTCTGAGCCAGGTCCTATTTCTTGTGAGTGAGGGTGGCAGAACCAGATCTGCTGGCAATTGGCAACCTGAGTGGGACACTCTTTTAAGAAAGGTCAAGAATTGAATGAGCAGTGGTTGTGATACTTTCTTGTCTTTTCTGAAAATCTGTTCCCAGTCCCAAATAAACAAGAATTTGCCATTAAGAATATAGTAAGTGGCTCAGCTTCAGGTTGAAGAATGTGTGTATCTGTGTGTGTGTGTCTGGGTGGAAAGGGAGGGCTAATGTGACAAGATAGCCAACAAACTGTAGCATACTTTGGAAGAAGAAAACTCCAAAATGCACTTATACCTGAACCGTAGAGTATGATCAGAGTGAAGCCTAATTAAACCCATTGGTGTTTACTAGACTTGAAGAAAATCAGCTCTGTGGAACATCCTCACCATTGTTACCCTGTCTATATTATCTTCTAAAAAACATTGCATGTTTCTCCACATATGCCATTACCCTCCCTGGAGCAGTGGATGGATTTTATGAATGTTTTCTGTGTGTTGAGATGAAGCTTTCTTTAATTGCTGCACTCATCTGTTGTTGCCTGGGTGGAGAATTGGCTTTGATATTATGCATACTGATATTGCTTAAGTAAAAAATCTGCAGCATTTAAAAAAATATTTTAGAAAATGGCATTTGAAATAGCACTGGGTGAATTTTTTTAGACAAAACTTTTTTGTCCACCCAAAAATGCAGATTTGGGTTTACAACATTTTGTGAATTCATGTCAAATTTGCTGAATTGTTTCAATCACTAATAAGATGACTGCAAGCTGAAAAACTGAAATGAACTATTTCATTTTTAAAGTTTTATTTTAAATGACTTTTACTTCTTTGCAAACCGGGGCTGTTATTGAATTCACGGGCACAGAATTTGCCCCCTTTATATTTGTTCTGTGATGTTGATTTTGGGCTTCCTCCAAGTTACCAATTTTGGTGTCTGAATCAAATAAACAGAATTCTAATTCCCACATAAATCACATACTGTAAATAATTAGAAAAAAAATGACATAGTATTCAGCTTCATTGATTGAGCTATTTAGTTTGGAGGGGCTGGCATGCAAAATTATTACAGAGTACAGCAATAGGAATATTCTACTGACCACCTGACCAGGATGGTGAAGGTGACTGTGAAATGCTCAGGGAGATTAAAGAGGCTATAAAGATAGAAAACTCAGTAATAATGGAGGATTTCAACTATCACCATAGTGACTGTGTACATGTCACCTCAGGATGGGTTGCAGAAATAAATTTTCTAGACACATTAATGACTGCTTCTTGGAGCAGCTAGTCCTGGAACCTACAAGGGGAGAGGCAATTCTTCATTTAGTCCTAAGTAGAGCAAAGGTCTGGTCCAAGAGGTTAATTTAGCTGCACTGCTTGGTAATAGCAACCATACTATAATTAAATTTAACATCCTTGTGTGGGGAGAATCGCAAAGAAGCCCACCACAGTAGCATTTAACTTCAGAAAGGGATACTGCACAAAAATGAGGAAGCTAGTTAAATGGAAATTAGAAGGAATTTAGAAGTCACAAGAGTGAAATGCCTGCAAGCTGTATGCACATCTTTTTTAAAACACCAAAATAGAGGCTCAAATTAAATGTATCCCCCAAATTAAAAAGAATAGTAAGAGGACCAAGAAATGCCACCATGGCTAAACAACAGAGTGAAAGAGGCAGTTAGAGACAAAAAGGCATCTATTAAAAATTGGAAGTCAAATCCTACTGAGGAAAATAGAAAGGAGCATAAACTCTGGCAAGTCAAGTGTAAAAGTATAATTAGGCAGGTCAAAAAAAGAATTTGAAGAACAACTAGCAAAAGACTCAAAAACTAATAGCAGGTTTTTTGTTTTTTTTTAATACATCAGAAGTAGGAAGCCTGCCAAACAATCAGTGGAACCAGTGGATGATCAAGGTGCTAAAGAAGTACTCAAGGGTGAAAAGGCTATTGCAGAGAAGCTAAATGAATTCTTTGCATCAGTCTTCACTGCAGAGGGTGTAAGGGAGATACTCACACCTAAACCACTCTTTTTAGGTGACAAATCTGAGGAACTGTCCCAGATTGATATATCAGTAGGAGAGGTTTTGGAACAAATTGATCGATTGAACACTAATAAGTCACCAAGACTAGATGGTATTCCCCAAGAGTTGTGGAAGAACTCAATTATGAAATTGCAGAACTAAATGTATGTGGTATGTACCCTACCACTTAAATCACCTTCTATACCGGATGATTGGAGGATAGCTAAAGTGACACTAATTTTTTAAAAAGGCTCCAGAGGTGATCCTGGCAGTGACAGGCTGGCAAACCTAATTTCAGTTCCAGGCAAATCGGTTGAAACTATAGTAAAGAACGAAATTATCAGACACATAGCTAAACATGATTTGTTGGGGAAGAGTCAACATGGCTTTTGTAAAAGGAAATCGTGCCTCACCAGTCTATTAGAATTCTTTGAGGGGGTCAACGAACATGTGGACAAGGGTGATCCATTGGATAGAGTGTAGTTGGCCCCTCAGAAAGCTTTTGACAAGGTCCCTCACTAAAGGCTCCTAAGCAAAGAAAGCAGTCCTGGGACAAGAGGGAAGTTCCTCTCCTGGTTAAAAGACAGGAAACAAAGGGTTGGAATAAATTGTCAGATTTCAGAATGGAGAGAGGTAAATAGTGGTGTCTCTCAGGGGTCTGTACTGGGACCAGTGCTGTTCAACATATTTATAAATGATCTGGAAAAAGGGTATAAACAGTGAGGGGGTAAAGTTTGCAGGTGATACAAAATTAGTCAAGACAGTTAAGTCCAAAGCAGACTGCAAAGAGTTTCAAAGGGATCTCACAAAACTGGGTGACCGAGCAAGAAAATGGCAGATGAAATTCACTGTTGAAAAATGCAAAGTAATGCACACTGGAAAACATAATCCCTACTATACATACAAAATGATGGGGGTCTAAATGAGCAGTTACCACTCAAGAAGGAGATCTTAGAGTCATTGTGGATAGTTCTCTGCAGACATCTTCTCAATGTGCATCAGCAGTCAAAAAAGCTAACAGAATATTAGGAACCATTAGGAAAAGGATAGACAATAAGCCAGTAAATATCATAATGCCTCTATATAAAACCATGATACGCCCACATCTTGAATACTGCATGCAGTTCCGGTCACCCCATCTCAAAAAAGATATTCAGAATTGGAAAAGGTAGAGAAGGACAACAAAAATTATTAGGGGCATGGAACAACTTCTGTATGAGGAGAGATTAAAAAGACTGGGACTTTTCAGTTTGGAAAAGAGACAACTAAAGGGACTATAAAATTTTGACTGGTGTAGAGAAAGTGAACAAGGAAGTGTTATTAACTCCTTCACCTAACACAAAAACCAGGGGTCACCCAATGAAATTAATAGACAGCATGTGTAAAACAACATAAGGAAGTACTTCTTCACATAACGTGCAGTCGGCCTGTGGAACTCGTTGCCTGCAGATGATGTGAAGGCCAAAACTATAACTGGTGTCAAAAAAGTATTAGATAAGTTAATGGAGGATGGTTCCATCAGTGGTTATTAGCCAAGATGGTCAGAGATGCAATCCCATGCTCTGGGTGTCCCTAGTCTCTGACTGTCAGATGCTGGGACTGGATGACAGGGGATGGATCACTTGATTGCCTTGTTCTGTTCATTCCCTTTGAATCATCTGTTATTAGCTACTTTCAGAAGACAGGATACTGGGCTAGATGGACCACAGATCTGACCCAGTAAGGCTGTTCTTACGTTCTTAATGTTGGACTATGGTATGGGAAATCCTGTGCAACATGGAAAGGCTAGTTGTGGCTAATACAAACATGGGAGTTATATAGAAAAAGATCAGTCAAAAGGGGTCTAAAATTTGGCCAAAAATCTTGTAACAAAAGTTTGTCATGCTCCCTTGATCCATTGGTAGGAAGTGATTTGTAATCTAAGTATGGAAAGGAATACCTTTTGTCTGAGGCTAGCCTGGCTGAAGAAGAAAGATAATGAGGAAAAGAATATTTATTTTGAAGTTCCCTTCAAGGAAAAATGTCATCCCCAGAATTTGATTTATTGGGTGTGAAGTACAGATTCAATAAAATCTTTGATGCCTTTAGATCAGGAAAACAATATTTTATAATGTAAGAGAGGAAAAAACTGTCAGTTTAAATGCAAGATTTAGGCAAATTAGATTGCATGGAATGCACTCAGGAAGAGGGGTTACTTTAAACATCCTTCATCTGTAATTATGTTCACTACGAGCTAGATTGTGACTTTCACAACCCTCCACCCCAGACAGGGGAATAAAGGAGAGGAAGAACTCCCACTTGCACCCCTGCATGGTTTGGGTGTGTGTACCAGCTTATAACCCTGTTATCTGAAAAGTTGGGTGGGAAGAGGCAGAGCATAGGCAGAACCTTGGAAGAATCAAATCACTGCAAGCACTGCTGAATCTGCGGCGGGTGGGGAAGGATGCCATAATTTGCTGTTGTATAGCAGGCAGCAGCAGCAAATTACTGCTCCCCCTCCCATTCCTTGAACAAGGGGGGAAATGGAGAGCGTTTTGTCTCTGAGGTGCAGTGGGGTTTCTGCTTCGGCGGTTCGGCTAATGTACTACCCCTTTCTCGGGGTAGCCCCTAAGCCTTGTAAGTAAAGATATAAACATTTTGGGCATAATTCTGCCTTTGTATGTGCACACACCTCTCCTTGATATTTCTTTTGTTTTATTGGGTGGAGCTGTGGTCAGAATTGGGCTAAATTTCTGGCCAGATTTTCAGAAAACCTCAGCACCCAACCATTCCTCCTTGGGCACCGCAATCAGTGGCCACACTTTTGAAAGATATCAGCCGTCCTCCAGACACCTCAGTGAAGTGGCTAGATTTGCAAAAGAGTTCAGCACTGCTGGGTGCTGAGCAGTTTGGAAAGTCTGGCCCCTTTATTTTGCATGTGATTTATTTGACTTCAGATCAAGATATAAAATAAATCTCTTTTATGTTGCCTGGGCACTACAGCTGGAATCTCCTTGTGCATGTTATCCATGGCTGCTCTCTGATGTTTGTATGTTTATTATGCACAGCAATTAAACATCCCTTTTTTCCTAGACAAATTAGAGCTGAGCAAGTTTGTGATTTTGCTGGCAGGCTTACAAATCTCGCTGTGCAGAGCTCCCTGTGTTTTCTAATGTTTCTGTGTCATGATGTATCTGGTGTGACTGGGATTGTTTCATTTTCATAGCAAAGCTATAATGATTTCATACTTATTAAGTGGAAATAATGCCAACTTCTGTAGCTCCATTATATGAAGAAAACACCCTTTTACATTGTTTTCAAAAGTAGGGGTGGCAGAACTGGGAAGGGAGAGGGTGGCTAGCACCGTCACAATGGAAATAGTTTATGGGGGCTGGTATATCTGGGTTTCTCTCCCTTCCCAATGTTTTCCAGCCCCACCGCTCTCACAGAGGAAGAGCGGGCCCCGGCTTTGTTCCCCCTGCCAGGCACATGCCTGGAGGAGGGAGGGTGTAGAGACAAGAACAGGACGTGGAGGAAGGGTTGGAGTGGCTACCATCGTGCAAAATTGGCCTGGTCATTGGAAAGCAGGTAAAACTCTCCAGCCCAGCCCTGCCTACCAGCTACTGCAGGTCTTTGTGGAGACACCTGGCCATGGAGAGAGGCAGCAGCGCATCACTGGGGTGGGGGACAGGGCACCAGCACCTGGGAGGGGGTAGGGACATGTTGGCACACATGGCACCAGCCACTGGGGTGGGGTAAGAGAGAGGACAGGGCAATGGGCACCAGCCACCCAGGAACTGCCATAGGAACTGAAGTAGGAGCTACCAGGGCGCCTCTTCCCAACCTGGATCTGGCTGCTCTCCCCCTCACCAGCCCCTGCCTGAACAGCTCCCCTTGCTCTTATTCCTATCCATCCCCTCCCATTCACAAGGAGGCCCCCCCCCCATTCCAAAATATATACATGTGTATGTAATTACACAGGTGCAGGGAAGATTATTTTCTTCAGCTCCCTGTTTCACAAGGACAGTGCACTTGTTACTACATTCCTTTCTGGGTGCATCATCATACACCCTGCTGCATAGCTAACCAGCTGCAGGGTGGGTGGATTGGGTGGAGCTATGGATCATTTAATACACTGTGTGACCTATAGGCATAATGATGAAGCAGTCCCCTCTGCTCTTCTGAGCTCAGCAACTGCAGTGATGTCTGACCTTATATAAAATGCACAAAAGTTGGGGAGGCGCCTTATTTCCAATTCCCCAAGTGTACCTTGGCCTAGAAATAATGTGGTCCACAATGAATGGCCAGATTAATGATTTACACTAGGGCAATAAGATCTGTATCAAGGCTGGCTAGCCCTTTAAGGCTGAGCCTGCTTGTGACCTAGCGGCTAGCTCCCAGCTGATGGTGAAATGCAACTTTAATCATAATTAGTGACTCCAGCTGCAACGAATCAGGAAGGAGTACTTAAATAGAGTTGGGAGTTCAGTCTAGAGGAAGAGACTACAGAGAAGACATATATAGATAGATGAGGCCCTCTTGCTGCATCACACCCTGACACAAGGTGGTCTCGGGGCAGTGAGTATCCCACTTTACAAACTGATTAGGTTTATCTACATATGTCTTCCTACTGTCAGTCGAGCATTTTGTCAAAACTGACACTTCCAACAGAAAGTTTTTCTTTTGATGAAATGGCATTTTCCAATGGTAAAATATTCCATGAAAAAATTTCCAGCCACCTCTAGTCCCATATTCTTACAGCTAGAATTCCCAGCCAAACCTGAATGAAAAATATAAGTATTTTGTGAGCCTTTTCACTGGTGAATGTGGGACTTATGGGGTAATTGGTGTCTCTGAAGCAGTACAAAAGGATGCCAAGTAATTCATACAGGTCATGTCACTGGTCCCTTCGAACCTCTAGTTGGCCTTGCTACTAAGTTGACCCAAGTCACTGCCTGCTCTTAATGACAACCCTCATGCAAGTTTCAGGTAGCCATTCTGCATGCTCAGCACTGTAACTTTACTTCCCTCACTGCAGAACTGTATTCTGATAGTCATGTGTGCATATGACATTGCATAGGTGAAAAGCCCTGCAAGGAGAAAACCCATGCATCACAATAACAGATGAAGCACTTCAGACCAAAGGATAAATTCAGGTGGTCACAAAAATGATTTCACAGACTGAATTTTACCAATGTGTTGAGCATGTTTATATGGGTTATCTTTATGAGATTTATGTGGGAAGCTTGAAGAGAGAGACTGGAAGGAGGGAAAGAAAAGGAGACACAGAGTGCAGACAGCAGGGAATGGAAAGAAAAATATATTGGAAAAATCTGTGCTCAGTGTGAAAGTGAACAGCTATTTTAGCATTGTTTTTCCTTTTATGGGGACTTTGGTTACAAAGAAATAGGGTTTCTGAGGAATAATCTTAAATGAATGGGAAGTGTTGTGATTTGTGCCAATAACAAATGGATGGAGAGGGAGAAAGGTAAAGGGTACCAGTGCCAGGAGCTCCACCAGTCCCTTTGCCAACAGCATCCAAGACCCCATGTACAAATAGTGTAATAACCAAGAGGCAAAGCAAAAGGTAGGGGTAGAATCTATGGCACTTACATCAGGAGCTACTGAAGCAGCCAAAGGAGTGTTAGGGCTTATGTCAGCAGTGGCTGCTGTGAAGCAACATCATCAGTAATAGCCAGCACTGCAGTTTCTCCTCTTCCTTCCTCTTAACAACAAAAGTCAGCAGCCGGGATAGCAGATAATCCTCCTGGGGGTCAAGGCTTTTGAGAAAATTATTATTATTATTTTCCTGCTAGTAATCCCCCAGCTGATGATCTCTTGTAAGTCTGCGGTTGTATGTACTGTGTTCCAGGAAGTATAAACCATCCACTAAGGTCAAAGACAAATAATTATTTTGGAAACTCATCAGTAGACAATTTTAACAATCTCTGAGTTAGCATTAGAAACTTAAACACTGGTAGCTGGTAAGAATAGTGGCAGCATCATTTGTACCATACACGCATGTGGCACTGATCTTCCACTGCAGGATAAAAGTAACAATCATGGAGACGTGTATTGATATCAGTGGGCATTACTTGTGCCCTGTGGTGGAAGAACAGGGCCCAAGGATGGGTGCATATATTTTAATGCAAAAGGAAGCCCAAAACTATGCAGTGGTAAGACCAGTTTTGCAGAATTAAATAAAATTCCTTCTATTTACATGTTGTTATGGAAGGTGGCCCTGTTGCACAGTCTTACAAGTTATTTTTTGTCACAAGGAAACCATGTTTAGTCTTTGAATAAATGTTTTAGTGTTTTGTGATAGGTGTGTGTGGGGGTGGGAGCTTATTGGTGTTTGGGCTGAGATTCCTGATAGAAGGGGATTGCCAGTATGCTGTTTGTGACCACCTCTGTTCCAGGGCCAGTGTATATAATGTTAAATAAATAAGTTACACTTAGAATATTCCCAGACTAATGTCTTCTCCATTAGGAAGGTGACCTACAATGCACCAACATCTGTTCTTCTTTGGCAGAGAGATGACAGTATACATGAACCCCATAGGCCCTATTTCTATTAATAAAGACACATTGGGAGGGCAGCAATGATACACTCATTTATATCTACCCTTTACCTAAGTAGCTGTATGGAGCAGGGCTAAAAACTGATACACACCTTTCAGCAGAATCCATTTTAGTACTAACAAGATGTATGGGAAAGTTCCTTTAGGAAACAGGTTGACTTGTGTCATAATAAAATCCTGTCTGTTTGAAACTTGGTAGCATTGAGTTTAATTACAGCCTGAAATTCAGGCTAGTTTTACCCCAGTAAGTTCTACAAAGTCTGATAACTAAATTATGAGCCAGAGCAGAATTGTGGTTTTGAATAGAAATCATGGGTGATTTAGTGCTTTCAGAAAAATCTGAAACAAGGAAGAACTTTTCTGGTTCAGATTAATTTTACTTGGAGTTTTGGGGTAAAATCCAAATCCAAAAGTAAACCTCGCAAATTGTGAATTGTGATTCTCTCGTGAGCCTACTGAGAATCAAAGACATCAAGTTTCACACATTACCTAACACTGAGGTAACTGCTGTGTTCAGAAAAAAATAAGATATTTGGGTATTTATAATACTATTTAGCTAATGTTTGCCGCATTCAAGCATATCTCTATGATGAGACAGAAAATAAGGGTTGTATTTTTTTTTTCTTTCTGGGCAAAGCAGGCTTTGGCATTCACAAATAATGACACTTGGGTGATGAAATCTCCAACTATCTAACACAGAGATAGCCATTTTAAAGATCTACAGTGACATAAAAGTGTTCTACACTGGATTTGAAATCCACTGCTTAGCAGTGTTTGATATCATTGTGAGCTGCAATGAGAAAACATTTGAGTAGTAAATTTTGTAGGAAACGGCAGAAACATGTAAAAATAAAGATAGAAAAGATTTATTAGCTGAAAAGGGGAAAATGCAGAATTGTTCCCTATAACTGCATATATTCTCACATGTTTTAAAAAAGACCATTTTTAATGATAGTTTATTCCATTTCACAGAGATGGTACATAGTAAAAATCTAGATTGGATGTTGAGATGTAAGCACCTTGGACCAACATTTGAAAAAGTGGCAAGTGATTTTTGGGTGCTTCAATTTGTGGGTACTCAACTTGACACCCTGTAGACGGGTCCTGATTTTCAGAAATCACCCACTCTGATGAATGACTAGTCACCCATAAATCTATAATAAGGTATCTATCTAAAAGTGAAATGTTTTTCAGAAGTCCTTAGCTATCATTGAAGTCAATGGGAGTGCTGTACTTCTAAAAATTGGTCCACTTAAATAGGTGCTTACTTATGGATTTAGGTGCCTAATTGGAAAATTTAGGACAAAATAATTTTGTAATACATTGTAAAGGACTTCACGCAATACATGGCAACAATAGATTAAAACTGTAGCTGGCAAATTTTTTTAATTGATTTTGTTTAAAAAATGGGTTTAACTAGAAAATGAATTTGTTAATGACAAATATATTTTTTTGACAAAAATATTTAGGTTGTTGGCTAATTCCTGAACTTTTTCACTGTTAGGGAAGGGGAATTATTTTGCAACAAGCTATAGTTAAAACCTGACCTCTGAACATGGGAATCGAAGTAGTCTGGCTGCTGCCTTAGCACTGATAACTACAGAACGCTTTGGCTGTGGGAGAAATGAGATGGCCCAGCTGATGGAGGTTAGGGCTGAGCCAAGATGAGTCATTTACCTTGATGTGCTGAGCAACCATCCACAGTACATACAAGAGGAGAAATGTGGAGGCTCTCCCTCTCCACTCTGACAACAAGCAGCTGTAAAGTGCTGTGACCAGGGAGAGCAGCCACTATTGTCACCAGTCTAGGAGAGTGATGACTTTCTGTGTCACTTTATTGTTTTGTTGATCCTATGAAGCTGTTTCATTTTCTGGTCTCTTAATAAAATTTCAAAGACATTTAGAGCTTGGACATTTTCTCACAATGTCTTTTTAAACATTTGTCAGCTGATATGGAAATTACCAGCCACTTGCTGACATACGGATGCAGATGGCCTTTGGTGTTTTTCAGATATGGGAAACTCACTAGGGAAGACTTAAGCCAATAATTTAATAGATTCTCCTTTAGAGGGGAATGCTTTATAAGCCTTTTTTTCATTTTGCATCTCTTTGTCATGAATGCTATAGGGATTCTGTGCAGTCACTAGTTTGACCACGTGTGGGACAAAGATCCTACCAGCATCACCTTGCTCGTTCTTGTACATGAAATGATGCTGCTAGCTGTACGAAACTATCTTCCCCCATCGTTACTGCCAGAATCACTCATGCCCACCCAATGGCACTTTTGCAGCTCTCGCCTAACATCAGTTGCCCCATGCTTTTCTGTGCTATTTGGGCCTTTTGTGATTTGCATCTGGTGCCTTTGGCAGAAAAAGTTTCTGTCCTGCACATAGCTCATGACTAAAAATATATAGTAACAGAAAAATCAGGAAGTGGATAATTAATAGTCACTTTGAGAGCAATTACATAACAGTGAGGGTTTTATTTTTACCTTTTGGATTCAATTAAAAACTGATTGCGTAACCATGAAGCCATCAGATCTGGTTTCTGATTAGAAATTGCTGAACACAATTCTGTGATTTTAAAAATCCACTGTCACAGGGTGAAACTGTCTCTTTAAGAGGGAGCAGGCCCAGTGCACTGCTGTTGCATCATCTGACCCAGATAAGGGTTTCAAAGAGGGCACCTGGGCTTGGGTAATAGGTAAATCGGACTAGGAAGCTGCAGATGCACTGGAAGAGTCCTAGGTAACGCAGTGTGAGAGCCTGAAAGGTAAAGGGAAAAAATCCCCTGGCAGTTATAGCCTAGGGTGAGCTGAAGAACTGTTTTTGTTTGTATTGCATAAGTTTGGGATGATAAAACTGCCTAAAAGAGATTGTGGGTGTGGTAGTGGATCCATTGCAAGCTGGGGAGAAGCCCCCACCTTATGATACCCACCTTTACATTTCACTTTCATGAGTTATATTTCCCTCATAAAACACTTCAGGAAGTACCCGTGGAAAGAGCTATATTAGTACCAAGAATTATTATTTATTATTTACAAAGTCCTGAAAGCTTTATTTTCTGTGTTTGTCATACTTTTTCTTCACCGCCATGAAAACAGTGAGAATTAGGTTAATATTTGTAGACCACTTTTTGAGTTTTTAAAAGACAAAAAAAATTATGAGAACTTGGACAACCAAAGATTTTATGGACCAGAATAAGTGTGACAGTACCAAATTGAAAGATACACATTTTAAAAAGAAAAGGAGTACTTGTGGAACCTTAGAGACTAACCAATTTTTTTGAGCATGAGCTTTCGTGAGCTACAGCTCACTGCATTGGATGCATACCGTGGAAACTGCAGCAGACTTGATATACACACAGAGAATATGAAACAATACCTCCTCCCACCCCACTGTCCTGCTGGTAATAGCTTATCTAAAGTGATCATCAGGTTGGGCCATTTCCAGCACAAATCCAGGTTTTCTCACCCTCCACCCCCCCACACAAATTCACTCTCCTGCTGGTGATAGCCCATCCAAAGTGACAACTCTTTACACAATGTGCATGATAATCAAGTTGGGCCATTTCCTGTACAAATCCAGGTTCTGTCACCCCCTCACCCCCCTCCCAAAAACCACACACACAAACTCAATATCCTGCTGGTAATAGCTCATCCAAAGTGACCACTCTCCCTACAATGTGCATGATAATCAAGGTGGGCCATTTCCAGCACAAATCCAGGTTTTCTCACACCCCCCCACCCCCATACACACACAAACTCACTCTCCTGCTGGTAATAGCTCATCCAAACTGACCACTCTCCAAGTTTAAATCCAAGTTAAACCAGAACATCTGGGGGGGGGGGTAGGAAAAAACAAGGGGAAATAGGCTACCTTGCATAATGACTTAGCCACTCCCAGTCTCTATTAAGCCTAAATTAATAGTATCCAATTTGCAAATGAATTCCAATTCAGCAGTTTCTCGCTGGAGTCTGGATTTGAAGTTTTTTTGTTTTAAGATAGCGACCTTCATGTCTGTGATTGCGTGACCAGAGAGATTGAAGTGTTCTCCGACTGGTTTATGAATGTTATAATTCTTGACATCTGATTTGTGTCCATTTATTCTTTTACGTAGAGACTGTCCAGTTTGACCAATGTACATGGCAGAGGGGCATTGCTGGCACATGATGGCATATATCACATTGGTGGATGTGCAGGTGAACGAGCCTCTGATAGTGTGGCTGATGTTATTAGGCCCTGTGATGGTGTCCCCTGAATAGATATGTGGACATAGTTGGCAACGGGCTTTGTTGCAAGGATAAGTTCCTGGGTTAGTGGTTCTGTTGTGTGGTATGTGGTTGTTGGTGAGTATTTGCTTCAGGTTGCGGGGCTGTCTGTAGGGAAGGACTGGCCTGTCTCCCAAGATTTGTGAGAGTGTTGGGTCATCCTTTAGGATAGGTTGTAGATCCTTAATAATGCGTTGGAGGGGTTTTAGTTGGGGGCCGAAGGTGACGGCTAGTGGCTTGATTATCATGCACATTGTAGGGAGAGTGGTCACTTTGGATGAGCTATTACCAGCAGGATAGTGAGTTTCTGTGTGTGGTTTTTGGGAGGAGGGTGAGGGGGTGACAGAACCTGGATTTGTGCAGGAAATGGCCCAACTTGATTATCATGCACATTGTGTAAAGAGTTGTCACTTTGGATGGGCTATCACCAGCAGGAGAGTGAATTTGTGTGGGGGGGTGGAGGGTGAGAAAACCTGGATTTGTGCTGGAAATGGCCCAACCTGATGATCACTTTAGATAAGCTATTACCAGCAGGACAGTGGGGTGGGAGGAGGTATTGTTTCATATTCTCTGTGTGTATATAAAGTCTGCTGCAGTTCCCACGGTATGCATCCGATGAAGTGAGCTGTAGCTCACGAAAGCTCATGCTCAAATAAATTGGTTAGTCTCTAAGGTGCCACAAGTACTCCTTTTCTTTTTGCGAATACAGACTAACACGGCTGTTACTCTGAAACCACACATTTTAAAGTATTTTATAATCTTTATTTCTTTCTAAAGGTGGGTGCAATACTTTCCACCACTTGAAAAGTATCAAAGAAGGGCAGCATATTTCTACTGAGATTAAATTCATAGGTCCTGATTCTCCACTAGAATGTCTAGACATGTATAAATGTGCAAGTTTGCATATTATCTCAAATTTGTACTCCCTTTACACATATGTAAATTAGTACAGGAAGTGTAAGGCTGTAGAGAATCAAGCTGTTTTCATATAAGTTTGCCTACATTATGAACCAGTTTTCAAATTACCAAAGATATGTGGCATAACGGATAGTGGAGAATAAAAGTCAGTATTTACCAGCTTTTTCACAAATACAGATCAATGTTTCTAAGCAGTATGTGGGCATTTTTTTTCAACCAACTTTGATCCTCCTGTCATTGTTTTTCATGGTTTTCATTCCACAGTACATGCTGCTTTCCTCTTCCTAGGCTTACAAAGCCATCCATTCTCTCCAGCGAAATCCTGAACAATAATCTCTCTAACTTGGCATATTGATTGGTCAAAAAGAAAATATCCCTTTCCTCTTATCCCTGTTCAATGTTAAACTAACACTTGTACTTTCAGATTGCTGTTCCCATCAGTGTATTCAAAACTACATTTTCCTAATTTCAGACAGCCAAACAATGCTACCTGTAAATCTCAAATGATTGAGTTTTTTTTTAATAGCATAGGGCCTTTCATGCAAGATTGGCTCCCAAAAGTTTCCTGGCAAACTAAGCTCAAAAAAAGAATTTTGCAGCAATATTACCATTCCTTATACTCTCTGTCTTGTTTCTTTGGTATGCTGCTAACTCTGAAACAATACTGCAGAAGAAGAGAACTGCAACAGCAAGTCTCAAAGTCTTGGTCAACTGACTGCGGCTCATGCTACAGAGCTAAAAATAGCAGTGCATTGACACACTGAAGTCTATCTATATGAACAGAACAGCATCTTTGGGTCAGCTGACATGGGGCTTGTGCAATGGGTAGATCTTTTTGCTCAGGCTGGAGCTCAGACTCTGAAACCTAGTGAGGGAGGCAATCTTGAGCTCTGGCTCCAGCCTGAGTCCAAATGTCTATGCTACTATGTTTTACCCTGTAGTGCAAGCTCCACATCAGTTGATCCGGGCTCTGAAACTCACTGTGTGTCTTGTTCTGCGTCTAGACATAGCCAAATATGCTGTTCTGTTGATGTACACAGAGTTCCATGTGTCAGTGCAAATCCTTTTAAATGCATCATTTTTCAACAACAGCCTTAGGGTGTTTTTGTCTAAAGAGTGTCCAACTCCTTTAGTAGTTAATACATGCCTAGCACACTAGTAGGTTGCATTTGTCTGTACCTTGCTAATGTGCTAGGTGACATACAGGCATATATGGTTGGTTTTGGTCTTGTTTTCCTTTGTAGTGTGTGACATCTTTGCTGAGGGCCTCCATGTTGGGATGTCTTGCCAAGAGGCTTAATTACCAGACTTATTCATGGATGTGTAGATTTTTAAGTTTTCACCATCTCCCTTCTTGTATAGTATTATCAGGTTTCTATCTCTGCATAACAGTCCTGGTCTACACTTAACTTTTGCCCACATAGCTATGCCAGTTAAGAGTGTGAAAAGAATCACCCCTTCACTGAAAGCTATTTCAGCAGAAGCCCCAGTGTAGATGCAGCTATAATGGCCAAAAAAAAAAAAAAAATCCTTTCCAAAGGAATCTCTTTTGTGGTTTTGTTTTTTGTTTGCCCAACCTGCGCCTTGGTTGGGTGTCTAAAATCTGTTGCCGCTTTTTAAAATTTGACTGCAATGAAAAAAATTAATCCACAAAAAACAGTGGAAATGCATTAAAATCATTTAATAGTATTTCACCATGTCTTGATTTGGGTGGGATTGGAAATTATATGTCACTTTGTATTTTTAGATGAACTATAGTTTTTTGTATGAAAACTGGCGAGTACCAACAAACAGAGCCTCACTTGATGGCTTTGCTAAGGTTCTGTTGGAATAGTGCACAGTAACATAAAGTAAACTCAGACATTGTATTTCAAAACCAGATATGTATAAAAAACTGAAAGCTGACATGATTTTTTTTTAAAAATACAGTGCTACACAAACATACAATAGTTTTGCAGCTTACTTTACTCAAAGTTCCAGTAAGCAGATGGCTCAAGAGTAATTGAGTTTCCGTCTGCTAATGAGAACTTTACCTCTCAGGTGATATTTCAGCAAGCAAGAGAGCTGTTAGACAAGAACCTATTCCTTCCAATCTTCAGGGAAGTACAGGCTCCTCCAGAATTTTATAGAGCACTGGGGCTGCTGATTTCTGAAACAGAAATGGCCATTCTATTTATTTGTTTGGGACTGTGGTTTCATAATATTGCTTTTCAATTGATCTCAATCTTTCAGCTGGGGCTGAAACACTGGAGCTTTCTGAACAGGGTTTTCTGGTTATTTTTATTTTAGAATTTAGGATGAGACTGGGATTTCTCCTCTTAGAAAAACACATGCACTCCTTGCTGCTGATTTAGTTCTGACTTGGTCAAAAGCATGGCCGGTCACAGGGACAGACTTTTTGTTTGCTGAGTAATTTAAAGTTTGTAGATTTCTTTTAAACTTTGTGTAAATTAAGTCCCAGTGAAATTTCCACTTGCTTCCTGAAATATGAGTTGTGGGGTACAGTTTTTATTTATTTACTTTTTGGTTGCTGCCTTTCTAGTTCTGTTGGCAGCTTTCCAGGTCTTGCTAAGACCTCTGGACAAGTCTCCTAGGAGAAAAGCAGACAAAATATTCTGTTAAAGTATGATAATGGCTTGAAAAATTTAGTATTTAAGGGAATGGCTACTGCTGGAGTTATCTGAACATATATTGTTTTCAATATCATTTTCCTGGTCCTTGATAGAGCAGAGTCTCTGTTTGGTATACACACCTTTGGAAAATGTCAGTATTTTGGTCACATAGGTTGGAAAAAACTTCAAAAGGAGGAGGAAAAATTACTGTGGAGAACAAGGCCCTTAGATCTCAATCACTGTAACACTCGTAACATCCAGGACAAAGTCCTTTCCCTCTTCTTTCTGTGCTTCTCCTATTTTGCTCCTTAACATTGTACCCAAAACATTAAGTAAACGTTTTGGGCCACATTCTGCTCTGAGGGCAGAATTTTAGGGCTTATAACTGAGGGCAGGATTTTCGGGCTTATTTTATTCGGATAATTTTCATAATTACCAAGACTAATTATTGCCTATCAGATTGTTTTTAAAGTTCTTAAAAATTTAAGGTCAGAGTCTGCCTGTCCTGTACACAGAAGCATAGTGGGGAATATGGGGAAAGACTATGATAAGGAATCATCCCCCATCCTTAGCCCACTGAACTGTCAGGCAGAATTGCACTCCCTGTTCTCTGGGAGCACAGAGATTACTTTCTCCCTATTCCCCTGAGGGAACACAGTGCCCAAGGGGGTGATGAGAAGGCAGAGCCATGACCTCATCCACTCCACTCTGTTCTGGTGCAGCAGGAGGGAAGAAAGTTGTACACATAGAGGTACAATACCAGGTATGCATGCTACATGTATCTCTTCCCTGTGTTCCATATAGACCACTACATATAGACCTCTATATCACTACAGAATGACTTATTCTATACGGTACCTAAATTTGAAAATCAAGTTCATAGTAGACACACAGTTAGAAGAGCCATCTTATAACAACTAATTCAGGTTGAAAATATAGCACAGGGGGAATTAAAACCTGTGCTTGTTCAAATAATTCTTGGAGTAGGCATTCCTTTTGAATACTAAATATTCAAATCCATGGTCACCTCTTGCATTAAGATATTCATAACTTTCTAAGGTATATCTTCACAGCAGTGTTAACTCAGGTTCTTACTTGGGTCTTGCCTTTAACCTGCCTACCATCCACACACAAAAAAACCCCTTTCATCTGAGTTAGTTTGTGCATTACACCCAGGCTAGTTGCCCTGGATGGGGGGGTTTAGGCTAAAGCCTGGGTTTTGCTTTCACTCAGGCTGGGATAGCCACCATTTTTCAGTGTGGATGCAGGCTAATTAACTGAAGTGCTGATAGTTCTCCACAGTCTTCCCACAATTCCCCCATACTGTATTTTCTTGCTGCCTTTTTCTGCACCCAAAATCACCCACTCCTCCGTATACGCTGGGTCAACATTTAAACTTCTCATTGCACACAGTCACAATGCTTTGTCTGTATTACAGCTCCCATGCTTTGTACGACTGGTGGAGCTGCCCTGGTGTGAAACGCTAATGAAAATCTCAAGGTAGACACAGCCAAAAATGTCTCACATCTAGCCACAGGGGAAATGTTCAGAAAAATCTCAGTCTAAATAGGGCTTGAGAGCTGTGTGTACATATCGGACAGCAGAACTGAGTCCGCTAAGGTCTGTGTAAGCTATAACTACAACCATATCAGGGAACCAGGTTACAAGATGGTTTCCCCACCTTGGTTACAAATGTTGATTCAGTATGCAGTGTAGGGTACATTGTTATGTTTTGGAGTGCAACTCAGACCAGTGAGAGGTTGTGTCATGGCTGGTATTTTAACCCTGAGTGTCCAAAATATGACACTCAGGGTTATTTGTGAATCTCTTTCTTCCCCCACTTGTGTTTGCTGCAGTGTAAATCATTCTGTTTCCTGCCATCTCCTCCCACTGCTGTCTGTATCCTGTTTACCATTAATAAACTGAGGCAAACACATATTTTTTTTGTTTAGGATTGACCTGTTTAACAATGTTTGCCTAAGTAGGGCTGGACATGTACTAACAACATCATGCAGAGGGAATTCATAACTTTGCATACAATGTTGCTACATACAATTTACCTTCATGTTATTGACTAGCAAGTTGTTTGTTTTCAAAAGAGATTACACAAGTAGTATTTTGTACAAAGATTATCACAGTAGTGTGTAGATGTGAATACAGGGGTGCTTTGGGTCATATACACTTTCAACATAACATTGCCCAATTGTTAGCCTACTTATAAAACATGTAGAGCCAGATTCTCTGCTGGTGTAAATCAGCATAGCTCTATCAAAGTCAGGGGTAGTTAATCAGTTTGCACTAGCTGACGATCTTCCCCATAGCCTTAAACATTAAAAATGAAACAGTTGGTAACCAAATGAAGGGAAACTGTAGTTGTAAAGAGGGCCAATAACATGGTTGTATTTATAATGGTAGATACAGTAGTACATTGTAAGCTGTTCGGGGCAGGGTCTGTCTTGTTGTCCTGTGTTTGTTCAGCACATAGCACAACAGGGTTCTTGTCCATATCTAGGGCTCCAAGGTACCATGATGATACAAATAATAATAATGCCATTCATTGGCTTGGCTCAATCAACATAAATGATATATTGTTTCGCCAGTGCTGAGGCCCCAATCCAGCAAGGGGCTCAAGTCAGGTGTAGAGGTCTGTATGCTCAGAGACGATTGTGGGACTCGGGCTTGTGTTTGTACCTCCAGTACTGTAATTACCAAGCCTAAACTTACCAGAAAGGTAAATGCATATTTGCCATAAACTAAAGTTACTGTCTGGCAGCTTCTATGAATAAAAGAGCACCAAACCAAATTTGGCAACTAGATTTTTCACAAGTCTTCCTTAGCCATCTGTGCTGCCAACTGCTGTCCTACTGTATATTGTCTGCCTAAGAAGTGCTAAGCAGGTGTGGCACATGCTTGGCTCATTCCTGCTTTGCATGTGTAATGTAATTATGTTTGACAGACTCCATTTGATTGAGAGAAAACTATGAATTGGATTAAATGTTTTTTGTTTAGACTTTATTAGCTAAAGATGCCATTGCATAATTAATTTGTGAATAAGCAGTAATCTTGCAAATGAGGCAGTGAATCAAAAGCACAGGAGGACACAGCCTCTTCTTAGGATGAATTTACAAATTTCTTATTTGCAGTATTCATTAAAAATACGTAAAGGAAGATTAACAAAACAGAGACAAAGAACCACAAACAAGCCAACAGAACCCCCACATAGCTGTAAGTCAGGAAAATGAAATAAAGCCAACTCAGAATCATGGGCTTATGCTATGCTGATATTGCTTCATCAGTTCTGTGAGTCTTCTGGAGAAAATAACAGTAATTATAGACAGAAACTCAAGGCTGCTAGGCATACCTGGTAGCAGGGATTGCTGCAAGTGCTGCACAACCTAACCAAGAATTCCCAACAGCTACAAAATGCCACTTGCATATTCCTTTTTTTTTTTATTTCCTTGATCAATATTTAAGGACAACTTGTGTTTTGATTTAAACGTCTCAGCTCACTCTCTCTAGTTGCCAGAAAGTCTGAAGAATGTAGTGCTGTGTTAGGTTCAAATCTTGGTATAGCTAATTGTGCCTTCAGAAGCTGCCTTGTTACCATGACACTCAGGAGTCATTTTATCAGGACGTTGCTGTGATAACCACTGCTTGGTGAGGCCATGGCAGGGTTGTAATAGTTAAGCCTAGGCTGCAGGGGGCAGGAACGGGGCCTGTGCTGTGCACCTCCCAAGACCTGTCCCATGGGAGGCAGGCCCCATGCATGTGCACAAGGAGCCGCCAGCAAATCTGGCATGCACGTCGTGCTCTGCCTCCCATGCCAGCCCGGGTAGCAGAGGCAGCTCCAGCTCCCAGGTCTGACAGCTGCTTCTTCACTATAAATAAGCTTGTAATAGCTAGTACATTAGAGATGGGGTATGGGTGGAAATATCTGTTTTGTGATTTGTGCCTCACCTGTCAAACATGTCACAAGCTGCCACTGCCTGTTAGTAATCAAGATAATAATTTTTTTATTTTTTTTATTTTGGGGGATGGGGGGAGACAGGCAAGGACATTCACACTCTAGGGTATCAAAGATGCAGACTTCACTTAACCCAATGACAGAAGGTTAAAGCAAAGGAAGGGCAAGATTTCACCCTCTCTTCATCTCCTAATGGGGGTTGCTTTGACTTAGGAAGAGTGGATTCTGATTTCTTTGTTGTTGGTTTTTTTCTTTTCTATTTTGCTTGTATCCTTTATAGATGCATGAGAAACATAATTAATAAAACAGAGCTACCCATTACAGGTATTTGCCATTTTGGTGATTGTCAGTGTAAAATGTGAATATCCTTCCTATATCAGAAGTTTAACTTAGTTAAACTTTGTTTTTGTTTTACATTATGGCTGACATTGCCAAGTATTTACCTTCTGCACAGATGCAAGATGGTTTCACTATATTTTGAAACTATTAAATAGGTCAGATTCTCCTTTCATATACACAGGTATACATTTTTAGAGTAACTCTGACTTCAGTGGAGTTACAGTGGTATGAATCTGGAATATTCATTCAACATGGTTTTACAAAAGGTAGATCGTGCCAAACCAACCTGATCTCCTTCTTTGAGAGAGTAACAGATCTTTTAGATAAAGGAAACGCAGTGGATCTAATTTACTTAGATTTTAGTAAGGCGTTTGATACTGTGCCACATGGGGAATTATTAGTTAAATTGGATAAGATGGGCATCAATAGGAAAATTGAAAGGTGGATAGGGAATTGGTTAAAGGGGAGACTACAACGGGTCCTACTGAAAGGTGAACTGTCAAGTTGGAGGGAGGTTACCAGTGGAGTTCCTCAAGGATCGGTTTTGGGACCAATCTTATTTAATCTTTTTATTACTGACCTGGGCACAAAAAGTGGGAATGTGCTAATAAAGTTTGCAGATGATACAAAGCTGGGAGGTATTGCTAATTTAGAGAAGGACAGGGATACCCTACAGGAGGATCTGGATGACCTTGTAAACTGGAGTAATAGGAATAGGATGAAATTTAATAGTGAGAAGTGTAAGGTCATGCATTTAGGGATTAATAACAAGAATTTTAGTTATAAGCTAGGGACGCATCAACTAGAAGTAACGGAGGAGGAAAAGGACCTTGGAGTATTGGTTGATCATAGGATGACTATGAGCTGCCAATGTGATATGGCTGTGAAAAAAGCTAATGTCATCTTGGGATGCATCAGGAGAGGTATTTCCAGTAGGGATAAGGAGGTTTTAGTACCATTATATAAGGCACTGGTGAGACCTCACCTGGAATACTGTGTGCAGTTCTGGTCTCCCATGTTTAAGAAGGATGAATTCAAACTGGAACAGGTACAGAGAAGGGCTACTAGGATGATCCGAGGAATGGAAAACTTGTCTTATGAAAGGAGACTCAGGGAGCTTGGCTTGTTTAGCCTAACTAAAAGAAGGTTGAGGGGAGATATGATTGCTCTCTATAAATATATCAGAGGGATAAATACCAGAGAGGGAGAGGAATTATTTAAACTCAGTACCAATGTGGACACAAGAACAAATGGATATAAACTGGCCACTAGGAAATTTAGATTAGAAATTAGACGAAGGTTTCTAACCATCAGAGGAGTGAAGTTTTGGAATAGCCTTCCGAGGGAAGTAGTGGGGACAAAAGATCTATCTTGCTTTAAGATTAAACTCGATAAGTTTATGGAGGAGATGGTATGATGGGATAACATGGTTTTGGTAATTAAATATTCATGGTAAATAGGCCCAATGGCCTGTGATGGGTTTTTAGATGGGGTAAGATCCAAGTTACCCGGGAAGGAATTTTCTGTAGTATCTGGCTGATGAATCTTGCCCATATGCTCAGGGTTTAGCTGATCGCCATATTTGGGGTCGGGAAGGAATTTTCCTCCAGGGCAGATTGGAAGGCCCTGGAGGTTTTTCGCCTTCCTCTGTAGCATGGGGCACGGGTCACTTGCTGGAGGATTCTCTGCTCCTTGAGGTCTTCAAACTACAATTTGGGGACTTCAATAGCACAGATATAGATGTGAGGTCTTTTTTAGGAGTGGTGGGTGAAATTCTGTGGCCTGCATTGTGCAGGAGGTCAGACTAGATGATCATAATGGTCCCTTCTGGCCTAAATATCTATGAATCTATGAATCTATGAATATATGAAAAGAAAGTATCACTCTAAAAATATAATAAACCCAAACTATATTAATTAAATATAATAATAATAGGATGAAAAATGCACCAAAGGGAATTTCTAATTTACCATTAGTACAATTTAGAACGTGAAACTGCAATGAACTTTGCATGGAAACAGAGGTTTGCCCATGTGGAGCTCATTGCAGGATTGAGGGTAAACTTTTAGGAGGCAGTGACTATGTCATCTTGTGTGCTTGTTAGTACAATGAATTCTGATAGTAATCTACCACAATGCAAACAATAAATAAGTCTCTCCATCATTTATAAAAACAACAACGGGTCCGGTGGCAACTTAAAAACTAACATATTGCTTTGGGCATAAGCTTTTGTGGGTAAAACCCCACTTCTTCAGATGCATGGAGTGAAAATTACAGATACAGGCATAGATATACTGGCACATAAAGAGGAGGGAGTTATCTTACAAGTGGACAACCAGTGATAACAAGGCCAATTCTGTCAGGCCAAATCTGTTATTGAATGTCCAGGGAGACTGAAGTGTTCTCCTACTGGCTTTTGTATGTTACCATTCCTGATGTCTGATTTGTGTCCATTTATTCTTTTATGTAGAGGCTGTCTGGTTTGGCCAATGTACACGGCAGAGGGGCATTGCTGTCACATAATGGCATATATCACATTAGTAGATGTGCAGGCAAATGAGCCCCTGTTGGTGTGGCTGATGGGGTCTGGTCCTATGATGGTGTTGCTAGAGCAGTGGTTCTCAAAGCCCGTCCGCCGCTTGTTCAGGGAAAGCCCCTGGCGGCCCGGCCCAGTTTGTTTATCTGCCGCATCCGCAGGTTCGGCTGATTGTGGCTCCCAGCATCCGATGAAGTGAACTGTAGCTCACGAAAGCTTATGCTCAAATAAATTTGTTAGTCTCTAAGGTGCCACAAGTCCTCCTTTTCTTTTTGCAGTCCTTTTATAGCCTCCGTGATGCAAAAGTTCCAATTCCAACTGGTTTGAGCCAGTCTCCTCAGAGGCAGTCTCTGCTTCCCACCAAAAAGGGTGCGAAAGTCTGTGAAGGAGGGTAGCAAAGATGGAGTCTATGCTGTTGTTCACTCCTTCAGGCCAGACAACATCTTGGAAAATGGAGTCCTTTAACCATAACATATTACAATCAACTACATTATTACAAACTGTCATAAATATAAAGGGAAGGGTAAACCCCTTTGAAATCGCTCCTGGCCAGGGGAAAGCTCCTCTCACCTGTAAAGGGTTAAGAAGCTAAAGGTAACCTCGCTGGCACCTGACCAAAATGACCAATGAGGAGACAAGATACTTTCAAAAGCTGGGAGGAGGGAGACAAACAAAGGGTCTGTGGGTCTGTCTATATGCTGGTCTTTACCGGGGATAGACCAGGGATGGAGTCTTAGAACTTTTAGTAAGTAATCTAGCTAGGTATGTGTTAGATTATGATTTCTTTAAATGGCTGAGAAAAGCATTGTGCTGAATAGAATAACTATTTCTGTCTGTGTATCTTTTTTGTAACTTAAGATTTTGCCTAGAGGGGTTCTCTATGTTTTTGAATCTAATTACCCTGTAAGATATCTACCATCCTGATTTTACAGGGGGGATTTCTTTATTTCTATTTACTTCTATTTTCATTAAAAGTCTTCTTGTAAGAAACTGAATGCTTTTTCATTGTTCTCAGATCCAAGGGTTTGGGTCTGTGGTCACCTATGCAAATTGGTGAGGCTTTTTATCCAACATTTCCCAGGAAAGGGGGGGTGCAAGTGTTGGGAGGATTGTTCATTGTTCTTAAGATCCAAGGGTCTGGGTCTGTAGTCACCTAGGCAAATTGGTGAGGCTTTTTACCAAACCTTGTCCAGGAAGTGGGGTGCAGGGTTTTGGGAAGTATTTTGGGGGGAAAGACGCGTCCAAACAGCTCTTCCCCAGTAACCAGTATTAGTTTGGTGGTGGTAGCGGCCAGTCCAAGGACAACGGGTGGAATATTTTGTACCTTGGGGAAGTTTTGACCTAAGCTGGTAAAGATAAGCTTAGGGGGTTTTTTCATGCAGGTCCCCACATCTGTACCCTAGAGTTCAGAGTGGGGGAGGAACCTTGACACAAACACAACATTATAAAACACAGTACATTCAATGTAAGCCAAGACACAAACATGATTAGACATACATATAGGAAAAACTTCCCTACAAATAACCAAAGTGATATATATTCATTTACCAGCCCAGGCACAAAATCTACTTACCAACCCTTTTCTATGATGATTGGTATTAATGGAAATAATATTGAGATTTATATTGGTTTAACTTCATTAATTACTTAGGATGTACTCGTGTTTTATGCCAGTGTTAGTGAGAGAAGAATCATCAAAGCTACCCATACTGAGACAAGGGACAAGCAGAATTCTGTGAGGCATATACACCTTTCATGAAAAGTATAACACAAACAGACACACATTCTGGTGGGTTGATCAAGAATGTATTTTAAGCAATCTTGACATGTTCACTTTTCAACCTCCTGCTTCATTTTTTTCCCACTTTTTTCAACAGTCTCTGCTGCCTCTACTTCCCAGAAAATGTTATGTCTCTCCACTCTAAATTACCTTCTGTTTGGCAGCATTTATGTTGGCACATCTAACTGAAGAGAAGCTTCTTTTTTGTTTTGTTTCCTTTCCAACTATGGTTAATTCCTATCTCTTGCCTGGGGTTAATGAACTCAAGTCTGGGGGAAAACAAGAGTTTGGCCAGTTCCCATTTTTATTCTGCCTTTTTGTTTGTTTGTTTGTTTGACTGCTTGTGTTACTCTGCTTCAAGTCACTTGCTTTTTATAATGTGATCATCATGGTCTCTGTGCCTTGAGCTCTCCTGCAGATACGGTACTAGCAGGCCATGAAAATATGATTTTTTCCTCACTATCTGTGCTTAGGACCTTTTCATGAATTTCAGATCATCCTGGCCCTCTCTGTTAGGATGCCCACAACCCTAAGTACTGTGACAATGCTGTTGATTTTCCAAAGGCTCGAATCTTCTTTCAGGAGCTGCATAATGTTTAAACACAGTTTTCTCTCCTTTGTGGGTTTTATTTACACAATTTCTCTCTTTGTTGTTTGAGTTTCAATTGACTCCATTCGCTTTTCAACTCCCTCCAGCCTTCCCTCAATTTTATTTACCTTGGTCTCTAAGGAGGCTAGGGAAGCTTGAAGGTTATCGATTTTAAAATGAAGAGATTCAAGAGGTTCTTTTACTGAGGTGTCTTGTAAAGTGTTTAAGAGTGGACAAGCTGTTCTGAGCATAGAATATGATGGTGTGTCTGCAGCATGGGCTCCCTTGACCCTCAGTGCAAAGGAGTCCACTTTGTTGTCCTTATACTTGTTTCTAAGCATTTTTAGCACATTTATGTTTTTCTGTCTGTTTACAAGTGTGGAGACAGTGAACCACAAGGACTGAGAACCACTGGATTTTTGCATGTTTGGTAGGCATGCAACCGTGTGGCAGGATCGATGTCCTTGCATAGATGCGTGCTGGGTTTGTTAGATAATCCACACTGTTAGAACACTGTATAAATTAGTCTTTCCAACGTTCATTTGGCATGTAATTTGAGGGACAAGATGCTCCCATGGAGATGTTGCACCTTTCCTGCCCTATTGGGGTAGCTCAGGCAGTCTTTAAGGGCCAGCCTTCTTCCTCTGAAGTTATAAAGGGGCCTTAAGCCCTTCCTGGCTTGCATAGGGATGAGGATCCCTGTTAGAAGTAGCTTTTGCCTTAGATTTTTGAAATCTGTTAGACTTCAGGTACCACCACATCCCAAAGGTCCTTACTCCATTTTTCTGATTCCAACACTTTACTCTAACAAAACTCCATCTGACTTCAGTGGTAGTTTGTCTGAGTAAGGTCTTAGGACCACATCCTGAGGGAGTTTCTTAATGACTTTGCTATTGGCCATGCAAGTATCGTATCTTCTACCAAGCCTCTGCATTATAGTAAAAGGACCTCAGTTACTGTGCAAATTTTTCTCCAGTTTGAGTTCATACCTCATGGTGGGTGAACTTCATAAGATTTGTAAGGTTTTAAACCCTTTGCAGTTAGTCATGTCATTTAATGCATTACTGGAAAGAGCTTAAATATTATAATGATAAGCACATTGTGTTCTCCAAATAAATAAATTATAGTAATAAAAACAAGGTGTTGGATGGGTAGTATAAGCATCTAACATTTCAGATGCTTATTCAAACCACTTAGACCCCTTAAATCTGCACGTTTCTGTTTGACTGAAAATACTGTAATTATCAATGTATTTCAGCAATTCCATTACTAGCAATAGGAAAGATGCATGAAAATGGGAAATGTTGTGTGGGGAGCAGACAGAAATAAAGAGAGTATTGGGGTGGGGGGCAGGGAATGAGGAGGAGGGGGCGGTAGTGGAAAGTTTTCCAATAGAACAAATAGATTTCAGTTTGACTTTTGGACAAAGGTTCAGGTTAGATGCTATTGTATCCAGACTGGTTCAAACATCCCCAGTCATAACATTTCCTTTCCTTCCTAATCTGACATATCAGTATTTCTGTGACTGTAAAATTTATTACCAGGCTCTGCTCTAGCTATAAGTTAACTAGGCAGCTGCCTAAGGCAGCAGATTTGACCTGGCTGCCAAATCTGCCCATCATGACAGAGAGGCATCTGGGCCAAATCTGCTGCCCTAGGTCTATGTAAAAGGCGGTGGTACACTGAAGTTTTGTCTAGGGCACCAGATGTTCTTGAGTGGCCTCTGCTTACTGTCTGCCTCTGCAATGCAGCTCAGGTAGCAATCTAGAAATGGAAGAAGAAATTGAAGTCCTGCTCCCACTTGCACCCAAGGCTGACTTCAGTAGGTCCTGGGCTCCTGGAAAGCAGTCCAAACAGAAACATCCAATCTAAACATCCTGGGCTATTCGGGGAATTTGGGTCTGGAAAAAACTTTTCATCTCAGGCCGATCTCTAATTATTTTGAAGATAGGGGTCATAACAAATCTGGTAGCCACAAAGGTAGAATCTTTTCAGTGTAAAGCAAAAAGTGCTAGTTCAAATACTATGAGACAAAAACAAGGAATGTTAGTAATTCCAAATTTTATATTTTACAAAATGGCTTTGTTGACTGTTAGTGATGGGAACTCCTCCTCATGGACTTGAACGTTTTAATTTAATTAAAACGTAAAGCCCGTTTTAATTTCTACATTTTAGCTAAATGCTCAAAATAATATGTCCAGGTCATTGCCAAGAGAATGATGCTGTTGCATCAGGGACTTCATTACATTTTGTTGTTTTTTCAAGTGTATAATCATTGTAGTGTTTGAGATAAATTTACCTGATGCTTCCTCCCGCCCAAATATTTGGGATTAAAGTAACATTAATAACAGCTACAAATCAGTGTATGAAGGCACTGGAAAAATTTAGACAAATTCCTCTGTCGCAGAATGGAAACTATTCTATAAAGCTCTGATCCTGCAAGCTATGCAGAGTCCAACTGAAGAAAGAAAAAGGTCTGTCCATGTGGAGCATCTTGCAGGGCTGGGATGTTACTCATGTGAGCAACTTTATACATGCAAGTAATCCCATTGAGTTCCCTTAAGTGTTAGAAGGCTTTGGGCCACGCTGCTTTACTCTGGTATTCTATATTATTTGTGTGTGGTTATAAGAGGAGAAATTCTCTCTCAAATCTTGAAATGAAATCTTTTGTTGACTACAAAATAATACCTACAGTTTTGTGGAGCCCTTGAAATGACAGGAGTATAAAATAATTTGTTTAACGAGTGTTGAAACAATTGTAATGCTCAAGGCTGGGTCGTTCAAAGGAGGATTGGGGAGTTAGACACCTAACATAGTGCATTTCAATGGGGTTTGGACACCAAACTTCTGTATAATGATAGGTTTCAGAATAGCAGCCGTGTTAGTCTGTATCTGCAAAAAGAAAAGGAGTACTTGTGGCACCTTAGAGACTAACAAATTTATTTGAGCGTAGGCTTTCTTGGGCTACAGCTCACTTCATCAGATGCATGCAGTGGAAAATACAGTAGGGGGATTATATATACGCAGAGAACATGAAACAATGGGTGTTACCATAGACACTGTAACGAGAGTGATCAGCTAAAGTGAGCTATTACCAGCAGGAAAAAACAACAAAAAAAAAACACCTTTTGTAGTGATAATCAAGGTGGGCCATTTCCAGCAGTTGACAAGAACGTGTGAGGAACAGTATGGGTGGGGGGAGATAAGCATGGGGAAATAGTTTTACTTTGTGTAATTACACATCCACTCCCAGTCTTTATTTAGCCCTAATTTAATGGTGTCCAGTTTGCAAATTAATTCCAATTCAGCAGTCTCTCATTGGAGTCTGTTTTTGAAGGTTTTTTGTTGAAGAATTGCGACTTTTAAGTCTATAATTGAATGACCAGAGAGACTGAAGTTTTCTCCGACTGGTTTTTGAATGTTCTAATTCTTCAGGATAGGTTGTAGATCCTTGATGATGCACTATACTTACCTACATGTCTCCAGCTTTCATCCAGACCACACCACATGATCCTTTGTCTACAGCCAAGCTCTACGATACAACAGCATTTGCTCCAACCCCTCAGACAGAGACAAACACCTACAAGATCTCTTTCAAGCATTCTTACAACTACAGTACCCACCTGCTGAAGTGAAGAAACAGATTGACAGAGCCAGAAGAGTACCCGGAAGTTAGCTACTACAGGACAGGCCCAACAGAGAAAATAACAAACACCACTAGCCATCACCTTCAGCCCCCAACTAAAACCTCTCCAACGCATCATCAGGGATCTTCAACCTATCTTGAAGGACAACTCATCACTCTCACAGATCTTGGGAGACAAGCCAATCCTTGCTTACAGACAGCCCCCCAACTTGAAGCAAATACCAGCAGCCACACAACAAAAACACTAACCCAGGAACCTATCCTTGCAACAAAGCCCGTTGCCAACTATGTCCACATATCTATTCAGGGGACACCATCATAGGGCCTAATCACATCAGCCACACTATCAGAAGCTGGTTCACCTACACATCTACCAATGTGATGTATGCCATCATGTGCCAGCAATGCCCTTCTGCCATGTACATTGGGCAAACTGGACAGTCTCTATGTAAAAGAATAAATGGACACAAATCAGACGTCAAGAATTATAACATTCAAAAACCAGTCGGAGAACACTTCAGTCTCTCTGGTCACTCGATTACAGACCGAAAGTGGCAATTCTTCAACAAAAAAACTTCCAAAACAGACTCCAGCGAGAGACTGCTGAATTGGAATTAATTTGCAAACTGGACACCATTAACTTAGGCTTGAATAAAGACTGGGAGTGAATGTGTCATTACACAAAGTAAAACTATTTCCACAGGTTTATTTTCCCCACCTATTGTTCCTCACACGTTCTTGTCAACTGCTGGAAATGGACCACCTTGATTATCACTACAAAAGGCTTTTTTTTCCGCTCCTGCTGGTAATAGCTCACCTTACCTGATCACTCTCTTACAGTGTGTATGGTAACACCCATTGTTTCATGTTCTCTGTGTATATAAAATCCCCCTACTGTATTTTCCACTGCATGCATCTGATGAAGTGAGCTGTAGCTCACAAAAGCTTATGCTCAAATAAACTTGTTAGTCTAAAAGGTGCCACAAGTACTCCTTTTCTTTTTCCAAACTTCTGTAGAGTCTTTTGGAAATCTCAACTAAACTTTATTCAGAAAGCTGCTTAATTTATTTTTTAACAAGGTTCCTCTGGAAATTTATTCTCCAAATTTATTGGAGAAAAAAATATCATGAGAAACAAGATGTTTAACAGAAACAGAAGGAATGGGTTTGCCACTATATGGACATTTGGTTTAAAGAAAGAAAAAATAATTTACTAATTGGCTCTCATTTTCAGTGAATCTTAACACTGCCTGTAAAGATCGTGGATCTCAGCCTATAATTTCAGGAAAAGGCATGTCCTGAAGTTATTTTTCAGCCTCTCATGCTTTGCATTTTCCCCTTTACAAAGCAGCAATCTCTTGGAAAAGCATGTCAGCCACCACATGCAGTGTTTTAAGGGGATTGCCACTTGTGATGTGGTGGTAATGGTGTGCAATACACAGGGGCAGCCCTTTGTCTTAGAACACCTTTGAGACTTCCCAGTCCCAACTAACTCTTCCCCAGCATGCTTTTCTGTGAACGAGCCTTTACATTTAACAGAGTTGAGCAACCACAGCCCTGGAGTGCCTGTTTTGCCAGTGGCTGCTATTTACTGCATTTTCCTTTCTTTCAGATGGTTAAAAACAAAAAAAAGTTTAAAACTTCTGTTATATTTCTCTCATAGCTTTTCTTTTTTTATTCCATGAGGGATGGCTTGTTTTGTGACCACCACCCTGGAGCTGTGTTACCCTTGTAGTGGAATCCTACTGGGTGGTGTTTATCCCCTTTCTGGACATTACTACTCCTGCTGTCTCTCCACACATGGAGTTCCAGATCTACAGAGTGCTATACAGGATTTGGAGAGAGTCGAGCAAGGTGCTGGGGAGGTAGTTGAGCCTCCATCCAGGGATGATATCTAAATGGGGGGTGGGGAGTCTCCTGTGTGTGCAGATTTAGGAAAAAAACATTTAATCTCCCATTCACTTTAGTATTCATCATGTTGGAGCAGACTTTTGTTTCAAGTCTGGTCTCCTACCCCCACACGCAGCACCTGATGCTTCAGAGAAAGGTGGGAAAA
Organism: Caretta caretta; assembly: GCF_965140235.1. Lineage (NCBI taxonomy): Eukaryota > Metazoa > Chordata > Testudines > Cheloniidae > Caretta > Caretta caretta. Next base: position 27,021,040 of record NC_134215.1, on the reverse strand, counting down.
CCTGATAATGTATGTAGTCAATCTGCAAACAGTCCACAAGGGGAGAGGCTGTATCTTACTTAGCACATTAGGGCTCTGAACCTGGTTGGGACCTTTGGCCGCTACTGTAATACAGATAATAAATAATCAATGATGTGCTTATGCTTTAATGCATGACTTTTCATTCCCCTTGTTTTAGTATGCATATCTCTTTTATTATTGGTCATAAAATTATCCACCCCTTTTAAAAATCAAACTGTGGTATTTGATTATGATCTCCTGCAGCACTGAATTCTGTAGGATGGCTATATGTGGCAGCTTGAAGTGCGTTTCCTTGTACAAAATTGGATTATCTGTACATCTGTTCCAAAGTGAAGTCCCCTACCCATTAAAATAAATGTTGTTTCTTATAAAGTAACATAGCACTTCAGTATCTAAATAAACTTTCTTGCTTTTTGTTGTACTTTTATATAGTAGCATTGCCTAACCTGATTACACGGAACAAATACAGTATGTCATATTCTACCCTCAATGACTCTTGAGTAGATAGAGTGGGCCTTACATGTTTCACGAGTTTTTGCTGCATCTGAATGAAAGCCAGGATTGTTGTTGTATCACTTTGTTTTATATGAAATTACATTATCACACAATGATATAATTGCAAAACACAAGCAGATGCAATGGTTATAGTGCAATAAAATGTCACAGAGCACACTGTGTTTTCATCAGTATCAAACTTTTAGAGACAATGTGAACCCCAGGATTTATATATTTATTACGTGTGGCTGAAGTTTTATTTAGACTTTAAAATAATAAAAGAATGTTTAAGAGCATTAAGGCCCTGATGCTGGAAAGCACTTACAATAAATATGTGCTTATGTCTATCCCTGTACTTAACCGGGACACGAGCGCTTTTTAAAATGCGGGTCCAGAATCTTCTAACATAGTGGAGCTTCTCCTCGGAAGTTGTGGGCATTCCACACTTCTCAGGATGGAGCCCTACGTGTGTGTGTGTGTGTAATAGATTCCACATGCAAGCATGCTTCATGTGAAACAGATTTAAAAATTTGCACATTGCACCATAAACTACATTTTTTATTTTATTCCTCATGTTGACCTTTATTGACTTAGAAAAATGTGGTGCAGTATGACAGTGTAATGGTAGATTATCTCTATGCAACAGAGATGTTTCATGAGATATTTCATTTTTTATTTTTAAAGTCTGCTGAAGGAAAAATGAAAATGCAAACTTTGTATAGAAATAAAGGCTCCCAAATCCCTTTATGTAATAATTGACTTCATTATATAGGCAGGACCTAAACAAATGTCTCTCTTTAATTAATTTGCTGATGACTTTCTCTTCTTTTTAAATAAACAATGCTACATAAAAAAAAAAACTTCTGAAGTTAAAAACACCTTAATAGATAGGATTGCTTTCCGTTGTTTTTTTTTTTTTTTTACCCTGACCTTATTCATTACAGGCAAATCAATGAAAATTGATATATCAATGATGGAAAAAAGGAATGTATTTGTATCCATTACAGAGGATAGGAGATAATAATAAAATGAAATGTTGTTATAGTGAGAGATAAACCCAACCTAAGGAATTTTTCAATACGTGAATAGCTAGATACATTTCATTACTGTGCTATGGAGCAGCTTGAGAGTGGAAGCCAATAATTTAAAAAGTCTTGAGCACAGGGTTATGCTGACTATACAGTTCAATACGTTAATTGACAATAAATCCTGCTTGCCTATAAAAAGCACTTGACTAGTCATTTTCAAGATGGTCATGATTTTTTATGATGCGGAACTTTTAATTTACAGGGATGATAAAAATAGATTTACTTTCAGCCACTTGTATTTGATTTAATTACCTAATCAACTATAAATCATCTACTATTGAAAAAGTAATTTAACAGAGATGATATTTTGCTGTCATTTTTTTACTTAAGTATGAAAGAGTCTTTTGTGAGAGAAACTGAAATAGGCTTTAGAGGAATTAAAAACTCCTATATTTTAAAGGAAAGGTTAAGAGTTCAGAGCCAAGCTGTTGGCTTTGCTGAAGAAAATGTGGCCAACTTTTGGAAAGATTTGATATGTATATATATTTGATAATATATGTGTGTGTGTCTGTGTGTGTGTGTATATATATATATACATACACGTAAATGGTTGAGAATTGTGTGATGTTGTTATTAACTGTGGATGCTAGTGATTTGAAAAGGGTAAAAATGTAACTAATAGAACCGTTCCCTGTCAGGCACTTGGTTGGAATAATAGTGTATTATTAGTCCAGTATAAATGTATACGTAGACAGACAGAATAACCAGCAAGAAACAATTTACTGTGACATTTCCAGCCTTGAGCAGGGGAGTCCTGCCCAAATCAGACTGGAAGCGAGTAGATAGAGCATTGTGAGGTTTCCTATTTTAAATTATACTACAGTATTTAACCTCTAGATAAGAAAAGGGTGACACATTTTCTGGTTTAATAACTACATTAGAAAACCTAACATGGTACAAAGAAGTATATCCATCATCAAAAGGGTGGGGGTTGGGGAGTTGTAAAATGCTATTTTGTAGTAAGCAGATGGGTTTTCTGAACAGAAGGCACAGTGTAAGTTAACGTTTAGAGTTCTGTACTAGTGGCAGACTGCTTAGAGAGCGAAGTGATAGATTAGGGATGAAAATTGAACTAATATCTCACTTGCTGAGAAGTTAGTCTAGATCCTCAGATTACACTGTTTTAGCTCCATTGAAGTATATGGAACTATGTTAGTTTTCAGTAGGTGAGGAGCTTGCACAGTCCTTTCAGGACAAGACAAACATATTAGCATGGTAGTACCAGAGATTGAGATGTGAGCCAGGCCTAGTGCCTGGAGCAGGAGTTGGTAGCCAGGAATAGGAGCCCAGAGTCAGACAGGGAATTGGAGGCCAGGTGTCAGAGCGTAGGGTCAGAAGTCAGGAATCAGAGCTGAGGATCAGAGCCAAGTTACCTGGAATGAGGCAAGGAAGGGGGAAAGCTAAGTCGAATGTGAGAGGAAGGCTGAGAATGAGCACAAGAGCTATTGCAGCTGTGGGCAAAAGGTTTGAACAGCCAGCACCCTGCTGGTGGTCTTAAGGGCAGGTCTGCTGATCCCCTTAGCCAGTTGGTCAGTTTGGCCAATGAAGTGACTCAGTTGGGACCCATCTGTGCTAGTTACTCTGCTTGGGAGTTAAACTTGTAGGTAAAGTTAAGCTGCAGGTCCTTATTCCTGACCGGTACAAGATGGCGTGCCAAAAGTGAGTGAAAGATTTATTAGCTGAATTTCACCTCTTTTCCTCTGTGTGAACGGCTTGTAATCTGATCACAAAAATCTCAAATTTCTTGGGTGTTCAGAATTGTTTACAAATTACTTCGGGCATTTACTTTCCTCTTTAATGGCTTATAGAAATTTTGCTGCTAGCATTCAATACCCAGACTTCAGAATTAAAATTGCATTGCTTAAGTCATAGAATCATCAATCTAGGGTTAGAAGACACCTTGAGAGGTCGTCTTGTCCAGCCCCTGTTCCTCCCCCAGATTCCCAGCTGAGGCAGGACCAAATACACAATCCCTGACAGGTTTGTCTATCTTATTCTTAAAAACATCCAGTGGCAGAGATTCCATGATCTTCCTTGGTAACCTATTCCATTTCTTAACTATCCTCATAGCTAGAAAGTTTTTCCTTGTATCTAATGTTAGGATATAGATAGTCAGGCCTGTCTGTAAAGGCCTATACTCTAAGAATTTAGGTGTATTCTTACCACTTAGCTAGTTATAGAGGTTGTCATAAATATAAAGGGAAGGGTAAACCCCTTTGAAATCCCTCCTGGCCAGGGGAAAGCTCCTCTCACCTGTAAAGGGTTAAGAAGCTAAAGGTAACCTCGCTGGCACCTGACCAAAATGACCAATGAGGAGACAAGATACTTTCAAAAGCTGGGAGGAGGGAGACAAACAAAGGGTTTGTGTCTGTCTGTGTGCTGCTCTTGCCAGAGACAGAACAGGAATGGAGTCTTAGAACTTTTAGTAAGTAATCTAGCTAGGTATGTGTTAGATTAGGATTTCTTTAAATGGCTGAGAAAAGAATTGTGCTGAATAGAATAACTATTTCTGTCTGTGTATCTTTTTTGTAACTTAAGGTTTTGCCTAGAGGGGTTCTCTATGTTTTTGAATCTAATTACCCTGTAAGATATCTACCATCCTGATTTTACAGGGGGGATTTCTTTATTTCTATTTACTTCTATTTTTTATTAAAAGTCTTCTTGTAAAAACTGAATGCTTTTTCATTGTTCTCAGATCCAAGGGTTTGGGTCTGTGGTCACCTATGCAAATTGGTGAGGCTTTTTATCCAACATTTCCCAGGAAAGGGGGGGTGCAAGTGTTGGGAGGATTGTTCATTGTTCTTAAGATCCAAGGGTCTGGGTCTGTAGTCACCTAGGCAAATTGGTGAGGCTTTTTTACCAAACCTTGTCCAGGAAGTGGGGTGCAAGGTTTTGGGAAGTATTTTGGGGGGAAAGACGCGTCCAAACAGCTCTTCCCCAGTAACCAGTATTAGTTTGGTGGTGGTAGCGGCCATTCCAAGGATAACGGGTGTAATATTTTGTACCTTGGGGAAGTTTTGACCTAAGCTGGTAAAGATAAGCTTAGGGGGTTTTTTCATGCAGGTCCCCACATCTGTACCCTAGAGTTCAGAGTGGGGGAGGAACCTTGACATGGTGGCAGCGGTGGGATTAACCTGAAATCATTTGAGATCCAGTTGAGATTTTTTGAACTAGAAATACAGATTTTAAAAAGGAAAATTTTTTTTTCTTTGGAAAGAAAGTCCAGAAAGCAGCTTTGAAACTGAAAGCAGCTTGGTTTCTCTCTGCTTTGTGGCCAAGCAGAGACAAAAGGGGATTATCTTGTGAATTGCAGGTTTTTTTTGCCTGGAGGCAGGGTACTTAACTCCTGCAGAGAAATCTTCCAATCCAGAGGTTTTTTTTTCTTTTCTTCCTAAAAGTAAATAGGGGGTGTGTGTTCTACCCATTTGCTTTTTCTTTGGGCTGGGTAAGCAGGTTTCCAAGCAGTTGGAGGTTTTTTGCTTTAATTTGGGCCCAGAGCAGAGACAAGGGAATTGTCTTTTTCTGTAGGCTGACAATCACTATCAGAGAATAGGTATTCTATTGCAGCACAGCAAAATTTTACAGCCAAGTTTTGTTTGTTTATTTCTAAACCTCAGGTGTAAAGTTAGTTAAAAACAGAGAGGTTAGAATGACCAAATCCTCAGCTCGACTACAGCTGGAATTAGCCAAATTTCAGGCTGAGGAAAGACAAAGGGAACATGAAAGACAGATAGAACTCATGCGGCTGGAGAAGGAGGTACAGGAGGCTGCCCACAAGAGGGAAATGGAGGCAAGGAAGCATGTGGAGGAGGAGAAGGAAAAAGAGAGGAAGCATGTGGAGGAGGAGAAGGAAAAAGAGAGGAAGCATGTGGAGGAGGAGAAGGAAAAAGAGAGGAAGCATGTGGAGGAGGTGGAGAGGATAAAGGCCCAGCAGAATATACCAACAAACCCTAGCAATCCTTCTCCAGGTACCACTTCCCATCCCAGAAAGTTCCCCACCTACAAGGCAGGTGATGATACTGAGGCCTTCTTAGAGAACTTCGAAAGGGCCTGCCTTGGGTACAACATCTCTACTGACCAATACATGGTAGAGCTGAGGCCGCAGCTCAGTGGACCCTTAGCTGAGGTGGCAGCTGAAATGCCTAAAGAACACATGAACAAGTATGAACTGTTTAAATCCAAGGCGAGAGTCAGAATGGGGATAACACCCGAGCAGTCTCGTCGGAGGTTCAGAGCCCTAAGGTGGAAACCAGACATGTCATTTACCCGACATGCCTACCACATTGTGAAACATTGGGATGCCTGGATATCAGGAGCAAGTGTTGAATCTCCAGTAAATTTGCCCTTCCTAATGCAAATGGAACAATTCTTAGAGGGTGTTCCTGAGGAAATAGAAAGATACATCCTAGATGGGAAACCCAAAACTGTAATTGAGGCAGGAGAGATTGGAGCCAGATGGGTGGAGGTGGCAGAGAAGAAGAAAACTGGTCGCAGTTGGAGCGGAGACCAGAAGGGACCACCCCAGACCACACCCTATTACCGGGGGCCGCCCAAAGCCCCACCTACCTCCCAAAGAACCCTCCAGACCCCTTATCGTCCCACCACCCCGTTCTCCAGCAACCCTCCTCGCCCCAGTGACCCGTCAGCTGGACGATGTTTTAAGTGTAACGAGCTGGGGCATGTAAAGGCCAACTGCCCCAAGAACCCCAACAGATTACAGTTCATTGCACCGGAATCACACCAGAGGTCCACAGGCCCAGATACCTCCCAGATACCCTTGGAGCGGAGGGAAACTGTGAGTGTGGGTGGGAAGAAGGTCACCGCGTGGAGGGACACCGGAGCACAAGTGTCAGCTATCCATGCTTCCTTAGTGGACCCCAATTTAATCAACCCAGAGATCCAAGTGACGATTCAACCCTTCAAGTCCAACTCTTTCAATTTGCCTACAGCCAAGTTACCTGTCCAGTACAAGGGCTGGTCAGGAATGTGGACTTTTGCAGTCTATGATGATTATCCCATCCCCATGCTGTTGGGGGAAGACTTGGCCAATCATGTGAAGCAGGCCAAGAGGGTGGGAATGGTCACCCGCAGCCAGGCTAAACAAGCCGTGAGGCCTAGCTCTGTTCCGGAAACTTCTATCAGGACCCGGTCAGAGGTGATGGACCTGGACCCCAGGCCAATGTCTGCAACAGCAGTAGTGGATCCAGTCCCAGAGACCCAGACGGAACCAGTCCTAGAACCGGAACCAGCCGAACAACCAACACCAGACCCCGTGTCAGCACTGAATCCAGTACTTGCAACCTCAACACCAGAGGGCCCCACCGAACCTGAACTGGCAGCAGCCGATAACCCTACACAAGAGGCTCAGCCGGAGCCTGAATCCCAACATAGTGCACCAGCGGAAAGCGGTTCACAGTCAACAGAAACAGCTCCATCCCCTATATCGCTTCCAGAGGGACCAAGCCTAGGTCCACAATCCCATGAGGAACTGATGTCTCCAGCATCAAGGGAACAGTTCCAGACCGAACAGGAAGCAGATGAAAGCCTCCAGAGAGCTTGGACGGCGGCACGGAGCAACCCACCGCCTCTCAGCTCTTCTAATCGATCCAGGTTTGTTATAGAAAGAGGACTTTTATACAAGGAAACTCTTTCTGGTGGACACCAGGAAGACTGGCATCCTCAGAGACAGTTGGTAGTTCCAACTAAATACCGGGCCAAGCTCTTGAGCTTAGCCCATGATCACCCTAGTGGCCATGCTGGGGTGAACAGGACCAAAGACCGTTTGGGGGGGTCATTCCACTGGGAGGGAATGGGCAAGGATGTTTCTACCTGTGTCCAGTCTTGTGAGGTGTGCCAAAGAGTGGGAAAACCCCAAGACCAGGTCAAAGCCCCTCTACAACCCCTCCCCATCATTGAAGTTCCATTTCAGCGAGTAGCTGTGGATATTCTGGGTCCTTTTCCGAAAAAGACACCCAGAGGAAAGCAGTACATACTGACTTTCATGGATTTTGCCACCCGATGGCCGGAAGCAGTAGCTCTAAGCAACACCAGGGCTAAAAGTGTGTGTCAGGCACTAGCAGACATTTTTGCCAGGGTAGGTTGGCCCTCCGACATCCTCACAGATGCAGGGACTAATTCCCTGGCAGGAACTATGAAAAACCTTTGGGAAGCTCATGGGGTAAATCACTTGGTTGCCACTCCTTACCACCATCAAACAAATGGCATGGTGGAGAAGTTTAATGGAACTTTGGGGGCCATGATACGTAAATTTGTAAATGAGCACTCCAATGATTGGGACCTAGTGTTGCAGCAGTTGCTCTTTGCCTACAGAGCTGTACCACATCCCAGTTTAGGGTTTTCCCCATTTGAACTTGTATATGGCCGTGAGGTTAAGGGGCCATTGCAGTTGGTGAAGCAGCAATGGGAGGGATTTACACCGTCTCCAGGAACTAACATTCTGGACTTTGTAACCAACCTACAAAACACCCTCCGAACCTCTTTAGCCCTTGCTAGAGAAAACTTACAGGATGCTCAAAAAGAGCAAAAAGCCTGGTATGATAAACATGCCAGAGAGCGTTCCTTCAAAGTAGGAGACCAGGTCATGGTCTTAAAGGCGCTCCAGGCCCATAAAATGGAAGCATCGTGGGAAGGGCCATTCATGGTCCAGGAGCGCCTGGGAGCTGTTAATTATCTCATAGCATTCCCCACCTCCAACCGAAAGCCTAAGGTGTACCATATTAATTCTCTAAAGCCCTTTTATTCCAGAGAATTAAAGATTTGTCAGTTTACAGCCCAGGGAGGAGACGACGCTGAGTGGCCTGAAGGTGTTTACTACGAAGGGAAATGTGCTGGTGGTGTGGAAGAGGTGAACCTCTCCATGACCCTTGGGCGTATGCAGCGACAGCAGATCCAGGAGCTGTGCACTAGCTACGCGCCAACGTTCTCAGCCACCCCAGGACTGACTGAACGGGCATACCACTCCATTGACACAGGTAATGCTCACCCAATTAGGGTCCAACCTTACCGGGTGTCTCCTCAAGCTAAAACTGCTATAGAACGGGAGATCCAGGATATGTTACAGATGGGGGTAATCCGCCCCTCTGAAAGTGCATGGGCATCTCCAGTGGTTCTAGTTCCCAAACCAGATGGGGAAATACGTTTTTGCGTGGACTACCGCAAGCTAAATGCTGTAACTCGCCCAGACAACTATCCAATGCCACGCACAGATGAACTATTAGAGAAACTGGGACGGGCCCAGTTCATCTCTACCTTGGACTTAACCAAGGGGTACTGGCAGGTACCGCTAGATGAATCTGCCAAGGAAAGGTCAGCCTTCATCACACATCTCGGGCTGTATGAATTTAATGTACTCCCTTTCGGGCTGCGAAATGCACCCGCCACTTTCCAAAGACTTGTAGATGGTCTCCTAGCGGGATTAGGAGAATATGCAGTCGCCTACCTTGACGACGTGGCCATATTTTCGGATTCCTGGGCAGACCACCTGGAACATCTACAAAAAGTCCTTGAGCGCATAAGGGAGGCAGGACTAACTGTTAAGGCTAAGAAGTGTCAAATAGGCCTAAACAGAGTGACTTACCTTGGACACCAGGTGGGTCAAGGAACTATCAGCCCCCTACAGGCCAAAGTGGATGCTATCCAAAAGTGGCCTGTCCCAAAGTCAAAGAAACAGGTTCAATCCTTCTTAGGCTTGGCCGGTTATTACAGACGCTTTGTACCGCACTACAGCCAAATCGCTGCCCCACTGACAGACCTAACCAAAAAGAAACAGCCAAATGCTGTTCAGTGGACCGGAAAGTGTCAGAAGGCCTTTAACAAGCTTAAAGCGACACTCATGTCTGACCCTGTACTAAGGGCCCCAGACTTTGACAAACCGTTCCTAGTAACCACAGATGCATCTGAGCGTGGTGTGGGAGCAGTTTTAATGCAGAAAGGACCTGATCAAGAATTCCACCCTGTAGTGTTTCTCAGCAAAAAACTGTCTGAGAGGGAAAGCAACTGGTCAGTCACTGAAAAAGAATGTTACGCCATTGTCTACGCTCTGGAAAAGCTACGCCCATATGTTTGGGGACGGCGTTTCCACCTGCAAACCGACCATGCTGCACTGAAGTGGCTTCACACCGTCAAGGAAACTAACAAAAAACTTCTTCGGTGGAGTTTAGCTCTCCAAGATTTTGATTTCGACGTCCAACACATCTCAGGAGCCTCTAACAAAGTGGCTGATGCACTCTCCCGTGAAAGTTTCCCAGAATCAGCTGGTTAAAATCGTCCTTGAGATGTGGAAAATATTGTTAGTCTTTATGTACTTGGTAGTATATTTAGAGATGCATGTGTCTTATTAACTCTGTTTTTCCTAGAGCTCCAGGAAGAAATCCCAGCCAGTGTTTCACCCTAGCTGAGATTTGGGGGGCGTGTCATAAATATAAAGGGAAGGGTAAACCCCTTTGAAATCCCTCCTGGCCAGGGGAAAGCTCCTCTCACCTGTAAAGGGTTAAGAAGCTAAAGGTAACCTCGCTGGCACCTGACCAAAATGACCAATGAGGAGACAAGATACTTTCAAAAGCTGGGAGGAGGGAGACAAACAAAGGGTTTGTGTCTGTCTGTATGCTGCTTCTTGCCAGGGACAGAACAGGAATGGAGTCTTAGAACTTTTAGTAAGTAATCTAGCTAGGTATGTGTTAGATTATGATTCCTTTAAATGGCTGAGAAAAGCATTGTGCTGAATAGAATAACTATTTCTGTCTGTGTATCTTTTTTGTAACTTAAGGTTTTGCCTAGAGGGGTTCTCTATGTTTTTGAATCTAATTACCCTGTAAGATATCTACCATCCTGATTTTACAGGGGGGATTTCTTTATTTCTATTTACTTCTATTTTTTATTAAAAGTCTTCTTGTAAAAACTGAATGCTTTTTCATTGTTCTCAGATCCAAGGGTTTGGGTCTGTGGTCACCTATGCAAATTGGTGAGGCTTTTTATCCAACATTTCCCAGGAAAGGGGGGGTGCAAGTGTTGGGAGGATTGTTCATTGTTCTTAAGATCCAAGGGTCTGGGTCTGTAGTCACCTAGGCAAATTGGTGAGGCTTTTTTACCAAACCTTGTCCAGGAAGTGGGGTGCAAGGTTTTGGGAAGTATTTTGGGGGGAAAGACGCGTCCAAACAGCTCTTCCCCAGTAACCAGTATTAGTTTGGTGGTGGTAGCGGCCATTCCAAGGATAACGGGTGTAATATTTTGTACCTTGGGGAAGTTTTGACCTAAGCTGGTAAAGATAAGCTTAGGGGGTTTTTTCATGCAGGTCCCCACATCTGTACCCTAGAGTTCAGAGTGGGGGAGGAACCTTGACAGAGGTATAAAAGAAAGAATCAAAGTCACTGTCTGCCGGTGTAAGAGCCTTCTCTTACTGTGACAGTCTGAGGCCCTATTCTTAGGCTAAGGCCTTTGGCTAAGCAGCAGAGGCAGCCATAAGCTGGGAAGCGAGTGGTCACATCCTCACATTCCAACCTGTTCACATTGAAAGAAGGTGCTATTGGGCTGTTCGGAATACAGTCCTGTCCTGATAATGCCTATCACCTCCAGAGAAAGGGAAGTGCCTGGAAAATGTAAAAGGAAGTTTAGTTTGATAGTTTTCTGTTCTGTAAGAACTCACTTATCAATAGACACAGCTGGGAAACCCTTATGTCTTTATAGATGTAGTTGTGAAATCCTCACTTCTGTATTGTTTTGTCATTATAGTTCTCACTTTGCTATTGTTTATTTGCATGGTCTCTGTCTCATTCTGTGACTGTTTCTGTCTGCTGTATAATTAATTTTGCTGGATGTAAACTAATTAAGGTGGTGGGATATAATTGGTTAAATAATCATGTTACAATATGTTAGGATTGGTTAGTTAAATTTCAGTAAAATGATTCACAAAAAGAAAAGGAGTACTTGTGGCACCTTAGAGACTAACCAATTTATTTGAGCATGAGCTTTCGTGAGCTACAGCTCACTTCATCAGATGTATACCGTGGAAACTGCAGCAGACTTGATATACACACAGAGAATATGAAACAATACCTCCTCCCACCCCACTGTCCTGCTGGTAATAGCTTATCTAAAGTGATCATCAGGTGGGCCATTTCCAGCACAAATCCAGGTTTTCTCACCCTCCACCCCCCCCCCCCACAAATTCACTCTCCTGCTGGTGCTAGCCCATCCAAAGTGACAACTCTTTACATAATCAAGTCGGGCTATTTCCTGCATAGATCCAGGTTTTCTCACATCCCCCCCACCCCCATACACACACAAACTCACTCTCCTGCTGGTAATAGCTCATCTAAACTGACCACTCTCCAAGTTTAAATCCAAGTTAAACCAGAACATCTGGGGTGGGGGGGAAGGAAAAAATAAGAGGAAACAGGCTACCTTGCATAATGACTTAGCCACTCCCAGTCTCTATTTAAGCCTAAATTAATAGTATCCAATTTGCAAATGAATTCCAATTCAGCAGTTTCTCGCTGGAGTCTGGATTTGAAGTTTTTTTGTTTTAAGATAGCGACCTTCATGTCTGTGATTGCGTGACCAGAGAGATTGAAGTGTTCTCCGACTGGTTTATGAATGTTATAATTCTTGACATCTGATTTGTGTCCATTTATTCTTTTACGTAGAGACTGTCCAGTTTGACCAATGTACATGGCAGAGGGGCATTGCTGGCACATGATGGCATATATCACATTGGTGGATGTGCAGGTGAACGAGCCTCTGATAGTGTGGCTGATGTTATTAGGCCCTGTGATGGTGTCCCCTGAATAGATATGTGGGCACAATTGGCAACGGGCTTTGTTGCAAGGATAAGTTCCTGGGTTAGTGGTTCTGTTGTGTGGTATGTGGTTGTTGGTGAGTATTTGTTGGTTCTCATAAAGAACCAACCTTCCACACAAACTTCCTCGTGGCTGGATTTTACTAAAACTAGACAAGCCATTTACAATGCACACTTTGCTTCTCTACAAAAGAAAAAGGACACTAAACTTTCTAAACTACTACATGCTACAAGGGGCCACAGCAATGGTTCCCTCACCCCACCTAGCAATATTGTTAACCTATCCAACTATACTCTCAGCCCAGCAGAAGCAGCTGTTCTATCTCGGGGCCTCTCCTTCTGCCCCTCCACCCCCACGAACATAATACAGTTCTGTGGTGACCTAGAATCGTCTCAAGGAATATTTCCAAAATACCTCTGAACAACATACTAATCCACAGAGGTCTCCCTGCCAACACTACAGAAAGAGGGATTCTAGATGGACTCCTCCTGAAGGTCGAAACAGCAGACTGGACTTCTACATAGAGTGCTTCCGCCGACGTGCACGGGCTGAAATTGTGGAAAAGCAGCATCACTTGCCCCATAACCTCAGCCATGCGGAACGCAATGCCATCCACAGCCTCAGAAACAACTCTGACATCATAATCAAAAAGGCTGACAAAGGAGGTGCTGTTGTCATCATGAATAGGTCGGAATATGAACAAGAGGCTGCTCGGCAGCTCTCCAACACGAGTTTCTACAAGCCATTACCCTATGATCCCACTGAGAGTTACCAAAAGCAACTACAGCATTTGCTCAAGAAACTTCCTGAAAAAGCACAAGATCAAATCCGCACAGACACACCCCTGGAACCCCGACCTGGGATATTCTATCTACTACCCAAGATCCATAAACCTGGAAATCCTGGGCGCCCCATCATCTCAGGCATTGGCACCCTGACAGCAGGATTGTCTGGCTATGTAGACTCCCTCCTCAGGCCCTACGCTACCAGCACTCCCAGCTACCTTCGAGACACCACTGACTTCCTGAGGAAACTTCAATCCATCGGTGATCTTCCTGATAACACCATCCTGGCTACTATGGATGTAGAAGCCCTCTACACCAACATTCCACACAAAGATGGACTACAAGCCGTCAAGAACACTATCCCCGATAATGTCACGGCTAACCTGGTGGCTGAACTTTGTGACTTTGTCCTTACTCATAACTATTTCACATTTGGGGACAATGTATACCTTCAGATCAGCGGCACTGCTATGGGTACCCGCATGGCCCCACAGTATGCCAACATTTTTATGGCTGATTTAGAACAACGCTTCCTCAGCTCTCGTCCCCTAAAGCCCCTACTCTACTTGCGCTATATTGATGACATCTTCATCATCTGGACCCATGGAAAAGAAGCCCTTGAGGAATTCCACCATGATTTCAACAATTTCCATCCCACCACCAACCTCAGCCTGGTCCAGTCCACACAAGAGATCCACTTCCTGGACACTACAGTGCTAATAAACAATGGCCACATAAACACCACCCTATACCGGAAACCTACTGACCGCTATTCCTACCTGCATGCCTCCAGCTTTCACCCTGACCACACCACACGATCCATCGTCTACAGCCAAGCTCTGCGATACAACCGCATTTGCTCCAACCCCTCAGACAGAGACAAACACCTACAAGATCTCTGTCAAGCTTTCTTACAACTACAATACCCACCTGCAGAAGTAAAGAAACAGATTGATAGAGCCAGAAGAGTTCCCAGAAGTTACCTACTACAGGACAGGCCTAACAAAGAAAATAACAGAACGCCACTAGCGGTCACCTTCAGCCCCCAACTAAAACCCCTCCAACGCATTATTAAGGATCTACAACCTATCCTAAAGGATGACCCAACACTCTCACAAGTCTTGGGAGACAGGCCAGTCCTTGCCTACAGACAGCCCCGCAACCTGAAGCAAATACTCACCAACAACCACATACCACACAACAGAACCACTAACCCAGGAACTTATCCTTGCAACAAAGCCCGTTGCCAATTGTGCCCACATATCTATTCAGGGGACACCATCACAGGGCCTAATAACATCAGCCACACTATCAGAGGCTCATTCACCTGCACATCCACCAATGTGATATATGCCATCATGTGCCAGCAATGCCCCTCTGCCATGTACATTGGTCAAACTGGACAGTCTCTACGTAAAAGAATAAATGGACACAAATCAGATGTCAAGAATTATAACATTCATAAACCAGTCAGAGAACACTTCAATCTCTCTGGTCACGCAATCACAGACATGAAGGTCGCTATCTTAAAACAAAAAAACTTCAAATCCAGACTCCAGCGAGAAACTGCTGAATTAGAATTCATTTGCAAATTGGATACTATTAATTTAGGCTTAAATAGAGACTGGGAGTGGCTAAGTCATTATGCAAGGTAGCCTATTTCCTCTTGTTTTTTCCTACCCCCCCCCCCCAGATGTTCTGGTTTAACTTGGATTTAAACTTGGAGAGTGGTCAGTTTAGATGAGCTATTACCAGCAGGAGAGTGAGTTTGTGTGTGTATGGGGGTGGGGGGGATGTGAGAAAACCTGGATCTATGCAGGAAATAGCCCGACTTGATTATGTAAAGAGTTGTCACTTTGGATGGGCTAGCACCAGCAGGAGAGTGAATTTGTGTGGGGGGGTGGAGGGTGAGAAAACCTGGATTTGTGCTGGAAATGGCCCACCTGTTGATCACTTTAGATAAGCTGTTACCAGCAGGACAGTGGAGTGGGAGGAGGTATTGTTTCATATTCTCTGTGTGTATATCAAGTCTGCTGCAGTTTCCACGGTATACATCTGATGAAGTGAGCTGTAGCTCACGAAAGCTCATGCTCAAATAAATTGGTTAGTCTCTAAGGTGCCACAAGTACTCCTTTTCTTTTCTTTTTGCGAATACAGACTAACACGGCTGTTCCTCTGAAACCTGACAAAAAGAAAAGGAGGACTTGTGGCACCTTAGAGATAAATTTGTTAGTCTCTAAGGTGCTACAAGTCCTCCTTTTCTTTTTGCGAATACAGACTAACACGGCTGCTACTCTGAAACCAGTAAAATGATTGGTTAAGGCATAGCTAAGCAGAACTCAAGTTTTACTATATAGTCTGCAGTCAATCAGGAAGTGTGTGTGTGGGGGAAATAGGAACAGCGAATGGGGGTGGCGAAATTGGAATTATGTTTTGCTAAGGGGGGAATGGGAACAGGGACACAAGTAAGACTCTGTGGTGTCAGAGCTGGGAAGGGGGACACTAAGAAAGGAAACTGGAATCATGCTTGCTGGAAGTTCACCAAGTAAAAGTAAACATCGAATTGTTTGCACCTTTGGACTTCGGGTATTGTTGCTCTCTGTTCATGCGAGAAGGACCAGGGAAGTAAGTGGGTGAAGGAATAAGCCCCTAACATCTAATCTAAATCTCCTTTGCTGCAGATTAAGCCAATTACTTCTTGTCCTAATTTCAGTGGAGGTAAAATGGAGAACAGTTGATCACCATCCTCTTTATAACAACCCTTTGCATACTTGAATATTATCAGGTCCCCCCACCCGCACTCCCAGCCCCGACATCTTTTCTCCAGACTAAACATATCCAGTTTTTTTAACCTTTCCTCATAAGTTAGGTTTTCTCCAGAACACGCTCCAATTTGTCCACAACTTTCTTAAAGTGGACACAGTACTCCAGCTGCACCATGTAGAGCAGGACAGTTACCTCCAATGTCTTACATACATCATTTCTGCTAATATATCCAAGAATATTAGCTATTTTTCACAACTACATCACATTGCTGGCTCATATTCAATTTGTGATCCACAGCAACTCCCAGATATTTTTCTACAGTACTACTGCCTAGCCACATATTCCCAATTCTGTATTTGTGCATTTGCTTTTTCCCCTCCTAACTATTGTGCATTGCCCTTGACTTCATTGAATTTCACCTGTGGATTTCAGACCAATGCTCTAATTTATTAAGGTTCTTTTTGAATTCTAATTCTGTCCTCCAAAGTGTTTGCTACTCCTCTCATCTTGTTGTCATCTGCAAATTTTATTAGTGTACTCTATACACCGTTATCCAAGTAGTCAATGAACATATTAAATAGTACCAGACCCAGGGATCAGTCCTGGGTCTGGTACTACTTAATATTTTCCTTAATGACTACTTTCATTTATGCCACTAAATATGTCCTTGCAGTTTGAGAGAGAACCATTAATAACTACTCTTTGGGTATGATCTTTAACCAGTTGTGCACTCACTTTCTAGTAATTTCATCTTGATCACATTTCCCTAGTTTGCTTATGCAAATATCATGTGGGACAGTGTCAAAAGCTTAACTAAAATCAAGATAAATCACGCCTACTGCTTTCCCCATCCACTAAGCCAGTACCACATCGAAGAAGGAAATTAGGATGGTTTGACAGGATTTGTTCTTGACAAATCCATGTTGGCTATTACTTATCAACCTAGTATCCTGTAAGTCAGGGGTCAGCAACCTTTCAGAAGTGGTGTGCCGAGTCTTCATTTATTCGCTTTAATTTAAGGTTCATGTGCCAGTAATACATTTAAACGTTTTTAGAAGGTCTCTTTCTGTAAGTCTATAATATATAACTAAACTATTGTTGTATATAAAGTAAATAAGATTTTAAAAATGTTTAAGAAGCTTCATTTAAAATTAAATTAAAATGCAGAGCCCCCCGGACCGGTGGCCAGGACCCGGGCAGTGTGAGTGCCACTGAAAATCAGCTCTCATGCCACTTTTGGCATGCGTGCCATAGGTTGCCTACTCCTGCTGTAAGTGTTTACAAATTATTTAATAGTTTGTTCCAGTATCTTTCCAGGTATGGTAGTTAAACTGACTGGGTTTATAATTCCCTGGGTTCTCTTTGTTACTCTCCTTACATATGGGTGCTAAGTCTCTAAGTCATGTGGTATTGTTTTTGGATTTGACTGGATGACTTCAGGGGACTAACAAATATAGTGGAAATTACCACCTTGTTAATTCTAAAACTGAATTTATAATTTGAAATAAACTTCGAGTAGTCTTGCCAGTAAAGCTTGAGCACTCAACTCTCCTTTGAAAGTAAGCATTGAAGAGTTGTGAACTGGGCTGAATTTAAATTAGTGTACAAATAATCTATGTCCCCCTCCCGTTTTCTGCACTCTAGCTGCTACATATGCTACCTCTGTTTTGTGAATAAATAAACTTCAGTCTCCAGGATGCAGATAAGCACTAAGGGCTAGTTTCAAATAGGTGCTGTGAGCCTCTTGTGACATGCTTGGCCTTCTCAATGTCCACACACAGCAGCTGAGAAGGATCAATACCCCACAAATCAATAGGGATTACACACAGACTAAGTTATAATCCAGTGAGAGACACAGTGGTAGAATCTAGAGTGGAGAATACTCAGACAAGGACTCTACGTTCACAGATGAGGTTTGAAAAAGTAAGTCTTCAGGAAATATATCAAAGTCAAAGCATACAGTTTATCATATTTTTATTGTGTGAAGTTATAGAACACAATCAAAAACAAGCCAACAGATGTGCCATTATCACAGAAAAGAGGAGAGGGAACACATATGTATTTCAGATGGGGGAAAGGGTTGTCTTCATATTAATGCACAGTTGTGAAAATATTGACATCAAGAAAACTGACAGGCAACTGGAGGAAAGTAGGAGAGGTATAGCTATGTCATTAATGTAATGAACATAAAGCAATCAATGCTGGCAAATACCTCCTGCGGAATACAAGATCATTTTATGTGTTGGGAAGAAAGCCAGGCTCTACGTAAGGATAAGGGAGTCATGTGAACTAATGAAAACATAACCTATAAATGGAAATTTGAATATAAATTACGTAGAAAAACTGGAGGACATTAAATTAAATTTAAAGAAATGTATGCAAAGTAAAATCTGCATGGTAAGAAATGTGCATAATTGCATAAGTGTAACAACAGTGCTTAAAAAAGACATTAATGCATTGCAGATCCCATGACTCCTTTCAAGGGAGGCTCAAGAATATTGCATTCACATTTGTGCAAACAAGAGATTTTCACACAGTGAAATTCAGCCCAGTTAACATGAAATTAAGTTCATCCTTATGTGACTCTCTCCTTAAAATTACCATAAGAACTCAGGAATTGCTATATTGGATCAAACCTGTAGTCCATCTCATCACATTCTGTTTCCAGCTGTGGTAGGGACCAGGTGCTTCAAAGGAAGATTCAAGAAACCCTGAAGAGGGCAATTATGTAATAACCTGGCCATAGACAAAATTTCTTCTTGATCTACTAAGTTAGAGGATGATGTATGCCCTGAACCATGAGAGCTTATATCCCTTCTAAATGTTTTAATCCTTATTGAATGCGTTGTTAATGTTCATATGGCTTCAAAAGAACTACTACTATAATTCCACCTCTGGTAACATAAAAGCTCTGCCCCAATTTTGTTTCAGTTCAATTTTATTTACAGCTCAGCTAATAAATTATCCATTGCAAATTATTTAAATTTTGCTCCTCTTTCACGTCATGAATTTTCTGAAAACAGATTGTAACTTTCTTGAATGTATCTGATCATCTAATTGTTGAATTGTTTCTGTAAGTGACATTCACATTTGTCAATATGTGAAATTTAGAATTCAAGCTGTTCTGATTACAAACATTAATTTCCCATGAATATTCTACAGTATTTCTTTAACGTTTGTTTTGGAAAACATTCTATCAAAAACCACTAGTTTTTTTGGAACACTTCTGGAAAATGAACACAAGTGGGATAGAAATGACTTGAATGAATCGTCAGAAAATATTTTTTTTTCAGAAGTAGTCCAGTTTTGCTCTGAGTTAAGGCCCTGTGAATCACTCAGATGTGTGGAATCTAAAGTTGACATTGTGGCTATTGAAAATAAAAGATTCATAAAAAGAGAATTTTTACATCAGGTCATAGAAATCTTTCCAACCTCATGGAAACATTGTATCTATGACAAGAGAATTGATAAGAACAATAATATTTAAGTAAACTGCAATCCTAAGAAAGAGACAGTCCCTAATAAGGATGTGGTATTTTTTTTTCTTTTCTGAAGGCTAGATTATCATTATGTCTAAATCCTACTATGTTTAGAATCTAGATTGTAGCTCAACTGATCTCAGGTATTTGTCAGACCACCTAAATTCCTGACAGGTACTGATCTCATCAAGTGAGAATATTCTGCAAGTAAATTGAGGTGTGACTCTTCAGATCCGCTTCCACCTTTCATTATGCAGGTGGAGAAATACAGTTAGCCTATACTTCTGAAAGTGTGTGTATGTGTGGGATTGGAGAGAGAAACACTTCTCAGTATTCCTTCATTTGGGAATGCTCATCTGTATTGCTGATACCAGCAGACAGCCATTTTCTAAATTTTGTAAATTTGAATATGTGATAGGCAATTGACTCCACATTCAGAATCCTATTAGACTTCTTGTGTGGAATTTAAATGTCAGACTCAGACCAACAATGGGCCATCCTTGTTCACAGTGAGTGGTACCTTACTCCTCGTAGTAAGTGGGGATTATTTGAAGATTAAAGATACTACTGAACAGGAGTACAGGTGGCAGGATCTGGCCCAAATTTGTTGCCATACAGAGAGTGTCTTCTATTTTCTGTGTGTGTCCAGATGATGCTACCTACATTAATTAGTCCATATTTTCCCAATTAGTTCTCTGATGTGCTTGCCTGGAGAGGGGTGTTGGCAGGTAACCCTTGTGGCCCTGCCCTCTGACATAATCCAGAAATAAAATATATCCATTTTATTTGAACTTGACTAGGGTATTGGAGAAGAGTTCTGTCTAGCTAGAAAGCTTGTCTCTTTCACCAACAGTAGCTGGTCCAATAAAAAATATTACCACACCCACCTTGTCTTTCCAGAGTATCAATTAGTATATTATCCTAGAGGTGACAGCTGGAAACACGGAAATAGGAATGGGGTTGGGAAAGCCAGACAGAGAACATTTCTGATGGTTTTACTGCCATTCTGTGTGTCCTAGTATAACCAACAAAGTTGTAAATTAATTCATTTGGATATTTCTTAATGGTTTTACACATTTCGCAGTTCATTTTTATTTATTTTTTTCCTGACCCAACACTGCAGTTGCTGGCCCTCCGAGAACCAGAAACAAAGTGAGATAAATGTACTCCATATGTGTATGCAACAGTGATTTCCATGGCAACTCCACGGGTGCTCTCACAACTTTTGGTTTCTTGTTTATCTTAATGGGTCAAATGATAACTGAGACTCAGTTCAAATCAATAGTATCCTGTTCAAATTATGTGGAGGAGCAGTTAGAGGTAGCATAAAAGAATGGAAAAACTGAGTACACCAAATTCACTCACTGTGTACTTAGACTTATATCCCGGTCAACACTGTGCGGTGGATGGGCCTGGTTCTCTCCTCATTTACACTGGTATAAAGTCAGTGGAGGGACACCAGTGTAAAACTGGTGTGGAAGGAGAATGGGGACAACATGATTGCAGGTCAGGGTAGAATTTGGTTTTCAAATTTAAAGATTTCTCCAGCAAAAACAAAAATTGAAGAAAACAAAAAAGTAGTAAGCTTCTGCTCTCTTCAATAACAAGTCGGTATTTCCCTTGTGCCAACTATTGAGGTGTCTCTGGGTATATGCTGATTTTAATGAACCATTCTCTGTACATACACACACACAAGGCATGACATTTCCCTGCACCTAATCTTTTCCACCGCTACTGCCAAATCCAGCATAACTCAACCCAAACATTTCTGCAGTCCTCACCCAGGCCACAGTCCCATAAATTGACTTCAGTAGGAGTTTTGCTTGAGTAATATCTATAAGCGCAGGCCCCAGAAATGTTTGGCATCTTTCTAACTTTATGTCTCCTGACATTCTATACTTAAAAGGATCTTTTTTGCTCAGCTGATAGGTCTAATTATACTACTAGAATTCATTGGGTCCTATGCTGCTCCCGTAGAATTCAAGGAGAATTTGGCCATTGAGTTCCCTACCAGGCTTGAGCTAATTATGAACAGACATTTCTTTAATCTGTAGCAGGTTTAAAATGAATGGAATTTTTGCAAACATAATAAATAACAAAAACTGAAAAAAAAAGTAAAGGAAAAGACCATAGGAATTCTATACCACATAAAAAGGAGACTTTCCATTGATAGAACCATTGACTGACCTCAGATAAAATCAGTGTCTCCCAAAGGCATTAAATATATACTCTAATAATTTCTTCCTGTTATCACTCTGCAGATCCGAGGATAAATCAGCACTTCACCCTGACAACGACTCCCTTTTGTTTTAATCTTTGGATTGCTAAAAAGGTACATTTTTTTTCTTTTATATGCAGTGCTAAAACAAGGATTTACCTTTTTGCTTAATTATCAGGATGTTCTCTGAACTATCATTTTTGACTGTGTGCAGGTTTCCCATGTAATTTACCAGTACAGACTCCCTAATCCCCTCTCCCACAGCAAGTTTGTTTTTGTAACATGTCTAGCATTCCTAATGAGTTACTAATGAGCTTTGCAAATGTGCAGGCGCAGATGATGATGTACCTAGAGGTGGTTTGGTGAACCATAATTGTGCATCTGTATGAGTTTAGTATTGTCTCTTTGCTTGTATTTAAAAGCATATTTTCTAGATGTACCAAGAGAGGCCCAGAGCTTTGAAGAGGTTAAGAAAGATTCCAAGCTTTATTTTGGTGCCAAGTTTATTGTGAAATGTTTTGTAATTGATGAGTAATACTGCACATGCCTTAGTAGGAACAGGAATCTTAGTCTCCAATTTAAGATCTCTTGCTGGAGAGGGAAAATGAAATACTCCCATAACAGTAACACAGAGAGAGGCTAATTTATCAAAATTTGCTTCACATTCAAAATTGGTGAGAATCACATTTTGAATTAGTAGCAGATGGGGAAATGCTGAGTTTTGCATCAATGCGTAAAATGTTTGTGATGCTAGAATGTGTTTTTATTTCTTGCATAGTTTATTTGAATCTTATAGTTCTAGTAATATTTCCCCCATAAAAACTACAAAGCAGTTTTAGTATACTGTATCTACTGCTATGCTCCCCCAAAATGTGCAGAGCTTGACTATATTCAGGTGAAGTAAAAGTTAATTAAGGTGAAAGCACTTTATGCATTTTTAAACTCTTATTTTGGCTAGTCAAATTATATTCCTGTAATCCATTTAGTCTAAAGGTGGTGGTTGTTTTTTGTCTGCCTTTTTTTTTTTTTGCTTCTTTTTTTACACTTTATCAGCAGTGTTGCCAGTAAAAACGGAATAGTTTAGTTGTGAAATTCCCTACTGTTCAAGGAAATGAGCAAGAGTCTAAAAAACTTACAAAGTGGTTGTTGGCACTATTGTGTTAATTACTTTTTTGTACTATGCTGTATTCTTGTGGCTCAAAAGCTTGTCTCTCTCACCAGCAGAAGTTGATCCAATAAAAGATATTATCTTACCTTACGCACCTTGTTCCTTTTTTTTTTTTTTTTGTAGTGACATTTTATCTCATATTAACCTTTTGGGTTTTGTCTCACATGCAAAATGTGGGGAGTTACATTCCTAGTGCATGATATATATATATATATATATATATATATATATATAAAATCTGTTGTCATTTCATATAGGTTTTTGGAACAGTGCTCTGGATTACAATTCAACACTTCTGCAAGTTCAGAAATAAATTTATTATACTTTTTCTTTACATCTTAAGCTGCTTTACTTACCAAGTCCAATCTCTTTTTTTTTAATCCTCTTTATTTATGAGAGTACTTATACAAAGAATATAGGCATTATTTTATAGTGACTTTCTAAAGAACCAGAAAAAGTCTATTTGAATCTTTTCTTTGGTATTAACTAGATATTTTATCATAAGTGAACAGAGTGCTTCTGGTTCACTAGTTTTTTATTGCTTCCTTGAATGCACTTCAACCTCATTCATAGTTCAAGTCTATATAATCCTTATGCCTTTCATACTTTTAAATCCTTTATAGTGTTTTTGTGTATCTGACTCTACTAATATCCCCAAAATTCAGGTCTTAAACAGCTCTTCTGAACTACCAAAAATTCTACACTGGTAGTGAAATGTATTTTTTTACCAACCTTTTCACTCTTCATAAACAAGAGCAGGGTTTGTTTGTTTGTTTGTTTGTTTGTTTGTTTTTGTGGGGAGGGGGGTTCTGGCAAGCTTGCCCTGACCTGATTTTTCCATACTGAAATCTGGAATGTGTTCATTACAGTGAAAATGGAGCTGCAGGTCAAAGACGAACTATAGCTTGCTCATTCACTTGTTCTTGATCTGAATGTTATTCATGAGTCTGCTGTCAAAAATGGTGCCACTTTTACTATAGCTGAGACATGCAGCCAGCAAAGAATGTCGGTTATTCTAGACTGTCAGCTAGTTTGGCTTGCTCGGTGTTTGATTTTGTATTGCTCTATGACAAGGGCTTTCAAATCTTTTAATAGTGTGAACCACGTGTTAAGAGATGGCTTATACCCTAGATATAATGCTTAGAAAACCCAGCAATCTGATAATGACTCACCAGGTACTAAATTATAATTACTGCTTCCTATTGGCCAAGATTTAGGCACATCATTTTGTTTTTGTTACCTTGACTCCCCCTCCCAAGCTTGCTTGTCTGCATCATCCACCTGTTACATCTTTGGGGTACAGACTGTCACTTACTGTATGTTTGTACAGCACCTAGCACAATGGGGCCCTAATCCAGTTGGCTTTTTCTTACTACCATAAAGTAAATATTAGACAATAACAATAAACCACCATCCTATCAATCCAAGTCATGCAGACATCCCCTTCCATTCATGATCATATAACATTCTTTTGGTAATCATAGCATGTGGCAAGCATGAAAAGTAATGTTAGGAAAACATTGCATATGTGATTTAGGAGCAAAAAATGAGGAGGAGAGCCAGTACCATGTGACCAGTCATACTCTCCGACAAGTGGTCTGTGAATCACCAGTGGTCCACAGATCATGGTTTGAGAATTGATTCTTCAAGTGATTATTCACATGGATTCCACTCTCAACACACATGTATGAAAGATTGGATTCTTTTGGCTAACAGTGTCTTTTGGACATTTAGCAAATCATTGAATTGCTAAAATATTGTTTAATTATGTTTATTAATTTATTTAGCTTTAAATGTAATAAACGTATCAGAACATCTATCCTTGGCTCTAGGTGCCTTTGCCATTAATTAAACATTACAATTAAAAAAAAGTTCCAAAACAACAGCACTTTTTTCCCTCCCTGTCCCCCACCTACCCCAACAACCAGTCAGCATGAATAATATGAATCAAACTCTCCCACCCTTCCCATTCCTGCCCTTTCCAACTCAACCCTTCCCAGATACTTGCTTTAGGTTGTGCGTGGGAGTTCAAAGGATCGGAGCTATTTTGGACCTCAGGAGAGAATGAATTTCAAGTCAGGGAGTGCCTTTCTCTCCCTTGTCTTTCCGTAGCCAAGTGACAGTATTTTCACATTTCTTTAGCTGGAGATTACCTTCTGCTGCACTACTCTTCTTTATAATGAAAGGAAAAGGAGTGGAATTGACTATAGTTAGTTAAAGGATACAGATCCCTGAAGGTAGCACAGAGTAAGATTTATTGCAGCTACATGGAGGAGTCTCCCCTAAGGTTCCAAAGTCTACAGATGTGTCCAAATTTTGTTGAATTGTGCCTTCCATCAAACTACAAATACAATCTTAGTTAATTTTTCAGGTCTCTTAACTGAATAATCAGAGAGAAAGAACATCCTTTTTCAGGTGAGCAGCATGCTAATGCACTCTTAGTTGTTTTTCAAAGCACTGCAGATCATAACTTTATAACTATACTGGAATTAAATAAGGAAGGTATGCAATAAAATATGTTAATTGTTCCACATTTTCAGGCAATAGGATTGATCATGTTTGTCTATTACCTGCAATCCTTAATAGTTACTAGTTCGAAGAGAGGCATATAAATTTTATAAGCCACCTGTACAAATACACTGCTAATAAATTACCTTCTGTTGAGACTATGTTGCCTTTAGATCCAAATAAACAAGCAATATAGCTTGAAATAGATTCTTTATTCTAGCAATAATATAATTCTGCATTTACACAGCACTGTCCATCTGAGGATCTCTCGGCACTATGGCAAGCATAAAAATTGATAGATTCTGTGTTGCAGCTTTGTGCTCTAGCTCTTTTGGGGTAAAGGGGAGTCAGGTGCGGTCAGTGGCTGGTGAATCTGTCACTGTGTAGAACTACTGGCAATTGCCCTCAGGGAGGTGGAGTACAAAGGTTACACAGTCTGCTGCACAGCCCTTTCCAAATTCTGGAAGTGGGAAGAGAATACCCATCATGCTCAGTTCAGTAATAATGGGAATTGGCCCGAAAGAGTGAGTGTCTTGATCCTGCAATCAGGTCTATGCAGACAGACCCCTGTGTCTGTGTAGAACCCAACCGATTTCATTGGTGTTTTGCACAGGTGTAAGGCCCAACTGCATGGGTTTGATGGCAGGTTAGGGCCTTAGCCAGGTAAAGTACTCAAGCACTCAGCCTTTAAGTTAAGATGTGTGGAGCTTGTTTGCAGGCTACGTCAGTGGAAGTGGCTTGACTGTCTGGAATTGGTTTTCCCCACTAATCTATCAGATCCTGAATCTGCTGTCCTTTAGGACATGATTAAAAGCCCATTTACTTTCCTGATTTTGGGGGGGTAGGAGGAAGGCAATGGGAGAGAGGGTGAGGGGATGGTTGGGGCATTGCTTATAAAGCATATCCTTTGCTCTTTGATCAGAGACAAATATTGTCTGATCGTAGGTTTTCCACACACTCTCCTGTATACATATTTAATAGGACAAATGCTATAAAGGGAAAGACAACGACGGCTCTCATATTCCCTTATAGTTAACAAGGTGTATTTATCTGGAATTTTTTTTCTCCTAGTAAATAATCAGGTACAGTGCAGTGTGCAAGGACTTTCAAGGATCAACCATGATAACTCATAAGGTAATAACAGATGAATAATTTGACTGTGAGCAAATCTTCCTACGCGCTCCAATTGTTGGTAGGGAGCCAAAATTAGCTAGTCAATCGGATGGCAGCTGTGAGAGGGGAATGAGGTGGGAAAGTATTATTTCTTGCTAAAGAAAAGGCTGACAGTTATGAACTTGTTTGACTTCCTTTCATGAACTTGAGTTTATCAAAAGCACTCTAGAATTTCCATCTGCTCTTTATTGTGTAACGGAAGAGTCATACAGTTCAGCCTTCTAAAGTGAAACAAGTATAATGGTTCACTTTCAGCGGAAGCTGATTGGGAGACTTTTTTTTTTTAATTACGTATTTAGAGGTTTGATGTGCAACTACCGCCAGCCGTGGTGGTGGGCATTCTGCATGCATTACAGCCAGCTTATACGATCTGATAATTACTAGATTCAGACAAGGGCTGGATGAATCAATTCAATTTCATTAAGAACTTCCAAGAAATTCATAAAATTATAGAGGGCAAAATTAATCCAACAACTGATGTGAATAAAGCGTGAAAATACAAATTGCTGGCAGATTGCAACCATAAACTGTGTAAGTGGTAAGACAAAAAGAAAAGGAAAAATTCTTAGTGTGTGTTATTAATTTGCTATGGTACAATTTTCCAACATAATTCAAACCTATTTACTTAGAAATTTGGTGGAAAATATGAGGAGAGAAGTTATGGGTCAATTTCCAGTCAGGACTTTTCCTAGCCTCTACTTGTGTGTATGCAAAACTACACAAATTCATGCCAGCTCTTTGCAGGATCTAGCACCTTCACGCACAAAATTGATGGAATTTCTCAGCTAAGCCAGGGACTAATTTGACCCCAATGACATAGAGCGGCCACAGGGCTGCTCTAAAATTATTCCAGTTTATAACAGACCCCCAAAGGCTATTATCACAGCTAGCAAATATGGAATACAAAAATACAGGTATACCGGAATACAGGTACATAAAGCTATAGACTATTTTAAGTGTAGGGTTAGAGGAATAGGGTGAAAGGAAGGGGTAGAGCATGCCAATCCGGGAATGGGTTTGTACAATAAAATAGAAGCTGAGGACTGAAATTACATCCTCGCATGTCAAAATCGAGACCTCAACAAATTGCATTCTTGATGTAACACCACTGACATCTGTGGAATTAGGAAAGGTAAAGAATTAGTGAGTTAAAGGAACAGAACCTCTAACAGATAAGAAGGCTGGCTGCTGAATTCTCTATCATTGCAAAACATTTCACAAGGAATACAGGAAGACAAAAAAAAAAAGTACATGAAAGTAGTTCAACCAAGAAGTAATGAAAGTGTCAATCAGGGTTTCAGCATTCTTTTTGAAAAAGAAAGGATGAATTTAACAAGCAACTTCAAGGAGTACTATGAAACTGAATGGCTGTGTACTATGGAAATTAATTTGGAATCTAGAATCACACCAAAGTTCTAGACATTAATAATTAGCTCCATAAAAAAGGATCATTAGCAGAAGATGAAGAGTCTGTTAGCTTCTTTGAGAATGTGTCTAGTTTCTAGGAAAGCTGTTCTGTCTTGTTGAAGTTAAGCAGATCTTAGCATCGTATGTACAAGAAAAAAAGTAAAAGTCTGCAGATGTAACTGAAATTTCCAAAGTTATGGCATGACTGTCTTACATTTTTGTTTGCTGAGCACAGCTTAATGGACCCAAAGATCAGGCCCAGTGTGTATAAAGGTGGCACCCTTACTGCTTTGGTACCAGGTGTTTTAACAGGGAGATTAGAATCTTGGGTCCTTTTATATTAACACCCCCAGCAATGAGCTATAGGCTTTGCAATAATCTCTCAGGGCCTGATCCTGCCTTCTTTGGGTAATGTTCCTTTGACTTCATTTGAAGTTTTGGGAGCCATGGGAATGAGTCTCAAATATCACACTGAGTGATGGTGCACTGTCTCACTTCTGTAAAAATCCAAATAATGAAACTAAGTGTAAGGAGCATCAGCCATAGGAAAGTTATGGATATAGATGAAAGTGGGATGGATTTTATTTACAATGGATTGGAAAACTCTACCTGTATCCAGGCGTATCTGAAAATAGGCAGGTAAGAATCAGAATGTATTGGTGATTGCAGTTTTTTTCTTATTCTGGTATATTTTAATATCTATAACTGTGGAAAGCTAGTGGGAAGAATGTCTGTCTCCGTTTTTATCAGTATTCTGATCAAAAGACTTTGTACATATACTGTAATCAGGTGGAACTCTTCAAACTGTCCCTTAACTGAAAAAGAGCCCAAAATACAGTCAATACAGAGAAGAGTGGGAGGACACAACCAGGAGGTGGAACTGTAATTTCTGCTCAGCTGCCAAATGGCTTCTGATTTTTTTGGGCCAACTTGAAACATCTTTGTGGTTTCTGAGAGGTCTTGGATCCAGCCTACTGTCAGCCTCTGTAATCAACATTCAGACTTTAATCTAATCTGATACTCTCCATCTGAGAACCGGACTCATGTCGTCCTGTAAGCAGTTTTGTCAGAGAGCAGGCTCCTGTGTTTTACCAAAGTTTGAGTTTCTGTAGCATCTTTGCTGTTGGTTACAAGTATTGTGACAATTCAGATTCTGTAATTGTGACTTGAAAGTTTAAACAACCAAGGGCTGAGTGCGGTGGGGTAGTATGTCGGCAAATCCAATTAGTCAAACTGGAATCAAGGCATAAGGTTTAATCCTTACTTTTATGAAAACTGTCAGATTGTTAATGATCAGAAGAGTATCTTAAATTACTCTGGATTCAGATCTTACCCAAATAATAGAGAGTCGGTAGTGTAGAATCTAGTGTTTCTAGATTTGTGTTTCCTTAATTTGATCCTCTAGGACAAACTATTATTCTGAAAGCTGAAATGGGTAAATTGATTCTGGAAGGGGTAAATTGTAGCTATAATAAAGTTTTTTTTTTTAAGTAAAAAATGTATGATCATCTTTTTTAAAAAAAATCCTTTTAGGACTATTGATATTCAGAAACTTCTAATTACTCAGCAGAAAAGTTTAATGTAATAAATACTATACAGTTCCTCACTTTTTGCAAGTGTTTGTGGTACTTTTTTGACTCAGTTTCAAGGTTTATAAAAGTGGATGAGAACTGAGCGTCCTAGAAGGCTACTTCTACTACATAAGAATGTGAAAAGTACATATAAGAAATAAAAATTCATTTTCAGTAAAAACATCACCAACAAACTAAGAAATGCCTGGTCTGCTTATTCTATGAAAGGGTCCTTATGTCAAATTGAGTGTATCTATTCTACCAGCTTATCTTCCAGATTTTAAAAAGTGGAAATAAATGTAAAAGGAAGCTGGGAAGCCACAATCCTAACAGTTAAATCCTTGAGTAAGTATCCAAGTACTTCTAAAAGGATAGGAAGAAATTGACAAAAATATTCCTTTCAACAAGTCTTTGGAAAAAAAAAAACTTTCTGATGTGATGCTGTGATGCTATGATACATTTAAATGTCTGTATGGATAATGACAATAATGTGGTCAGAAAACGCCTATGCTTGCAGCAAATTAAGGCAGACCTATTCTGAATTATGCTATATAGGTCCCATGCCACTGGAAAAATTGTCTCAAGCAAAATCATGAAAAGAAATTTCCAGTCTGAGAAAAATTGTTTTATACTGATTTATGATGCTAACTAATAGCTTCTCCAGAGCTTGATCCAAAAAATAAAATAAAATATATTAACAGTGCAGATACTTTAGCATATAACATGACAAGTACCCACTAAACCTTGTGTTGGTCATACAAACAATGATGTCTATAATAAAGCCAATTGACTCCTTAGTGTGAAGTTTAGTTACACTTTCTGCACATTCATATGTCTGTTTAAACAGGGAGGATGTGGGCTTGAGGCACCACAGTTGTACATGCTGTTGGGTGAGCACAATTTAGATACCCACTTTTGAGAACAAAGTCATCTTTAGAGAAGAAGAATGGTCCAGTGGTCGGGGAATTAGCCTGCAACAGATTTACTGCGCAAACTCGGGTAAGCTCTTTCATTTCTCTGGGGCTCAGTTCCCCATCTGTAACTTTGAAATTATAGCACTGCCCCACTTCACAGTGCCGTTGTGAGGCTAAATACATCAAAGTTTGTGAGGAGCTCAGATGCTATGGTAATGGTATAAGTACCAAGATAAAGAGTATGCATGAATAATTTCTTTCCACTGAAATGAAACAGTCGCACAGCAGCACGACACAACAGTTTAAGAACGGAAATGAAGGAAAAACTATGGATCCAAGTGAAGTTATAGGTTCATAGTAAGTAGTTCATAGTAAGTAGGATGTATGTAGCATACCATCCCCGAACTGGAATTTAAACAGTACATGAGGGTTAGCTTGTCTACACTTGTGAAAGGCGCTGAAGGATCCTTAATAACTGTCAATCGTCAGGACCTCAGTTTTATATCACATCTTGACAGATATGTATACATAAACTGGAGAGTATTACAGTGATAGGTGCCTTAGTGTATGTCTTCACTACCAACTGGCTCGGCGGGTAGTGATCGATCTATCAGGGATCAATTTATCGCGTCTTATCTAGAGGTGATAAATTGATTCCCGAATCGACGCCTGTACTCCACCTCGGCAGGAGTAAGCGGAGTTGACGGGGGAGCTGCTGCGGTCGACTCGCCGCCGTGAGGACAGCCAGGTAACTTGAACTAAGATACTTCGACTTCAGCTACGCGAATAGCGTAGCGGAAGTTGCGTATCTTAGTTCGAAACCCCCTCCCCCAGTGTAGCCCAGGCCTCAGAAATACTATAGATGGATATTCTAAACTGCAACAATGGAAAAAAACAAGTGAAACTCAATTACTCTGTTCTATTTTATGAAAACTATGATGCAGTCTGGAATCATAACCAAAGAATCATTAGAGATTTTACTCCATTCCAAAAGGCCAATAGTACTATCCTTTATTTTCTTAACACCATTTGTATATGGCTCCTTCTACTGCTGCTTACATACCACCTGTCCCTGCAGTGCTAATAACTCAGCATTTCTTGAAGCAGCCTTACCTCTTAGTGATTGACAGGAGTTACTGTTAGTTCAGCATGCTGGGGTGTCGGAACAGACAGAGTATAGGAAATGTGTATATATAATGTCATAAAATGGGATTAGGGAAGGGACATAGTGTAGCTAAAATCCATTTCAAGTTGGCTCTGAAATTCAGCAGTAGTGATTCATGTCACTCTTATTCAGAGTAACAGCACACTGAAGTCCACTATCTGCTTGACATAATAATGTATGGCTTGTTATAGCATGCTGTACTTGGGTCAGCCACAGGTAACCCCCATGTTGTACCTCTAGGCTTAATGAAATGATTCCACTATCAATGCTCTTGGATGGAGATGCCCAGAAGAGATCTCCCTGTTAGTAACAACCCCTCACATATTTGTCAACAGATGTACTCCTTTGTTTGACAATTAGCTTCATTGCACATATTTAACTCCTTTATACCCCAATTTAGCAAAACACTTACCTAAAGTTAAGCACATGTTTATGTACTTAAATCCATTAGGATTTAAGTCCCAATGGGGCATGCTTAAAATTGAGCACATGCTAGTGGATGTCCGCTCTGTTTAAGTCAAAGAATGTTGGAAAGAATCGTACCCTCTCTTCTTTTGTATGATAAAATGCACATATTCAACAGAACACTTGAGAGAAAAAAAGGCAGAATGGTGGAAAAAACTCAATGGCATGCTCAAAAATAACTGCCCAAGAGCGGGACATAGAGCAGGGCAAAGATCAAAACTCACACTTATTGGGATGGACAACTTAATTGCCATCATAGATGCCCCAGGGTGAGTAACTTTATCAGACTCAGAGACAGATTTAAAACTGGACAAAACAAAAATGCTATAGAAAAGCAATCATACATTTGCAGAGAGATAGACTGACTGACCTGGCATGCCAAATTTCTATCTCTGATTTATGTAGTATTCAGATAAGCGACTTACTCAAAGTACTGAGCATAAGAGCTGTGCCTCTCATTAACTGATATGAGGCAGCCTTCAAGGACACCTTGTCAGTACATGGTAAAGATCTGCCTCAGTTGATTATCTATATTGCTGTAGTGCACCCATCTCTATAATTGCAGACTACAGTCGAAGCTGATTAGCAGTAATTAATCTGTAATTAGACTTGAATGGGAAATGGTTTTCCTGTCCCAAGAGAATTAAGATTTAATTGTTTTACCCTCCCTGAATGAGGATGAAAAGTTGAAATCTCAAAAATATTTGTGAACCAAAATTTGTTTTAATTTCAGATTGGGATGATTGAAATGTAATTTCAAAATATTTTGTTTAGACTTTAATTTTTTTTAAAACAATTTTTTAACTTAAATTTAATTTTGGAAACAGTAATTTTGAACCCAAAACCCTGATATTTTGTTTTGAAAATGTCAATATGGGTTGTTGCTACAATTCTGAAACCTTCTCAGAAATTTTGTTGAAACAGGAAACTTGTGAAACCCGACCTTTTCCCACAAACAGTTTAGGTTTTCATGAATTGGCATTTTCCAGTGATAAACATTTAGAAATAAAGTGCCAAGCAGCTCTGATTACCAGATGGCAATGCCTCCTACTTGTTTCAGTATAATTATTTATTGCCCATTAGGTATCCAAAGCTCATCAAACCCAGCAACACAGATATAACAAAATTAAATTACCACCATTCCCCCTTACCTACAAAATCCCTACTAGAGTCCTACATCTTCACTATCCAGACCTCACTCGAGAGAGAGAGAGAGAGTGTGTGTGTGTGTGTGTGTGTGTGTGTGTGTGTAAAAGTACATGTACAGGGCTCTGGATACTTCATGGTAAAATGGGACTAAATGGGTAAAATTCTGAAGCAAGAACCTCTAAATTCCATGGCAATGTTAACATATGGCATCTCTATGGACTAGCCTTCACTCCTGTCCTTCCCTCCCCTACACACGGAATATGTCTCCAGGCTTAAACATACTTTGTGTGTGACTATGTTCAGTAATTATTATTTTTGGGGAGGATCTTTTTCGGACGTGTTCCCCAGACAGCTGGAGCTCTTTGGGCCTCAGCAGTCACAATGTTTTCCGGATGACCCAACTCTTTGCCCCATGTGTGTTGGGGGGAAAGGGAAAGCTTGTAAGCAGCGTTAGTAGCCCTGGGTGATGTTCTGTTCATTAGGTAGTCTAGGTGGCTTGTCTATACTTCTGGCTCCCACTTGTCCCTGGCACTAGCTGGACTCTTACTCTTATCGTGTTTACCAGACTTCCTGCTGCTTGACTCTGTGGAACAGCGCACTGTATATGCACTGTAATCTAATTAACTCCCTCCTGTGGAAAAAGGTGTAGAGCAAGAGACAGCTGTAGGCAGGTCCTAGCAAGCAGGGAGACAAAACAAAATGACAGGCCCTTGGCTGCAGCAAAATGAATTCTGCAGTGAACATACTTAATTCCATGGCACCTTGGGAAAATTTTAATGATTCCACAGCCATAGAGTTCATATCTCTCAGATCCATTGTTTCAAGCTATCTGCAAGCTCCGACAGGTACCTCTTTGTACTCGGTTCACATTTTCAAGGTTTTCTTTGCAACTATAAGGGGTACACACTTAAACTGTTAAAATTAAAGTTTGAGATTCTGGAGCACAGTTCTGCAGCAGTTGTGAATTGTGCAGAAAATTCCTTGGCCATGAAATACATGGAGTTGCAAGTGTATGTGTGACCAGTGAAAAACTATTTGTTGGACAGTTTAAATTTAAGAGGCAGGAACTGGGCAGTAATTTCACTGGTAATGTGTTGTGTAGTTTAGACATAAAATTAAGCTGCTGCATGTCAGGTTTGAATTAGAGAAACCAACTGTTTAGACAAGGTTTGGAAAGGCTGGGACTTCCAGCACAGCATAATGTTTTGTTAATGTTGCATCAGTCTCCGCCAAGGAAGCGAACCAGTCTCAAGGGCAACAGACATATTGGCACTGAATATCCCAAGATTAAATTCACCAGTAGTAGCATTTTATATCCACTTTACACTCATTGCACACAGATGTTAGTGACTACATAAAATTCAAGGGAATGGAGAATGAGGCCCAGAGAATTTTGGGATCTGATTTTGCCTCCATTGAAGTCAATGGAAAAACTGTTAGATTCCAGTAGAGTAGGATTGGGTCCCTAATTAATTAATTTTTAGGTTTTACATTCACTGGCTGTACACGAACACTTGTTCAATAGCAACTAGTAAATAGCTGGACTTTTAAAAGCCCCATTATGTTTGATGTCTTTATAAAGTTTACATAATTATAATTTGTTTCTCCAGTATAAAGACCTAATGTGCTGTTTATTACATATACAAAATATGCTTATGATGCTCTCTAAATACACATGAAAAGTACAAATTAAGGAGCTAGCTTGTGACATTTCCTTTATGCCTGCACAAAGTGGGAAAATATGGTAAAAGTCGTCTCACAAGCCTAAGTGCAAAGACTATGCAAATTGAGAACACACAGTGGCATAAGTATCCCCATCAGGATGATGTCTTTTGAAAGTTCAAACCAAAACCCATAAGACCATAAAAAAGGCATGGAATGTTTACAAGCATGCTCAGGATGTTATCTTATGGATTTATTGTTTTTATTGATAGATATAACAGTTGTCCTTTGCCATTGGGTTCCAGTGTTGTGTATTATGCTTACGCAATGTGAGTAACCTGGCAACATTTACTCTGGATTTGTGTCAGAATTTTAATGTTATCTCCCCCTTATCTGTGGTGTTTAATCATGTGATGCTCAGGGGAATGTCTCCATTTAGCTAATATACTAAATAATATCTTCGCTGCTCGCAGCTGAAAAAGTAAAGTTTCTCGTTTAATGAAGAAGGAGACTTGCACCTGCTCCTCAGGAGGACTTGCTCTCCAGCAGTCAGCATGTATTAGCAATTATCCTTCAGAGGGGAAAAAAACCGTCTCTAATTACTCTGCTACCTCAAGTGTAGAGCACTCACCTGGGAAGCCTGGAGATCAAGGTTCAAGTCCCCTTGCTGACTTTAATATTAATTTATGACTTGGCATGCGTGTCTGATAATCAAGTAATAATCTGCTTTATAGAAGAAGGACGGTTGTAGGATTAGAACTGAGCTTTGCAAGAGACTGCTCACCACCAGAAGCAGATTATCTTTCCTTCTTATGGTATACTTTATTTGGGTACTAGACATTCAACCATGTTATTTAAGTAGGTAACTGTTAGTTGAAGAAAATTTCAAAAATCACAGAGATTTGTTTTCGATAAGCCCCATTTCCCCCCCCCCCCTTCAGATGTATATGCTTATATAAACTCAGCCAAAACCAGAAAGGTCTCCTTTCCCTCTCCTTTTCTCCATCTCCTATCTTTCCCTGCCCTTCTTTCAACCCCTCCTTGTGAACTGTGGGGCTTCTTTTGTTCAAAAGTACCCCCAAAGGCATCGGCTCCTTCATTCCCAACCCTAAGCAAGTTCCGAAGGGTGTAGAATGTAATCATTTTGGGGCAGGTACTGTCTCTTTGTTTGTAAAGTACCTAGCAAGATGGGGCGCTGGTCCATGACTGGGGCTCGTAGTCACCTATGCAATAATAATAATGAGATAGCAGCTGAACTAATGGGAGTTGCCTGTCCTCTTCCTGTCTGGCAATGGATTTCAGGTATTGTAGACAACCTATTGTAGGATAGGAGGCAGGGAAGGGGCTACTCGCATGAGCTGATGTGACCAGAAGCTAAAATAATTGGTCAGTTTCATACTTGAACTGGTTCTCATTTTTTCTAACTTGTTTCATCCATTTGTGAGCTATACATAAGGTGAAATGGTCAAAGCCATTCATGTGATATAGTTACATATTTTCATAATTTTTAATGAAAGACATACGGTTAAATCCTTTGCTTTTAAAATCTTAACCATAGCCATCATTATATTTTCCTCACATCTCTCCAAATGTAGCTTCAATCTTCAATGAATAAAATACAGGATTTCATAGGAGTGTCTCTGTGAAACATTACAAGACTAGGTATCAATAGACAAATACACCTTACAAAACTCTCAGATCGTATAGTGTCAGTATTGTTAGTTAATAGCATTATAAATTAGCAAAATTTAAACTGTTCAGCTGATGCAAATACGAATGTTAAAGAGCAATTATATATTCAAAGCAATTTCTAACCTGGATTGCTAAATGTTATTGACTCTTGCTAGCCAACATGCACATTTCATTTTACAGTGCACCATAGAAGTGGTCACATTTATGGAAAGTTGGCTCTGGGCCTTTATTTAGATTTGCAGATTTCATGGGTTTATACTGTATATCAGGAACTGTAAGCTTGTAAGATGAAGTTCAACGCACTTGTTAGCCATGTCAAATGCTATAGCAGTGTCAAGTCCAGAAAAAATTGCCATCGATTTAAATTATATGGAGGTGATGGAGTTCAATAATTCTGTATCATATTCAATTACATTATGAAGGCAGAGAGAGGTCAGACTCTTTTACAATCTACACTGCACATTTGATGTGTGTCATTTGATGTGTATTTCACACCAAGCTATAGTGACCATAAACCATTGTTGCTAGAGGTAGCATAATAATCTATTCATATTAGTTAACATGAGCGAAAGGGTGAGTTATCGGTAGCAGTCAAGACTCTGAATGACACCTCAGTACAGTAAACATGAAATTGAAATTGGAATGAGGCTTTCTATGAAAATGAATATTTTAAATGAGAGCTGTCCATCTTTTGGTTGTCTGCTGATACCCTCCTACTGTCTTCAGACATTAAAGTTTCTAATGATAGAGGAGAACAGTTTTTCTAACCTGTAAAAGTTTGAATCATGGAGAAGCATGATATTCAATGTATGTCCATCTGTCCTACACAAACATCTTACAAAATGCAGAAACACAATTTGTAACAAAAATGTGCACATGGACTATTCTGCCCTCCACCCTATATCAACTAATATACAAGATGTTCTTAGCAGTTGGGACAGAAGAAATCTCAGTCAGGGATAGCAAAAAAAGGTCTAACTAGTCCCCTTCTTTCTCTTTGTGAGTCATGGTCAATTTGGTGACTGTGTCTTGTGCCTGCTCGTCAGGAGGGCTTCATCTCTGGCAGTTGGCATGTAGTAGCAATTGTCATTAAGAGGAAGAAGCCAATTGTTCTACCTCAAGTCTGGAGCAATCCCCTAGAGAGCCAGTGGCCAGGGTCCTGTTGAACTAGAGGACATTTTATTTTCATTTCAAGTGGGTAGAGCTCAAATCCTCCTTTACAAAAAATAAATGACTACAATATGCTACAGTAATGATCCCAGACACTTTGGTAAGACTAGTGCCTAATGCATGGTGGGGACTGGGACTGTTTAAATAATGTTGTAGTAAGCTTTGTGGGGGAGAGGGGGCTCGAGGACTTGTGACCAGTTGTTACTACTTAGTTTTATTGCTAGCAGTTTGACAGGGAACTTACAAAAATATGCAGTGTTGTTACAGCCATGTCAGTCCCATATATTGGATACCTAAAGAAGAGCTCCCTGTAGCTTGAAAGCTTGTCTCTCTCACCAACAGAAGTTGGTCCAATAAAAGATATTGCCTCGCCTACACTTACAAAAATAGACATTTTGGGGATTCATATGAATCTCAAGTAGAAATGGAGTATATCTGGCTACTGCTATGTTCACATACCTCTTGCACATTCAAGCGGATGTGTGGATGGCAACTATTGTTGCAGATTGACAGTTTGTTTCTTTTGACAGGTTTCAGAGTAGCAGCCGTGTTAGTCTTATCCTTAGGTTACTTAGGCACAAGGGGTTCTGTTCTCCCTCTGATACTTATGCCTGACTTCCCTTAGTGGAATTGCAACAAGACCAGAGGGGTGTGGATTACCCTCCAGAACCTGCCTCACAGTCCCACTCTGGCTGGGGAAGCCAGAGTGCCTCACGTACATACTGAGGTAGAGTAAAGACCACAGTTATTTTCATAGTTAATTAAATGTTGTTGAACTTCATCCTTTATTTCTATTAGGGTGGGTCTACACTACTGCTTATATCGATATAACTTACGTTGCTCAGGGGTGTGAAAAAGCCACCCCCCTGAGCGATCCAAGTTACAGTGACCTAAACACAGTCTACCCTGGCGCTATGTCGGGGGCCAACACAGCTTCTGCCTCTCACAGATGTGGAGTAATTATGCCGACGGGAGCATTAAGACTCAGGGAGGAAGAGCTGTGCCCAGCTTAGAACTGGAGCAGAGGAGTGTTATAACTTGGAAGGGAAGACAGACCTTCAGGGATAGTGGGCTCAGCTAGAGCTGGGAAGACTTTATGCAAGATTTAATAAATTGGACCCCAGAAAGGGAGCATTATGAGTATCTGGAGTGTCCTGAGCACAAGAGGCAACTGAGGCGGGGTCCTGTAGAGCAACTCCAGCTACAAGGGGGACACTCAGGAGGCAGCTGATCCTGTCACGGAGAGTAATAATGTCCCATATAGCCAGAGTGTTATCCATCTATTCTATATTATACTATGCCACAATCCTGTTGCCATGTTAATAATAAGTGGCAAATTATATATAAACTTTCTTAAATTCCCTATTGCGTTTACCTTATCCTGCCAAATACTGATTGATTAAACTTTAAAATGCTCTTAGTTTGGTTTTGGTCTGTCAAAACTCCCTAAACATTGCCTGAAGTTTATCTGAACTAGCCAAACCTCTTGGATCTATGAATGAGGCTGAAAAATCACATCAAGCCAGATATTCTCACCAGATTCTGAGTATTTCCTGCTCCTGACAGATACCAGAAGTGTCACAAGAACAAGCTTTCTCGCAATATTTTGACACTTCAGGCTTCTGTTTCTTAAACAGAGCCTGCTCCTTATAGCGCAAGAGGATATTATTAAAACAAATTGTCTTTAATATTTTTGAAAGGTGCTGGCCTGACAGCTATAGAAAATTAATGTGTCTACTTATCCACAGCACATGACATCTTCCCCATACTGCCTGGTCCATTGTGCCCCACCCCTGCACCCATTTACCTGAAAGGACCACCTCTAGAGTCAAGAAGATCGGTTACCCTCTATTTGCAACCAGCCTTTGGCCTAGCTGCAGAGAGAGCCAGCAGGGCTGTGTCTTTTTTTATCATGGGCTCTGTCCATTGCCTTCAGAAACAACTGAAGAGCTGTCAGATAGTAATAATTTTTGTTCATTACCAACATTGAACTGGAAACATAGAAATGAAACATCTACATCCTATTGCAGGACTCTGAGCCATCTACTCAGCCCATCTTTCCCCAAGAGAATTTATGGATGTGAACATAACTTGTTTTTAAAAACTGACACTAGCTTCTCTATTTCCCTATCAGGACTGGAGAACATCTGTCTATGGATCAAAAAAGCCAGATTTTCCAAGCCTTTCAAATAATGTTAAATAGCCTTGCATGAGCTTCATGCGGACAAGAAGCCAAGTGGAATTTTCTGTTTTCTCTCTGGCTTGCCAAATGTTAAAGTCCTGGTT
Source organism: Caretta caretta (assembly GCF_965140235.1). NCBI lineage: Eukaryota > Metazoa > Chordata > Testudines > Cheloniidae > Caretta > Caretta caretta. The sequence goes on along the minus strand of NC_134215.1, from coordinate 26,981,044 downwards.
TCACCCAGCTCTGATTTTATAGAACCAACAACAATGATGGATAGTTGTGAATTTGGAAGATTAAATTGGCTTGTTCTCAGCTGAAATGTCCTGTCATTGTTGAACGTATGTGTTTAAATGAGCACTGAAGTGTGAACGGCCATCTGTCCAGGCAGTGCAAGAGAGCCTCATTATTAAAATGCATCCATAGAAATGCTTGAGGCTTAGCAGCAGCCCCAAAACCTGAGAAGAGTGTTTTTTCTGCTGTATCTGTGCACCACAGTTCTTTATAGTACGCAAGGGAGCATTACCCATTGCTTGTTTGGGTCTGAGAGTCAAGACTCCTACTTCATGTTTTCATCTCTACCATTGGCTTTGTGATGCTGGGCCAGTCACCTCTCGATATCTGTTTTACCATCTGTGGAATGAGTTTTATAATACTAGCCTACATCATAGGATTCTTGTGGGGCTTAATTAATATTTGTAAAACCCTTTGAGATCCTTCAGTGAAAGGTGCATTAATATCCCCAAATCCCCACATTATTTGCTGTGTATACTGCACAGTCTATTGTCCAATGTATCTATTTATGAAGATGTCTATAGGCAGTGCCAGATTCTGTGCAGGTTTATGTATCATTGACTTTCTAGGGTTATACAATGATTGCACACTGTTCAGTGTAGAGTTTGGCACACAAACTTTAATGATATAAAGCTATACTGCAAACGTAGATTTGTCATTGTAGGTGAACAGCCACAAACCTTTCACTTTCATTAAAAGATGCCACCTCGCATCAGGGTTCTTTATAACTTTGTAAGTCTCTGTGGAAAGCTTAAGTGGTAGCTAGCTGGCTGAACCTGTGTACTTTCTTTTTATTTTGAGCTTAACATTTTAAAAGGTACCTAAGATAGGGCAAGACATAGGAAGCCTATTAAAGTAAGGATTTTTTTCCTTTTGTTTTGTTTGGTGAATGGCTGAGAGAACACAGCAGCTTTGTGTTTTTATTTATTTATTTATTTATTTTGAGTGTAATCTGAAGAAATGAACCGTGAAACGCAATTAATGAAATAGCTGTACTGAATCGCATAAAATGGTGTCTGCACAGCTGCCACTCATGTCACAAATGCATCTCTCTCCCCTAATGTCCACCAGGAGACTCATTAGCCAGTCGCCTTTGTGAAAGGCCTCCTGTGCTTTAATTTCAGTGAATAATAGACCAAGGAACTGACTGACTAGCCTTACAACATTATCTCAGGCGAAGATAATCTAAAGAGCAATGGCTGTTAGAGCAATAGAGTGCTGAGGGGTGTGTGTGTGATGTGTATGGGGTTCAGGAGCAAGAACAAAATACAATATCCCTTTAGATAGAAAACATCCACAATGGTACTTAAGGTGCCTCTTGAACTAAAAGGTAAAGTAGTTGGCTGTGGACTTATAATTTGAAAAGAAACAAATAACTCTGAAAGCCTCTATGGGCACTTTTACATTCTTCCCCTACCTTTATTCCATTAAACTGTCATGCATTCCCTCCTAGCAACACAGAGAGAGAGTGAGAAAAGAAAGCATTCTGATTAGCCTGCCCCGGGTCAGCTTTACCAAAGAGATAAAATATTGTGGGTCTTGGGACCCCCAGGAGACAAAATCCTCTTCTGTCTTCTCAGGGTATTAAGGGGTGGGAGAGGTGAAAGGAGACCTCTTCACTGAGCATTTCCCAAAGTAGCTGAACATTTTCAGAGCTGCATGCTGTATCACCACTGATAGCAGTTTTATCAAGATAAATCTAGTGTTGCTCAGAAGGATATTAATAAATTATCTGGTAATGAAAAATGTGAGAGGAACCATACTCTTACATCAAGGCCTGATGATTACTTTGATAGATGCACTGGCAAGGTTTTCCTGACAAGGCAGAAATGAAAAACATGACACATGGACCTTTAAGGGTGACCTCAGAGGAAAACACAAGTTGCTGAATGATACAGAAACAGAATGGGAAAACAGAAGCTTGAAGGCGCTCAGTGTCAACAGCCAGACAGATGGGCTAGGCTGATCAACTGATCATTGAGTTTAGTGTCAAAAGCAGAGTGGAGATATAGAAACCGTACACTTGGCAGGATAGTAAATGTAGCAGAGGCAGCTTTGGAGTAGATTTGAGTCTTAAGGATTTTAAAAATAAAGAGTAGGGGAAAAGTTAAGGGAGAAGATAGGCCGTTTTGGGGAATGATGGACTAGAAGTTAATATACTAAAAACAGCACAGAGTCACCTAGCTTATTTCTGGGATCTATATAAATAACCATAATACAAAGTAAATGAATTGAATTAAAAGCAAAGGAGTACTTGTGGCACCTTAGAGACTAACCAATTTATTTGAGCATAAGCTTTTGTGAGCTACAGCTCACTTCATCGATATTTGAGCATAAGCTTTCGTGAGCTACAGCTCACTTCATCGGATGCATCCGATGAAGTGAGCTGTAGCTCACGAAAGCTTATGCTCAAATAAATTGGTTAGTCTCTAAGGTGCCACAAGTACTCCTTTTCTTTTTGCGAATACAGACTAACACAGCTGTTACTCTGAAACCTGAATTAAAAGCATTTCTGCATTTAGTTAAGTTTTACATACAAAGTAAGAGGGTTTTTTATTATTTTTTTTATACGCTGGAGTCACTCATAGAAGCTAAATACAGTTGTACTCAGAGATTGGTTGCTAGAAATTAAAATAGGGGAAGAAGGATGACATGGGTCAGGTACTGGACCAGGACTTGGGAGATCTGGATTCAGTTCCTGACTGTGTCACAGACTTACTATGCGGCCTTGGGCAAGGAACTTAATCTCTTTGTGGCACTTGGATACTATGACAGTGAGGGGCATATAAGTACACAGAACAATGTGATGGTCCCATATGTGTATGCAGGCTCCATATGATCTCGCTGAGACAACTGCAAAAGAAATGTACAGAACAGCCTTCATTGATCTCACAAAGGCTTTTGACTTTGTCAGTAAAAGTGGGCTACTCACACTTCTAGAAAAGATTGGATGTCCCCCCAAACTCTTAAGCATGATTCAATCCTTCAATGAAAATGTATACGGTACAGTCCAATACGACAGCTCAATGTCTGAGGCTTTCCCGATTCGTAGCAGAGTTAGCAAAGTTGTGTACTTGCCCCAACTTTGTTTGGGATCTTCTTCACCCTGCTACTGAAACAAGCTTTTGGTTCCTCAACTGAGGGAATCTACTTGCACACAAGAGCTGATGGAAAGCTGTTCAATCTTGCAAGACTCAGATCTAAAACCAAGATTCAGGAGGCCCTTATCCAACACCTTCTCTTTGCTGATGACACAGCAGTGACAACCCACACAGAAGCTCATCTTCAAAGTCTAGTGGACAGTTTTTTCCAAGCCTGCCAAGACTTCGGGCTTACTATAAGCCTAAAAAAGACTAACATAATGTGCCAACGAGTTGAAGAAGCACCCTCCATCAAGATCAACAATTATGAACTTGAAGTGGGTGAACAAGTTCACGTACCTGGGGTCCACTATCGCAGTCAGCCTTTCACTTGGAACCGAAGTCAACATCTGCACTGGAAAAGCAGCCACAACAATGACTGAACAAGAGGGTATGGCAAAAAAACAAACTGACAGAACACACAAAGATCTTTGTGTATTGAGCATTTGTTATCAGCACACTTTTGTATGGGAGCAAAACATGGACCTTATACTCTCATCAGGAAAAGAGGCTCAATAGCTTTCATATGCGTTGCCTTCATCGAATCTTTGGAATCTACTAGAGGGACAAAGTCAGCAATTGAGGTCTCAAATGGGCCAGCATACCCAGCATGCAAACACTCCTCAAACAGAGTGGCTTGGGCATGCTTGGATATGTGTGCCGAAAGAATGATGGGCACATTCCAAAGGATATCCTCTATGGTGAATTGGCATCTGGAAAAAGACCCAAAGGATGCCCAAAATTGCATTTCAGGGATGTATGCAAGCAAGACCTCAAAGAAATGGACATAGATGTGGACAAATGGGAAGATCACACTCAAGACTGCAGCCTTTGGAAACAAGAGCTTAACAGAGGTCTCCGGAGTTACAAGAGGAAGCAGTCCAGTTTAGCAGAGGACAAAAGAGCTTGCAGAAGGCAGAGACCAAAGGGTCGAAACATCATTTTTAAATGTGACAGATGCAGCAGTCTCAAATGGGTCTCTTCAGCCACGTTCACGGCTGCCATAAAACCAACTGAGTAAATGCTTTACCTCTCGGGGCACATACCCATGGTCTCTCGAGACTGAAGGATGCCTACTACTATGTTCAACAGGTTCATCCTATGCTTACAATTTAAGAAAGGCACTCTTGGGGCTGAGTAGTCCGCACTTCTTTGAGTGCTTGTTCATGTCAATGCCAATCAGGTGTGTGTGTGCCGCATGCATGAGAGCAGGAAGATTTTTCCTCCAGCAGTATCTGCAGGGTCTGCCTGGAGTCATGCACTCATGGCACTCAATATAGAGCCCTGCTGACCCAACCCCACTTCAGTTCCATCTTATCACCTGTGACAGCTAGCTGGAACTCCCCATTGCTCATCTCAGCAAGTGTGTGCTTCGCAGTATCGCATGTATGTAGTGAGAGTCAGTAGTAGTTTAGTTAGTAGTTTAGATAGTTTTCTCTCATAAGTTTCTTTTGGGGGTCCATCACCCCCCCACCCCCGCATGTTTCCCCAACTCCAGGTTATGCCTCAGTCCCCAGGCTTTAAGCTGTGCTCAGACTGCGGCAGGTTTATCCCGAGAAGTGACCCGCAGACTTCGTGCTCAAAGTGTCTTGGGGAGGGTCACCTTAGGGGACTGTTGTAAAATCTGTAGAGGGTTTCACCCCGGGACCCTCAAGGATAGAGAACAGCACCTCTGAGTTCTGCTCATGGAGGCAGCACTTCAGCCACAGTCGGACCCCAGCGCGGCGGATCCAGCCCCAAGCATCGCCTCTTTGGTGTGCAGTGCTCCAGTATCATCGACGCACGAGCTGGTGCCAAGAAAGGATTCCTCTAAGGACCCTCGGCACTGCCGCAGCCCCACGCACAGATCCCAGGCATCGGTCAGGCACCAGTCTCACTCCCCGGTGCCTCATAAAAGAAAGAAGGCCAACAGAGGACGCTCCCCAACCAGGTCTAAAGACCAGGTGGCCAGCAAGCCCCCATCCGGTGCCCATTCTGTGGGTCCTCTGCCAATTCCTGCCCCAGGAAGTGTCCAGTCGAGTCCAGACCCCCACTGCTCGCCAGGGTGCTGCCACGAGGACCTACAGCTTCTCTGAACACCAGAAGCATTCGAGGCGGCATCGGACCTCCTGGTGCTGACAACGCCACTCTTCTCTCTATGGTGGGAGAGGTCTCTGGCACTGGTTGGCAAGCCAGCAACGATGGCAGGTATCATCTCCTCTGAGGGTATCATCTGCTGTGCACCAACCCCGGGCACTGGTGTCCCGTGTGTGGGAGCTGCTCCGGTCCCACAGTTGCCATCGCTCTCTGGCGCCAAGCGGCTTCGCTTCTCCCTGGTCTTCACAGTTGGAGACATTGGAGTCAGAAGCGGGGTCATTGTGCTCCAGTAGGAGCAGAAGAACCAGCTCCCACCATGACCAACAGCCCTACCCAGCACACTGGCCGGGACAGTGGCAGGCTCCTCAGTGGCCATACTTGACATCCTGGGCCTATCACCAGAGCCAGGGTTCCCGACTGGCGTTGGTGGCCTCGGTGTTCTTTGGGCCGCCACATGCCCTCCGCACTGCAGCAGGGGACCCATCTGGCAACTGCACTGATGTCGACAATCTCGGAACTGACCGCAACATTGATGATGTCAGCGCAGATTGCTGCATCATCCTCGGTACTGACCGCAGCTCCGTCTGCAGCAACACTGACTGCGACGCTGCCAGTGACACTGTCAATAGCACTGATTGTGGCACCGACTGTGGCAACGTCCACAGCTCTGCCCATGGCACTATCCATGACACTGGCCAGAGCACCATCCATGGCACCAGCCACGGCTCCAGTGTTCTTCACTCCTAGGGACCCCAGAGGGGCCAAGGTCAGGGAGCAGGCTCCGGTACTAGTTGCCATCTCATCCTCCTCATCTCTGTATGAGGTGGTGGCTGGCTCAGCAACCACTCCAGTCTTAGAGGACAGCAGGGTCCTACAGCAGCTGCTGAGATGGGTGGCCCAGAACCTGAACGTTAAACCTGAGGTGGTGGAGGAGGCCGACCCGATGGTCAACATTCTTTCCCCTCCAGGGCCACCTTGTATCATGCTGCACTGATTAAAACCATCCGAGATGCGAAGAAGACCCTGTGGCAAACCCCATCCTTGGTTTTGTGGATTAAGTCCTACCTTTTCTTTACTTTATTCTTTAGGCTCATTATTTAAAAATGTGATTACATTAAAATCTATACAAAACCCCAGGCTTACTTTCACTGTTGGTATTGATTTGTTGTTTTGTACTGGTGTAACTACATTGATGTAGCTGCAATTTGGGCAAGTCACTGTTGTTTGCATGGATGAAGTTCATTGGTATAGCTTCACCTGTGCAGAGAAAACTCCAGAACAGACAAGCCACCAGTGTGGAAAATAAACAAAAGCCAGTAAATTATATTTTCCCCCTTACATAGAATATCTAAAGCATTGCACAGACCCCTACATGAAGCAGTTTTAAAAATCTGAATTAGACTTCTGGGAAGACATCCTTTGTCATTTTGTTGTCAATATTAATTTAGAAACTGTTGACTGGCATTCAAATTTGGATTGTAGTAATTTTAATTTTTGAATGCTTGTATTAGCCTGCAGTTATAATCATAAATATTTTTTTCTGATTCTTCAAATTAAGCAATCTGTTGATGCTGCAGACATGCAAACACTTGACTTGCAATGCTCTGGGTGAGAGAGAAGGGAAAATGGTGGGAGGTGGTGCACTACCAACATTAAGAATAAGGAGTACAACATACAAGTCAATATGTGATGTTTATGGGTATAGACACACAGCTTCTTAGATAAACACCAACTCATCTTAGGGGTATCATTTATGCAGTAATTTATTGCACTGATGCAGATTTTTAAAATAGAATTAATTTTTAAAATCTCTTCCAACTAATAGAAAATACATAACTAAAGTCCTTCTAGATTGCCTTCATACTGGAAACAAAAAGGGCATTTTTATCCACTGCCTGTTGCTTTAATGACTGGACCAAATCCTATGTTTCTATTCATTGACTTGAATGGGTGAAATTCTCCCCTGCACGGAGAGCCAGCACAGGAATGAATTTCACCTCATGATAGTTGTCCTTCAGGACTTGGTCTCTCCGAGGATCATGGGAATTGCCAGAATGGGTAAGTCCACTGGCCTGTCTCCAGCAGTAATAAGTACCAGATACTTCAGAGGATTGTGCAAAAAAACCTGCAGTAGGCAGTTACAGAATAATTGAGCCACAAGGAAGGTACTAATCCGTTAGAAGTTAGCTTACACCCACAAGTATACCTCTTCCCAAACTTTGTTTTGTTTTAAATATTTCCTTTTGTATCTTTGGATGTTCTTATTATTCTTCAAATCATATCTTAAATTCCATTAAGCTCTTGTCCTCTTATGACAATGAGCTCCAGAGACTGCTACAGCTCCATGATTCCTACTAGTTTCTAATGCTAAGTCTGGAGGACTGGTATTGAATGTTGCCACCTGCTGAAGGCTCTCTGGATATCCTTAGACAATCTGTATCCACATGATTCCACAGCTGAGCACTGCTGTGTCTTGCCATTTTCTCTTGCAGTATTGCCCATGTCCCCTCACACAACTGTCAGCAGTTTCTAATGGTTCAGCCAACTGTAAATCAAATAATGCTAGAGTAAATCAGATCCCAGCAATTTATGGATCTCCCAAAACATCTACCCTGGATAGCTGAAAAAAGAAAATGAATAATAATTCTGCAGATATCCCAGGTTTGTTATGACATATGGCTTCTCCAATTGCTGAGGATGTCTTGCAACTGTTGTGATGTTCTATACTGATGATGTAGGGGTGATGCCTGCTCCCTAAACAATAGCCTACATGAACAATAAAACCTAAAACAGGGAACCCATTTTTATTAACAACTAAATCTTTAGTCCCTATTTGCCCTCAGGCTCATTTATTCATTGTCCCCTTAGCTAATACTACTAGCAAGGACACCATTTATGATGTGGACATCTCCCCTTTGGACACGACACTGAGGGCATGGCTACACTAGAGAGTTCACAGTGGCACAGCTGCACCAATGCAGCTGTGCTGCTGTAAGCTCTCTAATGTAGCCGCTCTAAGCCAAGGGAAGAGAGCTCTCCCATATGCTTAACTACTCCAGCCTACCAGCAGTGGTAGCCATGTCAGCAGGAGAAGCTCTCCTGCCAATATAGCGCTGTCCACAATGGAGCTTATGTTGGTGTAACTTACACTGCTCAGGAGGGTAATTTATTCATACCCCTGAGCGACATGTTATGCCAACATAAACTGTAGGGTAGACATCGCCTGAGACTAGCAAATTTCAGTCACCACTGAACCTAGGCTGGATTTGAGCTGTCAACCTAAAGATGAAAGGCACCAAATCTCATTACAAATTCCTTGAGTTGTCCTGTCCTCCTGGCTTAGTTATTTCTAATGAACTCTGTAGCATCTGTCTGTCTTTCAAAGGTTCTATACTTTGTGGAAAATCTCCTCATTTTCATGCTTATGAATGGGAAAATTGGAAATCAATTCTCCCAGCTATTCAATCCTAGTCTCCTTGATAGTTGATTTGGTGGCGCCAAAACCAACTTTAGCTAGGCATGAGTGGTCAAATCTCATTTTAAAATATCAAATTATCTTGGAGGCACTGGAACAATGAAGGCCAAGGAGAGGGTGCAGGTTTATTTGTCTGGAAAGAAAAGAGACTAAAGGAGTTTTGCCTGAATCAGGACTGGCCCCAAAGAATCTGTTTCCTAATCAGCCCAGGGCAAGATTCTTCGGTGGTATAAATCAATGTCACTCCATGAAGCCATAGACAATAGATACTCATGTACATTGCTTTGCTAAATCTAAGGAAGTATGTAACACATAATATACCACCTGAAGTCCCTGGTTGCTGCTATAATTAGCTGAGTTAAACAAATTAATTCTATTATTTTAAATGTACAGTGGCTGAATTCTATAAAACCACTCTTTTTCTCATTCAGTGTTCTTCACTATCCATTTAATCTGTATAGGCATCTATCTTCACCTTCCGTACTCTATCTTGGAAAAAGGAGAGGGAATATTAAGCATACCAACTGTCTCCTCCTCTCTTGGTACTATGACAATAAAATACCATTTAAGGGAGAGTCCAGGTGTCATGCAGCATATATCTGTTTGTCATTAAAAAGAATCACTTTCCAAACAGCTTTACTACCAGTAGGGTTATGTTAAAAAAAAAGAATAATTGACTTCCCATCAGTATAACCCCACCACTGCATTCATTCTACCCAGACACCCTTAATGGTTATCCCATCCTTGTATATCTACAGCTGCAAACTTTTCTGCAACTGACCAACTTCCCAGTCTACTGAAGTAGATGAATTGTAGAGCCACCGTCATGCATTCTATGAGATCATGTGATCTTTTCCATGTTGGCACTGTGCCATTCCTCTTACACTCTCCATACATGCATCCCTGGGAGTTGGTGGACGTTAGTGAGGTTAGTATGGAGAAATCTATCGTATCCTGTTGTCCTGACCCTGTTCAAGAATAAATAGAGTCTTAGTCTCCATTTGCTTTTCATAAGCCCAGCAATTCAAATTTCAAAAAATTACTCCTGGAAAACATTTAGTTTTAATGAAAGTCCTGCTTAAACCTTTAAATCTTTGAGGTCTCATATTGAGACGGTATGGCAAAGTTCACACCCATGGGATCTATCTTGATCTTCTACACTCTCTAAGCCAATTTTTATCAACTTTTGGTTGGAGTTATATCTATATAGCTGTCTTAAACTCATGGTACTATATTAATCTCTGGAGGAGTTACTCGAGAAATAATTTTGGCCCGTTAATCCATAGCATCATGGAAGCAATGGGACAACCTTGTTGTGACTGATACTGGCTCTTCGCAAACCACAGTGGTTACCCTCTTTCTATTCAGCAACAAAGGAGCATTCCAAAGCTATGGGGTCAAAGGTCCAGATCTATGTAGACCCAACTGATTTGCCCACAGCACCAACGCATCATGCCCATCTTGGGCTATTTTTCCTCCTGGCAGGAGTTATCTGCATGGATGATAGTTTGGATTGCATGGAGATCTGTGGACTGTTGGAACACAGATACAAAATAGTGCTGCAAAGAGCACAATCAGACAATTTATTCTCATTTCAAGGAGAATCCTAAAGAGAGAGAGAGAGAGAATTTGGTATTCACGATTTGCAGTGCCATACTGCAGCTTTGTGTAACTCTCTATTTTTTAATTGAATCTACCCAGTAGATTGGCTTTTCAACCTTGAGACAATTTTGTATAAATGAATGAACCAATTCAATATTTTCCTAAGGTCATCCATGGCCTAGTTTTATGATATCCAATCTAAGCACCCTCCACAGCCAGTAGGAATAAAGGTGCTCAGCGCATCACAGATCAGGCCTGTAATCAACTAATAACCTTTGATACACAGACGCTTGGAAATGAGCAAGGTCAGCCAATCCGGAGGAGATTATTACAATGAATCCTAAAGACAGACAAGCTGCACCATCCCAAGTAACAGAGGCTGTTTGGAAAGGTAATAGCATACAGCTGATGGCAAACAGAGCTGACAATTTATGACTTTTAAAATGCAGTACACCGTGCAGGAGAGTGTAAATGCAAAAAGGATGCAATTTACCTTAGCTGCTTGTTTCCTTGGCTATAATGGAAGGGAGAGCAAAATTATATCATATAATAAGGGAAGTTTGGTTTAAATGTCATTGTTAGACAATTTGGGGGGAAGGGGAATAAATATATCAGCGGTAAACACCAGGGAGGGAGAAAAGCTATTTAAGCTAAAGGACACTGTTGGCAGAAGAACTAATGGTTATAAACTTTGCCATGAGTAAATTTAGGCTGGACATTAGAAGACACTTTCTAAGTATCAGACTCCCAAAGGGAGTGGGGAGGGGCAACAAACCTGACTGGTTCTAAGTGGGATCTTGATAAATTTATTAACAGGATTACATGTCATGATTTACTGCTCTAGCAGGAGACTGGACTTTGATGGCCCAGCAGGTTCCTTCTAGTCCTGTATTCTTAACTGCAATAAATTAAGGAGAAATAAGGTCAGGAAAAATAATGTAAACTCACTGAAGTTGCATACGTCTACTGACATCAGTAGGACTTAAGCACATGCTTAAGTGCCTAAGAGAGTTAGTATCCTAATGAAAAAAACCAATGAGGAGTCCTTGTGGCACCTTAGAGACTAACACATTTATTTGAACATAAGCTTTCGTGAGCTACAGCTCACTTCATCAGATGCATGCAGTAGCTCACGAAAGCTTGTGCTCAAATAAATGTATTAATCTCTAAGGTGCCACAAGTCCTCCTTTTCTTTTTGTGGATACAGACAAACAGGGCTGCTACTCTGAAACTTACCAAGTGGGTGGTCAGTGCTAATGAGCAAATTCAATTAAGGTGGAAGGGAGTTATTCTCAACAGTTGACAAGAAGGGGTGAATACCCCCAAGGGAGGAAAAATCACTTTTGTAGTGCTAATGAGGCGAAGGTGGCCCATTTTGCAAATAAATTCCAGTTAGTTGGGACCTAACCACATCAGCCACACCATCAGGGGCTCGTTCCCCTGCACATCTACCAATGTGATATATGCCATCATGTGCCAGCAATGCCCCTCTGCCATGTACATTGGCCAAACCGGACAGTCTCTACACAAAAGAATAAATGGACACAAATCAGACATCAATAATTATAACATTCAAAAACCAGTAGGAGAACACTTCAATCTCCCTAGACACTCAATAACAGACTTAAAAGTGGCAAATCTTCAACAAACAAAAAAACTTCAAAAACAGACTAACAAGAAACTGCAGAACTGGAATTAATTTGAAAACTGGACAGCCCATCAAATTAGGCCTGAATAAAGTCTGGGAGTGGATGGGTCACTACAAAAACTAATTTCCCCCTGCTGATACTCACACCTTCTTGTCAACTGTTTGAAATGGGCCACCTTTATTACATTGGCACTACAAAAGTGATTTTTCCTCCCTTGGTATTCACCCCTTCTTGTCAACTGTTGAGAATAGCCAACTTCCACCTTAACTGAATTGGCTCATTAGCACGGACCTCCCACTTGGTAGGGCAACTCCCATCTTTTCATGTGCCGTGTATTTATACCTGCCTCTGTATTTTCCACTCCATGCATCTGATGAAGTGGGTTTTAGCCCATGAAAGCTTATGCCCAAATAAATTTGTTAGTCTCTAAGGTGCCACAAGGACACCTCGTTGTTTTTGCTGATACAGACTAACATGGCTAGGTCTCTGAAACCGGTATCCTAATGGGAGTTAGGTGCTTATCTTTGAGTATCTGGACATAAAAGCTTTGCTAAATAAGGTTGGACTTAAGCTTTGCTGAATTGGGTCCATTATACCTTTCTTTAGAGTATTTAAAAATGTTTTACAGACACAGGGTGCTACATAGTATCCCTAGGTGGGTTTTCGAGCAAAGTGGCTTAGGAAGTTCTGCAAGTTTTACTTTTGAGTTTCCTTTGAATCATCCTATAAGGGGCATGGAGGATGTAGCATGATTAGCTGATATGGTGGAGGTGGGGGTCAGGTTCAGTTCCCTACACCTGAAGAAGTCCCAAGTTCCCTACAGATTGTGTGGCATTTGCAGGGGAGCTGTGGCATCTGTGTGATTGCTCAGTGCACCTGCATAGCTCATTGACCTCTTCCTCTCCCCCTTGGCAGCATGACCTATGTAAAAGCCATGATGACCTGCAACCCATCTCCCCCAAGTGGCTGTGTCACTTTCTCCCAGATCTTAGGCACCTAGCCAGGTGGGGATGGTTTCTAGTCACGGAGTGAAAATTACCATTTGGGCTGATCCGAAGTAACTTGTATGGTAGATAGGTCTTGAGCTGGCAGTTCACCCGGACCAGAGGGCAGAATGCTGCCATTGACTAGCATGAGATGGAACTTCAGTACTCTGTGGCATCACTGCTTTTATGGAAATCATGTTGCTTTGTGGGATGGGAGAGTTGCTAATGAGGCCAAGGTGGCCCACTTACCTCTGCCCTCCCTCAGGAATTCCAAAAATCACCATGCCCTTGGCAGGCACTGGGGTATTGGGAAGAATGCAGCGAAGGTGAAGCTTTTCCCTAAAAAAGATTCTTGTTCCTAACTGGCTACATTTCCATAACCTCTTTTCTGTAGCACAGGGGAGTATGTGGCTAGTTAAAACATTAAACACTGCAACACCTGTGGGAGAGATGATATTAACCTTTATAGGTGGGGAAATTGAAACCCAGGCTACCAAGTTCAAACCTGGAATAAATACACCTCTCATGGAAGACTCTGGTCTAAATGCAGCTGTGGTATAAAAGGTGCTGTAAGTTTCACGGCTGAGTATAAACTGGTTAGAAAACAGCTGTAAGTGGAAACTTACACTGGTTTTGCATTAAGTGGGGCATTTGAAAAATGAATGTAACTTGCACACTGAGCTAGTCAAACTGGGAGGCCAATGTAGCAGGAAATGCAACTAACAACGTGTGGATAAACGTGTGGAAGTAGTGGAGGGACAGAGTTTGAGACATGCTCCTGTGTTGACACAGGGATAGTGTGCATGAGCTAATAGTTTCTTTCTTTCTTTCTTTTTCTCCCTCCCCAATTCCTATGATGCTGCAATACAAAAATGTGACTGAGGTAGCCTAGCCATAGACTAAGGCTGGTCAAGTCCAGAAGCTAGCATATTAACTTGTCATTTTCTGCTGGTTTCACTAAGTCAGAGCCACACATTTGAATAATCAAAATTAAAACGGTCATTATTGATAACAGGCCCAAAATATAATCCACTCAATACATATTCATCTGACCCTGATATCTGTCATCCTTCCAGTGTGAGGGCTACAGAATTAATGATTTTGGTGGAAGGCCCCACCAGAAACCATTTAGAAATAGAGGGTCAGAAAAGCTGGCTGATGATTTATCAGGCTATGCCAAGAACTTCCCTATAATGAAAGAAGTATGATCACTTACGAGCCTCTAGTTAATAGAAATGAGCACAAGGAAAAGGAAGTCTTATATTGTTGTCAGAAATGAGCCGTCTGCTTCTATGCTCCTAGGGCTTGATTCTCCCCCGGAGAACCCAACAGGAGTTATCTGCAACCCACTATGAAAGGGCAAGACTCCTGGATTAGTGCATGAACGTGTTTCTCTCCCCCTAATACACGGAATGGAGCATTTACATTTGCTTTTGATATTACCTAGAAAGAGATTCTCTTCATTTTAACTTGGCTAACTGAAGGGGTGCATGTGTGTGTGAGAGAGAGGGAGAGAAATGTGAGCTCAGTTCACCATGGAGAATAGCCCAGGTCATTACAAAAGTACATTAACAGAACAGCAGAACAAGTGAGACATCACAAAAGGGATAGCACTGTAGCAGCCATGCAGTCAGAAAGACAGAGGTTGTTTTGTTCGTTTAGGAGCATAGTCTAAAAATTTACCCCTGCCACTTCAGTTTAAAGAAAATAAATTGTATTCCTACCCACAACCACATAATTACGTTGTACTCTAATATCTCTCGACTTCAAAATGACAGCTAAAGCAGATTAAAGCTGTTTACAGCCTATGGGAAGTAGTAGAGTGGCTGCTGGCAATATTTCTTGCTTGCTTAGTAACCAAAGTCCAGTCATAAATCTATATTCTTCTTCAAGGAGGAAGGCTGTGATTAAAGGATTCCTCCTGCAGCTGTGCCTCTGTGATAAGAGCTTTATGTTCAGACTCTCCTAAGCTATAAAAAAGAGAAAAAATAATCATTTTTCATTAACTTAGCCCCTCTAATTTTTTTTGTGTGTGGGGGGGAGATAACCAGACAAGTAGTTTGGTGAATGACTTACTGTAGATTTGGTAGAGAATGTTATATACAGTATTTCTAACAAGCAGCAGCTGGGATCTGAACAGTAGACTACAACTCTTGTGTAACCACATCTATTTCCCTGCAGATTGATAGATGTTTCTGCAAGCTGGATATTGGGAGTTTATCACAGTTTTGTTTTGTTTTTTTTAATGGTGTGCTTGTAAGGTTTCCTGTTTTTAGGCAAAAGGAACATATTTACCCTCCTGAAATATTACAGGTGGAGGTAGTGATTTATCTGTTCAGAATCAAGTTACAGACTGATGGAAACAGAAGAAAATGTAACTTGAAACTGCTGATATGCTTTTTCATTCATTAAGCCTGATCCAATACCCAGAGAAGCCAATAGCAAGACTCTCATGGATTTCAAGAGGCTTTGGACCAGGCCCTTTTAAATCTTGTTCCTCTCTCCTACAGTACAGTACATTATTGCACTATTCTACTGTTGATATAGATACAACAGAAAATACAACTTTTGCTGCACATTTAACATTGAAAACATCCACACATTTGAGTTCAACACTCCCTCCATCCCTAAATTGAATGATTCAGATATTTGTTTTGTAGGGTATGATGTTTCTCATAACATAACGTAGCTCGATTTATAGCAAAATGCTAATTAAGCAATAAAACCAAGTCATTCTAAGAAAATGTAATACCTGGTGCAAGAAAAAAACAGGGCCAAGCTACAAGCCTACAGCAATTCAAGACATAACTTATCTCAGCATGACACTTGCCCCCTGTTTTGTTTTATATTCACAATTAAAAAAAGGCACAACAGAAATTCCAATCAAATGTTTTGTATATTTTCTTAATTTTTAAATTAGAATATATTTATATAGGATTCTTTTGTTGGTATTAAGTTTACAATGTTGAATATTTAATTTGCATAATAAAGTACTGTGCAAAATGAGATGAGGGTTAATCAAAGGGTTTTATCACTCTTTTTAATTATCTTCATTATGTTGGAACAAGATGTAAATTTTAATTTTACCTTGTTAGCTAGTGTATTCCACCAAAACTTTGGATTTGCTAATCATCTGTCATTTTTAATAGGAGCAGATGCTAGTGATTTTTAGAAATCTAAATGCCCCAAGTATTGTAAGCTTTACTAATTTGATTGATATATAATTTAATATAATTTAGCAATTATTAATGCCATTTAGCATCAACGTCAATATTCTGTTATGCAGCAAACTATGCATGTGAACAAGTTCAGAAGTGCAAGGAAACTTTTTTTTTCTCTTTTATTTTTTGCCAGCACTGATTCTTAATATTAATGCTTCTTTCTGAAGTTCACTCCTGTAAATATACCTCCCTCGTCCCTTACAAATCTTTAGTCCCAGTTTTCACCTTGGTATTAGAAGGTTATTTTCTAGAAGCATATAGTTATCTTACTTTCTGAAAGGCATGTGGTAAGCTTACTCTTAGCCCAGAGACGTTTAGCAAGAGTGTGTACTATGTTACATTTATCAACTATTCCAATCACAGTGAAGCCAACTGAAAAAAAACATACCTATTAATGGATAAGACCTATTAAAGTACTTCACATTGCACTAAACCAACTGTGTGTAGGTATACCATAAATCACAGTTACATAATTACATTTCACAGGAATAAATGCCAAATGAATAAACTTCCAAAGGAAGAATACTCTACCACAAGGGAAAGTTCATCTGCTTATGGAACAAAGTTACTCAAAAACATATTCTGGGCTGACATTAAACAATAGGATACCAATGCTTTATAATACAGTAAGTCACTATATACTAGCACTTCTAATGCCATCTGATTATTGCTACTTATTTATTTACATGGCAGAAGCACATAGACGTCCCATGAGAGGTCAAGGATCCACTGTGTTACGCACCGTAAAACACATAGTAAGAGACTATAATGGGGCACACAAGCTTCTATACAAGACAGGAAGGGGTTAATGTGCCCAATTAGCCCTAATTATAACACCTGGAGCAGGAGAAAGGCTTCCAGGAAGGGCTTAAAAAGAAGAGTCCTGCTTATTTGGGAAAGCAGGCAGAAAGAATAGATGTAGAGCTCTCATTGTGGGAGAGAAAGTTTGCTTGGGCCAGGAATGGGGAAAGATTGATTAGCAGATCTCCTGGAAGAAAGGTATGAGTTTATGTTTATGATGATTCACACTTCTTTTGGCCTTTGAGTGCACTGGCGGGGGTAGAACTGTAAGTTACCTGGCTGGTAAGAGAGGCTAAGTTTCTGGAACCCAGAAAGCACTGGAGGGCAGGCAGAGCATCAGAAGACCAGAAGGGAAACAATAGGTTGAGTTTCAGAGTAACAGCCGTGTTAGTCTGTATTCGCAAAAAGAAAAGGAGTACTTGTGGCACCTTAGAGACTAACCAATTTATTTGAGCATAAGCTTTCGTGAGCTACAGCTCGCTTCATCGGATGCATACTGTGGAAAGTGTAGAAGATCTTTTTATACACACAAAGCATGAAAAAATACCTCCTCCCACCCCATTCTCCTGCTGGTAACAGCTTATCTAAAGTGACCACTCTCCTTACAATGTGTATGATAATCAAGTTGAGCCATTTCCAGCACAAATCCAGGGTTTAACAAGAACGTCTCGGGGGGGGGGGGGGGGGAGAGGGTAGGAAAAAACAATAATGCGTTGGAGGGTTTTTAGTTGGGGGCTGAAGGTGACGGCTAGTGGCGTTCTGTTATTTTCTTTGTTAGGCCTGTCCTGTAGTAGGTGACTTCTGGGAACTCTTCTGGCTCTATCAATCTGTTTCTTCACTTCCTCAGGTGGGTATTGTAGTTGTAAGAATGCTTGATCGAGATCTTGTAGGTGTTTGTCTCTGTCTGAGGGGTTGGAGCAAATGCGGTTGAATCGCAGCGCTTGGCTGTAGACGATGGATTGTGTGGTGTGGTCAGGGTGAAAGCTGGAGGCATGTAGGTAGCGGTCAGTAGGTTTCCAGTATAGGGTGGTGTTTATGTGACCATCGTTTATTAGCACTGTTTATTAGCCTAACAAAGAAAATAACAGAACGCCACTAGCCGTCACCTTCAGCCCCCAACTAAAAACCCTCCAACGCATTATTAAGGATCTACAACCTATCCTGAAGGATGACCCAACACTCTCACAAATCTTGGGAGACAGGCCAGTCCTTGCCTACAGACAGCCCCCCAACCTGAAGCAAATACTCACCAGCAACCACATACCACACAACAGAACCACTAACCCAGGAACCTATCCTTGCAACAAAGCCAGTTGCCAACTGTGCCCACATACCTATTCAGGGGACACCATCACAGGGCCTAATAACATCAGCCACACTATCAGAGGCTCATTCACCTGCACATCCACCAATGTGATATATGCCATCATGTGCCAGGAATGCCCCTCTGCCATGTACATTGGTCAAACTGGACAGTCTCTACGTAAAAGAATAAATGGACACAAATCAGATGTCAAGAATTATAACATTCATAAACCAGTCGGAGAACACTTCAATCTCTCTGGTGACGTGATTACAGACATGAAAGTTGCGATATTACAACAAAAAAACTTCAAATCCAGACTCCAGCGAGTGACTGCTGAATTGGAATTCATTTGCAAATTGGATACAATTAACTTAGGCTTGAATAGAGACTGGGAGTGGCTAAGTCATTAAGCAAGGTAACCTATTTCCCCTTGTTTTTTCATACCCCCCCCCCAGACGTTCTTGTTAAACCCTGGATTTGTGCTGGAAATGGCCCAACTTGATTATCATACACATTGTAAGGAGAGTGATCACTTTAGATAAGCTATTACCAGCAGGAGAGTGGGGTGGGAGGAGGTATTTTTTCATGCTTTGTGTGTATAAAAAGATCTTCTACACTTTCCACAGTATGCAACCGATGAAGTGAGCTGTAGCTCACGAAAGCTTATGCTCAAATAAATTGGTTAGCCTCTAAGGTGCCACAAGTACTCCTTTTCTTTTTGCAAATAGGTTGAGTGTTTGTTGCACTGTCCAGTGCTGGAAGGGGAGCATTCTAGTAAGGACACTCTATAACCAAAACAGCGCTTGACCCAAAGAGCATTCAGCCTAAATAACAGCCTTTCCCAAATCTCCCTTCTGTAACGTGAACCCCACCCTGTCCTTCACCATGCACATGTCAGAATTTACAGTCCAATTCAAATGACAGTTGTACTGAACTCAGACACTGTTCATTTAAGAGGCAGAAATGAAACCAAGAAAAAGTGGATGTGAGAGACAACATAGTCTGGCTGGGCTCTGAAATGAGACTTGGGAGGCCCGAGTTCTGATCCTGACCTAGCCACTGACCTCTTGTGCATGGCAGGCATAGCCCTTGTGTAAGGTTCTGTACCAGTGATTCTCACCCTTTTCCATACCAGCACCATCCTCCCATCTAGCTGGGATGCACCCAAGATCCCCTCAGATTTAACAATATGGAAAGGGCAAGCTGGTTGTGACCCCCCAACTCTTGTTTGTGACCCCACAGGTTGAGATCCCATGTTCTAGGCAGTTACCCCCCAAATCACTGAAACTTACCCTCACAGGGTGGTACTGGCCATTTCAGGCTTGTGAATTGTGAGTTGACCCCAACTGGGCTTAAAAGAGGGCACCCGGGCCTTAGACACCTGGTGAGCCAATGCTGCATGGATCAGTCAGGAAAGGGCAAGTGAGAGCTTCTTGGGAGTGAGTGAGTCAGGAGATGGGCGGATGAGAGCTGCCAGAGAGTAGGAGACCGGAGGAGTTCCGGTAGGTGGTTCCCTGTGTGGGGAAGGCTGGAGAGCAGCAAGAGGGATTTGCTGCCTGACCTCCCCAAGCAAGACACACAGGGCCAGAGGACTGGAAAGTAGAAGGAAAGAGCAGCAGCAGCAGAGGGAATTCTGGGCTGACTTGAAGGCAGAGAACTGAAGTTGAGGACCAGAGAGAGCTGAGTGGGAAAAAAAGGGAGAAGGAAGGCAGGTAGCCAAGGGCCTTATCTGCTGATGTCTCCATGCAGGGGAGCTGCACCCAGGGGAGCAGTGAGAAGGCTGTGGGATTGAGGGCCACTCCCTCTTGTGAGAGTGATCTCCCTCCGAACAGAGGGGCTGTAGGGGTTCCTGCTAGGAAGAACAGAGTTACACTCCTGTTAGAAGGGTTGGGGTGGCTGTTCTGGCAGAAGGACAGAAGAGGACCAACCGGGAGCCTAGGTGTGCCAGAAGACAACACAGCGTGGTATGTGCTATGTCAATGGACAAGAGGCTGTCTGATCGTAAGGACTACATGCACAAGAGGTATTGAATGGACTATCTGCACTAGGCTTTTGGTAATAAACCAGCCCCAAAGAGGTATATATTAGGCAAGAGAGCAGTTGTGGAGTTACTGGGGACTATGAAGGATGGAAACTGAGGCAAGCATGACTGTTCTGCCACAGTCTGCCTCTAGAGGGTGCTCCTGGCAGGGCAAGTTCCCCTATGATGCTTATGTATGTGGCAGGATTTTTCTTTGTTGAGCAAAATTTTAAGTAATGAGTGCAAAGTGTACTATATCAGCTCCCTGGTTTCAGTTAGTTTGTGAATCATAAATTTTGTGTCAATCATAAATTTTGCTTTCTGTAACATTTAGGAGTTCGTAATAAGGGATTTGGGAAACTTTTGTAATGAAATCAGATGACTCTTGATTGGCTTCCCATTTTGATATAAAAGTGCAACTTGATTTTTGATAAAAGGTTTGTTAAATGCATTGACCTTCCTGTGAATTAGGGGCTAAGACCCAAACTGGAAACTGGGTGAATTTGAACCAGTCTGAGGTTTTGTTTAGCTTAGAGCCCTTCTTGGCCAGACCATCCCGCCTTAATGGGTTTGGGGCTCTTTTCCGTTGAGCCTTCTTCAGTGAGAATGCAGTGTCCTGCAATCCCCTCCTTTCTTAGTGTTTTTGAGCGCATGGGTGTGAAATTGTTCCTCCCTTTTGTATTCCTAGGCTCTTCAAGGGGTAACGAGATGGCTTGTCCTCTGTTTTCAGCTATGGGCATAGCTTTTTGTCCCTTTCTTTCCACATCCTTCAGCTGGAAAGACTGTTATATTGCAAATTACTTGTCTACCCTCTCATTCGGCAGCAGAGAAAGGTTCCATCAAATCCTGACCATACATTGAGACTTTATCTTACTTGGGGTGTGACACACTCTACACTGAACTACCCAGGCCGGATGGAGAAGACATTTGAGTGGTGATGGAACAGGTCTGTTTTTGGGGGGTTATAATCAGGAGATGGCTATGTATCAGAGGAATGAGATTTTCTGGAAAGAGAAGTGTGGCAGGGAGGCTGGGGAATCTGAGTGAGTTTCACCGCTTTAAAAGAAACACAGTGGGGTCTGTATGGTTTCACCTGAGTATCATTTTCCGTTTTGGGGGGTTGCATGAACATGAGATTCAAAACAAAACTCAGAAGGGCCCTGAAATCACAGGACCCACAATTGCTGATTCCATTTACTGGAGTCATGCGTTAACTGAAACCAGTGGATTTCACTTAACTCTGGCCACTTTTCCATATACTGGGCTTTTACCTATTGCATGAAAATACCTAATGGGCAAACAGCTGTTGGCATGTGTTGCTCATACGTTTTCATGAAGTTACCCACTGGGCTTGATAGAGCCCCAGGATCCTTATCAGGGAAGGCTGTCTAATCATCAGAAGTTCCTTCTTGAATTTGTGTGGGCTTGCAAGCTTTTATACCTCTCCCCTGATAAAACACAGTTAGCTATCTCTGGAGACATCTGGAGGAGAGAGGGCCAAGCAGGGGCCACCAGGTTATTCCTCTCCTCCCCAAAACCTTTCAATAGCTGGACGACATAAGTTTGGCATCTTGAGCAGAAGAGTGCTGTATGGATGAGACTGGGTGGAACTGAATGGTTTCGTTATGAAACTAGAAAGTTTCCTTGAAGCTCTTAGGTTCAAATGAATTCAAAACTAGCAGGAAGCCTCAAGGCAAAGTGACCACTACAATCTAGAACTTCCAGGGTGGGTTTTCAGAAGCTGTACACCCAAACTGGCAGGTTTCTGTAACACTGTAGCTGAAAAGTCCTATTGCACATCAAGGTGCCCTTCAGTATTACTAAGCCCACCTGGATCCAGCTTTCATTTGCAAGCAGTGAAATGGAAAGCTGATGTAATTCTTTGTAATATTGTCCACGTCACATACAGAGAAAGCTGGTGCGCTGACCCAGCAATGTCACTAAAGGGGAAATAATGGAGCCATTTAATAGTTTCTGAAGACCAAGCCCTGATGAAATTTCATTTTTAAAATATGGACAGATACTTTTTGCATTATGCTTCAATAAAGCATTTAAAGATAGTAATGAATAATAAGTAAGTAATTTTATGCTGAATGACTGCAGAGTATGGAACAGCTTTTTGTGTGTGTGTAAGTGTAAAACTCTCTCACATTAAGGGCTATATACTGCTCTCATTCCATAGGTGCAACTTTCATTGATGTCAGTTTATGGCCCTGAAACTTTGGTTGAAGGAATTAAGGAAGAGGCTATAAAAGACAGGCTACCTGGATACTCTCTGCATTTTTGTCTTCCAGCAAATTTAAACTGAATACTCTTTGTACCCTGGAAAAAACAATGATTCATATTAAAAAATTAGCATCTTCTTCCACCTATAACAATATATTTTGTGCATCTTGAAAATATCATGACACATTGCAATCACTGAGTACATGGCCTCAATAATTGGGAATGCTTTTCTGCTAGCATCTAAACAGACAGAAGCTTCGCTGTTTAATTTCCTACAATAAGGGAAAAGAAAAACAATTTCTCAAGCACTCTAGCAATACAGCAATTTTAATGTCCTGTGTGCATTCAGTGAACTCTGTCGTCTGATTGCACTACCAAGCAGTTTATGGGACAAAAATCCCAATGTGATGGGATATTTCAGTTTACAATGAAGATCTTGGTTTCAAAGCCTTCCTGATATCCATCCCTTCGGGGGGAGAGCTATGGCATACAGTGAATGCTTACATTATATTGTGAATCTTTATAAGTGGTTAAATTACCTCAATATGCTTATTTCTAATGCAATCTGCCATTAGCTTCAGCCTCCAAAACTACTGCAGCCTGTTTCTGTTGATCACATTATGCTACAGTATCTTCTCATCCAGATATAATTTTTGTAGTCTGTTCTTTCCCAATTCCCTGTAATGCTTAATCTAGGAGCTACCATGTGCTTCAGATTTTCCAACTAAAATGGCTGCTAAGAAATCAAAGCATTAGTATAGACTACCATAATCCTATCTGGGGTCTAGAGTCCATACATTAGTGAAGAGGATCCTGGCAATTCTTCCCTCCGTAGCAGCATGTGTTGGTCTACAGAGACCAACTAATCCACAAAGGTGTCAGGTTCAGCCCTCAACGACAAGCCAAGGGTCCAGGGTGGGTCTTATTCTTTTTAAAGCTGCCATTCAGTCTACTCCTGGAATAGGTTCAGTCCCAAATTTAACTGACTTTGAACTGACCAATTTTGTATTCTTTCAGCTAGACAGGCTCCAGAACCAAAAAAGTAATAAGGTCATCAGTTCCTCAAGTTCCATTGCAATGATTGAGGAGTAGGCAGAACTTGCTGTACATAATTGGGATTGTCATGAGATGATTCTTGTGGCCTTACCAGGTGTTCCATTTTCAGACCTCTATCTGCAGCCCGGTAAGAGTCACCTTGGGGTGGCTGTGAAGTCTGTATGTTGCTTTGTGGAGCTGCAGTTATGGAGGGTGTGGAGCAGTTGCAGGGTCTTCAGGAAACCAACCAGGAAAACTATTACTCATTAGGCAGAAACCAGGTTCAAAATGCTTAATTCCAATGGCCTTGCCTGGAATAGAATTGGATGTTGCATGGGAGGCAGCTAATGGAAAAGGTAGACCTTTCACAGGCTGATTTACATTCCTCTGGGAAGCTCCACAGGGATGGTGAGGCAATGATGTGTATCCCATCCCGCCTTGTCTCGCTCCCACCCAACGTGGGCCTGCTTGGTGCCAGCACTCTGAACATCTGTTCCCTGTCTGTGCCCCATGTAATCTTAACATCAACCCCCACAGGGGGACATTGGAAACCAGGTGGAGGGCAGTGCTATTCCTATCTCTGTGTGGGTTGGGGAAGTTCCCTAGACGGAGTGGGTCCCCTCCATGCAGCGCTCCCAAGGGCACAATCTGATCTTGTTTTTAATGCTATGAATTCAGAGTAGCTGCCTGTTTCCTTTGGTACCTACAGGGCCCATTAATTATAGTAGACTTGTATTCTTTTATTTTAAGAACTAATTCCATGCTAAATTCAAAGTAAAGCCTGCAATAAACTCTTGTTACTTTAATAGGATTTGTAATGGTGAGAGTGGAAGCCCTGTTTCTCCCTATATCCAAAGTACAAAGCAACCACCGATGTCCATGAATTAACTGTCTTGTTCAGACTAAGGACAGGTCTACACTACAGGGACTGTAACGGCATAGCTATGGTGCTGTAGCTATGTTGGCAAAACCCCATAATGTAGTCGCAGCCAACAGCTGCAGAAGAGGCTTTTCTATCATTTGTAGGTACACAACCTCCCCAAGTGACAGAAGCTAGGGCAATAGGCTTCTTTCAAACTATCTACAGCAACACTATTTTACGGCATCCATAAAACTGGACTGCTGGCACTTGTACTAAGCACCCTTAGAGATTTGTTAGGACAGCTACCTCAAAAAAGGGACAACCCTGGGAAAACCTGGACCAGTGACAACCCTAGTCTCCAAGGTTGCAATTCAGGACTTTTCATTAATATTACATTACTGAACAAAAATTACTGAAAGTAGAATTAAGAATACGCATTTTCTTAAAAATATAAATCAAATATACAGACAGTCCTTTTCCTAATGCAGGCAAATGAAAATCTGAGCTGTGTGCTCCTATCAGATATTGTGAAAGATAAAGAGTATCTCAATAAAATGATGGTTTTAGATAGCATTATCTGAATACCCAAGTATGAGCAATATTTTGGTAAGAAGCGCTCCAATTTCCTGTATGGATCTCAGCAATAAATAAACTATTTAGTATCTTGTTGATACTGATGGATCAACGTTGATACTCACATTGTTCCATCAGATTTGCAGCTTGTCACTTACTATCTAATTGTTTTCTAATTTTTTCATCATTTAACATATGAAATAATAGATGTAGGACTCTGAAGGCTTTTATTAATGACGGATTTCTGCATGTTGTTCCTTCTGTCAAAAGACTGTTGCTCAAAGAATGAGCATATAAGACACTGAATGCAGAAGCATTATACGTTTTTTTTCAAAATTATATTTTAAGCATTGATTTAATGAAAGGAAAACAAACAAAACACCCAACCAAAAAATTTCCCTAAGTACAAATAGTGGGACATGAAATACAAATTATTGCACACAGGGATCCTACTCTACCCTACCTCCTTGCAGCTGTGATGTAAGGAGCATGGTGAGGGCATGGCTGTGGGGAGGAAGTTGGCCACAACAGTAGAGACCGTTGGAGCCACCTTAATTTGGAGAAACCCTTGTTCTGAGACCTCACCATCTTTGTCCCTCACCTCCCTTACTTTGGTTCTGTGGCCAAACAGCAGGAGAGGCAATATCAGGAGTATGAGGAGTAGTCATCTCTAATAGTTGGAGCTGAGAACTTCAGTCGGTTTATACTTCCCATGTCCTAGCAACAAGGATACAGAAGGAAACAAGAGTGTAAACCTGGGATGCTCCCATCAGATTAGGGACTGTTGGAAAATACATTAAAAAACTTTCTCACCAGTCCATCCATGCCTGGGATCTGCTGCCATTAGGTTGAAAGATTATTTTTTGATGAAAAATGCTGCTAAGACCACGTTGGGAAATTTTTGCAATAGCTGCACTTGGAAGCTAGCTTTCCCCTTCACTTTATTATAATTCTCTAATCACTGGTTATTTGAGAGTTATGTATGTAACTAGAAAGTAAGGGAGATGCATATTTATATACAAAATATGCAGCTTTTTATAAAAGTAAATAATTATACAAAAAGAAGATCTGAGATTTTTTTTTTCTTGAGTGGAGCAGCTTTTATCTGTTTATATTCTGGCTTACCTTCCCTAAAGAGAGTATAATGTATGTGTCTATAGAAATGTGTTCTCACCTGTTACATGCATAAAAATCCATGTGCAAATAAGCATGTACAGGATGGAACACATACAGGATATGTTAGTGTCACTGGGTTGCTTTTGCCAGCATACCTAGTGTGTGTTCCTTTTGAAACCTAGCCATTTAAGTCCTTCCATACATTATTGTTGATGACTGTAGGACATCTGCAGCAGCTATAGGACATATCCTAAAATAGTCTATTTTTAAAAGGGTAACTTTTATCCTGCCAACTGTCACTTATGCTATTATATTTGGAATGTAGCAAGCAACCTGTCCAAGCTGTTAAAACACAGGATCTGAAATAATGAAATCATCATTGAAGTCAGTGGGACCAAGATTTCACCCTCAGCGTCCATGTTCTCATCGGTTAAATGGACACAGTGAGCTAGATCCTCAGCTGTGGCCAAGAAGAGTACATTACAGCTAATGGACAGGGTGAAAAGATGACCTAAAAGTCAACTTTGCATCCCCTGAACCTGGGGTGGCTGAGTGGAGGGACAAGTCCTTCAGTGTATTGTAGAGAAACCTTCAGAGACAGATATGTCAACTAGGGTTCAGCCAAGTGTAAAGGAGCCCTGTTGCTTCTCCCTTTGTCCTGGCCATGTCCCCTGTGCTGTCAGCATGGGTGGAGGGGTGAATTAGTGCAGGAGCCTCTGCTCATAGATTCCAAGGCCAGAAGGGATCGTTGTGATCATCTACTGTGACCTCCTGAATGACGCAGGCCATAGAACTTCGCCGGCATAATTCCTAGAGCAGATCTTTTAGAAAGATATTCAATCTTGATGTAATAACTGTCAGTGATGGAGAGTCCACCACGACCCTTGGTAAATTGTTTCAATGGCTAATTAAAAGTGTGTGCCTTATTTCCAATCTGAATTCATCTAGCTTCAACTTCCAGCCATTGGATTGTGTTGTTCCTTTCTCTACTAGACTGAAGAGCCCATTACTCAATATTTGTTCCCCATGTAGGTACTTATAGATTGTAATCAAGTCACCCCTTAACCTTCTTGTTGTTAAACTAAATAGATTGAGCTCCTTGAATCTCTCACTATAAGGCATGTTTTCTAATCCTTTGGTCATTCTCATGCCTCTACTCTGAGCTCTCTCCAGGTTATCACCATCCCTCTTGAATTGTGAGTGCCAGAACTGGATGCAGTATTCCAGCAGCAGTTGCACAAGTACCAAATATACATAACCATTCTACTCCTACTCGAGATTCCCCTATTTATGCATCCTGGGATCACATTAGCTCTTTTGGCCACAGAGTCACACTGGGAGCTCATGTTCTACTGACTATCCACCACGAACCCCAAATCGTTTTCAGAATCACTGCTTCCCAGGATTGACTTACCCATCCTAGATGTTAGGTCTACAGCCTTTGTACCTAGATGTATATATTTACTTTAATCATATTAAAACACATCCTATTTTCTTATGCCTAATTTACCAAGTAATCCAGATTACTCTGTATCAGTGACCTGTCCTCTTCATTATTTACCACTCCACCAATTTTTGTGTCAACTGCAAATTTTATCCGTCATGATTTTATGTTTTCCTCCAGGTCATTGATGAAGATGTTAAATAGCTTAAGGCCAAGAACTACTCCCTCTGGGACCCCACTGGGAACACACCTGCTTGATGACGATTCCCCATTTACAAATATATTTCGATACCTACTCATTAGCTAGTTTTTAGTCCATTTCATGTGTGCCATGTAAATTTTATATCATTCTGGTCTTTTAGTCACTGGAGGACCCTTCTATACTGGAGTGATCCACCCATGGCACGTTATGCTGGCTTTACGGCTGCTTTATGCTGGGGGTGTGGGTCAAAGTGCTCTACTGCAGAGCAGATTCTAGATAACTAATTATTACTTTCCTCATGGGGCTGCCATGAGACTTAATTTATGAGTGTTTATAAAGTGCTTTGGTAGGTGCTATAGAAGTGCAAAGAATTATTAGTTACTATTTTGTGGAATCTCTGGGCATATTGGGTTTAATCCTGTAGTTCTTGTGCAGACAAAACTCTCATTGAAGTGAGAGACTTATGGCAACACAAGGACTAGAGGACAGGTGTCAATATGTGTTCTGTTAACCTTAACACACTGTTTCACTAGCCATGAAATTCTACAGAGTGGGATGGAGGATTATTTTTTTCAACCTCTATTAAAACTACATCAAAATAAAATCCTTAAAGTTTAACAATTTAAAATCATAGCCTGACTACTGATAATTCTCTTGCTGTTTATTGTACAATATTAATTATGATGAACTCATTTAATATAAATTTTGCTGTCATAGGATTTCAATAAGATTTCATCTTAATTTATCATCATTAATGTATCAATATTAAAAGTGTTTCCCTCTAATATTTTAGAGGTGCTATAAAGCTAGGGATATATATGTAATGTTTGGTTTCAGAGTAACAGTCGTGTTAGTCTGTATTCGCAAAAAGAAAAGGAGTACTTGTGGCACCTTAGAGACTAACCAATTTATTTGAGCATGAGCTTTCGTGAGCTACAGCTCACTTCATCGGATGCATACTGTGGAAACTGCAGAAGACATTATATATACACAGAGACCATGAAACAATACCTCCTCCCACCCCACTCTCCTTCTGGTAATAACTTATCTAAAGTGATCATCAAGTTGGGCCATTTCCAGCACAAATCCAGGTTTTCTCACCCTCCGCCCCCCCCCCCCCCCACAAACTCACTCTCCTGCTGGTAATAGCCCATCCAAAGTGGCCACTCTCTTTAAAATGTGTATGATAATCAAGGTGGGCCATTTCCAGCACAAATCCAGGTTTTCTCACCCCCCCACCCCACTCCAAAAACCACACACACAAACTCACTCTCCTGCTGGTAATGGCTCATCCAAAGCGACCACTCTCCCTACAATGTGCATGAAAATCAAGGTGGGCCATTTCCAGCACAAATACAGGTTTTCTCACCCCCCTCCCCCCACCCCATACACACACAAACTCACTCTCCTGCTGGTAATAGCTCATTCAAAGTGACCACTCTCCCGACAATGTGCATGATAATCAAGGTGGGCCATTTCCAGCACAAATCCAGGTTTTCTCACCCCCCCCCCCCACCCCATACACACACAAACTCACTCTCCTGCTGGCAATAGCTCATCCAAACTGACCACTCTCCTTACAATGTGCATGATAATCAAGGTGGGCCATTTCCAGCATAAATCCAAGTTTAACCAGAACGTCGGGGAGGTGGGGGAGGGTTAGAAAAAAACAAGGAGAAATAAGCTACCTTGCATAATGACTTAGCCACTCCCAGTCTCTATTTAAGACTAAATTAATAGTATCCAATTTGCAAATGAATTCCAATTCAGAAGTTTCTCGCTGGAGTCTGGATTTGAAGTTTTTTTGTTGTAAGTTAGCGACCTTCATGTCTGTGATTGCGTGACCAGAGAGATTGAAGTGTTCTCCGACAGCAGGAGAGTGGGGTGGGAGGAGGTGTTGTTTCATGGTCTCTGTGTATATATAATGTCTTCTGCAGTTTCCACAGTATGCATCCGATGAAGTGAGCTGTAGCTCACGAAAGCTCATGCTCAAATAAATTGGTTAGTCTCTAAGGTGCCACAAGTACTCCTTTTCTTTATGTAATGTTTGAGCTCAAAATTTACCTTTAGAGCTGGCTAAAGCTACAGTGAAGGAAGTCTTTTTTTACGTTTGAGGTTTTAGTTATTCTGAAGTGGCGGGGGGTGGGGCCACTGAATGGCCAAATTCTGCAGTAAAAGTTATCCAAGCAAACTTCCTATTGGAACTGTAGCTTCAGAACTGCAGAACTTGATACAAAATATTTAGGAGTGAATTGTTAAGTGCTGAGCACTAAAGTTAGCTACATGCTGCTACTGTCCATGATAAATGATAAATTCATGCACAATAAATTGAGAATTGTGTTAGAAGTTGAATGTAATTAGTATCCATGGGGGTCTCAGGTATTACAAAAGTTACTTGATTGTTTTGCCTCATGGGCTGTCATCATCTTTCCAGTGGTCTCCAGATAGTCATCTTTATGACATGCTGAAAAACATGTTTTTGTAAATCCAGAGTGACCAAGTGCATCTCTCTGTCAGACTACTGTAGACCAGTGTTTTGTGAGACTGAGTTACAGAAATGGCAGAGCTTTCCATTATTGTCACAATTTTTTAAGGTTAGGTTTTCAGTGTTCAGCTCTTCTTGAGTGGCTGTATTTGTGTAGAGGAGGGAAATACTCCTGCTTTTAAAAAGTAATTGTTAAAAGGATTTATAATATATAATATAAATAAAATTTAAAAACAACAACAAACCTTTCAATTCCTTTTACTACTAGTTCCTCCAAATACAGGAAGATGCTTTGATTTTTCTGCCATGTAAAACATTCCACTGTGCAGAGTAGCTGAGTCATTGCTTGTCAGAGTCACATGCAGCAAAAACTAGAGAAATCAATATGCTTTATCCAACTTGCAAAAGTGCTGAAGGCAGCTAGCATAGAAAATGGCAACATGGTGAACAAACATCAACAAAACACAGTGCCTCTCATCCCAAAGAGCAATGTTATGAAACCTGAAACATAAGGGATGTTTTGATAGTAAGACGTATGGTGAAATACTTGAACTTAGATGGTAGATGTCCCTGTTGTCCATCATTCAGACATTCCTTATAGTGTTTTTTTTTTCCCCCTTTAAATCATGCTATACACCTGGCCGCCATTTGACACTTTCTTGACACTTCTTAAGCCACCATCAATACAACTGTGATGGAGCCCCTATTTCACTAAAGAGATTAAAAGCAGGTTTTGCCTCCATGACAAATATAATCCCTGTTAGACCACTAGGGCTTCATTCTGTGAGGTGCTGCATGCCTTCAGCTTCCATGGCCTTCAAAGAGAGCTGAGGTTGTTTAGAAACTTTCAGGATAGGAAGTAATATGTGGCTGGTGGTTTTTTTTGTTTGTTTGTTTTTTGCTTTTTGTTTTTTTTCCCCTTCCTTGTTCTGTGGAGGCGCACACTCCATATCCCCGAGTGGCTTGGGTATCCAGGATATGATAGCTAGCACTAATATTTAAGAGAGTGGCTTGTAAAGGATTTGTAGAGAATTAATCATATATTTATAAGTATACTATGGGTAGTGCACAGTAATACACAATACCTTACAAATAATTAACAATGTATTTACAGCAGAGTAGGGTTTCACATCTCACTATAAATGACTTATTAAATGACTACATATCATTTATATCTGCATGTAGCCTAGTATGAATGGTTTGTTAGACAGGTATACTTTGTCAACAACTGCTACAAATGCATTTACATTATTTTTAGTGTTACTCATTTCATTATAAATGGCTTACTGAACATATCTATAACCTTGATAACTCTAGTCACTTTGTTAGTAATGGCTCCTTGAACAGTTATAGCATAACAATAACCACAATGCATATAAATATTTCATAAGGAATCTATTGTTACTTATTTATCATTCATAACATGTGCTCCAGAAGCATTACAGAATATGTATTAAACATTTATAGACATTTTTGCTACTACTAGCATGTGATATAAATACATTATTAATCTCATTGTGAATCATTGATGGGCATCCCTGAAAATAAATTGTACCAAAAAGGGGGGTTGTTTAAAAGGGTGAGTTGTTTTAAGAGGTATACACAGGATTTAGACAGATAAACAAATAATTCACAATGATGAAAGCCAGATGGAAGAAATGGCTACCTTGAAACCTTCTGACCTTTAGACCCTTTCATCTTTAATATCTGCCAGCAATTATACATTAAGCTCTTCACACTGCTGCTGCCATTTTTTTCTTCACTAGCTATTCCATCAGGTTGGATAGTATATTTCTTGAGTTAAGAATGTGGAATGAAGGCCATTCTTTCAAGCCATCGTCTTTATTTGACCTGAATTGTTTTTCTGACCTGGTTTCCAGGATCCCAAGCCTTGTTCATATATTTGTTTGTATTGGTCTATAAAATGAATACAGCTTTTTTTGTACAGAGCGGCCAAACTAGTTTTGAAATGCTGTTTTTAAGTTATAGGACCAGATCCCTGTTGTGCTAAGAGTTAGATCAATATGTATTAAAGAGATGTCCTAAAGAACTTACCATCTAGTACCTTGATTCCGCAGGCACTTACATGTCTCACTTCCATAATGCATGTGACTAGACCCCTTTGACTCAGAGATGGTAATCACGTGTAAACTTACTCATATGCTAATTGTTTCCAGGGTTGGAGCCTAAATCAATGATAAGGTGCAACAGGATGTTCATTCATATATTTCCAAATATAGAGTTGCTTGCCCGCCGACCCACAGGCATTTTGTTATTCAGTCACCACAAATAGGTTGGGTAGTTCAGACGGTTTTCCTAAGGCTATGGCAGCAGGATTCCCAATGAAACAAATTAGTCCTGTTGTTGCATGGATCATGGATGTGATAGAAACAGTTGCCTGTTCTACAAGATTGATCCCTATATTGTATGCATCTATGACGTGTTCTGTAGTAACACTTTCTCACTGTTTGTGACCATGTTTTCTCTCTCCTTTTTAGTTGACCTATTTAATTATTTCTAAAACTACGCCTTCTATTGCTACTGCTCATCAGGTACTCCCTAGGGTAAATGTGAAGTGAGTAAAGAATCATCTTAACACCTACCTGTTCTCATGATGTTCCAATAGAATATGGTTTACTGCTAATATATTTGGTTGCAATTTGGTGCTTTCCTTAAGAAAAAGTAAGAGGCTATATAAAGTGTTGTAACTATCTATCGTTCTAAGGTACTTATGTGGCCTGCATTACTGCAGAATCTGAGCACCAATGTATGGATTCTCACAACACTCCTGAGAGGCAACTTAGTACCATTATTCCCATGGTACAGATGGGGACCTGTGACACAAAGATGAAATGATTTGTCCAGTGGTACACAGGACATCTGTGGCTGGATATGGAATTGAAGCCAGCTCTGCTAAATGCCAGCTAGCATCCTAATCCTTCTATTTAATACACATACTGAAAAAGTGGGGCTATTCACAAGTGCTCCCAACATATCAAGTTTTCAATTTCACCTACTTTATTTTCTTGAATTAATTTCTGTGTGATATCTTGAACAATTTTTTTCTGTTGGCCATGGGTGTGTGATCCTCAGAACTACTGGAGCTTGCCCAGGTGACATGTGGACACATTCATCAAAATGGGGTTTTGTAATGTTTGCAGTCCAAGAAAGGCTTAAAAGAGCAACATATCTCTAAGGCAATCTGAATTAGACACATTGGAAAAACGTTGCCCAGAAAGAATATCTACTAAAGTTCATGGATGCTTGGGAGAGAATGTTTACTGATATTCAGAAGTGAATGTGAATTATTGCTAAGGAGCTGAAATTGCTACAAAGAGATAACTATTGACTCTAAAGTCAGGAAAGCACTGTAGCAAACTGCGTGGAATTTGGAGGAAGGAGCACAGGTAACAGGAGAGAAGTTCGGAGGAAGCACAGGGAAGTCCATTTGTGTGCAAATGGCTAGGATGCTGGCTGCAGTTACAGCATCTCTAAATAGTTCTCTGAAGAAGAAAAAAAAAGGCAGTTTAGTTTTACAAGCATAAAGTTCGTTCTTGTTAACCAGCGCATATTACCTGAAACAAGCACCACACTGTGGTGAGTGAGGGGGTGGAGGAACCCTGTCATAAGTGACTGGGGCAGTTTAACAGACAAATGCTGGGGCAAATCTTGCCCAATCTCCATGGCTACAGAGGCTACACTGGAACGTAAGGGCTCCACACAGGAAGTGTGCAGCCCCATCTATGGCACAGAACTCAGCTTATTGGAGCCCTCTCAGCTACATGAAAGTTGTGTGTGGATTTCTACAGTCAGTCCCATTGATTTTTCTCTGTGCTTCGGCCATTGTCTGGGAGCCGTTGTAACTCTTACAGGCTGACTTGAGACAATGGTTATTAAAGAGTCAAGCTAATATAATGCTCTAAGCCCAGATAAAATGTCAGCTCTCTGTAACTCAGCTCAGTGCCAGTCTGTGGAATATCAAGGGAGGCAGAGAAAGGCATAAGTAACTACTTGAGAACAGGTTTCAGAGTAACAGCCGTGTTAGTCTGTATTTGCAAAAAGAAAAGGAGTACTTGTGGCACCTTAGAGACTAACCAATTTATTTGAGCATGAGCTTTCGTGAGCTACAGCTCACTTAATCGGATGCATACCGTGGAAACTGCAGCAGACTTTATATATACACAGAGAATATGAAACAATACCTCCTCCCACCCCACTGTCCTGCTGGTAATAGCTTATCTAAAGTGATCATCAGGTTGGGCCATTTCCAGCACAAATCCAGGTTTTCTCACCCTCGGGGCTGTCTGTAGGTAAGGACTGGCCTGTCTCCCAAGATTTGTGAGAGGATACAACCTATCCTAAAGGATGACCCAACACTCTCACAAATCTTGGGAGACAGGCCAGTCCTTGCCTACAGACAGCCCCGCAACCTGAAGCAAATACTCACCAACAACCACATACCACACAACAGAACCACTAACCCAGGAACTTATCCTTGCAACAAAGCCCGTTGCCAATTGTGCCCACATATCTATTCAGGGGACACCATCACAGGGCCTAATAACATCAGCCACACTATCAGAGGCTCGTTCACCTGCACATCCACCAATGTGATATATGCCATCATGTGCCAGGAATGCCCCTCTGCCATGTACATTGGTCAAACTGGACAGTCTCTACGTAAAAGAATAAATGGACACAAATCAGATGTCAAGAATTATAACATTAATAAACCAGTCGGAGAACACTTCAATCTCTCTGGTCACGCAATCACAGACATGAAGGTCGCTATCTTAAAACAAAAAAACTTCAAATCCAGACTCCAGCGAGAAACTGCTGAATTGGAATTCATTTGCAAATTGGATACTATTAATTTAGGCTTAAATAGAGACTGGGAGTGGCTAAGTCATTATGCAAGGTAGCCTATTTCCTCTTGTTTTTTCCTACCCCCCCCCCCCGATGTTCTGGTTTAACTTGGATTTAAACTTGGAGAGTGGTCAGTTTGGATGAGCTATTACCAGCAGGAGAGTGAGTTTGTGTGTGTATGGGGGTGGGGGGGATGTGAGAAAACCTGGATTTGTGCAGGAAATAGCCCAACTTGATTATCATGCACATTGTGTAAAGAGTTGTCACTTTGGATGGGCTATCACCAGCAGGAGAGTGAATTTGTGTGGGGGGGGTGGAGGGTGAGAAAACCTGGATTTGTGCTGGAAATGGCCCAACCTGATGATCACTTTAGATAAGCTATTACCAGCAGGACAGTGGGGTGGGAGGAGGTATTGTTTCATATTCTCTGTGTATATATAAAGTCTGCTGCAGTTTCCATGGTATGCATCCGATAAAGTGAGCTGTAGCTCACGAAAGCTCATGCTCAAATAAATTGGTTAGTCTCTAAGGTGCCACAAGTACTCCTTTTCTACTTGAGAACAGCAAGGTCATGGGCATGGAAATAGATGTACTCTTCTTCCATAAGCAGTGCCACAGCAGGTCTGGTAAAGATGTAAGGAAGTATCAAGAGAGACAAAAGGGAACTAGACACTATTGCAAGGACATGCATGGAGAGACTTGTGAGAAGCTGCAAAATGAAGCGAGAACTCATCTAAATGTGTCCTCCTCTCTTGCTGCAAGAACAGAATATTGTAACAGAATTACTATGCCGGCTGAGCCTCTGTGTGGCACATCCACTGAGAGACTCTAAAGGCTGTGACACCTTCCCAATGGGAAGGAACCCTGACATAGTTCCCTGAGAGGAAGTTTTGTCCCCAGTCCCAGGAATGTAAAAGTCTTTTTTGGAGTCAGCAGAGTTTTATTAGGACAGAGTGAAGCTGACTGCTGTGGAAATTGATTTAAATCATGTGCATTGCTCTGTCCACCTGGCTGAATTGCTTCCAGACGAACTCCACCCACTGCTCTGATGACCCATCCATAATAGACCCTCCATGAAACATGAGCCCCTGACTCCAGTTCCACTGATCATGATACATCTTCCCTATTTTACAAATAACTGATGCCCAGAGCCCCAACCCGTGTGCCTTCAACAGAGGTTGCTGGCACATAGCAGAGTTGCAGTCTCATCTTCACCATAGGCTCAGCTGGTTACATAATCTTTGAGATAGGCCACTCCTGAAACTATCTCTGTCTTCAAGTCTTGCAAACTATCTCTCTGTGGAGTCTCCTCCCTCCCCAGGGGGTTGGTCTCTGACTGATTCTCTGCCACTTAGTTCTGTGATTATCTCGGTAGGCTCTCTCTGGATGTTGTGGATGCTGGCCTCCTGTTTTTTTGAATTGCTTATTCCTCTTTCCCTATTGAAACACCTCATGTCACCTCAGAACTACTGAACCCCTCATGAATCCTTTAGTCCACTCCTTCTAGTGTCTCTCTAATGGCTGGATCCTCACAGGAGTGCTTGTCCCCAGGGCCAGTAGGTCCTTGGTTGACCTGTTGTACTGTAATGCCTGTTTTCTCTGATTGTTGGCCATCTCAAGGCAGTATGTCCATCCTTCTGGATGCAACAGGTTTCCCCTCATTGGTAAGCATTGTCCTTCATTCCATCACTGGACTGAAAAAACTGTGAAACACAGTATAATTGTTTATAGCTCAGTTTTCCTGTGATTTGAGTATTGGTGTTAATGTCTAGAAGAGAGAAGTTTGAATGAATGATTAATAAAATGAGAATGGGTAACTCTGAGATTCATTATATTTGAATAGAATTTCCAGCTAAATTTCTAGCAATGCCAATGATATAACATTGGCAAGGGGTTTAATAGAAAAGGAAGAGAACCTGTTGCACATTTACCAGAAATTCTTTCAGAGAATAATCCTTCTAGTATTTATTTATTTATTTCCTTAAACTTTAGTATGGAGCCTCTGGAAGCATCACCTTGAAAGATCTTTAATTTGGCTTTGAAATTTGTAAGTGTGTTCATTGAAATGCTTGTGTGAAAATTCAGACAAAGCTATTAAAACAAGTCTTGCATAATTCATCCAAAAATCCATCAGCGTAATGGTCACCTACCAAAAGTGGAGTTTGTTTAAAAATCATTGAACAGTGCTGTTTCTGGCATTTTTGTCATCCTCTGGGACCAAAGATGGTCCTTATTAAAAAATGGTCCCCAAGAGGGAAAGATTGAGACTATAGAAGCTTAACAAGTGACAGAAGTTCAGCTGTTGCTAGTCTCGTTACTTATAAAGGAGGTGCACATTTAGCTTTCAAAGTCTTAAGCTGAACATGTAAGGAACACAAGTGTCATGTGGCATATTCTCCAGAGGTTAAATTTGGGTTCCACAACTCATGCTGCCAATTTTCAAAGAGAAATGTCAGCTAGTGCAGAGTTGAGTTTGAGGGTATGTTGCTTGTGAAAATTCCACTGACATTGACATTAGCTTTCTCTGGAATATAAACTATGGATCTGCGTCACCCGTCTATGAGCTCCTCTGTATTGCTTGTTAGTACTCCATTTTGTTCCAGCATAATACCAATTTGCTCCAGGTGACCTGACAAGCCTACGTTTTCTGCCACATGTTTGGCTCGTGATAATTTAATATATTAAATGCAGCTCCCTGCGTGATAGCATTACAGAGCAGCAGCCGTGTTGGTTTGTATTCGCGAAAAGAAAAGGAGTACTTGTGGCACCTTAGAGACTAACAAATTTATTTGAGCATAAGCTTTCGTGAGCTACAGCTCACTTCATTGGATGCATTCAGTGGAAAATACAGTGGGGAAATTTATTTACACAGAGAATATGAAACAGTGGGTGTTACCATACACACTGTAACCAGAGTGATCACTTAAGGTGAGCTATTACCAGCAGGAGAGCGGTGGGGGCGGGGGGGGAACCTTTTGTAGTGATAATCAAGGTGGGCCATTTCCAGCAGTTGACAAGAACATCTGAGGAACTGTGGAGGGTGGGACAAACATGGGGAAATAGTTTTACTTTGTGTAATGACCCATCCACTCCCAGTCTCTATTCAAGCCTTAGTTCATTGTATCCAGTTTGCAAATTAATTCCAGTTCAGCAGTCTCTCTTTGGAGTCTGTTTTGGAAGTTTTTTTGTTGAAGTATTGCCGCTTTTAGGTCTGTAATCGAGTGACCAGAGAGATTGAAGTGTTCTCCGACTGGTTTATGAATGTTATAATTCTTGACGTCTGATTTGTGTCCATTTATTCTTTTACATAGAGACTGTCCAGTTTGACCAATGTACATGGCAGAGGGGCATTGCTGGAACACAGCCAAGCTCTACGATACAACCGCATTTGCTCCAACCCCTCAGACAGAGACAAACATCTACAAGATCTCCATCAAGCGTTCTTACAAATACAGTACCCACCTGCTGAAGTGAAGAAACAGATTGAGAGAGCCAGAAGAGTACCCAGAAGTCACCTACTACAGGACCAACAAAGAAAATAACAGAACGCCACTAGCCATCACCTTCAGCCCCCAACTAAAATCTCTCCAACGCATCATCAAGGATCTACAACCTATCCTGAAGGACGACCCATCACTCTCACAGATCTTGGGAGACAGGCCAGTCCTTGCTTACAGACAGCCCCCCAACCTGAAGCAAATACTCACAAGCAACCACACAACAGAACCACTAACCCAGGAACCTATCCTTGCAACAACGCCCGTTGCCAACTGTGTCCACATATCTATTCAGGGGACACCATCATAGGGCCTAATCACATTATCCACATCATCAGAGGCTCGTTCACCTGCACATTTACCAATGTGATATATGCCATCATGTGCCAGCAGTGCTCCTCTGCCATGTACATTGGTCAAACTGGACAGTCTCTACGTAAAAGAATAAATGGACAGAAATCAGACGTCAAGAATTATAACATTCAAAAACCAGTTGGAGAACACTTCAATCTCTTTGGTCACTCGATTACAGTCCTAAAAGTGGTAAAACTATTTCCCCATGTTTATCCCCCACCCCACCCCCCACTGTTCCTCAGACGTTCTTGTCAACTGCTGGAAATGGCCCACCTTGATTATCACTACAAAAGGTTGCCCCCCGCTCTCCTGCTGGTAATAGCTCACCTTAAGTGATCACTCTGGTTACAGTGTGTATGGTAACACCCATTGTTTCATGTTCTCTATGTATATAAATCTCCCCACTGTATTTTCCACTGAATGTATCCAATGAAGTGAGCTGTAGCTCACGAAAGCTTATGCTCAAATAAATTTGTTAGTCTCTAAGGTGCCACAAGTTTTCTTTTCTCATTACAGAGCATGAATCAAGAAGTGCTGCTTGCTGGTCCATGTGAATTATGTAGTGAAGATAGGCATTATTTATGGAATTTGTGAATATTGGGAGGTTATATACGGGAAAAGTGGTAAGCACATAACTATCACCTTAGCAATGTGTGATTCTGTGCAACCACAAAAATATTAAGCTCCAAAATAGTCTTTTTTTTTTAAGTGCTTTATCACAGCACTCCAAAATCCCTGATATTAAGCATCATGGGAGCAAGTAAAAGCAAGATTTTTTTCCAAGTTTTTGTGACAAACTATACTCCTTTTATATTGGTGCAACACATCTTAATGGAAGTTGTATTGGTGTATGCTCCTTTGGCTCTCATGGCTCAGATTTTCAATTTTGGAATTTTTGTTTTAGGGGGCATCTTTTGTAGAAATTGCTTTACAGCTTAAACAAAAACATTTTCATATAGAAAGACAACAGCCAGATAGTTGGGCATGGGTTTTTTTTTGTTTTGTTTTGCTCATTTGGGGTTTGGTCTAACTCCCAGTTAAGTCGGTGGGAGATGATATATTGATCTAATGGGGAGATAAATCAGGCCCCCTTCCTCTACTTTCTGTTAAACATCCCCTATAAGACAACATGCTTTTCTGCATGTTGCTTGTTTATGCACTGTGCAATGATCTCTGTAGTAGGCTAAGGAGATTGGTACTCAAACCTCACCCATCTGCAATCCAGCTAGTCCATTCCTATGTCCAAAGAGGTCACCTTTCTGAATAAAGCATAAAACTGCTAATTATATTAATAGAGTAACTGCACTTTACCAAGTACCTACTTACTACCTATACTATGCTCCTAATGAGCTCAGCTAATGAACTATAAGGTAATTAATATCTTGGGGGGGGGGCAAATGAAACAATGTTTTTCATTCTCCATAGTCTGTGATATGCATTAAAGTGGAAGTTGAAAGAAGGTCTCAAGAGTGTTCAACGAAAAATGGAGTATTTTAACAAAAAAACAAACAGTTTGTTGTTTTGCAAAAGATCTGATTGGACTCCCATACTTGAGCACAAATTCTTTCATCACAAGTATAATAACAAAATCATTCTCACTATTAGGTTTGTAATATTAATATAAAGTGAGCATGAGACATTTTGTGAAACAGTATGATAATCTAAACAAATTGGTGCATCTATCAGGGGATGTTATTTGAATAGTGCACACGAGTAGTTCTGAGACCTACACTGCCATAACGTGCAGTCTGCAATGATAGGGTGAAAATAGTTGATCTGTTACAGAATCCATGCACTTTGGTTCTAATTCTGACCTTGGGCATTCTGTTGCAGCCCCACTGACTTCAGTGGGAGGCCCACATCTGCCTTGGATGGCAAACCTAGGCTTTATGTATCGATGGGGATTGTCTGACTGGGATTCCAATGTGTCAACTTCACATGGATCTCCCCTTTCTGCAAATCCATCAGTTGTAGGGGAAGAACTGCTAAAATTCATTTCCCCCTGCCCTCTTCCTTCCCCCGCATCTTGTACCACAGGCACTCCTTCTGACATGCAACCCTCCCCCCCCCCCCCATGGACTACCCAGAAAAACTCCATAATGAGGTCCTTGTGGAGCTTTCTGTTCCTATCCAACATGGGAGTGGATGGGGCAGCCTCATTCAGATATCTCCATCTCCATCCCTTGTGTGGGTGTTGGGGTAGTTTTTATGTACCTAGATCCTCTTCTTATTTCTGTGGGAGGGGGTGAGCCAGGCTACTGGTCCTTGCTGAGAAAACTTCAGTGTGGCGAGTGACCCAGTAGCATAACAAAGAAGCTAAGGGCATGACAAGGGAAACTCAACAACCAGCTCTGCAGCTAGAATGGCAACTTTTTTCTCTAAATTGGGTTTTAAACTGTGTTAAACAGAAACTGTAGTTGCTCTATCTCCTACACCATACCTGATCTACTAAAAAACAATTCACGCTTCCATCAGTATACGTTAAACTCCTGCACTATTAGGCTCCATGCGAGCATTGTTTGCTTGCACAGATACATTAGTCTTACACGGTTTTGTTTGTTTTGTTTTTGTTTAAAAAATAGTGACATGCTGCTTAAAGTCCACAAGAGAATACTTTCCCCTCTGAAGGGCAAGTAACATCTGTGGGCAGTTTGCTGGCTTAACAGTGGGTCTGTCAGAAGCTTGGTGATTCAGAAAATTTACTAGAACTCACCTAATGATTAATTAGCTTTCTCTGTAAGGAATGAAGCCTCTTCATTATCTTATTGTCATCGAGAGCTTCTGCTTTCTGTAACGCGTAAGCCGTAGCTTTAATAGGAGAAACTCCACTCGCCACGCAATGAACAAGATTGTTTTTCTGAACTGAATTAAAGTTGACTCATAATATTTAAGAAGGCTGCTGGGGATGCTGATCAATAAGTGTCCTTGCTGTGTTCCAGTGAGCTATTATGTGAATTAAAGTAGAATAGGGTAATATTTCTTTGTTTTTGACTGAAAATAATATTACAGAAATATATGGTAAGCTCCAAGATCTGAGATAAAAATGGTTTTAACTCAAGCAGCTAAGGACTATGTTATATCGTATCCTTAAAGTGTACTATCATGAGGCATTTAACAGAGTCAGTTGTAACTCAATGAGAATAGGTATCTTAAGGACTATTTTCGAAGCATAAATGTAGCCCTATGGTTAGCATAAGTTTGCATCAAGTAGACATGGGGTGTGCACAGACCCTGCCTATTCAAGATCAAGCTGATACTTTGAAGCCAAACAAAAGTAATTTACACACTATGCAGGCATAAGATGCATAGCTACTCATGTGGGGAGAGAGAATCTTTTTGAAGACTATTATTCCTGGCCCTGTCTGTTCTGGCAATGTGGGAGTGAGTGTATATCTCCCTGTGACAGGGTGGACTAGGCAGTGAGGCCCCCTGCAGGTGGCCT
Source organism: Caretta caretta (assembly GCF_965140235.1). Taxonomy (NCBI): domain Eukaryota; kingdom Metazoa; phylum Chordata; order Testudines; family Cheloniidae; genus Caretta; species Caretta caretta. The sequence continues at coordinate 26,938,608 of NC_134215.1, read as the reverse complement.
CATGGCTCTGCCACAACCCGCCCCAGAAAAGGGCAGTAGAGAGGTCCTCCAAGCTGCCTAGAGCAGCGGTGTGGGAAGCAGCCAATCCGGGCCCAGCAGGCTGATATAAGAAGAGCTGCAGGGCAAGAGTGAGGGCAGTTCCTTGCTAGAGCTGGAGGAGAGTGAATGGTGCTCCAAGCTGGCTGCTGGGAGTTTTCAATGGTGTTGCAAGCATTGGTGGATCACAGGGGGCGTTTCACTGACATCAACATAGGATGGTTGGGAGAAGTTCATGACGTGTGCATCTTTAGGAACTTGGGTCGGTTCAAAAAGCTGCAATTCAGGACTTTCTTTCCAGACCACAAAATTAACATTGATGACATTGTGATGCCTATAGTTATCCTGGGGGACCAAGCCTACTCCTTGCTCCCATGGCTCATGAAGCCATACACCGGCTGTCTGGACAGCAGTAAGGAACGGTTCAACTATAGACTCAGCAAGTGCAGAATGGTGGTTGAATGTGCCTTTAGTCATTTGAAAGGGTGCTGGAGAAGTCTACTAACAAGGTTGGACCTTAGTGAGGAGAACATCTCCATGGTTATAGCTGCCTGCTGTGTGCTCCATAATATTTGTGAGAAAAAGGGGGAAAATTTTATACAGGGTTGTGCAGTTGAGAGGTTGCATGGCAACCATTTTTGAGCAGCCAGACACCAGGGCAATAAGAAGAGCACAGCAAGGGACGTTGCGTATCCGTGAGGTTTGAAAAGCCATTTCAATAACGAGTCATGGTAATGTGAGCTGCTCCTCTGCATTGTGCTTTCCCAAACCTTCACCTGGCTTGTGTCACTGTCCCTGTAAAGCCAACCCCCCAGCCACGCCCACTGCTTCTACTCAACAAAACATTTATTTCTTGAATCCATTTACTTTATTTAACAAACGTAAGTAAAAAGGGAGAACAGAAAGAAAAGGTAACCTTGGGGGAAAAGGGGTTGTAAAGTTTGAATGGCAGAAACATTTTCATCTGTTAAGTTGGGTTTGAATAGAGACTGGGAGTGGCTGGGTCATTACACATATTGAATCTATTTCCACATGTTAAGTATCCTCACACCTTCTTGTCAACTGTCTAAATGGGCCATCTTGATTTTCACTACAAAAAAATTTTTTCTCCTGCTGATAATAGCTCATCTTAATTAATTAGCCTCTTACAGTTTGCATGGCAAATTCCATCTTCTCTGTATGTGTGTGTGTGTGTGTGTGTATATATATATATATATATATATATATATATCTTCTTACTATATGTTCCATTCAAGGCATCTGGTGAAGTGGGCTGTAGCCCACAAAAACTTATGCTCTAATAAATTTGTTAGTCTCTAAGGTGCCACAAGTACTCCTGGTTTTATTTTCATCTGTGTAACATAACACCTCATTCCAGACCATCAAAGGTCTGTGAATGGGCACCTTCTGTTCCTTGTACCCTCCCCCCCGCCAAGTTAAGTGAAAGGGATAATGGACTTTCCCTCACACCTCATGCAACACTTGGGGAAGGGTGATTCTGCAGCAGGCGATGCTGGCTGGCTGTCCACCAGGGTCTGCAGAGGAACTCTGCCCTCCTGCTTCTGTTCCTGCAGTTCAACCAGACGCCTCAATATGTCTGCTTGGTCCCTCATAATCCGAAGCATCTCATCCTGTGCAGCACACTCTCACTCACTGGAAGCTTTCCTGCTCTCCATGTCCATGTTTAACTTTTCAAACAGTGAAATCTTCCACCCTCTCAGCTCTGTCAGTTGTCCTGGAGGCATTCATTATGTCGGCGAATGTGTCCTCCTGTGTTCTCTTTTTCCTCTTCCTAATCACTAAAAGTCTGCTTTCAGCTGTCGGTTGGAAAAAATAAAGGAGCCATTGTACCTGAATAAAATGTTTCCACAGCAAGGCTGTTTTCATAAAAAAGAAACCCTTATTACACTAGGTGCAAGCCATAACATAATCAGAATCCATGACTGTTCACTGTGCCATTTTGCTGCCCCAGCCATGGTGACCACATTTTTAATGAAGTGAGCACAGGTAGCTAGTCGAACATTGGCCCTTCCCCATAGCACCACGGGAAGCTGTTTACGAATGGGGCGGGGCAGAGGGGAATATTTTCACTCCCAAATTGCAGAATCTGTCATGTGGGGCCACAGTCCCCTATCAGACACTTTAAACTTCTTGCCAACCAATGCTGGGCACAGTAAAGGCACATTAGCGGCCATGTGGTTTGGCAATCCAGAATGTGGGGAGGGGTGGGGTGGGTTCACATGCCCTTTTTTTCCCATATAAGAGCACTTTTAATGAAAAATTCCCCCATTTCCCCTAGGTGATCCTATGTGATATCAGTCTCCTGAGGTTAACAGAGGCAGAAAGGAAGGGGATGCTGCAAGCATCTGTGTATAGACCCGGTCCTTATGCTGCTATGCTGTGTACAGCAATGATGCCAGCAGAATTAATTTAGGAGTTGCATGGGAAAGTGTCCTGGTGGAAGAAATAAGACTGCCCTGCCCAGAAACCTTCTGCAAAGGATTGCAGAGTACCTCCATGAAAGTTTCCTAGCTATATCCATGAAGGATTCCCAGGCTATCCCCGTCCACATAAACAGTCTTTTCCGGGGCCAACCCTCTGCATAGCTAGAGCGGCCTCTTGTAAGCAGAGAACCACAGCACCTCACTTTTTCTTCACAGTAAACATGCAATACCACCGAATGTGTGTGCCTGCTAAAGTTTAACTGGACTTTCATTGTAACTGTATACTCAGCAGAGGTGCCTTCCCCGGCATCACGGTCAGCCACCATGATGTCCTGTGACCCACAGGACTGCAAGGTTAAAAATATTTCCTGGCTCTCAGTGAGAATGGATCCACCACTCGCCTGTCTCCCATTCTCCTCCTCTTCCTCTTCTTCATCCATCATATCATCCTCCTTGATGTCCCTAGACTCACACACCTGTGAGGTGTCCACGTTGCTTGTGGGGGTGCTGGTAGGGTCACCCCTGAGAATCGCATGCAGCTTGTTGAGAACCAGCATGTGTGGGGTTCAGCACCAGAACTATTGTTTGCTTCCCTTGCCTTCTGGTACACTTGGTAAAGTTCTTTTATTTTCACACGGCACTGCTGTGTGTCCCTCGTGTGGCCTAATTCCCCCATTCCACGAGCGATCTTTGCATAGATGTCAACATTTCTTCTGCTGGATTGGAGCTCTGCCTACACAGACGCTTCTCCCCACACAGCGATGAGATCCACCACCTCCTGTGCAGACCAGGCTGGAGCGCGTTTGGGGCGTGTAGTCACATGATCAGCTGTGCTCAAGCTGGCATGCTCCCAATGCTAATCAAATAGGAAGTGGGAAGTCAAAAGTTCCTGGGTCTTTAGCAGGGAAGGGGCTGTTTCCTATATACCTGGCTGCAGTGTAGCAGAGTTGAGAGTGATCTCCTGAGCAGTCACAGATGAGCATTGTGGGGACACCACCTGGAGGCCAATTAAGTCGAATTACACAACTCTGCATCTGCACTACCTCACAGTTGGCCCATGAAAATCGAACTATTGCTACACCTCTCGCAGAGGTGGATTACAGAAGTCGACAACAACAACTGATGTAAAGGACCCGGTAGTGTAGACACATAAATTAACAGGTCGACTTAAGGTGGCTTCCTTCGACCTAACTCTGTAGTGTAGACAAGAACTTAGTGATGGACATTGGGGGGGGGTGGTCATTCAGTCATTCAATTTTTTGAAAAATTACCAGGGACCTCAACATTTTTACCATGGACGCTTGTGACTGTGTACAGACACGTTGCTGACCCCTGTGAGAGAGAGTGACGGCACGTGTTCAGCCAGAGGATGCCTGCAAGAAGTGAGTGTAACACTGTTACACTCCCCCTTTATGCAATGACTGTAGGAGGGAAAGGACTATATCCATGTTTGCCAATGGATTTCTTTTTTGGGGGTGGAGGAAGATTCAATCTTGATTCAGAAGGGGTTTACTGTGCATAGTCAATGGAAGATTGGAGAGCTTTTTGCTCTCTTTGCTTGTGCCCCAACCATTGTTGTACTGTATATGATTCTCTGTCTTATGTACTAAAATGGCAGATGGAGGGCATGAGTTCTTTATAGAGGGGGCAGTAAAAGTTAAATGTTACTGCTTTGTGTCTTACTCTCTGGCACTGTAGAGAATGCTAGTGTTCTAATTTTCTAAGAGTTAGGCTAGATCTACCCTTTGTTAAAGAGCATTGTTAGGGTGAGCACTCACCCCTGGGGCACCCCTTTGTGTCAAGGCTGACCTGTCACCCTGGCATGCAGAACCACAGTTGTGTCCCTGTCTGTTTTCCCCTAATGGGCTTTCAATGAGTTGAGTGAGACTTCTGCTTAGTGGAGAATGCCCTTCTGGGGTCTAACTTATTAAACTAAAGGCCAAAAGATGGTATGCAAGCAAGCCTCCACTCCAGCATTGTGGCTGGAGGGAGGCAGAGTTAATCTTAATTTGTCTGCCCCACCTGAGTCCATCTGTTTCCTCCATCCAGGCTCCTTATCAATAAGAAGGGTTTGACCTCTACAGGGGCAGTTCAAAGCACTATGCTGTGCCTCTGCAATCTGAACCACCTGTCACAGTCTCTTAACATACTTTCACATGTACCAGGCCTCTCTGGGAACTTGGTACTTGATTTTTGGGACCTCCTCCCTAGCAGTGCCTTTCACAAACTCCTTTTCCTGGTGAGCCCAGTAGCCTGCTCCCCTCAGAAGTCCCTCTGCTCAGAAGCTCCCTGTGTTCTGAGGTTTCCTGATCTGAGCTATCACAACACTTCATTAGGTCCAAGTATTCCTTAGTTAATTAACTGTCGCCCAGCCTTATAGGCAATAAATGAATCACAGGTGGCTTAGCAAAGCCTGTCACAGGTAGGCTGAGTGCCTGATCCCATCAAAGGGCCAACTACCTCTGACAAGAATTTTAGAAAATATGCGTAGCAAGCAACTCCCAAAATCTGAATGTATGCAACAGATCCCTGATTTTATACTCCTCCAACTGGGGACAAAAATATACCATGTGATTTGTGTGTCCAATTAAAACTAATCGACACAACTTGAATTTACAATTGTGAGTTCTTGCATCCATGTTCGTGTGAAAAATCTACAGACCAAGTTTCATTGAAACTGTTTACCTCATAGTTTACAGTAAAGAAAACATTCAAAGAAGTTGAGATTGCCAAATGAGCAAACAGAACAAAATGAACTTAATTGATAAAGGATTCATTATGAATTATTTGCCCAGATCTAGTTTACACAGAGTAGCAAAGATCTGAAGAAGAGCCAGTGCTTGAATTAATTCCAAACAGAAAGCCACATCTTTCTACTGTGTTGATGTTATTTACTGATGTGTAAAAACTGGCTGGGTGAGCTAGTCTATTTAATCATCTTATCCCTTTTGCTCTGTAACGTGAGTCTTGCGGGATTTGATAGAACTATAAATGCATTGCTTGCAAGTGCACATGAGGGAGTAAGTGTTGCAGGGATCTTTGTTCTTTAAAATATATTTAAATAGTGTGAGAACATGATTAGAGCTGGAATTGCTCTGAAAAAGCTATAAATTAGTTATATGCCAAGGTGCTAACGTTCACATTTGACAGTATGTCACAAGCCTTGGCAAAATACTTCTGGCTAACTTCATCTCACTCCTGTATATTACTGTCCTCCAAAGGATAGTTTGTCACATCACATGAAGCTGTTTGTTGTTTTATTTTAGTCTGTTTTCAAGGGATTTCTTTCTTTTCTTGTTTTCCTGCAGGAAAATAAGAAATTACTAACTGAAAATCAAACCATCATACAGTGGTAAGGAGGGGGATGCAAACAGAAGCTTGCAGTGAAGTGGCAGGGTACTATACTGCCATGCAGAAATGGTAGGTAGAGGAAGGGGGTTCTGAGTCCGTATGTTGCCCTTTTGGGGCCTATTTTGTGATCACCTGTGCTGTGGAGATCAACAAAAATTCTTGCATAAATTGGGTCAGGGTGTTGCATGGAAAATAAACATGGTTGCATAGTAATCTCTTTCCCTTCTGTGGCTGAATTGTGTGACTAAGCTCTATGAATTTGTGTAGAAGAGGTGGGGGGACCTGAGCATAATCAAACTGGGAATACCTCTGCTCTGTGCAGTAGATTCCTGTATCCAGGAAGCATAACTTATAGCGAAAATGCATCATAGGTTGCTATTGCTCTGAATAGCAGTAACTCTCCCACCCTGAGATATTGAGAACAGGTCATCATTGCAAGATAGATTTGAATGGCAGTATGATAGGTACTGGAGTTGTGTTACCACTGCTGTGGGGAGCATGCACAAACGGAAAGCCATTGAAACTGGCCCTGACATACCTAGTCTACAGCAGGGAAAGATGTGGAGGTACTTTTGATGGAACTCAGGCCCTGAGGTTCTCCAGATAAGATCTTCCGCTGCATGTGTTCTTGCAGAAGAAGGTGCTTGGTTCACCAAAGTCTGGGGGCATTGTGTAGGCAGCACATTCTGTTAATAATGTTGTATGCCTTGTCTTAAAAATAGATAAGTCTGAAAGGCTGTTAATCTGGTACCTCTTTGAATATTATCAGACTCTTTCAGAGTTGAGCTGTATTATTTAATGAGAAATATTAAATGGTAACCTCAAGTGTAAAGGTAACATGAAAAACAGTGATTCCAAGACACTGGAAAGATGTGACAGGGCCATTGGGGAGGGCATGGGTTGCAGATTTGGATAAAGTACTCCATAAAGGAAGCTAGTTTTGAGTTAGAGAAAGGGTTTGAAGAATTTGAAGGACTCTGAAATTCATTGCTGAATTACATCAGAAATGCATCTCAGAGGAATATATTCAGTCTTGAGTTTAAGATGATTCAAGCTAATTCTCACTTTATCCAAACTGGTTTACCTGTCTAGTGCTATGAATGGTGTAGAACGGTTTTGTGAAAGGTTCCTATATGCAATTTTGCCTTCCTTCTTTACCTGCAATATGGGGCCTAATGGGCCTCTCTTGGTTAAAGACTCCCTTTTGTGTTAAACTGGATGGTGGTTTCTGTGAAGTGGATACATTTGGGCCTGATTTATTTTTCCCAAAAGTACTGAGCACTTGCAATGAATTCAAGTCAACGGAAGTGCTTAGAACCTTTGAAAATCAGGCCCATAATGACCAATCTGAGACCACAACATTTATTTTCACTTGTGACCTAATCTGCTCACCTAGCATATGTTCCCTAAGGTGACAATTGGAAGCGGCCTTATTCAAGCTCTTAAAAACTCAGCTGTCGTTTCCTCTATATTAGAATTAGGTAGTGGGTGGGTTGTATTATCTATTTACTTCAGGTCATCTCCACATCAGCAGGCACAGAATATGAACTGGTTGAATGAGAAACGCAGCCTCTGACTATAGGTCGTTGGTGCGGGTGTGGGAAGGATGAAAAATATAATTGTAACTAGTCATGTTAGAGAAACAAAGCAGGCTGGAATGTAAAAGGAGATATCAAGGGGTTGTTGTGCATCACTGAACAGCCATTTAAATTTGACTGCAATAGTACTGTGTTTGTCATGATGATTTAGATAACACGTTTGGGTCTGATGAAAAAGAAAGTGTCTTTGATCGCTCCAGAGAGAGAGAGAGTTTTTATTTGGAAATGTGCAGGTAGCTAATTCTATTAGGTTGTGAAATTCAGTTGCCCCCCTCTATACTGCAAAGTTGCTGATGGCAGCAAAGAAAGAAAAACCCAGGAAACTGGAAGGAGAAAATGACTAAATTGTTCCAAAGTAAACTGTTTTTGGTTTACATTCAAAATTGCAGATTCTGTTATATGATCATTGCAGAAGTTTTGTTGATAGCTCAGAGGCGGGGAGAATATGATAAATTGCATTGATAACAGCCTGAGCTCTGGGACCCCACAAGAAGGGAGGGTCTCAGAGTCTGGGCTCCAGCCCAAGCCTGAAAATTTACCCTGCAATTTTACAGCCCCACAGTCTGAGCCCCATGAACCCGAGTCAACTCACGCAGGCCAGCTTCAATGTAGACATATACCCATGGTTTGTTTTTGTTTTGTTTTTTTGCTGGTATTAGTCTCTCTTTATGGACAACTCTTGATATGTAGCCCCTGTAGTGGTATTTTTGGAGATAGGACAATTTCTGTCCCTCATCTTGACTGTTCTTTTTACCTTTACTTTTCAACCTTAGCTAAGTTGTTTACTGCATATAGATACCTCTGCAGTTCCGTCACAGGGAGGACATGTGGACGTGACAGTTAATCAACATTTGGCATTATTCCTAACTCAGTATTCTGTAAAGGTCACTGTGCTTAATCAATTGATAATTTTTGAATAGAGCTGCAATGAGTGATTCCAACAGAGATGTGGACTCAGGAGAACATGCCCATCCAAGCTCACAAGTTTTGACTCATTAGTTCACGTCATTTCCCCCCCCCCCTGTAGATGCGGTATGAAGAGTGAGCAGAAGTGATGTCACTGACACTTCCCCAAAAAGGCAGAATATTTCAGAATATTTCCCTCCTGTGAAGGGAGGAGCTACAGCTGCTGGAGTGTAAGTTAAGAATCATTATGATAAACTGAAGATTTTCTTTGTGACAGAGTGTTTGAGTGTGAACCACAGCCAAAGGATTCAGGAGATGGATAAGTACAAATTTGGAAATTAAACTGCCTATGAATTGTGTGTTGTCTTTAGCTCATCTCAGAAACAGACCAGACCAAAACAAAAGTAGAGAATTTTGAGCAATTTATTTGCACAAAGACTTTCCGTGTAACTTTGGGCCTCCATGTGTGCATGTGCAATTCATTGTGCCTCTGTAAAAGTTGGTTTGCAAACGCTGTTCAATGTGTTTGTCTCTCTTAAAGCATGCCACATCTGTGACAATGCTGCTTTCTATCCTCTAGCTCAGAGATGACATGCAGTCTCTTGTGGGCAGTTATGAGCTGGGCAGAGACTCGCTTCCTCTGAGTGAACTACCTGGAAAAACACATCCTTTTTGTTATCTATACCTGGATCAGTTGAATATATCTTCCGTTGACACAACAGTGCTTCCAAAAGTGGATGCACGCTTATTGTGCACATTCACATAGCCATTTGCCTTTGCAAACTGGGGAGATGAGTCACCGGTTCAATGCTTGGTGAGCACACATGGGCTATGGCATTGGCATGCACAGATTTCTGTAGGTGCAATCAAGTGTGTGCCCAAAAGTGAGCATATAAAACAGAGGATGGCTTGATGCTTGCTAAGAATTTGACTCTTTATATTAGTCATATAAAGATCAGTCAACAAGCAAAAAAGATTTAGCAAGAACAAAGTACAGTGGTAGTATGTTTTAGGGGGATAAGGAGGTACATTTGTTGAGTGCTTAGCAATGTACTGCACAGTGGCAGCTCTTTTGCTATTCATGCATGATGTGTTGTGAAAATCTGTCATAAGATTTTATGTCCATAATCTCTGAGAGACGTACGATTTGTTTTCTCCATGCCTACCATATATTTGACTTGTAAAAAATTAATTGTCATGCTGTTACTTGATGATGGTTTTAGGTTTAACACCCAAAATATCACACTATATATGTAGTTTTAATTTTTTTTGCCATTTCCTTTTGCTGTTTAACAATCATCAGGCTTTGTGTTAGACCAGCTGGGGAATGTGGCTGGCAATTACAATAAGATTTAATATTATTCTGAGCTCTGATAGTTCTTGGCTAGGCTTCTGTTTTGGCCTCGGATTAGTCACTCAGCTGCTTTGTGCCTCAGTTTACCCTTCTGTAAAATGTGAATAATATTTACCTCTCAGGTTTACTGAGCCTTACAATTATAGTATAGTAAGGTTTTTTTTTTCTGACTTTGTATTACAATAGTGTATAGAAAACCCAACAGAGATTGCAGTAGGTACTGTACAAACACAGTGAGATATTGTCCCTGCCAATCTAAATAGAGAACAAAGAGGAGGGAAAGAAACAGGCAGAAAAAGGGGAAGTGACTGGCCTATGGTCACGCAGCAAGTCAGCACCAAAGCAAGGAGGCGAAGCCTAATCTCCTGCCTTGCAGTCCAGTGCCCTACTGTGACGAAGTGGGACTGTTCTTAATGCTTCCTCTGAATACTGTAGGGGTGCCTCAGTTTCCCCTACGCATTTCTTAAGTCTCTAGGTAATGGGATAAAGGGGTGTAATTGTTGCAGAGCAAAGGGCCAGTGTGCATAAATGGCCGACACTCTGTCTCCTGGCAACTGATGGCCTGGGCCCTTGCCCCCTGCAAGGCGATAGCTAAAGGGGTTGGAGAACAAAGGAATCAGGGAAAGGGAAAAAGCTCAGAGGAGGAGGGTCTGGAGGGTGAGTCAGTTTGGGCTGGCTGGGGACGAGGAGTGAAGTGCAGACGTGGTTGTCTGGCTCATTGCCCCCCAAAATGGACCTGGCTGAGAGGTCCTGTTCTCTGTACCTACAAGCTCTGTTTTAGACCATGTTCCTGTGATCTAATAAACCTCTGTTTTACTGGCTGACTAAGAGTCACGTCTGACTGTGAAGTTGGGGTGCAGGACCCTCTGGCTTCCCCAGGACCCTGCCTGGGCGGACTCACTGTGGGAAGCGCACGGAGGAGCAGAGGATGCTGAATTCTCTGAGGTCAAACCCAGGAAGGTGGAAGCCGTGTGAGCTTTCTGCCCTGAAGACAGTCTGCTCATAGAGAGGAGACTTCACCAGAGTCCTGACTGGGTTCATAGGGAGCAGTTCCAGAGCATTGCCTGGGGACTCCGTGACACCTACTCACTAGACTGAGCTGCTTAGAGCAGAGTGTGCTTTTCTCCACTGCCTGGACAACATGAACTGTATTTATTTAGTGATCTGTTTTCAGACGTATGCCTCAGCCCATTTACAATCATTTAAAAAAAATAACTTCTTATTGAAGGTCACTAGGCTCAGTTATGTCATAACAATGGGGAGAAATGAAGTTCAGAGCCAAGCATTCTCCTCCTTCACATGGGCCCTGATCTGATTCTGCATAGTACATAAGCAAGTGCTTCAATCCTATTGAAGCTTAAAGCCAAATGCATATGTAGGTGCTTTGCTGAATGAGTCCTTTGCGGAACCAAGGCATAGTGCTTGTCACAGTTCAGGGAAACAGCACCTCTGTTCCCCTCTGTGGTCTCTTGAGGCCCACTCTAGGTTCAACTCCTCAGCCTTCACCTCCCTTGGGAAGAGACCCATATCTGTCTCTCTCTTCTGACGAGGGATTTTTCCATTCTGCACTGCTCTCTGTCTACACCGTGATATCCCCAGAAAAGCCAAACCACATAACAAGCCAGCTTTTGCTCTAGAGATATGAACAGTGTAACTGCCAGTAGTTACCACATAGCTCTTCCTTAAGGAAACACGTTTTTGTTTTTAATGTTTTCTCTGTAGTGCTCTCACCTTAAGAAAACAATAAAACCCTTAAAAATCTACACAATTGCTAAAAATCTTACCAGAGGTCACCCAACCTCAGGCTCTGATAGGCATCAGTCCTCCAAAACCCACAACTATTTTTTCCCCAGGGTTAAAAGTTTATAATTGTCTCCAATTCAAAACTAGAACAAACATGATTAGTTCAGTATTTCCTTTATACAGTTTTGCCTTTGATCTTGACCTCATGTAACAAGTGATCAGCAGAAAATGGCCCACTTCTGAGGGCACAGCTTCAAAACGGTGGGTTTTTGCTTAATGGGAGGGGGGAATTTGCATTCACTTCCTCCTAGATATTGCCCAGAAAAACCACTTAACAATTCCTGTTCCAAAAGGCATTCTTGTCTGGCACATTGTTCAGTATAGTCCTTTGAACCCCCCGGGTCTCACCTCTGTCATGTCTTCCCCCTCAAGAGGTTACAAAAAACATTATTTAATAAAATAGGCCCTGAAGATACTTCAACTTAATTCAGTAAGGTCTCCCAAAGATTTAGCAGGAAATTGTCATATCTGTTGGATCTCCTCCCTAAAGAAGTGTGTCTAACTAGGGTGCTTGGCTGGTATCCTAGGGGAACCCACTGATTATTTCCTGGACAGGTTTATTCCCTGGATGATGATTCTGTCATGAACAGAACACACAATTTCACATTTCAGCTATCCAGATAACCATATTTCTAGCAAGCCAGTATACATCTTTCAGAAATCCATACAGTCATTTGACAACCATCCTGTATAATTTCTTCTCTTCAGAACCTATGGGATGGAGCTCTCGCATGCCCCTTAATACCCTACTTGGCCCCAAACCTTTGGGTATAAACTTGAGACCTGGTCCTCTTAGGCTGATCTCCCATGTGTTTTCTAAGGACTGTGTAGTGTCCCTTGGTTCCTCAAAGAGACTGCTGCCCTAGCGATTGGTTAATGTCTCCCCTCCTCCCGCCCCTGGAAATATTACAAGTGTAATCAAGTTCTGAATGAATGCTCCCCTGGCAGCTAGCTGGGGGACAGATGTCCAAGCCAGGAGTTGTGTGGACTCTCCCTACGAGTTCCCAGACTGGTTTAACCTGTTCCTCCCCACTGTTCAAAGAAAGAGATAAATAGGCTTCATTAGGAGCCTCTTGTTATTTTAAATGCTCCATCACTGAGAGGTAAGTGATCTTAGATTGAGTTAAATTCACATCCCACTTCAAAAGCATTTAGAAACACATCCACTCCCTTCCCTACAGTAAGGAAGTAATGTGGAGTCTATGCCACCCCCTGGGACAGGAACATGGGGTCTGGCTTCACCAGTTGGATTAGGGTTTTGCTGGCGTAGTATCTCTTGATCTAGTTTGATGCTCCTTGTCCTTCTCTCTCCTCATGCTGATGCCTCCTCTCCTGGTCCGTTCTCTCGTGGTACTGGTCTGCTCTCTCCCGCTCCTAGTGAGTCTGCAAGCAGCTGGGGTTCGAGACACACTATGTCCTCCTCCAGCTGCAGTTCTCCTGCTCTATGAACCAGTCCAAAATCTCTGTTATCATGGTGAATCTGATGTCCATGGGCCATGATTGCTGCTTCTGTCAGGCTCTCCCTTGCTCTTCTCCAGGTAGTTGGCTCCAAGATTTCCCCTGCTTGCTGGATCCTCTGCCAGTGGGATGGATGTTCCCTGTGAATCTAGACCATCATTTCTCTTCTGTTCATCAGAATATAGCAAATTGACTAGCTGCACATCAGTTCTAAACAATACTGCCAGTGAGATTTGAATGGACTGAAACATTTTTGAAAGTTAGGCTCCCATTTTTTTTAATGCTCAAAACTGCTTGGCTTCTTTTCTCTTTATAACTCTTCACCGCTCCTCTGTATAAGAGCACCATGACTGTCCCTTGATAATTATAAAATATATGCCTCTAGCTCTGTCTTCAAAAGAAATCTATAAAAAAAAACCTCAGATATGGTTGCTTCCTTTTTGTGTGCAGCTCTTCCTGCAAAAATAAGGAAATCACACTCTGACATTCCCGTGGGCCATATCAATTTTTTTCAGAATATTTTTAAAATCATGATCACGTTGAATTCCTGGATTTTATTTCCATCTCCACATGCAACACTGCTTGGTGTTGACAGAACCACACCAAGCAGCTCTCCCGAAATTTATACTGCATAGCCATCAAGAGGGAGGGAGAGGGAAAAGTGATCCTTTCATAGGTACCATGGCAGGGACAGAGGGAGCTAGGATATTGGAACACAGCATGAGAATGGTAATGTGGCTTTTCCAAGTCATAACCAGAGTTGGGAGAATAATGGGAAAATACCAATTAAATCACTTATTTGAAAAATTATCCCATTATTCATCAGATATATTTTTGTCCATTATTATTAGACTGGCTAATATCCTATTGAATAACAGGCTGGGAAAACAGAAAATACTTACCTTAAAATCATTCCATCAAGCAGAGAAGAAACAGTGAATGTGTAGAATACGCTGGCACAAATCTCTACACCGTTAGTGCTGTCAATGTGCATGATTCTTTACTTACAGATAAGAGAGATTCTTAAATTGAAATAAGAACAGTAGAAGATAAGAATGTAGGAAGGGGTTGGGTTTGGGAAAGATGAGGGAGAGGTCAATATGATTATGCATAAACTTGTGAAGCTAAAGCACAAATCTTGAGGACAAAGCATGAGAGAATATATGCAAACATCTTCAATAGAAAACATTTTTTCCAGGATGGTGGCACAATGCTCTCTGCATAGTATAGTTAGCAGATGCTTGCATTAGTGGAAAATGGCTAATATATGGTCTTCATAAGCAAAAGTTTTTGCTCTTTGTGACTCTGATGATAATACATTTTAATTTTTAGGCACGTATCTGCACCTAGCCTAAGTATCTAGCAAATACCCGAATAAAAACCCCTTTTCAGAAAAGCATTTAAGCATACCTCTAATCATGTGATTAGTCTCATTAGAGTCATGTGCTTAAATGCTTTGCTGAATGGGAGCCAAAATCACGATCACCATAAAAACATACCAAAATAGAATGACAAATAAAGTAATGAAATCTAAATCACTGTGCTGTAACAAATACTTTATTGAAGAGACACATTTTAGATCTTTTTTAAAATACACCAAATCCTTGGCAGTTCTAATCTTGAAGGGCATTGCTTAGACCTGGGGCTACAGATGTAAAGATGAGAGCAGTACTTGTTATACTTTTTGCCATCGCTGGGGACCAAGAGTTCTGTTATATTTTTTTTATAAGATACGGAATGAGAAGCTTGTATAAAGTTTTGGGATCTAATACTTTTGAATAAAAAATAATAGTGATACTAAGTAATTATTTGCAGTTATTTATTATTTCCATTAATAATTACATTTTGTGCTTACCTTTCACCTGAAGAAGTCTTAATTATCCATACCCCAGTGTTGGCAAGAGTTAAATGAAATTCTGATGCTTACCCTAGCAATGATTATGCTACAATGTTCTCAATCACCGGCAAATCATGTATTATCTTTATAGGTAATCCACTACAGCGTGTGTTGCAGTAATCCAGAATTCTCAAGAAAAGCATTACAATGCCAGGTGATCAGAATGTGAGAATAGGGCTCAGAGTCTGGTGACATTTCAGAAACTAGTCCTTATGATTGCTTATCACTGATCATAAAAAAACAGTTATTGGTCAAGCATTATACAAAAAGCTATAGCTACATTGAGGTTTCTGGTCATTACGCAGCATGGCCGGACTGTCTTCATTTTGTGTGGTAGAGTGCAAAGCACACTGTCAACACTTAACAAATAAATGAAAATAATTTTTAAAGAAGTAAACTTGTTTTGGAAGAACTTTCTAGGATTGAATGGATTTTTCTTGAACATGAATACCAGAGTTCTAAGAAAATCTATATATAATTGAATTTGTATGTTGGCAGCAGCTTGGTTATACAATAAGAATATGTATCTTAGATCTCAGACTTACAACTTTGGGCAATTTTTACTAATGTCCTATATAATTTAAGAACATAAGAGTGGCCATACTGGGTCAGATCAAAGGTTCATCTAGCCCAGTATCCTGTCTTCTGACAGCGGCCAATGCCAGGTGCCCCAAAGGGAATAAACAGAACAAGTAATCATCAAGTATCCATTCCTTGTCACCTATTCCCAGCCTCTGGCAAACACAGGCTAAGGACACCATCCCTGCTCATCACAGCTAATAGCCATCGATGGACCTATCCTCCATGAACCTATCTAGTTTTTTTTTTCTGAACCCTGGTATAGTGTGGCCTTCACAACATCTTCTGGCAAAGAGTTCCACAGACTGACTTAATTGTGTGAAAAAAATATTTCCTTTTGTTTTAAACCTGCTGCCTATTAATTTCATTTGGTGACCCCTAGTTCTTGTGTTATGAGAAGGAGTAAATAACACTTCCTTATTTACTTTCTCCTTATCAGGCATGATTTTATAGACCTGTATTATACCCACCCTTAGACATCTCTTTTCCGAGCTGAAAAGTCCCTGTCTTATTAATCGCTCCTCATACGGAAGCCGTTCCATACCACTAATCATTTTTGTTGCCCTTTTCTGAACCTTTTCCAATTCCAGTATATTTTTCTGGAGATGGGGGCAACCACATCTGCATGCAGTATTTAAGATGTGGGTGTACAATGGATTTATATAAAGGCAATGTTATATTTTCTGTCTTATTATCTATCCCTGTCTTAATGATTCCCAACATTCTGTTCACTTTTTTTAACTGCTGCTGAACATTGAGTGGATGTTTTCAGAGAACTATCCACAATGACTCCAAGATCTCTTTCTTGAGTGGTAATAGCTAATTTAGACTCCAAGATCTTTATATGTATGGTTGGGATTATGTTTTCCAATGTGCATTACTTTGCATTTATCAACATTGAATTTCATTTGCCATTTTCTTGCCCAGTCACCTAGTTTTGAGAGCTCTTTTGTAGCTCTTTGCAGTCTGCCTGGAACTTAACTATCTTGAGGAGTTTTGTATCATCTTCAAATTTTGCCACCTCACTGTTTATCCCTTTTTCCAGATCATTTATGAATATGTTGAATAGGACGGGTCAATGTACAGACCCCTGCGGGACACAGTTATTTACCTCTCTCCATTCTGAAAAATGACCATTTATTCCTACCCTTTGTTTCCTGTCTTTTAACCAGTTACTGATCCAGGAGAGGATCCTTCCCTCTTATCCCATGAGAGCTTACTTTGCTCAAGAGCCTTTGGTGAGGGAACTTGTACTTAGATTTTCAGAAAGCTTTTGAAACTATATCCACTGGATCCCTCTTGTCCACATGCTTGTTGCCCCTCTCCTCCGCAAAGAATTCTAGTAGATTAGTGAGGCATGATTTCCCTTTACAAAAACCATGTTGAATCTTCCCCAATAAATTATGTTTATTTATGTGTCTGACAAGTTTGATCTTTACTATAGTTTCAACTAGTTTGCGCAGTACTAAAGTTGGTCTTACTGGCTGTAATTGCCAGGATCACCTCTGGAAACCTTTTTAAAAATTAGCGTCACATTAGCTATCCTCCAATCATTTGTTAGAGAAGCTGATTTAAATGATAGGTTACACACTACAGTTAGTAGTTCTGCAATTTCACATTTGAGTTCCTTCAGAATTCTTGGGTGAATACCATCTGGTCCTGGTGACTTACTACTGTTTAGTTTATCAATTTGTTCCAAAACCTCCTCTAATGACACCTCAATTTGGAACAGTTCCTCAGATTTGTCACCTAAAAAGAATGGCTCAAGTTTGGGAATCTCCCTCGCATCCTCAGCCATTAAGACTGATGCAAAGAATTCATTTAGTTTGTCCTCAATGGCCTTATAGTCTTTGAGTGCTCCGTTAGCATCTCAATTGTCCAGTGGCCCCACTGGTTGTTTAGCAGGCTTCCTGCTTCTGGTGTACTTAAAAGTTTTTTTTGCTATTACTTTTGGGGTCTTTGCAAGCTGTTCTTCAAAAAAATAAGGCATTTACAGTTTAATGCTACATCCTATAAATAGACACTTATAGCTCTGCATACATTATTAAAATAGGTTTATTACCTACTTTATTGGCTTCACTACTGTTCTTCTCTTGGGAGGTCATGGAAAATAGGTAAATTGTGTAAATGTCCATGTTAACTAGAGCTACTAGATACAAAGCAAATATGATTGCACAAATACGAATATTCACTTGTCATGTCCTATAATTCACATATCTCAAAAAATAGTCCATAAATGCAATCCCCCAGCTACTGTTGTTTGAAGTAATTTATACATTTCCCATCTTATGTTTGTACTACTATTAGAATGCTAAGTAAAAATTTCATTCCTATATTTTGTTGCAAGAGAACAATATTCTTCTTTAAAAGAAACAAAAGACCGATATGCTATACATCATTCTAGTACTAGCATACATATCAGCCAGATAGGCTGGGGAGACCTGGTCCTGTGGTATTGTGAAGGAAACATATTTAGTCCTGAACAGCCTTTCTATTTTATCTTAAGAAAATACATCTAAAAGTATTTAAAGAGACAGCATGTAGTGCTGCATTCATGGCTTATAATGCATGCAAAAAGGAAAACATTGGGAACGAAGGGATCTCTTTCAAAAGCAGACCAGTGGTGTCTTTAGGGTAATCACTGATGTATTGTGCTATGAAAATTGCATAACTGAGAATCAAGAACTGATGTAGCTTACAAGTTCAATCACCCTCTTTCTGAGAACATATTGAAAGATTTTTCCATAAAGAAAACAGACATAAAACTACACTAGATATTAGTGACTTGGTAAAATTACATCTATGTGGGGAAAATTTGGATTGGTGCTCAGTTTTGTGTTAAAACCTTTGGAGTCTTTAACTAATAATATTGAGCTGAAGACAGAAGAATCTCAATTTTGGATGAAAATAAAATGCTCTCATCCTAACTTAAACTATTGGACAGTCATTTGAAGTGTTACAAAAACAGAATAAGAATAATGGGCTTTCTCTAAATAGTATATGGAGATGACATGTACATATTCTTACAGGTATGGATTCCTCATGTATTGGAGTTTTCAAGCTAAAATCTGACATTTGTGTAATGATGGGATATAATAGAATCCATATGACAAAGTAGCAGGAACCTATTGCATACCATACTGGAGAAACCAAAAAGGCTGCAACAAAGAAGTGAATATTTCCATGACAGCTAAAAATTTTACCCAAAATGTTCACCGTAGCATAAAACAAAAATCTCTATGTATGATAACAAATGGGAGAAAAGAGGTAGAAAGCTGGCATTATATGTCAAAAATATTTACAAAAGCAGTGAAATACAATGTGATATTGGAGAGCAGCAAAGCGAAGTATTCTGGTTAGGGTTACAGTAAGTGATCACCTTCTGCAGACCACAAGACAGGTGAATGGGATCTAAAGAGATGAGTGGCATATCCAGCAATTCTTTACTTTACAGCCATTGTTCCACTACAAACCATTTGTCCAGGCATGCATATTAGGGCTACCATATACAGTGTATTTTTGACATCTGCCAAAAGTGACATCTCCATCAGCTGCAGATCTTCCTTATTTCGATGTCTGAGTCCCTGTTCTGCCCCTTCAGTCTCATCCTTCCCAGATATGGCCCCCAGATCTTAAAAGTACTCTTCTTTGATCCTATCTTTTCCAAATACTCCTCTCTCTTTCTTGTCACTTTGTCTCCAAGCCTCTAAAGTGAGCCATCTGCTCTCACTATATTCACTTCCTCTCTACTCATTTTCTCAGCTTTTTCTCCCCTCTACTCCACTTAAATATAATCCACCAAAGTTAGCAAGCACTTCTCCCTGGTGAGGTTACATTTTCTTCCTTGACCTTTCTTTCAGGACAACCGACACCCCTAAGTTTCTCTTCTTTCTTGGCTTTGGAGGTGCTATACTCGCCTGGTTCTCCTCCTTACCTCTCTGACCACTTTTTAGCATCTCTTTCACAGAGAGTGAAAAAGTAAGGAGCCACTAATGTCCCTCAGGACTCTCCTTGATCCTCTCTGCTCTATTTTGTCTTTGGATTACTGCTTTTGGGGTGGGCTTCCCTTCTGTCTATACCTTCTGTCTCACGCAGGCCTTACAAGGGCTGATCACAATCTGGCCCTTAGCATACTAGAAAGGAATCATTGAGAAATCATGTACTAAGGGCCTCTCTTCCATCTGTGGAATTCCTTACTACAGTACAGCTAAGGGGATATACTTGAGCACTGGAATCAGTTGTGGCAGTATATCCCAATCCTACTGCCCTATTTTGGGCCACTTCCTTCCTTCAGCTTGCTCTGGGTTTGGGAAGGCAGTGGCCCTTACCTGGAAGCCCTCCTGATATAAAACAGCTCTCTGCAATAAAGCAAAAGTAAAGAAAGGACTTTTATAAAACTCTTCATTTCTCATGTCTCAGGCTCAGCATCCATTCCTCTAAATTCTCCATACCTGCCCCCGTCAGCACTGATAACTCTTGCTTACCTTACGTGGTCTTTTATTGTCCTTGACTGCTATCCATTTATACAAAGGTTAAATCTTCCCCTCCTACGTCTAACTGTGCTTCATGGTAATATACCATTTAAAAAACAATTATTCCATTGAACAGAATGAGAGCAGAAGTCTTTTGGCTCAGTTGTTGAAATTTTTCAGGCACTAGATCATTAAGTTGGTGCAGCTTAAAAACCCACTCACACTCTGACAGGTCCTAGGGGAGAACCTAAGAATTGTCATTGTACTGATGGCATTACAATAGGAGTAGCTATGTGTCTCTGCTCATTACAGAGGGAGACAGCACAGTGCAAGCCTGATGTGTTTAGACTAATTCTAAGAATTTTTTTAAAGCTTATCCCCATTTATTTTTTTTAAATGATGCCTGAAACTGCAAAGTTAACTGATGCTATTGGGGCACCTTTTTAAGAATATTCTCAGATTGTTCCTTTGTTGAATCACACGTTGATCACCATTACAAACTGGTCTGAACAATCAGATGGTGTGGCAGGGAAGATGGGGAATCATCCGTTACTGGCCCAACTGCAAATATAAGTGTGGGATCATGAGCCCCATTGAACTTAATGGAAATTTTATTATTGACTTCATTGGAATAGGGATTTCACATGTAATATGAAGAAGAAATTAACAGTAACTTTTGATCTTCCTAAGGAAGCTACTATCTGTGGTGAAACATTATATTAGTCTTACCATCTGTAACCCTCCATACACTGTGTAACTGTCCCTCTGTAGTGCCTTGACCATGTAGAAGTTTGTCTGCTTCAGCTTTTGAGCTAACAGAGCCGAGTATTTTAGCTCAGACAGTAGATGCTCCAAAGATCTTGTTTTCAATTCCTGCTGCCAAAGGCATTGGGTTACACATCCACAAATGACATCTTTAGGTCTTAATTATTCTCCTAGTTACAGAGGTGCAACCCCACTGAGGTTGTGCTGGGTCTATAACGTGGTACAGTTTGTCCCATAGAGAGCTGAAGAGGAAAAACTTTCTTTCCCTTTAGGTTTTTCTTTTCTTATTACTTCCCGTGTTTGAAAGTTACAGTGCTTTGGCATTTGGAAGACTCCCACCTCTCCCACAACATACTGTGTGTAACTATTTATAGCAATACTCATTCCTTTTCAGTTCCCCAAAGTCTTATCTGCTCTGCTTCTTTTTCTTCCTGCAGGAAACAGGATCTTTGGAGGGTTCCCTGAGAGCTCTTTGTAATATTAGTGAACATGTACAGGAAAACCCTTAGGTTATGTTCTACTCTTGGCATCCTTCACTTTAGATTTAAGAAATACCCTTAAACTCTCATTAGTAGAGATCTTCTCGTTCCTATACAAGTTTTAAAAAATCTCTGGCTAATCAGAGATTTAGCACAGCCCTTACATGAGGCTTGGAGAAAATAGAATTCTATTTTCTTTCCTGTTCATTATTGAGCAAAGAGACCAGCTTTCAAAATTTGATTTTATTCTGTTATACGACTCTCCCCTTCCCTCCATTCCTCTGCCAAACACTATAAACTGAAACCGATTTAAAGGCTCAGATTATCAGGTTTCTCTACACACATGGAGAGGCTGTTAATGGTCCCAAAGTGCAGACTCCAACTGGGCCACTACACATGGCATTGGCCCCCTTCTGCACTCCCCTGCCCCCAGCTCCTGTGAGAATTTTGTCTATGCAGTTTCAGGGTCAGGAATGGGAGGGGGAGCTGGGGAAATGTCTGTTTTCTGCAGTACTCTCCCCTTGGGGAAATGCAAGAATTTATCAGACAATCCAATCAGCTTCCCTTAATTTTTTCCACGCTCACAATTTTATCATGAGTCTCACAGTACTTGGTGTTTTTTCTTAATGCCTAGCTCCTGGAGTCATGTGAGTACAGGGGAATCTCAGAAAAGTGTCTAGCCCTCATGGTTGCAGAGGAAAGCAATTGTAATGTAAAGGCTCAGAAATTGGAACTCTAATTTCATGGGTTTTGGGGGCCAGACTCATGCTTTTTGAGCTTTTGTGGTTGGCAATACTGCTTGTATAGAAACCTCCCCCTGTCCCTGACATGTTGTGATAGGGCCAGGGTTAGTGTCCTCTGCCTTCCTCTTATTCCATAGGTTTGTCAAGGGAGCCGCCAGCTTCTTCCCGATGGGGGAGCTGAGGTGGGCTAGACAGAAAATTGGGGAGGGGGGCTCCTCCTGCCACGTGTGCACATACACAGCCAGACCAAGGCCCCTTGAAGTCTCAAGCTCTGGGCCCGGAGGCAGGGAGGGACAGGGCTGGGAAAACCTTGGCTGGAGGCTTCTGCCATGTGTTCAGCTCCAGTTGCTAGTCCCAGCTGGGGTGGGTAGGGACGGAGCTTCCTCCTCCCCTGCACAGGCTGCTGCTACTGCTGGGGCCAGGTCAGACCCACTTCTGGGAACTTTCCCCAGCTGCAGGAAGCTCACTTTGCACTCCCACCCCCCACCCCCGAACTTCCTGCTCCCCTCTCTCCCCTGCCATGAGGGGAAGAGTCCCTGTACAGGAAGCTTCTCCCCCTCACATTCACCCAGGGTGCCATTTTCCCTAATGATGGCCCTGGTCATCATCAACATTCAGAGCTGGGTGGTCAAAGAGGCAGCTGCTGGCTGGGCGCCCAGCTCTGAAGGCAGTACCACTGTTAGCAACAGTGCAGAAGTAACGGTGGCAATGGCATACCATGCCCCCTTTACTTTTGCATAACATTTGACCTTTGCACTAGGAGGGGTGGCTATGGGGAGGCTAAGGCAAATTTTGGAGTAGCTATAGCCCCTGCAAGCCTCCACCCACAGCACCACCACCTCCGAGGTTTGCAGTTAGCTCACATGAGTAATTTACCCCTTTCACTGACGTGGCTTTGAGTGCGTACTCTCTGCTCACTTAACAAGAAGCAGACCCTCACAGGATATTATTGATCAGGTGGGATCTCTGAGTTTCAACCTACATAATTTATAGTCCCCTGTTTTTCTTACTTAAGGGATAATTGTGGTTATCTGTCTCTAATTTACTCTTTTGTACCCAGGCACAGGGCTCTTGAAATTTGATGTGGGTTAAGAAGTAAGAAAAAGATTAAGAACCTTAACTTTTGCTGTTTGTGTCACCTTTAATTTATTAATTAGCATTACTTCAATATCTGCAGCATTCTTTAACTACTTACTGAGGCAATGTTATCTAAGGCACAATTAATCTGTCTGGGTTTAGATACAAAGATTCATTAGAGTCATTAGAAACTTGGAATACTGAACTTTCTGATGGGGTAGGACAGGTTTTTAGCCCTGTGGAATTACCAGAGTCTAGAACTTAAATCTGTCATTGGTCCCAAACTGAATTGTGGACCTCATGTCAGTGTCACTTTGGGTAAAAAAAAGTGACATTTTAGGGTAAAAAACATTTTTGAGGCAGGGATTTTGGGGGTGGGGGGTATGGTGGCTATTTGAAAGCTACTCAGAGAATGGTATGTTGGAACAAATCCAGGCCTGAATCAATTGGTGGGAAAAGTGCAGGTGAAGTGTATAAAAATGAAAAATAAAAGCAGTTTATTCCATAGATTATCAGCATCTCAAGTGGTTTTATAAGTAAAGAGATTCATTGCATATATGCACATACATATCTGGGTGCAGTGACTCAGTGAACATTGAGTGATTCAAAGTAAGTTTTATTTTCCAAAATGATTTTTTAGTGGTTGTGAGACCCTTGGATAAACAGTAACTACCTTTCTGGCGCAGGAAATCCTCCCTTTATGCATGTCACAGCTAAAGCAGTGGCGGCAGCAGCAGCACAAACTTCCCTGCAAAGTCCTGCTCATGGATCTCAATCCTGCCTTACGAAAACTACTTCTAGAAGGAACAAATAGTTTCCATTGCCCATTCAGTCCTTTGCCTCACAGCTGGGACTGGCAATAAGGGGTTGAATTGTGTTCAAGTCAACTGTGTTATCGATACCAGTACACAAGGTACTGAACAGAAGCCCCAACTCATTTTCCATGCTTAGGCCACTGAAAAGACATTAGTTGATGGTGGCTTATAGTCACTAACAAATGTACTTAGCCCTCTTTTGCCTACAGTTCCTGATCTTATCTTGTGTAGTTGTTTTACTTAGAACCACGGTTCATAAAAAGAACTTTTAATGTTTTAAGGGCCTCCTACCCTTAATTAAACTATTACCCTGTCATTTTGGGTTTCACCAAGAAATAGTTGAATATGACATGCTATGTGTCCCTTGGGGTGCATAGCAATGTCAGGGTCAATTATATCCCTTTGGAGCCTGGGAGACAGGGACTTTGATGTGAATTAGCGCATACCAGGACTTGCTGATTTTGTTAATATTTGAATAAGATTTAATGAGATGATCAGTATAACGGGAGACAATTTTTGTTTGGTATCAGAAGACAGTCTCTTTGATAATCACACCACAACAAAGGGCATTAGGCCTAGCAACTAGGTGAAATTGCTCAATTATCAAGGGACATGAAGAATACTGTGCATGACAAAAAGCTTATTAATGGGCCATAATTTTGAGGATCTAGATTTTATTCATTGCTGAGGAAGTAATACTTCATTAATCCTATTGCTAATGTAACGACTACCCGATGTTATCGGCAGGGATTGAATGTGAGACCTTTGGTACCCAAAGCAAAGGCATCTACCACTATAAGAGTAACTCCCATTAGTTGGTATTAGTGGTATGGTCTTATGCTCTATGTGGACTAGCCACTAGAGGGAGACACAACAACATTTGATACATTAGTGCTCTACTAGGTATTAAAGGCAAAACATAGAATTCCTCTTTTTACATCTTTTTTTTTTCTTTTTAAACAAATTTTCCTGATTCTGTGGCGTGATTAATCCTGTAGGTCCAATGCCTAAGCACTGGTAGGTACAAAAGGATACCATGAATCTATCTAATTCTACCACAGAAATACTAGTTCTCTACACAATTATTTATATTGGCCAACAGCCAGGAATTTAATAACAGCATATTGAATCAGAAGGATCCCAGAGAATAATGGAAAAAAAATAGAAGCTAAGGAATTTAAATTATTTAAACATGGTCAGTATGCTTGGAACTCCAAAAACAATGTGGGATTACCTCAAACAACCTACATGGTTAAGGAGAAACAATTGTCACACATCCTTTTGAGGACTTGTGATAGAAGGTTATTATTTCTGAAGCTCAAAGAATTGTTCCCTTTATTACTAAGTGTAGTGTAACTGTACTATATTTCCAGGCTATTTAATATAACTATACATGCTTCTGATATATTGAGAGAGCTTTTAAAAAAGGGTGCATTTGGTCACAGAAGCAAGAACCTCTTCAGCTACTTATTCAACTGAACTGAAGTTAAGCGCCCTGAGTTTGGCACTTGTCCATTAAATGTTTGTAGAAACCAAGACATTCGCATTTTGCAAACTGTTCACAGATGCATTAAATAACCCGCTTTATTATGGACATCTGGTCTGCTGAAATCTGCCAAAAGTTTGGATCAGATAACTGCTGCAATCCAAATTTATAGTGGGGAATCTGCTATGAAAATGTGAAAGCTATTGTTCCTCTTTCATTTTCTAGCTTTTCCATGACATGGTTTTGCAGAGACTGTTCTTTTTTTAAGTACAACATCCAGCTTCAGTTTTCCCTTTGCAAAGTAGCTCCTATTACAAGTTCCTTATGAGCTTACAAAGAACCTAAAAAGAATCGTTATTTGCAATTATGTTTTGGCAAAGAAACTAATGAATTCTGTGTTAAAATATTTGGGGGCTGAAAAACATTCCGATAAGCTGGTATGTGGTTCTGCATTTCTTAAAATGACTAGAGGAAATACTAAACCTTACACATGCACTTCAGACTGCCTGTAGGATCTGCAGTAAATCGTGGGGCATGGGCACATAAGACAACCTCAGCCCCTATATTTTCAAGGTGGTACATGTGGATGTAGTTGTGCATCTCACATTACACTGGATTAATAGATTGCTTTGGTGACATTTGCATTCTGAGATTTAATACCCTATTATTTTATAATAGCAAAAATTAGGCTGTCCCTCAAAAAGGACTGATTTGTTGCAATCTATGCCCTGGTGCTTGAAGGTACTTAGAAATGTGCCAAGTTTTGATATACCTTGACGCATCCGCAGAGCCTTATTAAATGGATATTTGACACGACACTGTCAAAAGACCTATTGGTTATCATGTCAATCAATCCACTGAGCAGTAATGAATTTTGTCATAAGATACTGTCAGTTGAGAAGGGAATCCATTCTCCAGGATGGGATTCAGTCTTGGAAGTGTGCTGATGGACATCAGTCATATTTAAATTACACAGAACAGGTATTTCACTGTGTGGCTTTAAACTGGAATGTTTCCTCTGAACAAAGGGCCCAAGTACTACTCTAACTTACACCCCGGGAACCAAATTATCTGAAATAGGGCGTAAGTCAGGGCAGAATTTAGCCAAAGTTGTTAATGAGAAAACTGACTGTGTGAAATGAGGATAGCCGCTGATTTATACTTGACACTGCAGGCCAAGGCCACACTTTGCAGTTTCCATGACTGTGTGTCATGTTCAGCTAATTAGAAGATTTGGCCTTCTGCTACCTAACGTGAATATAGAACAGAATATGTATGCTTTGCACACCATCTTGTCTTTATTATTCACAATTGAAATTCTCTGTGCCAAACAAAAATATATTTCAAAACAATTGACTAGTACGTTGCATTTCTGTAATGTCCTTGATTGAAGGAGCTCAAAGCATTTTACAAGCATGATTGAATTAAGCCTCTCAATACTCCAAAGAGGTAGGTATATAGCAAAGCTGGTAGGAAAACAGAAAATGTTGTTTGTAGGGGAAAAAATCCCATTTTTTCTGTTTTTTGTAAAAACTGTTTTGATGGCAATTTTCCAACCTGCCCTGATAAATATGATCCTTGTTTGCAAGATTGGGTAACTGAGGCACTGTGGCAGGGCATACTGCCCCTTTAAGAACCATCTGGACCTTATGGTAAAAAAGATATGGGTTCAGTCAAGGATCACCTGCCTCATCCTGTATATAAAAACAGGAAAAGGTCGTGGGGGGGGGGCAGTTAGGAGGGACTAGAAGCCATGCTGGCTGCTATGAGTTGCAGATCCCTCTGTTTCCAAGATCCTAGCCTGACCTGGGCCTCACAGAATTTGTTTTTCACAAATTTGGCTCTTCTGACTTGAGGTTCTGAACTGATGGGCTTTATGAACTTGGTTAAGCTGCTCCATCCCTAAGGTAATGGGAGGATGCCTTCTGTCCCCCTAGAACAATAAAAGAAGTAGGAAACCTACCAGGATTGGTTTAGAGCCCATCTCAAAGGGGGCATTTCTTGTTTTGTTAGTTTGGTTTTAGTCTTTCCCTTCTTGGATTCTGTATGGACATAAACTGATTAATGGTGGGAATTTCAAAAACATTCAAGGTATATCTACACAACAAGAGCCTCAGCTGTAGTAGCACTGTAGTGTAGACATTTGCTGTAGAAATGGAAGGGTTTTTTCCCATTGCTGTAGTAAATCCACTCCCTCAAGAAGGACCAGATAAGTTGATGAAAGTATTCCTCTATTGACCTGTAGGGGTCAGGTTGACCTAACTACTTTGCACAGGGCGTGAAATTTTTCGCATCCCTGAGCAATGTAGCTAGGTCAATCTAATTTTTAGGTATAGATCAAGTTTTAGAGTTGGCTTAATTCTGTTTTCATGGAATTCACATGGAGCTCTGCTCAGTGGGAGTGGGGTTAGGCCTATGCTGAGGAGTTTAAAAATGCTAGTTAAAGGACTTACCTTACAGCAAATCTGTGCCTAGGTAGGAGTGCAACCCTGGAGTTGTAAGGAGCTGGGGAAAAGAACCTGGATTTGCAGCACCTGAGGTGTCTGATATTCCCACAGTGCCACCGCCAGGGAGCACTGTGGAGAGTAGGTGTCGCAGGACATACCACGCAAGAGACAGAGTGACAGTACCCTGCAGCCCTCTGGCCAAGTGCCCCTACTTAACCCTAGGAATTGCCCCAGGAAGTTGTATGGGCAACCACATAGACTTCAGCATAGACTACATAGACACCAGATTTTGCCTCATCTCTGGTCTCTGACTTCAACCCCAATTCCTGACTCTCAGTATTAACCTGGTACTGCCTCTGATCTCCAGCCCCAGCCACACTCTGACCCTGGCTTCCGTATCTGGGATCTGGCCTTGCGATCCTTCCAACAACTCTGGCCTGGTGACTCCAGTCCCTGGTGGGCAGACCTCAGTTTAGCTCTGACTATTTGGTCAGACCACCAATGCCCCAGTCTGCTGCAGCAGTATTAACTAGAAATATGCAAAATATTCACAAAATAAATCTGAAGCTGTGCATTGTGTGCCTAAGTTTAGATTTAATTACAACTTGAAACCTTCAACAAATTCACGTAAGAATTCACTAAGATGATGAACATGTCCTCTTTCAAGGAAATATGAGCTGACTACTAGTTCTGTAAGAAAACCACATAAAATCCACGTGCCATTGTTTGCATGTGCTCTCCATCTGTCTTATTTTACACTTAGATTGTGAGCTGTTTGGGGCAGGGACCATCTTTTTGTTCTGTTTGTGCAGTACCTACCACTGAAGGATGCTGGTCCGTGACTGGGGCTCCGAGGCAATACTACAGTACAAATAATAAGTGAATCTTAATTATATGAACTGAGATTTGCTTTGGAATTTCGGGAATTTTTCAGTCCCAATCTAGATCAAAACTCATGCCTGTAAACCAACCCAAACTGAAAGTCCTTCTGCCTGAGACAAACCTGCTGAGTTTTTCAAACCTGTAGTCCTGCCTTCCATACCCCTGCCTATTTTACTACACCATAGCCCCTTCTTTATGGTTAAAGGACATCAATGGTTGTGGACTGAATTTATGTTTTACTGTAGCTGAATGAGAGGTGGCTTTAGCCAGGGTCCATGGGTGCAATTGTATCTGCAGAAATCAGGCCCGGATTAACCGATGTGTACTGGGTGCATTTTCATAGAATCATAGACTTTCAGGTCAGAAGGCACCATTATGATCATCTAGTCTGACCTCCTGCACAATGCAGGCCACAGAATCTCACGCACCGACTCCTGTAACAAACCCCTGACATATATCTGAGCTATTGAAATCCTCAAATAGTGGTTTAAAGACTTCAAGGTGCAGAGAATCCTCCTGCAAGTGACCCCTGCCCCACGCTGCAGAGGAAGGTGAAAAAACCCCAGGGCATCTGCCAATCTGCCCTGGAGGAAAATTCCTTCCTGACTCCAAATATGGCAATCAGCTAAACCCTGAGCATGTGGGCAAGAATCACCAGCCAGACACCCAGGAAAGAATTTTCTTTAGTAACTCAGATCCCATCCTATCTAGAGTCCCATCACAGGCCATTGGGCATATTTATCACTAATACTCAAAGATCAATTAATTGCCAAAATTAGGCTATCCCATCATACCATCCCTTCAATAAACTTATCAAGCTTAGTCTTGAAGCCAAATATGTCTTTTGCTTCCACTGCTCCCCTTGGAAGGCTATTCCAGAACTTCACTCCTCTGATGGTTAGAAACCTTCGTCTAATTTCAAGTCTAAACTTCCTGACGGCCACTTTATACCATTTGTTCTTATGTCCACATTGGTGCTGAGCTTAAATATTTCCTCTTCCTCCCTGGTATTTATCCCTCTGATATATTTATAGAGAGCAATCATATCTCTCCTCAGCCTTCTTTTGGTTAGGCTAAACAAGCCAAGCTCTTTGAGTCTCCTTTCATAAGACAGGTTTTCCATTCCTTGGATCATCCTAGTAGCCCTTCTCTGTACCTGTTCCAGTTTGAATTCATCCTTCTTAAACATGGGAGACCAGAACTGAACACAATATTCCAGATGAAGTCTCACGAGTGCCTTGTATAATATTTCTAACACCTCCTTCTTTCTACTGGAAATACCTCACTTGATGCATCCCAAGACCGCATTAGCTTTTTTCACGGCCATATCACATTGGTGGCTCATAGTCATCCTGTGATCAACCAATACTTTGAGGTCCTTCTCCTCCTCTGTTACTTCCAAGTGATGCGTCCCCAGTTTGTAACAAAAATTCTTATTAATCCTTAAATGCATGACCTTGCACTTCTCACTATTAAATTTCATCCTATTTCTATTACTCCAGTTTACAGTGTCATCCAGATCTTCCTGTGTGATATCCTGGTCCCTCTCTGTATTGGCAATACCTCCCAGCTTCATGTCATCTGCAAACTTTATTAGCACATTCCTACTTTTTGTGCTGAGGTCAGTAATAAAAAGATTAAATTAAGATTGGTCCCAAAGCCAGTCCCTGAGGAACTCTACTAGTAACCTCCTTCCAGCCTGACAGTTCACCTTTCAGTGTGACCCGTTGTAGTCTGCCCTTTAACCAGTTCCTTATCCACCTTTCAATTTTCATATTTATCCCCATCTTTTCCAATTTAGCTAATAATTCCCCATGTGGAACCAGATCAAATGCCTTACTGAAATCGACGTAAATTAGATCCACTGTGTTTCCTTTGACTAAAAAATCTGTTACCTTCTCAAAGAAGGAGATCAGGTTGGTTTGGCATGATCTACCTTTTGTAAAACCGTGTTGTATTTTGTCCCAATTACCATTGACCTCAATGTCCTTAACTACTTTCTCCTTCAAGTTTTTTTCCAAGACCTTACATACTACAGATGTCAAACTAACAGC
The DNA here is from genome assembly GCF_965140235.1 of Caretta caretta. Taxonomy (NCBI): domain Eukaryota; kingdom Metazoa; phylum Chordata; order Testudines; family Cheloniidae; genus Caretta; species Caretta caretta. The sequence continues at coordinate 26,907,962 of NC_134215.1, read as the reverse complement.
ACTAAATTTACACAGGATCCCACATTTCAGCTTTGGCCCAGACGCCTTTCTGTCATGACAGAGGGGTGGCTGGCTCAAATTTTAGTGAGAGGCATTGTGACCTGATACAGGGGGTGGCAGCACCACTCACTCAGTTTTGGCCCAACCATCCCCTGTCGCGGTGGAGGGGCAGTCAGGCCAAACCTAAGTGGTGCTGTGACCCTGTACATCAGATCTGAATGCCTGGAACAGGGAGCTGGGCCCAGTTCATCAGGACAGACACTGCTGTGGCTGGGTGTGGGGCAGCCTTGTTTTCCAGCCAACCCCCACCACCCCAAGGGGCAGTGAATAGGGTTGCTGTGGAGGGTGCTGCTGCAGGTGGTCAATGCCTCCTTGGCAGTTTAGTATAGTGCAACCACTGTCTCATGACGTTACATCAGCCCCTGAGCTGGATTTAGTAACAGGAAAAAGATGATAATGTCAGTATGCAGTGGTGATGTAGCCTTGTTGGTCTCAGGATATTAGAGATACAAGGTGGGTGAGGAAATATCTTTTGTTGGACTGACTTCTCTTGGTGAGAGAGATAAGCTTTCAAGCTTACAGAGCGCTCTTCTTCAGGTCTGGAAAATATAAATAATGGCAGTGCATTTAAAATGTTTCAGCCCACATAGGATGTCCCCATCCATATTTTAAAGACAGGGGAAACTTTATTTTACTTGTCTCTTGCTTATACCATAGGACGTCTGGGTTTGCAAGCTTTGGAGTCTCATCTTTTTGGAAGTGAGATCAAAGAAGAATCTAAAGAATTAAGCATTTAATCAAGCAGGCCAGTTGATCTCTCACAGGTCTAGTGGATTCTCATTAAATGCCCTTTTGCTTCATTCATGGTACAAAAAAAAATCACTGTGAATATATCTTTGGTTGTTTTAAAATGGAATTTTCCAAGATGTAGGGAGTAAACAGATTGAGACTTAAATTGGCTGCTTCATCAAAGGTATCTAATAGCCTCCCATTTCACATGATGTAGGTTGATAGCATCTAACAAGGGAAGAGGGAGTTGGATACCTTCAACTGCATTTTTATGAAGACAGAGGTAGGTTTCAGTGTCACAGATTGTGATCAGCCTTTTGTCTAGTCAGCTGCGATGCTTTGATCATCCCATTTATTTGCCACTCACAAAAATAATCTTGAGTGCAAAGGCTGTCATTTTACACAGTTATGTTGATCATATTAAGTATTATTCAAAGTCAGAGAAACCAATGTTCATGAGAGCTGGTGAAACAGTTAAAAAAAGATTTAGAAGTATTCTCATGAATATCCGTGTCTGCTAGATTTCTGTGATTTGGAAAGACATTATTTGTTGTTTGTGAGTATTCAGACAATGGCCAAGGCTCTTGAATGGTTCACAATTCTCAGAACATCTCTGGATTTTAGCACAACTGGTTATTTGTCCAAAATTTTCTATCAGAATTTTCATTTGTTGTTCATTACGTATTATTCTCCTATTTAAAATCATTCTGTCATCCAGTCAGGGATCAGTAACATTACATGTGTCTTAAGCAACCAACCAAATGCCACACATTAAAAACAACCACTGTCAAGGTTCCTCCCCCACTCTGAACTCTAGGGTACAGATGTGGAGACCTGCATGAAAAACCTCCTAAGCTTATCTTTACCAGCTTAGGTCAAAACTTCCCCAAGGTACAAAATATTCCACCCATTGTCCTTGGACTGGCCGCTACCACCACCAAACTAATACTGGTTACTGGGGAAGAGCTGTTTGGACGCGTCCTTCCCCCCAAAACACTTCCCAAAACCTTGCACCCCACTTCCTGGACAAGGTTTGGTAAAAAGCCTCACCAATTTGCCTAGGTGACTACAGACCCAGACCCTTGGATCTTAAGAACAATGAATAATCCTCCCAACACTTGCACCCCCCCTTTCCTGGGAAATGTTGGATAAAAAGCCTCACCAATTTGCATAGACCCAAACCCTTGGATCTGAGAACAATGAAAAAGCATTCAGTTTCTTACAAGAAGACTTTTAATAAAAATAGAAGTAAATAGAAATGAAGAAATCCCCCCTGTAAAATCAGGATGGTAGATATCTTACAGGGTAATTAGATTCAAAAACATAGAGAACCCCTCTAGGCAAAACCTTAAGTTACAAAAAAGATACACAGACAGAAATAGTTATTCTATTCAGCACAATTCTTTTCTCAGCCATTTAAAGAAATCATAATCTAACACATACCTAGCTAGATTACTTACTAAAAGTTCTAAGACTCCATTCCTGGTCTATCCCCGACAAAGAAGACTACAGACAGACACAGACCCTTTGTTTCTCTCCCTCCTCCCAGCTTTTGAAAGTATCTTGTCTCTTCATTGGTCATTTTGGTCAGGTGCCAGCGAGGTTACCTTTAGCTTCTTAACCCTTTACAGGTGAGAGGAGCTTTCCCCTGGCCAGGAGGGATTTCAAAGGGGTTTACCCTTCCCTTTATATTTATGACAACCACCAATGGTCTAAGTGAACAGCTCACAAACAACCTATAATTTGAAAAATATTCATCTAAACTACTTGGTGAATATTTACAAATAAGTTACACATTCATAGAAAATCAGGATTAGTTAATGAATGATTTGCTAACGAAAAACAAGCTACATTTCTATTATAATTAATAATTTGGCCTGCTCTGTTTTTTATAAGAAAAAGATTAAATGTGGTTGAGTCAGTTCATTTCGCTCAGATCTCTCAGAATCTAAATGTATGCAACAAACCCCAGGATACTTCTCCACCTGATTTTCTCTCTGCACCCATAGGGCAGCCCTGCTTTCACTGATTCTGATGTTAATTAGGGCTCATATGGGGTAATGATAATAAAAGAGATGGGGAGCAGACTCTGCTGCTGAGGTTGTCTTAAACAAGTCTTCCAGCAATGATTGATGAATTGATTGGCTCATATGCAATGAGAATCTCCTGCAAATTTTTTCCCATTTTGTGACCTAAACCTTGTATTGATGCAGGAAAGTGTGGTTAATAGACTGATTCTCTCTCCGGCTCTCACTATCCAATCAGGGGATGCTGGTTAAGAGCCATTTGGTTCCTCACCCAGCACTCACCTTCATCCCTTATTGGCTCAGGCATCCCCCTTAACTTATTCTGCTGCCTTTTGGGGGGGAGAGGGGATCCTACAACTTCCCACTAACCTCTGACATCTAAAAGGGCTGGATAGCACCCTGATCTGGACCCAATAGGAAATGTGTAGCAGAATGGTTTCCATGCCCACTTACTGACCTCTTCTCCCTCCTGCTTTTTTGGAGCTACTCACTACTTCCTAAAACTCCCAGGTTCTGGTGTCTTGAGAGTTGTGAGGAATATTTCTTCCTAGCTATTCTGACAGGGCTGGATCCGACACTCATTGAAATCAATGGAGTGAGTCCAGCCTTTTTGCACCAGCACAACTGCACTGGAACACCTGCCTGGGAACCCTCCACACCCGGGCAGGGAAGGGCTGGATTTACTTCTTTGTGCGCGGACTAATTTTATTTGGTGGCATTAATTCAATAGGGTTTCACCACAATGAATGACTGCTATAGACTGGCGCATAGGTTTATTTTTCAAAGGGTTTTTTCATTGTATTCTATTTATTTGTTATTAGAGCTAGCGCAAAACTGAGTTTTTCCATCAGAAAATGCAGATTTGTCAAAATTGAACCATTCTGCATGAGTGTGTCAATTTTGACATTTCATTTAGAAATTATAATAAAGCAATTCTATATAGTCAAAATGTTTTGGGATTTTTGTTTCAAAGTGACTTTTCATTTCAAAATCTATATATTATATTGTATTACTTTATTATAAATATACCTATTACAGTATCAATTGCAATTGGAATATCAATTACAACTAACCAGTTGGAATACCAAAGAGCAAATTAAGTACTAGTTAACAAAACAAATGCCAATTATAATATCAATTGTCAATGATTATATTTTAATGTATTTTATATTATACCTTAAAACAGCAATTAAAATCTAATTTAAAAAAATATAAAGTAAAAGGTAATATAAAAATAATCCCTATCAAAACAAAGTGATTGACCTGAAATGAATTTTTATCAAAATCTTTGTTTTACAGGAAATGTCAACATTTTAAACTTTATTGTGATTCAATATGATTTTTTTCCCCAAAATATCAAATTTACCATAGAATGGAAATTCCAAGTTTTGACTAGCTGTGTATTATTAATACACCCCCATAGTTCTTCATGGCATTTGACAGACAACTAAGCCTGTTCCTTTTGGGTCCTGGTCTGCACTATGAATTTATGTTGCTGTAACTATGTTTCTCGGGTGTGGAAAATCCACACCCCTGAGCGATGCACTTACACCCACCAAATACTTGGTGTCGACAGTGTTATGTCGACGGGAGGGCTTCTCCCCTCAACGTAGCTACTGCCTCTGAGGAAGATGGAGTACCTATGCCAATGGGGGAGAAAGTCTCCCATCGGCGTAGGTAGTGTCTTCACTAAGCACTACAGTGGCACAGCTGCATCAGGAAGTACAAACAAATCCTTAGTCTCCTTCTCTCAAATATTAACTTGTACACTTGTCTAGACTGGGGAAAAGTCCCAGTAACTAGTGCACACTAGCTACTTGTGGACTCAGAACTAGGAACAGCACCCCATTCACACACACTCTGGGGGGACTAGGAGCCACAAGCTGCCTCCTCTACCCTTGGCATGTGGACTTGGGAGAAAGCTGCAAAGAGGAACCAGGCAGTGTGTCCAGTTGGTAGAGGCAGAAGCAGCCAAACCATATGCTTAGTCCTTGGAGAATGTTCTCTAGTTTTATCTGGACTTCCTCTGCCTTTTTGGTGATTGGCTCTTTGGAAGTGCACTAAACTGAACTGCCTCAGGACACTCTGCATCTGTCTACACAGCAAAGAAACACCGACAGCTGGCCCGTGCCAGCTGACTCAGGCTTAGGATGTGGGGCTGTTTCATTCCTATGTAGACTTCTGGGCTCAGGCTAGAGCCTGGGCCCTGGGACCATCCTACCTCACAGATTCTGAGAGACCAAAATCTACACAGCAATAAAACAGCCCCACAGCCTGAACCCCGTGAGCCCGAGTCGGCTGGCATTGGCCAGTTGCGGGTTTTTCTTTGCTGGGTAGACATACCGTCTTAGGACACAGTAGAAGTGTCCACACAGGGAATTAGTGAGGAGTAGCTAATGTGATTTAAAATCACACTCTAGTGGACTGCTCACTAACTTCTCCATGTAGCCTCGCTCTTTGCTATGAAGCTGACTTATACAATGCAGCAGAAGGGAGTTAGAAGTTGTGTGTCTCGAGTTTCTGTGTTACAAAATTTTGCAGTAGAATGTGCTCTCACAGCCTGGGTCACCTAGTGTAAGCAAGAGGAAACTCCAGAATGACTTCACTTCAGTCAATGGGCCAGATTCTTTCCACCAGTTCTGACCATTCAGGTGGCACAAAATGGCTGCAAATGACCCCAGCAGAGGGGGTGCTCTCAGCTGGAATAAAGCAGCATGGCCAGCTCCTGCAACTGTCCCCTCCTTCCCACATAGGAGTGTGTCTCAGTGGGGCATAGCACACTATCCTATGCTAATTCTCAGCTGGCCCATAAGTACCCTGGCCAGGTAGTGTAAGTGTAAAGCCAACAGACCCCAGTCGGTCAGCAAGCAGGTTCAAACCATGAGCCTTGGGAGCTTAAAGCCTGAGCCTCTACCATATGAGCTAAAAGCCAACTGTCTCTTAGCTAAGGCTGTAGAGCAGACTCATTTTCTCTCTCTCTCTAAGTGATCTTGGTGCCACTAGATGGGACAGTACATCACACCCAGAAGGTGTGTGGGTTACATAAGTTCAAGCATCCTTTGGACTGCTCTTATTTATGCTGAGTCAGGATCAGAGCAGAGGTGAATTGAGACTGGGAGAGTGTGATGTTCCCCACTGGTGTTATCTGAACCCGTGATCTGCTAGGTCATGCCAATCCTTGACTCTGGGAGCCAGCCTTACCCTGCTCTGCTGTGAGAACCCCCACTCCTGGGCTGTTCACGCACAGCCTCTGGCATGTAAGCTGCTCCTTGGATTGTGCAACCGAATGACACTAGCCAATATCTCTGGCCCCTGACACAATCATAGAAACCTCCATCTTGCAGTATCCAGTTATGACTGCTGGATGCTGCAAGCTTATATGAGTTTGTCAATTTAACAAAGAAATTGATATGTACCAGGCTTGTTATCCCAAGGGGTGGGGAGTCTCTGACACATTTCAAACCAAATGCACTGCTTCAGGGAGAATAAACAAACAAATTTATTAACTACGAAGATAGATTTTAAGTGATTATAAGTCAAAGCATAACAAGTCAGATTTGGTCAGATGAAACAAAAGCAAAACGCATTATAAGCTGATCTTAACACTTCCAGTGCCCTTACAAACTTACATGCTTCTCACCACAGGCTGACTCGTTGCCCTTCAGCCTCGCTCTCCCCTTTGATCAGCGCTTCAGTTGCTTGGTGGTGGTGATTGTAGATGGAGGTGGAAGAGAGAGAAAGATCATGGCAAACGTCTCTCCCTTTTATCATGTCCTTTCCTCCCTCTTGGCTTTGCCCTCCCCCTTCAGAGTCAAGTGAGATTTACCTCATCACAGTCCCAAACTGACCAAAGGAAGGGGGGGTGACTCACTCAAGAGTCCAACAAATCCTTTGTTGTTGCCTAGGCCAGTGTCCTTTCTTCTTGTGAGGCTGGGCTGGGTTTGTCCCATTCATGCCCTGATGAGGTGTGAACTGTCCCTCTGCTCTTGGAGAGTTTTTGTCCTCTGCTTGTTTTAAGCCATGAGAACACATCTTCAGCCCCATAACTATATATATATGAAATTACACCCTATAACATTACTATAACAACAATGCTCAGTACATCATGAGCCTTCCGAAGACACCAGACATGACAAACTTTGCATTGGATACCACACAGTCATATTATAAGGATGAACATGGGGGTGTAGTGTGTTCCCCCGTGGTACAGAGAATCACACCTCCCCCCATAGTTTACTGCAAGAGGGTTAGTCACTGACTAGCTCGAAGGCAGTTTGTTCTCTTGGCATCCAGCCATTAAGGCCATGAGGCTGTGTGCCTCAGTTTCCCCATTCACACAGAAAACTGAATGTTTTATGGTGTCTCTGCTGTGATAATCTTTAAACCTGTTTACTGGTATTAATTGAAAAGCAGCATTATCATAAGGTTTAACATCCATGTCAAAATTCTTATCCCCAAAACTTAACATTAATAACAACATTTTTTATCTCAGATGTGCATTTACAAGTACCTTTAATATACCATGACCTCTGTTCAGATATTCTAGTTTGTGGTTAGTTTGTTCATTACCCATGGTGTCCTTTGACTCACTCCCATGTAATCAGTCACTGGCTTTTCTTTCCCTCCAGTGTTCCCCTCTGTGTGGGCTCTTAATTTAATCATGTTTCTGGAATTTTGGTGCCTCTGGGTCTGGCAAGATAAGTATTCAGGGGGATCCTGCATATTGGCTGGCCCTTTGGGGAGTGGTCTCCCAACCCCAGGAATGTACATATGCAGAAAATCCAGCTCCCCTTTTGGGGTTACCCTGTGTTTCCCCCTCCCAGCACTCCCATTCTTCCCTGCCCCCTAGAGGGCTGTGATCTGGGCTCTCTGGGCTAGATGTGTTTACCCTTTGATCAGACACACCTTTTCCCAGCAGCTTTCCCATAACTGCACTCTGTGTTTCGCCAGGCTGGGGGAGAACACCCCTTTCTCTGTCAGTTGGGTCATTTGTATTCTCACAAACTACCACCTGGCAATGTCCTGGTCTCAACTCCTCTGCTGCCACAGATGTTGGAGCAGCATCTTGATGTAAAGAGACACAGTTACTTTCCAAAAACTCATCAGAAACAGCATCATGAAAAACCGGAACCTGGACTGGGGTACCATCCATCTCCCCTTTCTCTGTCCCTGAGAAGTCAGCTGTGTGACTGCTCCCCTCCAGGAGGTCAGTTACACAGTTCCTTCTCAAAACTTGGGTCACAGGATGAACATGGGGGTGTAGGGTGAACATAAGGATGAACCTGGGGGTGTAGGGTGTTCCCCCGAGGTAGAGAGAGTTATGACCAACTCCCTGGTAACCCCCCTGCCTCTCACACAGTGCAGGAGAGCTATCTCCACACAGAAGAGAATGTGAGCCAGTGGCTGTAAATAGGTATGAAAGGGCATTCTGTAAAAGCAGGAGAAGGTTCCAGATTCTGAGGCAGCATGGGGAAGCAGGTGGATAGGACACAGCTTTCCTTACTCCCCTTTTATCCCCTCAAACTGAGCCCTGGAGATCCTGGATGACAGGCTGCTGTTAGGAGGAGGCACGGAGCTCAGTGAACATTTCCAATCTTCAGTTTTGTTTTGTTTTTTTCCCCAGAAAGTGTGTTCTTTGCTCACAATACTGCTGAGCTGTCTGTAATGATAAATGAAGTGCCTTTCTTTAAATTTCCTTTCTGCTCAGTACTAGGTATTGGCTACTTTGGATGTGAGTTCCGTGTGGATAAATTACTTTGGCAAGCTGTGCAGACTTTATGCATATGGCAACAGATGTACTGTGTGTGGTAGACTTTATTTCTTTGTTGTGCTGATGATATAACTTGATTCCACCTGAGGCAGTTTTAATTTTATAAATAATGACTTCACTGATAGTTCTTTGTGTGAACTTGAACTTTTGTACTGCCTGAAATGTTGGTTTCAAATATTGGTAAGGGCCAAAAAAGAACACCGAAATTGTTCAGCTGTTAAGGCAGCCATTGCTGGGTACTCGAGCCTTTTTGTGTACAAGGTGTAGTGTTGCCAGATGAATCTTTATGGGACATTATAAGGTTAGACATGAGAGATTGGCCTTTTGTTTGTTAGTGAGGTTTATTATTGACCAGTAGAGGTGCTCTACTGTTGAGAGGAATTTCAACTATGTGGAGTTGGGCATGTGATTTGGGCAAAAGGTGCTTTTTGTCTTAAATAGCGTATAGAGTAATTCCCCTTTGATAGCTGTGGAGTGTGAAGTATGAAATAGTTCTCTATCCTGGATGATGCTTTTTCTTTGCAGTATAGCTGTATGGGAAAAGTGTCACATGACAGACAAAACTATTCTGGCTTTTTGTCATTTTCTTCATCCCTTTTAAATTTAACTGTGAAAGATGCTGAATTTACAGCCATACAGGCAAATCTAGACCTAGGGTAAGTGGTATAACATCAAGTCTAAGAGATCAACATTTTCTGACAAAATTTCACATGGGCAATTTTTGCTACTTAGGGTGAGTTAAATGTTTGTGACATTGATTTTATTAAACTTTTAAGATGGTATGGTTGGTCCTGGTTGGTTACAAAGCTCACATGATACTGTTTGGCTAAGGCTAGTCCAGATCAGGAAGGTGGCCAACAGAAGCCATTTTGACTCCTTTTCTCAGTGGGTCTGGTTGGGTTTTATGTCCTGTCTCTGAGCTAGTAAAAACAAACCTTTCAATGGCAGTAGAAGAGAACAGCTCTATGCTTCTTCCTGCTGCAGTATGTGGTATGGGCAGGAAGGACCATTTACCACCACATCCCCTGCCTGACGACATCCAAGGACAGAACAACTCATCCATCAAAGAGAGGGAGATTGTAGCAATTCAACATGCTTTTCCTGCAAGGAGACAACACCAGGTAAAGTAGAAAGGGGGATTTTGTGGGGACAGAGAACCACATGGTCGGACGAGATTTTTCATAGACTCAGGTAGTTTGGACAAACATCCCAAGTCCTAACCTCTTGAGGTTCCCCACCATTATATTTGTGTGCAGTTTGTCTGTGATGAGGCAGGTTTACAGCATGCTTTCAATATGCCAGCTGTCTCCGTGAGCCTGGTTTACTGAGTGCTTTTGTGGGGGCTTTGCTACATTAATATTGGCTTGCATTCTTTTTTCCCTAGGTTAGACTACAGTTAGGCACTAAATCCGTATTTAAATAGCTTCAAAATTCTAAATAGATAATTGATTTTAATGGTGGCTCAGTACCTCTGAAAATCAGCCCACTTTTACTTATGTGCCAAAAGAATAAGGGAAGTGAGTCTAAGGCTGAGGACTTGGCAATTATAGTGTGGCAGCAAGTAAGCCAGCCTGTTCTCTTCAGCTGTTCACACTGAACATGTTTCATTAGTGATTGTTAATGACCAGTATCCTATGGAGTAATTCCTGATACAGACTCGGGCAAATTAGCTGAGAATCAGGGCCACTCTGATGAGGATTTTTTTTAGTTCTACTCCTAGCTTTGCCACTGACTAGAGGTAAGGACCTGATCAAGGCATTTAACATTTCAGTACCTCAGTTTAGCCATCTGTAAAATGGGTTTAATAATAGCGAACTTGGGCACTGAGAGGTTTAACTATTGTTTCTAAAGAGCTTTGAGATCCTCTAATGCAAAACTCTAGAAGTACCAAACCATAGTAGCACAGACAACTGAATAAGGGCCTGTTCCTGTTCCCTTTGAAGCCAGTGGGGATTTTGCCATTGCCTTCAGTGGAAACAGGATTTGGTCTTAAATGGCCACTTGACCTGCCTATGTCAGTCACTTGCTAGCTCCAAATATTTCTGAATCTCCCTCACCTGGTGGTAAGACTGGTTTCTTAAAATTGCTGGAAGTGGATGCATGGTGTTCTCTGGAACAGTAGCTATGGAGAAGAAAAAGTTGTCTTAGCTGGTTGAGGTTTGTAGTGGGAGTTTTAGCTAGAAACCCGGCAACATGTACCTTAGACTGCACAAGGCCAGTATTCTCCAGTTCACTATGGATATTTTATGCTACTTGGGTGGGGCAAAATAGTCACTTTCTGGCTCGAGGTAGCCAGCAGATAATTCCCCTCGCATAGGGGAGTGCTCCACTGGTGTAAAGCTGATGGAGGTGGTGTAGCCAATCCCACCCTGCCTCCAGTATAGGAAGCATGTTGGAGGTATGATGAGAGCATGTGGTGGTCTGTGGAGAAGCCTGTACCTATCTTCAGTGGTGTGAAGTCACTTAGGGACCTTACAAAAGTGTTATAAATTAGAGCAACTAAGGAACTGCTGTAACTTACAGGAGGGCAGTCACAGCAGCTTCCTAATGGTTCTCTTCCCCCCCACACCCTGCTCTCCTGCACTAAGTGGAGTGCTGGCATAGGGAGAATTCAACCCTTAGTATTTGGGGAAACTGCTATTCTCTGGTAGGTTTTCTTTTTCTTTTCTCCATTAAATATTATATTCACTTAGAATTCGTTGCTGTGTGTAACATATTTCTCTCACTGTAAGAATGATAACTTTTGCCGTACTAGTGGTTTGCTCCCCCCAAGCAGTAAGGGAATGCAGGTTTTGATTCAAATAGTAAATTCTGACTACTATAAACCCCTTTTCACAATAACTGTATTGTAAATAAATGGCAGGTCTAAAGAGTAGGTGGTGTGTAATATTAAAAACTGTAGCTTGTCGAGCAAGGCTATTTAAACAGATTCTGAGTACCACATAATAAAGGTACTATCAGCAAATACCAGACTAGCATCTCAGCTAGCTTTACTGGGCTGTGAGTTATTGCTGTGGTCAATAGATCTCTTTTCTGTAGCATTCTGCTTATGTAAGTGATAAATCTTACAGTCTTATGGGAATAGGGTCAGGCTTCTGCTACTCTGCCCCATTATTTTTCTCCTACATCATTTAGAAAACTGCTGGACTGGACCATTTTTTGGTGCATAGACTTTTTGCTCAGCTACACACTAAATTTTATTGTGCATATTAAATTTTAGCTCAGACCATGTTTTAAACTCCACCTCAATAGAAAATGAGAGAGAAACAATCTTAAGCAAGAGGCCAGATAAGCATGAAAAATGGAAAGCAAATGGCTGTATTTTATGGAATTTTTAGATGCAGGCCGCGGAAGGATAACAATGAACCTCAGTTTTTTGTCAACCGTAAGTGTCAAATTTTTCAAATATTTCAAAAGAAACACTTTCCTGACACATGAATAATCCAGGAGCAATGACACCGGTTCAGTGGTTCAGATAGCTGCTGCAGTAATGCTCATGAACTCTCTGAATATTTAAATAGACTGGTAGATTTGAGAGATTTCTGCAGTTTAAACAGAGGCAATATTGTTAGTTGTTAAGAGCGTGGATCAAGATCAAGCACATTATTCTATCAACAGCGCACTAATAAATTACAGTTCAGACACAGTCCCACAACTTTTGTTGTTGTTAGTACCTGACTTACATTGCAAATAAATGCTATATTGCATTTTGTATCAAGATTGTATATAAGGAAGGAAGATCTGTGAATCAAGTTTTTTTAATACCTGCCAATTGATAAAAATATGATTAAAATAAATCCTGCTTTAATCTATCACTTCTCTAAGGAGGTAAAAGCAGTGTAGCCATTGTGTCTCTGTTAGAAGTTCCAGCTACTGGTACTAGGATTATTAGAGGTACATATTGCTTCACCCTGTCTGAGAAGACACAACAATAAAGACAACTTAATTTTTGTAGGTTCTCTCCCTAGTTACCTTCTGTATAAACACTCCTCCTCCCTGACCAGAGGGAAAATTTGCTTTTCCAAATCGGATTTTTTTTTCAGCTAGCAAAACACACAATGGTGCATCAGCTGATGAAAGGTGCTACATGAGACAGTTTTTTGTTGTTAATTTTATTGCCATCATCATAGTTTACAGATATGTCCAACTTTGCGTCCTGCTCTGCGCAGAACATAGACACTTGCTTACAAACTCAGGTGTCTCATTGTGCAGCAAAGCAGAGGTATGGCTGCTATTCCAGAGTTTGTTCCACTTGAAGGACCTTCTAAAAGTAACGAGTTCTCTGGTGATAGAGAAGATTGTATTATGCTGATATTTCCAGAGCTGCATGGCACCTACATCTCGCAGGCTTCATATGAATTGTGAATACTTATCACATTTGGAAATCAGACCCGTGGGTATTATGCGATACCAGTATTTCATCTTTCCTTATCTTAGGGTTAAAACTTGAGCATGCTGTATATGGAAACTGATTCCAAAAGATTATTTTCCAAGGTTGCTGTTATGTGGAGAGTACATCCTGCTGTATGCCAAGATTGTTTTACCTCACAGTATGGAAACACAGATATAAAATGTCTCACCCTAGTACTTTAATAGTCCCTTCCTGGAAAATATGCATCAGTTTACACTGTTCAAATATTTACCCCAGCACACTCACAAATGGTTCCCCACATGATCTAGCATATGGAAAGCATGGTAGCTAACCTGACTGAACTACCTGGAAATAAAAGCTTTATCCATGGTGGGGAAAAATTCAGCCAAGCCACCACCAGAAAATAGAGGAATACATCAAAATACTCTAGCACGGTTTTCAATTTTTTTTTTTTTTAAATAAGCAACGTACATAGAAGAAAATTCTCTTAATACATGAGAATGACCTTACATTTTATGGTCTGTTTTATAATAGATTCCAAGCAACGGCCTGGTTTATTGTAGCATGATTGAAAATGTCGGGAAAAATCCAGTGGGCCTAAAACTTTGGTAAAGCTAATTGTGTGTGTAAAAGCATAAGTAGAGGCTGAGGAAAATTCCACGGTGGGGCAGTTGCAACAGAATAGCTTAGGAAATGTAACCCTAAGAGTTAGAAATTAGGAAAGACTCGCTAACTGCAAAGAACAACCTGTCAATAACAGGAAAAGCTTGTTTGTTATATCCCAAATAAGGAAAACTACTGTTAGAGCCTATACTATATGCCAAATAAGGAAAACGCTCTTAAAGGAAGTGTGCTTAACAAATTGTGGTTTTCAGCTATATAAACTCCTGTATTTTCTGCTTACATAGAGCAGCTATTGCTGACTCTCCCTGTATACGTATTCTTGAATAAAGGCACTTCAGGCGTTTTTGATTTCAGACACAACGCATGGTTAATTTTCCACCACAAAAAGTACAGTCGTTCCGTTAGTATTATAAAAGCAATAGGCTTAAGTGATTAAATGGCATGCTCCATTTAGGGAAACATACCTCAAACAAAACATGTCATTCAAATATTTACCAAACTGCCTGAGTGTACATAACAATGCTGAGTAGTAACATGTTGTGTATCTGGATTATGGAGGTAGGTTGTAGATGCAAATCACTTAGAATCATAGAATCATAGAATATCAGGGTTGGAAGGGACCTCAGGAGGTCATCTAGTCCAACCCCCTGCTCAAAGCAGGACCAATCCCCAATTAAATCATCCCAGCCAGGGCTTTGTCAAGCCTGACCTTAAAAACCTGAATATAGCCATCCTTAAACATTTGGTTCATGCCATTGCAACCTCAGGTACTAAGAAGAAAGAATATCAGTGCATTATATATGTACAGTAATGCCTATAATTTAATCTTGCCAGCTATTAACCAGGTGAAGGTAGGTCTTTTACCCTCGGCGAGACAGGAAAATTGCCTTTCTCTAGCATGTGACGATTTTTCCTGCGGACTGAGCGGAGGAAATCAATTTATGATTCAACAGCCTTGACGATGGTTCAGAAGCGTTCTGTGGGGTGCAGAGAGTGTGCCAATACACTGAGATGTCCTGGTCACCCACTGCAGCTAAGGAAGTCCCCAGCATAACAATCCTTCATGCCACTGGAATCTGGCTTCCACAGCCAAGAGAGCGGGACTGCCCCAGTGTAATGGCTTTCTCCCTTAAAAATTTCCCTCATAGGTTTTCTTGCAAATTATGGAATCATGGCAAAGTGACAGGTGGAGATGACCACTGGCAGTCGTAGTCACAATCCTGAACATGGGAGGCCTTGGGACTAGTGGCCATTCAGCTCCATCCCCAGGGCTTTGGAGAATTTCGGCAGCATCCTAGGTGACTGAGCAGCCCTTTTTTAGGATAGCATTCCTCTCCCCTTTTAAGGGAGGGGGATTGAAAAGGTTCCCTAAACATTGTCTGCCGCATAACATCTGGCCAGAGTACCATACCTGGCCGATCATCCTACAGTGATTGAAAAACAATAAAGAAGAAAAGACTCATTATTAGGAGCATGGAATGTCTGCACCCTTATGGATGGAGGCAATGTACGAAGGCCTGAGAGAATAGCTCTTATCTATAGAGAACTCGCCCACTACAATATTGATCTTGCAGCACTCAGTGAAACTATACTGGCTGGAGAAAGTTCCATCAGTGAGAGAGGAGGTGATCACACTTTCTTTTGAAAATGAAAAGCAGAGGATGAAGACTGGATCTATGGAGTTGGATTTGCAATTAGAACATCTTTCCTGAAACAACTTGTTGACCTCCTTGTTGGCCTGAATGAATGGCTCATGAAACTTCGATTCCCCCTGAATCCTGTACAGCATTTCACTGTCATGAGTGCCTATGTATCTACACTGACCAACACAGAAGAAGGCAAGGAGAAGTTCTACTCTGACCTGGACTCCATCCTTAGATCAAGCTAGTCCTGCTGGGAGACTTCAATGCTAGAGTTGATAGAGACAACAGTGACTGGAGAGGTGAGATAGGATGACATGGAGTGGGAAAGATGATCAGCAATGGACTTCTCCTCTTGGGTAAATGTGCAGAACATAGTCTACTCATCACTAATAGGAATTTTAGGTGGAATGATAAATATAAAATGGCATGGATGCACCCACAGTTCCAAACAATGGCACCTAATTGACTGTTATCACCCACCAATGAGACATCCACAATGTCAGAATAACCAGAGCCATGCATGGTGCACAATGCTAGACAGACCACAGATTGGTAAGAGCAGTTCTCAGACTGCATATAGTCCCCTCACAGTGCAAACTCCCCAAGCTAACAGAGTAGTCTTCAACAAAGCAAAGCTCAAGCACATTGAATATCAGGAACAGTTTCAGCAGTCACTTGATGACAAGCTTTTTTCATGTCCACCAATCACTGACAACACAACAGAAAAATGGAAGCAGTTCAAAGATGTGATCATTGACACAGCTAAATCAGTTCTGGGGCCAAAGAAAATGGTACACCAGGATTGGTTCTGTGAGAATGAGGACATTTCCAAACTCCGAAATGACAAGCAGAAAGCATTTGTTGAATGGCCGAATGAACTCACTTCCATCTCAAAGAAAGATAAGTTTAAGTACCTACAAAGCAAGGCCCAGTTTTGAATGGAGGAGAATGCACGATGAGTGGTAGGAGAGGAAAGCTGCAGAAGTTCAGCATTAGGCAGATACAAACAACACAAAGGTGTTCTTTGACTCTCTCAAAACAGTTTACAGACCATCTAAATTTGGCATAGCTCCCCTGAGATCAGCAGATGGCATAATCCTCATCAAAGGCAAGGAGGGAATCCTACAGAGATGGACTGAAGACTTCAATAGTCTATTCAATGGACCATCCACAGTTGATCAGACTGTCCTCCGTCAGTTACCCAAGAAACCCATCAAAGAGGATCTCGACCTCCCTCCTTCAGTTGAAGATGTCATGAAAGCCATCAAACAATTGAACTCCAGCAAAGCGTCTGGTAAGGATGCTAGTCCAGCAGAATTGTACAAAGTAGCAGGCCCAAAGGCTAGAGAGGTGTTTCACAACATCTTGAATAGCATTTGGGAGGAAGAAGAAATGCCACAAGATTTCAAAGATGCTATTATTGTATCACTGTTCAAAAACAAAGGCAGCAAAGCTGACTGCAGAAACTATAGAGGCATCTCTCTTCTCTGTACAGCAGGGGAAATATTAGCTCATGTTCTACTGAACAGACTCGTTGCAAACATATCTGAGGAGAATCTGTTAGAAGTACAGTGTGGTTTCAGACCAAGTGGTAGTACTACAGACTTGATTTTTGTCGTAAGACAAGTCCAGAAAAAGGTCGTCATCAATAGGTTTTCTGAAGCATCCCACCTCTTTGGCCTCACCATCAGTCTTGGTAAGACAGAGGTCTTGTTCCAACCAGCACCTCATTCCAATGGCCCGGCGTCAGGCATCTTCATCCAAGGCACACAGCTGAAAATGTGGATATGTTAAAGTATTTGGGCAGCGCCATCTTGGGTGATGGTTCCCTTACTAAGGAAATTGCCTCCAGAATTAATAAAGCCAGCCAGGCCCTTGGCTGACTCTGAGAAAAAGTCACAACACAACATTCATCTCTTCACCAAATTGAAGATCTGCAGTGCAGTGGTCCTAACATCTCTTCTGTACAAATCTAAGACATGGACTCTCTATTGACAGCTTGAACAATTTCACATGCACTCCTTCTGCTCAATAATGAGTTTTCTCTGGCATGACAGACTGACCAATATTAAGGTCCTTGAGAGAGCAAACACAACCAGCATAGAGGAAATGCTATTGAGAGCACAACTTAGGTGGACCGAACATGTCATCAGAATGGAAGACCACCGTCTCCCAAAACAGATCTTGTATGGAGAGCTGAGTCAGGGCAAAAGAAGGAAGGATGTCTGTATAAGCACTTCAACAATAACCTGAAGAGCTGACATCAGTCTCAAAGACTATGAGCAAATGGCTCAGAACAGGATTCAGTGGCAGTCCCTGACAAGATCAGCATGTGACAGGTTTGAGTGTGATCGAAAAAATTGTCTCCAGGTTGCCCATGAAACACCACAGAGTTGCATTGTCAAACATCATAGATATGGACTTCCCATGCCCTCAGTGTGGCTGACTCTGTGCATCAGAGTTTGGACTTCAAAATCATATACATAGCCATAGACGAGAACTGTGACAATATCGTCATCGTCAGCGATGGATTACCAGCAGTGGCTGCTATCAACCAGCATCTCAGCAGTCAGGATTCATATACACAGGACTGAATATCCTAGCTCAGCTTTCTGCTTGTGGCATTTGATGCAAGCCTGTTCCATTCCTCACCAAATTGCAATTCCGAAAATATATTCTGCCCATCTAATTCCTCCAGGCTGTTTCAAATGGTTATGATTTTTCTATCCCAAACTGTTGTGTACTGTTTCTTCGCAAATTTAAACAGCGCCAATTCTCCCCACAGTGCTGCCACATCTCCGTTCCCTCCCCAGCCATTTGTCCCAGTCTTCCTGCTTGCCACCCCACCAGGCTCCTCACTCCTCTGCATTCCAAAAAGTCTTCTTCCATCATTTTGCTTCCTAGTCGCTGGCAGTATGAGCCTTGAGAGCACAGGTGACACAAGACTCCATGCTCTCACTTTCTGTGCCTAGTGCCACAGTGGCCCTTGGCGGATGGAAGAAGCAACTGCAGAAGTCCTGCTCAGCCCCTGCAGCCATGGGCAGGGGTATGCTTGATCACTGCTGTCATAAATATAAAGGGAAGGGTAAACCCCTTTAAAATCCCTCCTGGCCAGAGGAAAAATCCTCTCACCTGTAAAGGTTAAGAAGCTAAAGTAACCTCGCTGGCACCTGACCAAAATGACCAATGAGGAGACAAGGTACTTTCAAAAGCTGGGAGGAGGGAGAGAAACAAAGGGTCTGTGTCTGTCGGTAAGCTGCTTTTGCCGGGGATAGAACAGGAATGGAGTCTTAGAACTTTTAGTAAGTAATCTAGCGAGGTATGTGTTAGATTATGATTTCTTTAAATGGCTGAGAAAAGAACCGTGCTGAATAGAATGACTATTTCTGTCTGTGTGTCTTTTTTGTAACTTAAGGTTTTGCCTAGAGGGATTCTCTATGTTTTGAATCTAATTACCCTGTAAGGTATCTATCATCCTGATTTTACAGAGGTGATTTCTTTACTTCTATTTACTTCTATTTCGATTAAAAGTCTTCTTGTAAGAAAACTGAATGCTTTTTCATTGTTCTCGGATCCAAGGGTTTGGGTCTGTGGTCACCTATGCAAATTGGTGAGGCTTTTTATCCAACATTTCCCAGGAAAGGGGGGGTGCAAGTGTTGGGAGGATTGTTCATTGTTCTTAAGATCCAAGGGTCTGGGTCTGTAGTCACCTAGGCAAATTGGTGAGGCTTTTTACCAAACCTTTCCCAGGAAGTGGGGTGCAAGGGTTGGGAGGATTTTGGGGGGAAAGACGTGTCCAAACTACGTTTCCCAGTAAACCCAGTTAGAGTTTGGTGGTGGCAGTGGATATTCCAAGGACAAAGGATAAAATTAATTTGTACCTTGGGGAAGTTTTAACCTAAGCTGGTAAAAGTAAGCTTAGGAGGTTTTCATGCAGGTCCCCACATCTGTACCCTAGAGTTCAGAGTGGGGGAGGAACCTTGACAACTGCAAGTAGGAGATGTGAGGGGCTGGAATATGCTTGGTGCAAATGGAATTTTTCAATAAGTTTGCTGCCAAACTGAGCCTGTGCGAACTGAGACTTAGCTAATTTGGGGTTGATTTTCATGGTGATGGCAAAAACTTCATGGTGATGGCAAAAACTTTGCTCCACCAGATTCCCCTGACAAATTTCAAGCCAACATGGAGGTGCTAGAACTTATCAATGAACCAGCCATAAGGTTTTTTTAACAGTGCCAAAACAATATTTTTTTTTCCCAACTGGAGAAATTGCTGAAATGCTTTTGCTGCAAAAAAATCAGCAGCACCTGAGACAGACACCTGACATGGAAAATTTTCAGTTGAAATGATTAACGTGGCAAAGTTTTTAAGCAGCTGAAAATAGGGTCTTGTAATGGGAAGTAGGAACTCCTGAATTCTGTAGCTCTGCAATATTCTATGGCACTGACTCATGGGAGGTTAAGTTGGAGCCTGGAATTCTAAAAAATTAAGTTTGAAACTAGGCAAAAAAATTGAACAGAGGTTGATTAACTATTGGAGCAAACTACCATTGGAAGTGATGGATTCTCCATCTCTTGATGTCTTCAAATCAAGACAGGATGTCTTTCTGAATGACATGATTTTGTCAAACACAATTTACTGGGCTACTGGGGTATTAGTTACTGGGGTAACTAGGTGAAATTCTTTCACCAGTGTAACACAGGAAATCAGACTAGATGATGTAATGGTCTCTTCTGGCCTTAAAATGTATTAATCTTGTCTCAGTTTATGAAACCTTTTACAGTGAGACCTGTAGATTCAGAGAAACTATGCATGAATCATCTTGTCCGTCTGTTCTATTTCTGTGAAATCAACTGGCTGCTTGTAAAACTGTAGAATTCCTGGTGGCTCAAATTTTCATGGACTATAATCTTTCCTTACCCATGGAATGACATTTAGCCCTTCAGTGCACTTGGACATGTAGCATATGCTCTGATGAAGTGTCCTTTTTAATGACCCAAAAGTCTTGACATATGTCCTAGGCACTGACAAAACTGTCTGAAATTAAACATTCTGGAGGTTGCCTTTTGTAGGGCACTGAAAAATTTTAAGCATGCCACCACTCCCACTCCTAATGGAGTTGGTATTTAATACAAAGAAGTGTTCTCCTTTATCTGCATCTTATCTTGATTGGCAGATAATGTCATTATTTTGACTGACAGTCAATCATACATCATATTTTAATGCAGATTTCTCCTGATTCCCTGAAGGATGGTACTAGACTCTGGGAATTCCTCACTAGAGGCTTTACATATTACTGTACTTTTCAATTATCTCTAATGTACTTTCATTTCTTCAGCTTTTATTAGCTCTGTGACAGTCCTTGTTCTTGTCATAGTTAATTCAGCAGAAGAGGACAAAAATAAAGACTGTGGCCCCTTGAAGTTGTTCAACAATACTGATAGTTTTCTCAGATTAAAATATTAGACATGACAGTTCCTTCCCTGCTTGAAAGGCAATGATGGGCAAGCCACTTCTCTGTGCCTCTTTGGAAAAAATCACAAGAGGTTTCAGGCACTGTTGTGGCTTCAACTAGGCCCTAAATACAAACATTCTGGACAAAACCAAAAATTGCAGCTTTGTGTGTGATTATTAAACTATGTTGAATTCCCCTCCCCCCAAAATTGCATTGGGATTTGATTCAAATTTTGATGTAGGTTTGCGGCAGTTCTTATTTGAAATAACTGATAGTGCTGGTTGGCATTTTTCAAATTTTCACTATCTTTTTTTTAAATGAGGCATTCATTTCTTGACTGATTCACTTTTGAAGAAGTTAACCAGTTACCTCACAAAAACTTTACAGGCAGAAATTCAAGACAAATGACAACATATTGTTAGCTTACCAGAAACCGTTAAAATTAAATGTGGGTACTTTTTCAATATTTTGATAGTAAAAGGTCTGTAGACTATTTTTTGTCAGGAAAACAGAATACTCCACTTCTCTAAGGTTCTCTTCCATTCTCATTATCTTGGAGTTGATTTTACAGAGTACCCATTGTAACATCAGATTGGGTTTAATTAATCACCCACCAATTCTGTCTGGTATCCTCACAAGAAGTTATCCTTTCTTTGGTTATACTCTGGAACGGCCTCTGCCTCTTGCTGTCACATGGTGTATGAAGTTTGAAGAGGATATCAAATACAATAGGTTTAGATGCAGGAATTTTGTCTTACAAACTTAGACAAGAATTGTATTGCTGTTTGTTTGACTCTGCGGAAGTGCCCTGTAGATTCCAATGTAGTTTTCTTCCCATTTTTGAAAATGCAGTGGAAACAAGGAATTCTTAGAGTGTTTTCCTGATTGACTTAATACAGTCATTGAGGATAAAAATATTTCCAGAAGCCCATAAAATCAGGACTGGTCTGCTTTATATTAAGGTGAGCAGATGCAGGGTGTCCAGTCTGCTCTGATATACAGAACTATTTGCTATTGGTATCGATGACAGCTTTGTTTTTGTTTGAATTCATGGCAAGATTGTGTTCATAGTAAATTCACCACTTCCATTGATAAATACTGCACCTAAACCAGTGTTTCAGAATGAATTATCAGACTCCTACCTATGTGAACTGTTTTTAGTTAGTTTGTTTGGGGGTGGGGGTTAACTGAAGTAAGCACAAGATATAATTTGTTTCACATAGCAGCAAAGGCATTAAAAGCATCTTGGTTAAGCAATTCCATGATATATGGCAATCCCAAATGTTCTTATTGGCATGTCATATTTATTTACACCATTAGCTAGCGGTGGGAATTTTATTACACAACTCTGACCAGGAATTTGGGGAATACAAAGTACAAAAAGTACAAAGAGAGTATTAGGTCACTGAGGTGTTGGTACCTAGGACCATATATAATAATATTATTCATAATTCAGTGTAGTAGCTTAATGATCACCTTGAATAATTATAGTCACCTTGAAAGTATTGTTAATTTTTTTTTTAATTTCTTATCCCTCGGGCTATAAATATAGTGTAGATCTTGTACAGATGAAGTAATAAACACACTTCAGTTAAAAACAAAGTTCACTTCAGAAGAAGTTGTCTCTTCTGATTAAAACAAAACAAAAATGAAACAAACCCCACCTTGACATTTTGATATGTCATGTTCAACAATTATTCCTTCAAGCGTCTTCCCTGCATGACTAATGTGAGCTGTTCCTGCTACATTTTTCCTAATAGAAACAAACCAAGCATATTTAAAACAGGGACTAGAAAACAAACTTTTAGAATGCTATGAAATCTTTCAAGAGTGATTTAATTGAAAATAAAACTAACCATTCTGGCCTTTAGCCTGCTTTATAGTGATGTAACTTCAATTTATTTAAATATTAATGTTAATTCCTAAAAGATTTTTATCTCCTTTTGTCCTCTAGCAGTATGAACTTAAGAATTGGACTGGAAAGACATGAAAAGGTGTTTCCCCCCCCCCGCCCCAGCTGACAATTCCATCTATTACATTTTAAGAGTAATGCAATTTTGGACACCACCTTTGACGTTTCCAGATGTTACTGCCCATTCCACCTCAGGAAAGGAAAGAAGCCATTAAATTGGAGAGAGAACTACAGCTCCCATTTGTCTTGTGATAATTCTCTAAAGGAAACAGTGTGGCTAAATGATTATTGAACATACAGTTAGGACATCTAGGCTTTTTTCCCCCCAACACTACCATTTTTGCTCTGTGTTAAAGTGAGCAAGTCACTTCGAATCTGATCTAAAGTCCACTGAAGTCAGTGAAAGGCTTTCCATTGACATCAGTCGGCCTTGGATCAGGTGTTTAGATTAGGATTCTCACATTTTTCATAGTGTTTCATAGTCCATTGTCTTGCGTACCACCTCCCCTCTGATTTGCAATTTCAAAGACCACCTTCCTTCCCATTTACCATTATTTAACACCCCTGTGGCAACTACAGCACTAACCTGGAAAAGTAACATTGGGAAAACATCTGATGAAGTGAGCTGTAGCTCACGAAAGCTCATGCTCAAATAAATTGGTTAGTCTCTAAGGTGCCACAAGTACTCCTTTTCTTATTGGGAAAATAGTTGGTGAATATTTAACTGTCTTTTAATGAAGTGTAATACCTAGAAACAAGGACGATAGAACCAGGACCATGTTACTAGCCAGTCACATGTAACTACAACTATCAAATGCCCCATGGAAAAGGCTGACTTTCTATTGCCTTCAGACTTGTAAGCACTCAGTACTTCTGGAAATCAGGGCAAACGTGTTAGACACCCCAAATCTGAGACTTCTGAAAATGTTGGCCTTCTTTTCTAAGCTGTCTCTGCCTCACAATACTCCTCTTTAAAAAGAGCATATTGTGCTGTCTGCCCTCTTGTGTGCACTCTCAGATCTTCACAACAAATCTGTGCAGAAATGAATGAAATGTTCACATGACCTTTAATTATGGATAGAGAAAATACCTATATCTTCAGACTGGAAAGTATCTTTCTCCAAATTCAGCCAACGTGCAGTGCCTATGTCATTCTTTCTTGTTATCAGTTGGAGTCAAGCACTAGAAATGCTTAAATGACTCCCACATATGGATACTGCATTCACTGGGGTATTAGTTGGCATCTTTCTACTTGTGGTATGCCTGTGGTGATGTGACAGGTACAGACTAGCTCTGAAGGAGTTCAGAACATCAGAGGAGGTGATGAGACCAGTTAGAGAACATACAGTAAGGAGCTCATAAAGATAATTACACTTGTGGAAGTGTAAGAATGGCTTCATTGTCCATTTTAGCCAGTTTGTTACTTTTCCTTAGCAATTTCTATGGCCCTTCCCATTTCTATATTTTAAAAAGAGCTTTTGGGAGGTTGATTTTTACGGTATATAAGTTATCCACCAGGAAAGGCTGTTTCTATTTTCTGTAGCATAGCATTCTGAGCGCTCTCTCCTTTATAAATTAGAGACACGTTCTATCTGTTAGCCTCTAACCCTCTCTATCTCATATACACATTTTAACCAGTCACCAAAAATAGTTAGGAATTCCTGACTTTGGGAAGAAAGAAGGTTTTTTGAGGGGGTGGGGGGAAGGGAAGGAATGACTCTCACTCTCCTAAATACTCTTAGATATAAACAACATGTTCTGAACCCATTTTTGAAGCATATACTGCATCTTTCAGAATGTAAAATGTTAGAAATGTTGATCATTATAGAGCCCTTTGGGTAGAGCAAATATTTAGGAAGCCACTCACCATATGACACACGACATATGGGCAAACTGTTTGTGAACGTACTTGAGCTGGACTGAACCTCTGCTTAAATGATGATCCTAAAAACTAATCCTTTTTTTCCCATGCTTCATATTGATTCAGTTAAATACTCACCTCTCTCTGATTCCCACTCTGCCTCACACCTTCCCTGAGATCCTGCAGGGTCCATTGTGGGATCTCAGAATGTCTAGCAGTCTTGGCTGGGCAAGCTGTTGTCTTTTAATCTTACTTGTCCTGGGGTTGTATCTCTGACATTAGTAAGTTTTAGCACATTGGAAAGTGAATAGTGAAGCAGCTGCCTGAGTTTTTAGAGTCTGGAAGAGGTGCTAGGACCACACCCTGAGAATATTAAAAAATGCCTACAAGGGATGAAGGAAAGGGTTTGGGGATTGAGTGTAAGGAGCAAAGTGTTGATGCCTTGTTGAAAAGAAATGGATTAGGAGGGAGGAGAGAGTTGGGGGTATGGGAAGGGAATAATAGGGGTAGGCACAGTTTCTTTCTTCCCCCTCATTCTTGTTAAGTTAGGAGAAAGGGGGGGACCTCAAAAGATTTGGGTAAGCCTCTCACTTTTCGTGGTTTCTGTAAACCCAAATATCCCATTACAAATAGTTTGACTAGTGGAAGTCAGAGCCAGGCGCTAGTGAAAACATACCAGAAACGCATGGATTTATGATGAAAAAGGTTTTAGCTTATATGAAAGATCAGTTTTGATTACTAGCTTTTTTCCTTTGCCTTGCCTTAAACTCTTGTGATGAGATGACTTTAAGAAGAAAATATGGACTTCCTAGGAGCTGAAAGATGAGTGCAGTACACTGTGCAGCTATTAAGTTAACCCTTTTCAGTTCAAGGCCCACCCCCCATTTTTATTTCTTGTTTCCACTTTTGTAACCATGGCTGGGAAGTAGATCATAATATCTTATAATGCTAGGAGACTTTCTATATCTGTCAAATAGCTTAAGCTAAGCAAAACTGTTTTACCCATTCCTTATACGGTGGAACCTGTTTGTACTGAATTGTGATATAGTGAAGTAGAATGAAAGTCCTAAACACTTTCATGGAAGATGCACATTGCAATTTTGCTTAGAGTAAACCTTAGATTATAGTGAAGCTGGCTTGTAAATAAAAAATGACTTAACCATGACCACTGGCTTCAGTAGCCTTTGGATCAGGCCCTTTGTTAATCCTCAGCAAATTCTTTCTGTTGGTATGGTCTTCAGTACTTCAGAGAATTTATATTTTAACTTTCCTATTAGTTTATTCTCATTCTTTCCTCCCCAGAAAGTTATCCCCAGTTATGATGTGGTGTGCCTGATTGTCTTCCTGTTAGGGGATTATTTTAGATTGCGTGGTATAAATATGAGTGGTACATTTAATTTCATAGAGAACTCTGTGCACTACGTGTTTTGTAAGTTAATGAATTTATCTACGCTGTCTCGCACTTTTCTGAAGAAACAATTTTAATATGAAGAAGATTAAGCCATGGGTGTGTGTAAACCTTGGTTTATTATACTTCTGAGTCTGACAGAGAAAGTTCTAATGGAAAAAAAAAGAAATCCCTTTACCTTTAATGTCCTTGTTATTCTTTTGAACAGTATATAAGAAGAATAGCAGATCATTTAAATTTGGATAGGACTGTTTTAAAAAGAGTCTAAAAACAACACTTTCTACTTGATGATAGAACATTTTCCCTTGGCCACCTACAAAGCTTTTTTGATTCTTTGTGGTTGTCGTAAGGGATATAGACTGTTGGAAAGAAAATGTCTTTTTCCCTCAAGCTAGTTTATATGTCTAACCTTCAACCACTCTGTGGTTGGGGTTAATCTGAGGGTGGAGAAAGGGAAAAATTATTTTCACCTTTTAAAAAACAAAGAAAATAACCTCGACTCCAGGTGCTCTTTATTACATAATGGTTATCATAAAGCTCTTAATATACAAGACCTATTAGAGTTTGCATTGGGTCTCAAGAACAAAGCTGGGTTGGCCTTTGCATTTAAATTAGAGAGTAATTAGATCCAGGAGAAGAAAAAAATAGTGAAGTGCACTTTATTTTTCTATTCTCTGGAAAAAGTATGCCCACGCACACTCACGCACCCCTCTTACAGTCAAAAGGAGATAAAGGAATAATCTAACACAAATGGAATTTAAAACTATTGAGGGATTTATCATCCACACTAATATAAAGGTGCCAAATCTGCCCTCTGTTACTTGTTCAAAACCTCTGTTGAAGAATTTGGCCCATTGTGAGTTAAATTCCACTCAGATCAGGATGACCAAGACAGCATACACAAAAAAACAAACAATACTCCTGCACCTAAAACCAACCTGTGCTCGTTTTCTGACCTCATCTGTGTGTAGTGACATATAACAATGGATAGGGATTGCTCAGTTCTTCTGCTCTCTGAGGAGAGGTGGGTGTGGACTTCTGAAAAAAAGCTAAAGCCTTTGTGTTAAAAGTTTCCCATTATAAGCAGGTAAATGAGCTACTTAAAGTACCCAAGGAAATAATAGTGCTGCTCTTCAGCTCCCCACATGTGAGCACAACCAGTATCAGTTCATAATTTGAAATATTAAAGACTGCACTACCTCAGGCTACATCTACACTTGGTGCTGGGTATATGTGATTCCCAGCTCGAGTAGATCTCTCTTCATTGAGCTAGTGCGCTAAAAACAGTAGTGTAGCCAGGGTGGCATTGGGCCCTTAGTATGTACTGCAACTACACTGCTGTTTTTTAGCATGCCATCACCAAGTGTTAGACATAGCCTTAGTTTCTGAGTGAGTGGTGAGAAATCCTGGTTTCAGTGAAGTCAATGGTGAAACTCTCACTAACTTCAATAGGGCCGGAGTTTCACCATGTAATTTTTCTGGGGGGGAAAGAAGGTAATCATCTGTCTTATACGATGGTGTGGCCACTGGGATCTTGGTGCTAAGTGAGTACGAATAAAAATAATTTTGACGTCTTAAAACATTTACATGCAATCAGGGTGATCATTTCTTCCTGAAACTTCTGATTGATATCCCCTGTAATGCAGTAAGTTATTATCTCTAATGACATACATTGTCACTCGCGAACACCCTGTGCTCATACGGTCATTTGCGTGTCTGAGCTGATATTATCTACTGCCTTGTTATTCCTGTCTGCTAGAGCTGCTGCATGTTATATATATATTGCTATATAAGGAACAGGACTCTGAAAAGAGAACAAATGAGAGACTGGTTCATAGCCTCCTCACTGATCTGTGGAGGGGGACTGGTGCACTGGAGGGAAGCAATCTGCTCCTTCACAACTGAACAGCGCCATGCACAAGAAGCATCCCTGGCAGAGGTTGTGTGATTCTGGTACTTCTGCTCAAGAGCCAAATCTCTATAAAGGCTCATACTCGGGCTGTGGCTTAAAAGCTATGATGATGGGGCATTAAAATGTACTTTACACTGCCCTTGAAGTAAATAGTTCTTGGGGTATGTTTTCAGCCTGTGTGGCCTTGTACACTGAAGAGGAGGATACAAAACCTAAGCAGGCACAAAAGGGGGAGTATTCATGTGACCTCAGAGTTTGAGAAAAATCACTAGAAATATACCTGTTCTGAAACAACAAAATCAGTCTCAAAATCCAGTATGCCAGTTGGGTTGAAGCGTATGTCAGCAGTTTTACATTGAAGTGAGTTGGGAATGTAAAAATGTAGCATTTGGGTTTCTTTTTTAATCCTTCTCTGGTTTGTGCCTGAGATTTGTTAATGTTTTCAGAAACTCACCGGCTTTCCAGACATGAGGGTAATTGGCTGCAGGAGAACTATTTACTTATCCCTTGCTGCTTTGGGGAAATATCTTGTGTTTTCTGCATTTGCAGAAGGATATCCCCAGAGAATATGCATACCTGCCATGATAAGACAAAGATTAGTGGAAGGGATGAGGCTTAGGCTAACCTTGGATTACAAACTTTTTGTTACTAGAAATAAAGTTTGCTCATACTAAAAACCTGAAAAACTGACCAACTTTGGCGAAATTCTGATCCAGCTACAAACTTTTTGGCTCAGGGCCCAGATCTGTCTCTCTGAATCACATCAATTTATGAAACACAACCAACATAGCACATGAAATATAGCATGCAGTATACACTGTAGATAGTCATTTTGTTCGGTATAATGAGGCACATGGGAAAGTAAAACATTGCTTCTGATTTCCTGCTAGGCATTTCTAATGCTTCTTGTGTATTCTCTGCACTGGTAGCTCTACCTGTTAAACGCTGGTATATAGCCTGCTTAATCTAGTTAGCCATATTACATTTTATAGTATTTTGCACTAACTGTGTGTATTGCAGCAAGTGATTATACTTCCTGAATTCAGGAACAGTTTATTAGGGTTGACAGAAGCTTTCCTTTTACTCATATTTCTAGAAAGAGAACAAAGCATCAAAACCATATTTGGCAGTACTTTCCCATGCCGCCATTTTGTTCCAGATGAAATATGACAACACAAAGGCTTGCAGTAATTATAGTAATTGACTATAGAGCGTTCAAGATGATCAAGTGATTAGCTCTTCTATGGGAAAGAGATCACCACCGTCTCCATATTCCCATGCTCCTGTGGTCTTCAATGCAACACCAAAGAAACCCTTATACCAGAATTCTACATAAGGCCTTTGTTCTGACTTGTGAATTTAGAAACAAAAGGAAACTGCTTTAAAAAAAAACTGTCCCTTTCCTTCTACCTACGAAACGTTATTTTGGTGCTGTCGCAGAGCCAGCGTGTGAGGAGATAGGCCATAATTGGCAGATGGATCAGTCATGTAAAAATGTCTCTTTTATTAAGGGACTGCAGGTAATTTCAAGAGACTAAATTAGATGTCACAAAGTACCTCTAGTGATGTCTTTCAGACTTTCTGTGGAGGAAGGAAGGAAGGCAAATATTCTGTTGAGAATTTTTATATAAGCTGTGAATGAAACATGTAAAAACTTTAGTCATTAAGAAGCCACTACACCCCAAGCCATTCAGTTAAAAGAATAATTTATATGCAATTTTAATAAAGCACTCTTTTATTTTCTGAAAAACAAACTTGTGGGTCACAGTATATATTTTTTTGTTTTCATTTGTATTTTTTTGGCTGCATATTGTGTTTTCTTACGAAGAAATATCACTATGAAAAGAGAGCCAAAGAGAAGCCCACTCATATCAGCTTCCCCAAAACTATGGTTATTATAAAAGAAAAATATGCACAACTACACACACACACACTCATGCTCTCTCGTGGTAGGTTTGATTTTGTTTTTAAATAGCATTTTCCCATCAGATATTTCTGTGAAAATGAAATTATTTTCAGATATATAGTAATAAAAACTCAGGACAAAGACAGACACTGAAGTTTTCCTTTTCACCTTTCTTATGCCAGTTCACCACTGTAGGTATTAACACAGCAAAATATCACAACATTCAATAAATCATCCAGAAAATAGTGTAGACACTGGTAAAAGGATAAGGAATAGGTTCAGTTCTTTCAGCCAATATTGTTACAGTGCAGTAAGAAATACCATACCAAGTCATGGGGCTAATGCAAAGCCCATTGTTGACAGCAGATATGTTTTCATTTGACTTCAATGGCTTTGGATTAGAACCACGGTGAATCAGGCTGCATAATCTGAGTCCAAGATGATTCTTCAAATCAGTCTTCAGTGTAATACTTGAGCCATCTCTCGCTGATGTAAATCATAACTGATATAATCAAAATCAAAGCAATTAGATCAACACAGAGTCACTGAGTCAGAATCATACGTTCTCTTCTTGATGGACCCCCAATGTGCTGTACAGTATGATCCCTGTATGCACTTTTCACAACACTGCATTGCATCTCCCAGTGAAATGCAACACATTGTGTGTTTAAAAGTGACAGCAACTGTACACCATGGTTAAGGTAAGGGAGTGAAGGTGTTTGCATTGCATAGCATAGCATAGCATGTTAATCTGATACAGTGGAGTTTTTCTGTTTTTGGGGTTTTTTCCAAATCCCTACCCACTTGCCTTGGAATGGCACAAAGATAGGTACTGTGAGATCTTCATTTTGCTGAGAAGCAACTTTGTCACTTCCTGGACGTAAAGAGTATCTAGAGCCCACTGAGACTCTTTAGGAGCAGTGGAGATATATGGGGATCCATTGTGAATAATGTGAAATTCTACAGGAGTTCTAAATATTTATATAAACACTCTTCTGCTTCTGTGCTACAGCCAGGGAAGAATCATGACGTGCCTCCAGGCATGAGTGACAGGGCCTTGTGACCTACAGGAACTTAGTATCTTTGCATATTTATACAACTGTGAAACCAAATTATCACATGTCTAGATCTCTCACCTTTTTATGGGTAAGTAGCTAAGGAACACTGAGCATGTCTAACCTTAACACCACCATATACAGTCATGAAATTCTAGGGAGCCACAGCTACTACCTGAGGCAGGCTTAACTGCTCAGAGATTTTTATTTTGGTACCTGCTCTCAATATTATTTTTCTTACTGGCGATAGGTCTGGCATCAGCTGGGATATCATTTAGACAGCATGTTAGTGGTACCCTAGCAAAAACTAAGCTAGAAAGATGACAGAGAAGACAAACTCCATGTGATGTTATTTGGTTTAAAAACTGCTGATAGAAGTTTGCTGAATCCTGAATTTGTTGTCAAGAGCAGAAGCAAAGTCCTTGGTTGTTTACCTGATTAAATTATCCTGCTTTCTTTGGCCCTTTGGCTGGGACAGAAACAGACATCTCTCCATGTTAGAGTTTCTGTAATTCTGTCTTTTCTGAACTTCTACCGGTTCTATTTTATTTTATTTTATTTTATTTTTGATAAAATATTTTGATTGTATAAAAGCAGATATAAGGAATTAAAAGTTATGGACAAAATAAGAAACTCTAGAAAGTTAGGTGCAATAGACATATCATTCATATAATCAAATAATGGTTTACATTTGTTCACTGCTTTATGACAGAAGAAAATCCAAAGAAAAAAGAGCAGTAGCAAAGAAAATAGATACAAGCCATGGGGTGCAGGGGAAAGAGGATACTCAGAATATAGCATCTCAGATGAATAAACATAATGCAGAGCTAGAAAATTGTTGTCCTATAATGACATTAGTCTTTAGCTCCCTGTGAGCCCTGAGAAGATAGTTAACCACTAAAGGGTGGTGGTGTGTGAACGTGCACACATATGTACCAGCTTTGTACTTCCCATGTATGAGATTGTTTTACACTCATGTTAAAGTGTGTGTCAGTCATCTGAGATCACAAGCATACAGTTTGTGATGGCTCTGTATCACCACTTGTGAAGCATGTGATAGCATTCAGATCACACTGTATGAATGTGCACTTGGGTTTCAGAGAGTTTAAGGAGTTTGAAGCCATGGCAAAGTCAAAATTTAAATATGAAATATGTAGCACAGCAGATCAGCTAAGCAAGAACTTCCGCAGCTTTAAAAAGCTGCATCTCTAGAGTTAGGAAATCCTCTAGAGCTAGTGAAATCCTCTTCAAAGTGGTAAATTCAGTGAAGCCTGTATTAAATGACCTCTTGAGGGACTGGCAAAAAAAAAATGGTCTCTTAGGGACGTATGTTGGTCTTTTGATACATGTTTTTAAATGCTACAGTTGCTGTTTCTGACATTTTACTTTAAAGTTTAAACAATGACTTGATCCACTGGTTAGAACTTTGATGTTGTGTTAGCTGGAAAGACTTGCAGGTGAACATTTTTCAGCTTTGAGTGGGCAAGTTCATTGTCCAAAAATAGACTAATCTTGTACTTTTGACTACTTCTTCTTTTAACGATTCCATTTAATTGTCGTTCACACAGTCCTGAGCTCATCTATACCCTTTTTATTAGCGTTGGAAATGACAGGGAGTGCAGTTATATCTATGTTTTTCAAGTTTAGTAACTTGATTCTCTGTCTTGTCCTACTGGTACACAATGCAAAGTTGATTTTCCTTTAGTTTATTTTCTGCCTTTGTATTCCTTATCTGTCAGTAAAATATTTTATCGGCTCTGGAAGTGAGACCAATCTGGTCCATATTGAAAATGTCAGAGGATATTAACTTACACTGCTTTGTTAGTTTGATGACCCAAACATTTCTTATTATTAATTGTGTTCTTAACCACAGGGTACATACATAAACCAAAACTACATTTTATTTTTAGCTTTAACAAAAGTAAACTACATGTGCAATAGCTATGTTTCAGTCAAAAGGATACTAGTCCTCCAATGGAAACTTGAAATTACTTGACCGTCAGGTCAATTATAATTGTCAGTGCTTATTTTCATCCTAGGACAAGTTGCAAACATAGTTTGGAATCCAAAAACCATCTCCAGACCAACACAGATGTCTTCACTTATACTTCAGTATTACTAATTCTTTTGCCAGAAACAGAACATTAGCATTATTCTTTAAAAGAGCCTGTGCTTTACGTTTTGGAATTGCCTGATTTCTCTTCCCCCCCTTCCCCCAAGTACTGAGACCGGTTATGGTTTGGCCAAAGAACAAACAGCCCAGCTCATGGTCTGTGGGTATTGGAATCCTTTGTTCTGCCATACTCCCCGTTTCCACTTTTGTGTTCTCTCAGCAAGTTATTCCTACTTTTAAAATTGGCCCTACAGGAAGTATCTATTCAATTTAGCTGTCCCCTATGACTGTAAAGAAATTCAATTAATTAGAAGAAGTGGGATTTTTTAAACAGATCCCAAATGCAAGCATTTGATCAGGGAAAGATTCCAACAATAAGCACATCAGGACTCTCCCTTAGCATAAATATAGATTTGATACAGCTGAGAGGTGACCAAATTGTCAGCAATTTTCATTCATTGTGTCTTTTGTCACTGTGTTACACAGCTTTGTCATTTTCCCAGCATTAGGCATTTCTTAATGATGTCATATTAAAAACACTAGCTGGAAAAGATTGCTTTAAACCCCCATTTTAAAGCCAGTGTTTTAAAAAATGATGAATCACAAATTCTCTTAAAAGTGTTACTCAAAAAAAGCCCCTGGTGCATAAGCATCTTTTTTTTGGACAGCTGGCAAAGTTCCTGGCAAGGGTGCTCAGTGTCTTCTGGTCTTTACATATGTGACACTGACTGACAAGGGTGCAGCTCCTGGCAAGACTGCTGATTGAGTGCTGGGATGAGCCTACTCCAGCAAGCCACATCTGAGCTGCAAAAGTGCCTGCAATGTGAATATGCAATATTCTTAGTGGTCTGTGGAGTGTAGGACAAACGGGCAGCATTGTTTTGATGGAAGCTTAGTTGTGGTGACCTCTATGCCATGCAGTGGTAGCAGCAAAAACAAGTGAGGTGATTCTTGGTTGCCTAGAGGAGGATTTTGCAGCCACAGAGACTAATTCTAGCCATTTGCTGGTCTCATTAGTGGGGCCACTGCCTGCTAAGCAGTAGTTTGTATCAAAAAGTGTTTGGAGATATTTGCAATAGTAACATTAGACAAGTGGGTTGCCCAATAAGGAGAAGATCTCCATATAAATACTCAGGGTAAAATCCTGGCCTTACTGAAGTAAATTGCAACACTGAAGTTTTGGGTTTTCCACTGTTTTGAATTACAAATATAATACTATACACTGTACATGGGAGGCTGTACAATGAAGCAACCATTGGTCTGTATAGTATTCTGCCTCCAGCAGTGGCTTATATGATACATGATTCTTCTGGGCAGCTTGAGTTAACTCCCATTTCCTTTGCTGAATGCTGCTGTCCTTTAACTCATGGGGAAAATTTTGTTTTTTCCTGAGCCTTACAGCGGCAAGCTAAGACATTGGTGGTTGAAACTAGGGTTGCTAACACTGTATTTTTTAAAAAGGGACTGTTTTCTTAGCACCCTGTCCCACCCCTTCCCCTAATATTATTATTTATTAACAATAAGCAGTACTCACCTACATTCACCAAAGGTATTTCTTGCTGCTTTTTGCAGCACTCAGCAACTCCCAGTCTTGTTGTACAGAGATGAACAAATAAGAGATGTCCCTTGTAAAAAGGGACTACAACCCTAGATGAAACCCACCATAGTTAGCACAGCTGCAATTGCTTTATCTGTTCTTCATTTAGGACCCAATTCCAATCCCCTTACTAACAGCGATCCCTCGAGGTTGAGGATGATCTTTCACTGGTTTTATTTTTCATGGGTCCTTTGGTGACTGAGGAGTCCGATCCCTGAGCCACAGGCTTGTTGGCAGACATTGTAGGTGGTGTTTGAAGACAGGGTTGGGCCGCGATTGCTGCGTGACAGTCATCTTTCCTTTCTTTTCTGGCATTTTTCTGTGACCAGGACAAGGCGATTTTCCTCAAAAGTGAACGTTCCCTCTCTGACAAGTCTTCACCAGTTATTCCTATCCTGGGCTGCTGTCTCCCAGTGTGTGGTGTTGATGCCACATCTGTTCATGTTTATCTTGAGGGTGTCTTTAAAGCACTTCTTTTGGCCTCCCCGTTTCCTTTCTCCTTTGATAAGTTGGGCATGCAGCAGTTGTTTTGGTAAGCATACACCAGGCATGCACACACAGTGCCTGCTCCACCTGAGCTGGTGCTTGGTAATCGGTGCCTCAGCACTGAAGATGTTGGCCTCTGTGAGAACACTGACATTAATGCGATGATCCTCCCACTTCATGTTGAGGATTTTCCGAAGAAAGAACTGGTGCTGGCATATCAGGTTTTTCAGGTGTTTTCTATAGGTCACCCAAGTCTCACAGGTGTAGAGGAGAGTTGGGATTACCCCCTTTTTATAAATTAAAAGTCTAGTGTGTGTTCTGATGTTGTGGTTGTTGAACACCTGGCGAGACAGTCTGCCAAAGGCAAGGCTGGCACAGCGAATTCTATGCTGGATCTCAATGTCTATGTCTGCCTTCTGTGGGAGATGGCTGCCAAGATAGGCAAAGTATTCTACATTTTCCAATTATTCTTCGTATGGCAACACCCATTGTTTCATGTTCTCTGTGTATATAAATCTCCCCACTCTATTTTCCACTGCATGCATCCAATGACGTGAGCTGTAGCTCACAAAAGTTTATGCTCAAATAAATTTGTTAGTCTCTAAGGTGCCACAAGTACTCCTTTTCTTTTTACGGATATAGACTAACACGGATGCTACTCTGAAACCTGTCATTATGCAAGGCACTGAATTTAGCTGTATGGAGTGGAAATCTAACAACTTCATGAAAAAAACTCATACAGATACAGACCGACATCATCTTCCTTTCCAAATGCAAACAGAGGGACATCATACCAGAAGGACTGAAGGTAAAAAATCCATTACAATCTACATACCACACAGACTATGCTGACAGCTTGTGCCACACACTCTCAAAGAAACTGCGGAACCACCTGATCAACATCCTCTACAGCAAACAGGGAAAGATTAAGAATGAGCTCTCAAAACTGGATACTCTCATAAGAAAACCAAACTTCCACACAAACTTCCTCGTGGCTGGACTTTACAAAAACTAGACAAGCCATTTACAGCACACGCTTTGCTTCTCTACAAAAGAAAAAGATCACTAAACTATCTAAACTACTACATGCCACAAGGGGCCACAACAGTGGTTCCCTTAACCCAGCGAGCAATATTGTTAATCTATCTAGCTATAGTCTTAGCCCATCAGAAGAATCTGTCCCATCTCAGGGCCTCTCCTTCTGCCCGTCCACCCCCATGAACATGATTCAGTTCTGTGGTGACCTAGAATCCTATTTTCAACATCTCGACTCAAGGAATATTTCCAACACACCTCTGAACAACATACTAACCCACAGAGACCTTCCTACCAAGACTACAAAAAGAAGGATTCTGGGTGGACTCCTCCTGAATGTCGAAACAACAGACTGGACTTCTACATAGAGTGCTTCCGCCAAAGTGCATGGGCTGAAATTGTGGAAAAGCAGCATCACTTGCCCCATAACCTCAGCCGTGCAGAACACAATGCCATCCACAGCTTCAGAAACAACCCTGACATCATAATCGACAAGGAGGTGCTGTCGTCATCATAAATAGGTCAGAATATGAACAAGAGGCTGCTCGGCAGCTCTCCAACACCACTTTCTACAAGCCATTACCCTCTGATCCCACTGAGGGTTACCAAAAGAAACTACACCATCTGCTCAAGAAACTCCCTGAAAAAGCACACGAACAAATCTGCACAGACACACCCCCAGAATCCCGATTAGGGGTATTCTATCTTCTATCCAAGATCCATAAACCTGGAAATCCTGGACGCCCCATCATCTCAGGCATTGGCACCCTGACAGCAGGATTGTCTGGCTATGTAGACTCCCTCCTCAGGCCCTACGCCACCAGCACTCCCAGCTATCTTCGAGACACCACTGACTTCCTGAGGAAACTACAATCCATCGGTGATCTTCCTAAAAACACCATCCTAGCTACTATGGATGTAGAAGCCCTCTACAACAACATTCCACACAAAGATGGACTACAAGCCATCAGGAACAGTATCCCCGATAATGTCACGGCAAACCTGGTGGCTGAATTTTGTGACTTTGTCCTCACCCATAACTATTTCACATTTGGGGACAATGTATACCTTCAAATCAGCGGCACTGCTATGGGTACCTGCATGGCCCCACGGTATGCCAACATTTTTATTGCTGACTTAGAACAACGCTTCCTCAGCTCTCGTCCCCTAATGCCCCTACTCTACTTGTGCTACATTGATGACATCTTCATCATCTGGACCCATGGAAAAGAAGCCCTTGAGGAATTCCACCATGATTTCAACAATTTCCATCCCACCATCAACCTCAGCCTGGAATAGTCCACACAAGAGATCCACTTCCTCGACACTATGGTGCTAATAAGCGATGGTCACATAAACACCACCGTATACCGGAAATCTACTCACCGCTATGCCTACCTACATGCCTCCAGCTTTCATCCATACCACACCACACAATCCATTGTCTACAGCCAAGCTCTACGATACAACAGCATTTGCTCCAACCCCTCAGACAGAGACAAACACCTACAAGATCTCTTTCAAGCATCCTTACAACTACAGTACCCACCTGCTGAAGTGAAGAAACAGATTGACAGAGCCAGAAGAGTACCCAGAAGTTAGCTACTACAGAACAGGCCCAACAAAGGAAATAACAGAACACCACTAGCCATCACCTTCAGCCCCCAACTAAAACCTCTCCAACACATCACCAAGGATCTATAACCTATCCTGAAGGACGACCCATCACTCTCACAGAACTTGGGAGACAGGCCAGTCCTTGCTTACAGGCAGCCCCCCAACCTGAAGCAAATACTCACCAGCAAACACACACCACACAACAAAAACACTAACCCAGTAACCTATCCTTGCAACAAAGCCTGTTGCCAACTGTGTCCACATATCTATTCAGGGGACACCATCATAGGGCCTAATCACATCAGCCACACTATCAGAGGCTCGTTCACCTGCACATCTACCAATGTGATCTATGCCATCATGTGCCACCAATGCCCCCCTGCCATGTACATTGGTCAAACTGGACAGTCTCTACGTAAAAGAATAAATGGACACAAATCAGACGTCAAGAATTATAACATTCAAAAACCAGTCGGAGAACACTTAAGTCTCTCTGGTCACTCGATTACAGACCGAAAGTGGCAATTCTTCAACAAAAAATCTACCAAAACAGACTCCAGCGAGAGACTGCTGAATTGGAATTAATTTGCAAACTGGATACAATTAATTTAGGCTTAAATAAAGATTAGGAGTGGATGTGTTATTACACAAAGTAAAACTATTTCCCCATGTTTATTCCTCCCCTCCACCCCCCACTGTTCCTCAGACGTTCTTGTCAACTGCTGGAAATGGCCCACCTTGATTATCACTACAAAAGGTACCCCCCCCCCAGCACCACTCTCCTGCTGGTAATAGCGCACCTTACCTGATCACTGTTGTTACAGTGTGTATGGTAACACCCATTGTTTCATGTTCTCTGTGTATATAAATCTCCCCACTGTATTTTCCACTGCATGCATCTGATGAAGTGAGCTGTAGTTCACGAAAGCTTATGCTCAAATAAATTTGTTAGTCTCTAAGGTGCCACAAGTACTCCTTTTCTTTTTGCGGATACAGACTAACACAGCTGCTAGTCTGAAATCTTCCTTGCTGGGTCTAATGATTTACTGGGGACTGGCTGGTGGAAAACCTTTTATTTTGCTGATGTTCAGAGTTAGCCCTAAGCTTTTGTTAGCGTCAGAGAAGCAATGAAGGGCTGTTTTGTAGACCCTTCTGTGAGTGTGAAACTACAGCATAATCATCTGCGTACTGGAGTTCATTTATTGTTGCCCATATTACTTTAGTTCGGGGATGGAGACAAGAAAGTATGAAGAGGTTGCCGTCAATCCAATATTGGATGTCAATGTCCTGTGGTAGATGGTTTTGGGTTAGTGTTTTCATTGCTGCTAAGAAAATGGAGAAAAGGATGGGTGCCAGTACACAGCCTTGTTTTACGCCAGTTCGGATGACAAAGGACTCAGAGGAAGAACCACTGCACAGGATGGAGGCAGTCATCTGGTCATGGAGGAGTCTTACAATGGTGATACATTTTCTTGGGCAGCCAAGCTTTGACATGATTTTCCACAGAGCCTCATGGCTGACAGATTCGAAGGCTTTGGTCAGATCGATAAAGGCCATATACAGTACCTGATGGTGTTCTTGACATTTTTCCTGGATCTGCCTGGCTGCAAAAATCATGTTGGTTGTGCCTCGTGATGGGCTGAAGCCGCACTGGAACTCTGGAAGTACTTCCTCTGCAAGAGGGAGTAGGTGATTCAGTAATATTCTAGCAAGAATCTTCCCAGTGATGGAGAGGATGGCAATGCCTCAATAGTTGCCACAGTTGGCCCTATCTCCCTTTTTGAAAATGGTGACAATGTTAGCATTACGTAAATCAGCAGGGATTTCTTCAGTGTGCCAGATTTTGAGGAGCAGCGGGTGAAGCTTGTTAGTCAGTGTTTCTCCCCACACTTTCAGTACTTACACTGGCATGCCATCAGGACCTGGTGCTTTATTGTTCTTCATTGTTTTAATTGCTTTGCAGACCTCCTCAGGTGTCAGTGGGTTGACAAGAATTTCCCAGATTGGGTGCTGAGGGATAAAGTCAATGGAGTCATCAGTCACAGTTGATTCTCGATTTCGAAACTTTTGATAGTGTTCCTTCCAGCACTCTTTTGATGGATTTCTTATCTTTAAGGATGGTACTAACATCTTCGGATCTCAGGGATGTGAGGCCACATGAGTTTGGTCCATACAGGGTTTTTGTGTCACAAAAAAAGCTGTGCATATCATGTCTGTTAGCGAATGTTTGGATTTCATTTGCTTTGTCCTCCCACCATTTGTTTTTGATTTCTAGAATCCTCCTTTGAACTTCAGCTTTGAACTGTTGGAAAGAGCTTTGCTTCTGACTGGATAGTAGTTGGTTTTGCCAGTTGCAGAAAGCTTTTCTCTTCTGGTCCAGAAGGACTGTAATCTCAATGTTGTTGTTATCAAAACAGTCCTGATAGCAGCGGGTAGCAAGGCCAATGGATTCCTCGCAAACCTCATGGATGGTCTGTTTTAGGGCTTCCCAATCTTTTCAACACTTGTGTTGTCATTTCCAGGTGTGCACATGGCCAGTTTTTCATGGAGAAGTGTTTGGAAGTTCTCTTGGTGTACTGAGGATTGAAGTCTTTGGATGTTGTATTGCCATCTGTGTGATTTGGATTGCTTTCTATGTTTTGGTGCAATCCTGATGTACATGACTGATCTCACCAGGTGAGGTTCAGTTCAGCAATCATTGGCTCCTCTCATGACACAGGTGATTTGGACATCTCTTAGATACTGTGTTTTTACAATGACGTGGTCTAGGAGGTGCCACTGTTTTGTGTGGGAGGTGTTGCCAAGTTGTTTTGTACTTGTTGCTTTGTCTGAAGATTTTGTTTGTGATCATAAGGTTGTACTCTGCACATTTGCTGAGTAGAAGGATGCCATTGGAATTGGTCTTGCCCATTCCTTCCTTCCCAATGGTGCTACTCCGTACGTTTAGAGTCTCAGCCAACTCTTGCATTAATGTCCCCTTAAGAGGATTATCTTATCTGTTTTTGGAATAGATGACAAAATTTTATCAAGGTCAGTGTAGAAGGATTCTTTCTGTTCTTCTTCAGCATCGATAGTCGGTGCATATGCACTGATGATAGTGGCAAATGACTTATTGAACAATTGGATGTGGAGGGTCATAAGACGCTCATTAATAACGAGAGGGAGCTAAGTCAGACAGTTGACTAGACGGTTTTTGATTACAAACCCAACACCGTGTATTCACCTCTCACTTGCTGGTTTGCCTTTCCAGAAGGAAGTGTAACCGCCACCCTCTTCCCTCAAGTGGCCTTCACCTGCATGTCTTGTTTAGCTGAGAGCAGCAATGTCTATGTTATACCTCGAG
Source organism: Caretta caretta (assembly GCF_965140235.1). Lineage (NCBI taxonomy): Eukaryota > Metazoa > Chordata > Testudines > Cheloniidae > Caretta > Caretta caretta. The sequence goes on along the minus strand of NC_134215.1, from coordinate 26,867,037 downwards.
AATTCTTGGGCAACAATTGTTGTTCTGCGTTTGGGTCTTTCACTTTTTGATTTGTCTAGTAGGGTACAGACATTCCAAGTTGCAAGACACATTTTTGTTTTTCAACTGTATTGGGAGTGATCCCTCTGGACACCATTCTCCAACAGGTATGGTGGGACAACCTATGTTTGGGGCACCTTTTCTAGCCCCTTTCTCGTATGGGGTGAGCAGAGGGGTTCCTAAAAAAGCCTGCTTGGTCATGACCGCTGCTACTAAAAATCCTACCCTATCCCAGTCCAGGGGCACATGACGATCATCTTGCAGTAACCGCCTGTGTGTGGGTCTGTGACTTAGGACTCCTGGTGATCACTTCACCTATCCCCATCACCACTCACCCATCGCTGCAGGACTTTTATGGGTAGGGGTGGGGAAAAAGTTCTTCCTGTGAAAGAAGCCTGTGTGTGAGTAGTCTAATGTGGGGGAGCTGTTGCGCACCAGCAGTCACAAAAATCTTGGCAGACTAGGCACCTGTGTCCGGTGGCAAGGAGCTCCAAGATGACTGGGGGTTCCTCCTCCATTGCAGCCTTCATCTGCCTTCACAGCCATTGAGAGGTGATCCTGCTTCATCCCCTGTTCTGCTATTGAGGACTTATACTGAGTTGTGTTGTTTTGGGCTGCACTTTGTCTGGTACATCGCCTTGGACCTTACCCCTATGGGAGACCCTATCAGGAGTACAGGACTCCAGAGGGCATCACTCTTAGGGTCTTAAGTATACACAAGCTTCTCCACCATGTCAAGGTGGCAGCGCAATGAGAAGTGAGAAGTACCTTACCATATCAGTAATCCCACTGACACTAATAGGATGGTCTTTAGCTCTGACCTTTGCCATGTACATCAGAATCTGGCCTGTTAATGCTGCTGGGATTCCATTGTGTCATTTAATGATCTTAGGGTGCTTAGATTCTTGGTGATAGGCTCATTTTATCATTTTTAAATCCAAATAAATACAATATGTACACTGTATCAGATTTTTTAATCCCTTCAAAATATTCACCATGACTGTATTTTATACCAAAATATTCCATTAGGAGTATTTGCTACATTTAATGCATTTCCCTCTTCAGTATATACCCTGTCAGTATGAGTTTCCCTACTATTCTTGTATTGTTTTTCTGGATAAACAAGACAATAAACCATCCTTTATTTTATATACCCCTATTGTGGCTCCTTCCCAGAAAACATAAGCACTTCTCACATCATAAACAAAATATCTCCAAGCATATGAGGGTGAAACAGACTACGAGCACTGCAGACATGTGCAAGCAGGGCATTTTTCATTTGTAATAGTGTGCATTGGCTCCATGCATCCGAATTAAAAACAGCTTTCAAGGAGCTACTTCAGCAGCGTTCACAGTTTGCAGTGTCAAACCAGACCCACCATAATAGGAAGCAATCTGTGCAAGTCTAAAAAGGATTAGCTTGAGTGATTTCCATTTTCTCCTTTCTGAATGGATGAACATGCAAAGTAGTTATTTCCTGTGGTTACGTATTATATACAATTATGCCACTCGTGTGAATTATATTTTTCCTCTAGGAAAGTGTACAGCTTGCTGCTTTTTTATTGTGCTGTGTGGGCAGGTGCTCTTCTGCCTTTGAAAAGATTATAGATTAATCCATTCCCAACTTCTGAATCACTCCCGCCCCACTGCAGAAAGATGTTTGTATTTTCTATCATGGAAGTGAGGTGGTGAATATTTTGGCTGTATTTTATGGCAATCTTAGGTGTGGTGCCTTGCCTTCTCAACAGCCCATAAGAGAACAGCTGGTCAGAGGATGTTTGACTATCTACATGCCATGGCATATATCTTGTCCCCAGTTTGCAGACATAAGTCACATAAAAATTGTTGCCCCTTTGGCCCAATCAGTTAGCCAATATGTGGGTCTTCCAGGGCTGTTTGCATTTAGGAAATGATTAGGGGTATGGAACAGCTGCCATATGAGGAGAGATTAATAAAACTGGGACTTTTCAGCTTGGAAAAGAGACGACTAAGGAGGGATATGATAAAGGTCTATAAAATCATGACTGGTATGGAAAAGTAAATAAGGAAGTGTTGTTTACTTCTCCTCATAACACAAGAACTAGGGCTGACCAAATCAAATTAATAGGTAGCAGGTTTAAAACAAACAAAAGGAAGTATTTTTTTACACAACACACAGTCAACTTCTGGAACTCCCTGCCAGAGGATATTGTGAAGGCCAAGACTAAAACAGGATTCAAAAAAGAACTAGATAAATTCATGGAGGATAGGTCCATCAATGGCTATTAGCCAGGATAGACAGGGATGATGTTTGCCAGAAGCTGGGAATGGGTGACGGGACGGATCACTTGATGATTACCTGTTCTGTTCATTCCCTTGGGGGCACCTGGCATTGGCCACTGTTGGAAGACAGGATACTGGGCTAGATGGGCCTTTGGTCTGACCAGTATGGCCATTCTTAAGAGAAATCAGTGATATGAGTCAAGGATTTCCTGGTTGAAATGTTGTGTTTATATATATATATATATATATATATATATATATATATATATATATATATATATATATATATATATATATATATATATATATATACAGAGACACACACTGAACTATTTCCCTGAATACAGTAGAAACAAAAGCAGCAGGCAGCTGCCTTCCTTGGAAATCACCAAATGTGCCACTCCAGTGAGCTGTGTGCCTAAGAAGCTCCATGTTCCTGCAACTCTTCAGGGTCACATTTGCAATTACTTCTCTAGGCCTTGAGCCTGCAACACACGCAGGCAGCAAAACCATATCTTAATCTCTGTGTTTGCAACAGAGAAACCTCTGAGCCCGCAAGGTTTAGCTCTGACCTTTGCCATGTGCCTCAGGCAGTCTGGGCCAGATTTTTAAAGGTGTTTTTGAAAATGCTTCCAGCCACCTGTGTGCATCTTTAGTTACCTAAATACCTTTACAAATCTGGCCCTCTGTGCATTGTTTGTAGCTAGCTCTAATCATAAAGGATACATCTCTTCTGCGCAAAAACCCAAACAATCAAACCATGGCCCCAAGTCTCAGAGCCCCAGTCAATTGACTCAGACTGCAGGGTTAGAAATAGAAGTGTACATGTTCAGGCACTGACTGGACCCTGGGCTCTGAGACTTTCACCTCTTGCAAGGTTTTAGAGCCTGGGCTCCAGCCTGAGCCTGAATGGCTACATGGCTATTTTTAGCCTTGCAGCCTGCATCCAGTGAACCCAAATCAATTGACATGCGTGCAGCAGTTTTTTTCTTTGCAGTGTAGACATACGTAAAGGGGCTTAAGTGCTCCTTCTGTTGAGTCTGAAAGAGTGCTTGGCGTGCCAATTGACTGGATATTGACTTTAGGGCGGGGGGTGTTAGAAGGATTTGTTTTTACTGCATTGCTAGCTTGAGGTAGAACTAAAGTTTTGCCCCTAACCTGACTCTCATCCACCTACAAAAATCTCTTGCTCTAGTTAAGTGGTGCTTTAAACTCAAGCTAGCTGGGTAAGCTGGCCCATCTGGGAGGTGGATTGAAGTTCAGATGCTGCGGAGTTCAAGCTCAGAACACGGAGAGAATGCAGCAGCTCAAGTTACAATAACTCATCAGCTGCTAAGCCAGTCACTCTGTGTAGCTCTAGTGTTGGTCCCTCTCATCCCAGTGAGTGGAGTGACTCCAGTGTACTAAGTCTACACTACAAACTTAGGTCAATATAAGACACATTAAGTTGATCTAATAATCTATGTGTCTACACTACCGAGTCCCTTCCGCCTGTAAAGTCAACTTCTGTTCTGTACCTCCATGAGAGGCATAGCACTTTATTCGACATCCACAGGATGAGGATAGTCTACACACTGCATTGTGTAATTCGAATGAATTAGCCTCCAGGACGTGTCCCACAGTGCTCCACTGTGACCACTCTGGAGAGCACTTTCAACTCTGCTCATGTCAGCCAGGAACACAGGAAACAGCCGCGCCTCCGTTAAAGCCCCAAGAACTTTTGAATTTTCATTTCCTGTTTGATTGGTGTGGAGAGCTTGCCAGCACAGCTGATCATGGAGACTCAAGGCCACAAACAGGCTCCAGCATGGAGTACACAGGAGGTGGTGGATCTTATTGCTGTCTGGGGAGAAGAGTCTGTGCAGGCAGAACTCCAAACCAGCAGAAGAAATGCTGATATCTATGCCAAGGTCGCGCGGGGCATGGGAGAGAAGGGCTACACCAGGGACACGTAGCAGTGCCATGTGAAAATAAAGGAGCTTCAGCAAGCTTACCAGAAGACAAGGGAGGTGAACAGTGATTCTTGTTCTGCCCCACAGACATGCCACTTTTATGAGGAGTAGATGCTACACTACCACTACCCCAAAACACTCAATGGAGACCTCCCAGGAGCCCTGGGCGACCTCGAGCAACACCGAGGAGGACATTGAATCATAGAATCATAGAATATCAGGGTTGGAAGGGACCTCAGGAGGTCATCTAGTCCAACCCCCTGCTCAAAAGCAGGACCCATCCCCAATTAAATCATCACAGCCAGGGCTTTGTCAAGCCTGACCTTAAAAACTTCTAAGGAAGGAGATTCCACCACCTCCCTAGGCAATGCATTCCAGTGTTTCACCAGCCTCCTAGTGAAAAAGTTTTTCCTAATATCCAACCTAAACCTCCCCATTGTTGACAAGGAAGAGAAGGAGGAGGAGAATGTGAGGCAGGCAAGCGGAGGATCCATTCTGCCCAACAGCTAAGCATTGCTTTTAACCCTGGAGCGCATTCTTTCACAGGACCAGTTGGTGGTGGAGCATGACACCAGGGAAGGCACCTCTGGTGAGTACACATTTCCAATCAAACTCTAGGAGTTACATGCTATTATTTTTTATGTTTAATCTGGACAAAAAAGCAGGTGTAGTGGGTATCGGTGGCCACTCCACCTACGCAGAGGGTGCTCTCCGAAAAAGACTATTTATGTGCGATAACCTGGGAATCCTCCATGGAGATCTCTAGGAAGCTTTCATGGAAGTTGTCAAGGTTCCTCCCCCACTCTGAACTCTAGGGTACAGGGTACAGATGTGGGGACCTGCATGAAAACCTCCTAAGCTTACTTTTACCAGCTTAGGTTAAAACTTCCCCAAGGCACAAATTAATTTTATCCTTTGTCCTTGGAATATCCACTGCCACCACCAAACTCTAACTGGGTTTACTGGGAAACGTAGTTTGGACACGTCTTTCCCCCCAAAATCCTCCCAACCCTTGCTCCCCACTTCCTGGGAAAGGTTTGGTAAAAATCCTCACCAATTTGCATAGGTGACCACAGACCCAAATCCTTGGATCTGAGAACAATGAAAAAGCATTCAGTTTTCTTACAAGAAGACTTTTAATAGAAATAGAAGTAAATAGAAGTAAAGAAATCACCTCTGTAAAATCAGGATGCTAGATACCTTACAGGGTAATTAGATTCAAAACATAGAGAATCCCTCTAGGCAAAACCTTAAGTTACAAAAAAGACACACAGACAGAAATAGTCATTCTATTCAGCATGGTTCTTTTCTCAGCCATTTAAAGAAATCATAATCTAACACATACCTAGCTAGATTACTTACTAAAAGTTCTAAGACTCCATTCCTGTTCTATCCCCAGCAAAAGCAGCTTACCGACAGACACAGACCCTTTGTTTCTCTCCCTCCTCCCAGCTTTTGAAAGTACCTTGTCTCCTCATTGGTCATTTTGGTCAGGTGCCAGCGAGGTTACTTTAGCTTCTTAACCCTTTACAGGTGAGAGGATTTTTCCTCTGGCCAGGAGGGATTTTAAAAGGGTTTACCCTTCCCTTTATATTTATGATAGAGGTACTCTGCAATCTTTTGTGGAAGGTTTGTGGGAAGGGCTGCTTTATTTCATCCGACATGGTAGGACACTTTCCTGTGCCACTCCAGTATTAACTCTGCTGGGATCATTGCAGCACATGGCATTGAAGCATAAGGACCAGGTCTCTACCCAGACGCTTGTAGCATCTACTCCCTTGCCACCTCTGTTACCGTTGGAGAGTGATATTGCATAGGGTCATCTAGGGGAAATTGGGGAAGTTTTCAATGCTAACCCTTTAACCACAAACAATTCAATAAGTAATCCCCCCTCCTCCGTTTGGTGATCACACAACCATGCTTTCCCAAATGTGCCGTGGTTTTGGTTGGAAGGGATCACTGTGTATTTCAAGCAGCATTGGGGGGGGAAAACGAGGGGGCTTCCTGTTTGTCTCCCTTCCCCCCTCAACCTGTTGCCACATTCATAAAAAACAAACTATTTGGCGGCGGGGGCTTTACACTGGTGCCTCTCCTCAAGCACCATCCAGGTTGCTAGGAGAAAGGGGGCTTTTCTCAAGTTCCAACCTGTGATCCCAAGGATGTCTTCAAAAAGCAGCAGCACAAGACCTCTCGCCCATGCCTCATGGCCTTACTCACCATGGCTGGAACAGCAAATTGAATCTTGCAATAGCCAGCGGTTGTGATTATGTTGTGGTTTGCAGCAAAGTGTACGGAGGGGTGTTTTTAATAAAAAAAAAAATAATTAACCTTGCACCAGAAACAATGTGCGCTCTGTCAATGCTACCGTGGTGCTCTGCATTCCTTGCAGCTGAAACCTTGTCTGTCAGCACATCCTCCACACCGGGACAGAGATTTTCCCAGATTAGGAGGAGGAAAAAGACTTGGGAGGACATGTTCAATGAGTTAATGCACACCTCCGAGAGTGACAAGATGGGGCTCAGAGCATGGAGGATTACACTGTCCGAGAACCTGGACATGGACAGGGAGCACAGGAGAGCATGCAGGGAACAAGTGCATGCCACGCAGGAAGAGATGCTGCAGATTATGATGGAGCAATCGGACACATTGAGTCATCTGACTGAGGTTCAAGAAAGGCAGTTGGATGCTAGAGTCCCTCCGCAATCAATGCTGAACCTGCTGCCATCATCACTCAGTTCTACATCCTCCTCCCCCAAATGTTCTATGAGGCGGGGGAGTTCAGTATCCCTTGCACGCAACACCAGGGAAGGGTACAAGGGCCAGAAGGCACCCATTCCCACATCTTTTATTGTTATTGCAGTGCATCTGTAAGCAAGCTTTCCGTGTTTCTCCCCCCCCACAGTGTTATCAGCCCCTTTGCCCCCTTTGCTCTCTCTGTGTGTTTGTGTGCATAATAATACTTAATGGATTTGAGGAGAAAAGACTCTTTATTCATTCAACACATGGTGGTTGGTGGGGGTGGAGTTTACAGAGGAGAAAATGCACTGGATGGGACAGTCTGGTAAGGAACAACACAGATAAGCATCACATTACCCTGGCTTAGTGGTTTTCCAAGCCTCACGGAGACACAGAGCCCTTCAATGTGCTCTTCTTATTGCCCTGGTGTCTGGCTGCTCAAAATTGGCTGCCAGGCAATCTCCCTCAACCCCCTACCCTGGTGGAAATTTTTCTCCCTTTTTTTTCACAGATATGGAGCACATAGCAGGCAGCTATAACAATGGGTTTATTGCTTTCACCGAGGTCTAACCTACTAAGCAAACACCACTAGTGACCTTTTACATGTCCAAAGGCACATTCCACCACCATTCTGCACTTGCTCAGGCTAGGGTTGAACCACTCCTTACTGCTGTCCAGGTTGCTGATGTACAGCTTTATGAGCCATGGGAGCAAGGGTTAGGCTGGGTCTCCCAGGATCACAATTGGCATTTCATCATCACCAATGGTTATTTTGCAGTCTGGAAAGAAAGTCCCTGCTTGCAGTTTTCTGAACAGACCTATGTTCCTAAAAATGTGGGCATAGAATCATAGAATCATAGAATATCAGGGTTGGAAGGGACCCCTGAAGGTCATCTAGTCCAACCCCCTGCTCGAAGCAGGACCAATTCCCAGTTAAATCATCCCAGCCAGGGCTTTGTCAAGCCTGACCTTAAAAACCTCTAAGGAAGGAGATTCTACCACCTCCCTAGGTAACGCATTCCAGTGTTTCACCACCCTCTTAGTGAAAAAAGCTTTTCCTAATATCCAATCTAAACCTCCCCCACTGCAACTTGAGACCATTACTCCTCGTTCTGTCATCTGCTACCATTGAGAACAGTCTAGAGCCATCCTCTTTGGAACCCCCTTTCAGGTAGTTGAAAGCAGCTATCAAATCCCCCCTCATTCTTCTCTTCTGCAGGCTAAACAATCCCAGCTCCCTCAGCGTCTCCTCATAAGTCATGTGTTCTAGACCCCTAATCATTTTTGTTGCCCTTCGCTGGACTCTCTCCAATTTATCCACATCCTTCTTGTAGTGTGGGGCCCAAAACTGGACACAGTACTCCAGATGAGGCCTCACCAATGTCGAATAGAGGGGAACGATCACGTCCCTCGATCTGCTCGCTATGTCCCTACTTATACATCCCAAAATGCCATTGGCCTTCTTGGCAACAAGGGCACACTGCTGACTCATATCCAGCTTCTCGTCCACTGTCACCCCTAGGTCCTTTTCCGCAGAACTGCTGCCTAGCCATTCGGTCCCTAGTCTGTAGCGGTGCATTGGATTCTTCCATCCTAAGTGCAGGACCCTGCACTTATCCTTATTGAACCTCATCAGATTTCTTTTGGCCCAATCCTCCAATTTGTCTAGGTCCTTCTGTATCCTATCCCTCCCCTCCAGCGTATCTACCACTCCTCCCAGTTTAGTATCATCCGCAAATTTGCTGAGAGTGCAATCCACACCATCCTCCAGATCATTTATGAAGATATTGAACAAAACTGGCCCCAGGACCGACCCTTTATGCAAAAGGCATGATACACCTTTCCCGACCATCCCACCCTGATGTCAGTGAAACAGCCCCTGTGATACACCAGCGCTTGCAACACCATTGAGAAGTACCCCTTTCAGTTTATGTACTCTTTGGCAAGGTGGTCGGGTGCCAAGATAGGAATATGCATTCCATCTATCACCCCGCCGCAGATAGGGAACCACATCATGGCAAAACCATCCACTATCTCCTGCACCTTGCCCAGAGTCACTATCCTTCTTAGCAGAAGACTGTTGATGGCCCTGCAAACTTGGATCACAACAGATCCCACAGTAGATTTGCCCACTCAAAATTGATGCCGCACTGATCGGTAGCAGTCTGGCATTGCAAGCCTCCGCAGAGCTATCACCACTCCCTTCTACACCATCAGAGCAGCTCTCATTTTAGTATTGCTGCACTTCAGAGCTGGGGAAAGCTATTCACACTGTTCCTGGAAATTGACCTTATGCATCTGAAAGTTCTTCAGCCACTGCTCATCATCCCATGGCCGCATAATGACGCGGTCCCACCAGTCAGTGCTTGTTTCCTGGGCCCAGAAACGGTGCTTAGCCGTGTCAAAGTGATGTGTGACTGTCACCAGTAAATGTGTTTGCATGGCGTCCTATTGTTCCATGTGGCGGCTCCTGTATTGGCTTTGTAAATACTGCAGGATAAGGCACGAGGTGTTTGTAATGCTCACAACAATAGTGTATAGCTGAACGGGGTCCATGCTTATCATGCAATGGCATCCACGCGGGTAACCCAGGCTTATGAAAAATGGCGCAAAAAAGGCTTGGTTTGTTTGCCATTGATTTCAAGGAGGCAGGGAGGGAGGTAAGTGCATCATGGGAGGCTAATGCTATGTTCCCATAACCACCTGCGCCAATGTTTTAGTCCCATAAAGCATTGAAAGCCCAACCCGTAATTCCACTCGGCTACGTGCACTGTGGGCAGAGCTCTGTGTGTCAATGTATGCCCTGCTAGTGAGGATGTACTCCGCTGACACAATGAGCGTACTGTGGACACACAAGATGGACTTGCTTAAATTGGAGGCTCGATGTCGACTTACATAAAGTTGAGTTAACGTTGTAGTGTAGACATGGCTTCAGCTAACTGTTGCAGTGACAACAAAGCCCTAGTTCAGTCATTGCCTTTGGATCAACAACTCAGCTCGTGGCAGCTATTAAACTCTTTCAGCATAACAATATCAAAGGGAACCATGTAAATCAAGGAGACTGTGACATACAGAACCATATTTTCCTTAGATTTTGGTTAGTACACAGCCTGGTGGTAATTTCAAGTTCTAGATCAGCACTCAACTCACTTTTATAGCACATAATTGAATCGTGGAACTTGCTGATTTGTAAGGACCAAACAATCATACAGAATATGGTTTCTATGGATTAATAACTGCAATAAGAAAGGATAAATGTATTTTCTGATTGATTCCATTATACCAGTTTGAACTAGATCAGTGGTTCTCATCCTTTCCAGACTACTGTACCCCTTTCAGGAGTCTGGTTTGTCTTGCCTATCCCCAAGTTTCACCTCACTTAAAAAAACCTTGCCTACAAAGTACAGAAATGTCACAGGACCCATTACTGAAAAATTGCTTACTTTCTCATTTTTACCATATAATTATAAAATAAATTGACTGGAATATAAATATTGTACTTACATTTCAGTGTATAGTATATAGAGCAGTATAACAAGTCAATCTCTGTATAAAATTTTAGTTTGCACTGACTTCACAAATGCATTATATGTAACCTGTTGTAAAATTAGGCATGTACCTAGATGAGTAGATATACTCCCTGGAAGACCTCTACATACCCCTAGAGGTATGTGTAACCCTGGTTGAGTACCATTGAACTAGATAACGTGGTGTTAGGGGACTCCAAATTCCTTGGGATAATGTTAATATAGAATAAATGCATCTCAGCAAGAAACATGTGGTTGATTTTGTTGTTCATTAGAGGGAACACCATAACTTATTCAGTTTCAAGTGTATTCCACTGCTGGCCTTGGTGCTCGTAGTATGAATTGTAGTTATGGTGGCAATGCATTTCCAGAGGGAGACAAGGTGATAACTCTTCAGATTGGTTATCTTTTTGCAAGCATAAATCCAGAGGGATGGATGAGACAAAATGTCATTGGATCAGTGGTGTTACAGACAGACAGAGGAGGTATCCATTGCAGAGAAGGGATCTTTTGTATTGACAGACGGCCTGTCACATGATCTGTGGATTGTGCAAGGTTTGTGAAGTGAAATGCAAAAAAGGAGGAGGGTAAAGAAGGAAAACACAACAAAAATGGGGAAAGCTATTGTTTGTATTGTGGAAATACATCAAAGCTGGGCTCCATTCAATAGACACAGGAAGAGACTTGCAGAGTTTGCAATCTTAGGCCTTAATCCCACAAAGAATTATACATTGCTTAACTTTATGCAAAAGTCACTGGAGCCTGAAGACCTGTAACAGACATCATTATTGCTAGCTAGCATAGATTTTTGCATCCATGCACAGTCCTGTTGAAGTCAGCATAACTGTGTGGGCAGGAGGATTGCAGATCCTGTTGCAGGATCAGGTCCTAAAAATACAAAATTGTGGCTGAAGGATGGCAGAACGAGCTACAATAGAAAACTTCTTTGAGACCCTTACTTGTGTTAAAAATAGGACTTCCCAATTTAGCTGGAACATGGGCCGTTAATACACAGATTCTGTTAAAGGTGATTCTACTTGAAATAAATCAGTTCTTTGATCTGTCTGTGCATAGGCTAAGTGACCTTTAAAAGTGCACACCTTAATATCCACAAAGTTTTCAGGGCAGTATTTCTCAGTTTCAACATCAAAGTGTGCTAGTGGGTGCTGCAACCCCCGTGCTCCAGGTCACAACACTCGATTTGGCTTGGCTAATGCCTGGGTCAGGACAAAGGGGTGGCCGGGACAAATTTGAATAAGTGCGTTGCAACCCCATAAGTGAGTGGGAAGGCTCACCAGGCCCCCCTACAAAGTTTGATGGACCACCCCCACCAATTCTACTTTGAACGTAAGTAACTCCGGTCTTTCCCAAGTTTGTTTCAAGTATAATTTTTATTATTTTAGATTCTGGCCTCTTTTCTTTGTATTTATGCCTTGCCATTTTCTAATGTGTTCTTATTATTTAACCCAAGGGGTTTTCTACGTATGTTTACATCTCTAAGAATCTTTCCTTTCTGTCCCTGTCCACTCTCTAGGGCCTGTTGTGCCAAGCTCAACTGCTTGGGCTGTGTACCGGTTGGATTTTCCACAGGGTGTGAGGTTTGTATAACAGGAAACCTCAAATTATCTGAAACTTGAACTGTAAGAAAGAGTTTCAGAGGGGTAACCATGTTAGTCTGTTTCAGAAAAAAAAAAAAACAAAAAAAACAACCTAGTTAGTCTTTAAGGTGCCACAAGATTCCTTGTTGTTTTTGTAAGAGTGTGTGAAGTCTGGTGACCTGCCTCAACTCCAAGACCTGAAGGAGATAATTATCAGTATAGATACATAATTTCTTGAGTATTATGCATATATTTTGCAATTATTATGATAACCAGTGGGCTCCTGGTAGAGACCTTACATGCCACCCTATGGTGAATTATTATGCATATATCTTTGTGAAACCCTATGCACCAACTGTGCCCTTTGCCAGTTGGTACCAAGAGCTTCAGGGGTCGCAGCAGCATATCTGGTGTTGTAGTTTTAAATACTTGGCAGGGTACTTATAGTCTGTGTATTATTTATTCATTCTCCTGCTCATGTAATGTACAGCACACACTGTGGGTCACCCGTTTCCTGCCAATGTTGTGGCCCGCTCTGTATTAAGGCTGAGGCATGAGAGGTCAGAAGCCGTCATCCTTCCAGTGTGTGCAAGGCCATCCATGAGGTCTTCTGTTGTGTATTATGGGAACTATTTATTGTTCAAAATGGAAAGAAAAAGATAAATAATCACACTGACATTCCCTTCATTTATCCGAATTTAGGCCCCGATTCTGCACTCGGCTCTCTGAGCCTAGGCATCTACTCAAAGCCCCAGTGGTGTTAGTGGGCACAGGGGTCTGCTTGCATGGAGCTCATTGCAAAAATGGGACCTTGTTCTTTGATCTCCGTGATATTTGGATAACTGAGGTTGTGCTGTCCACCTTTCAGATAGGCTGTCATTATTAGCCCAATGATGGCATATTGCTATTTCGAAAACTAATGATGATATTAAATAATACTTAGCATTGTCATGTCAAGATAACAAAGCACTCTGCACTGCAATTAAGCCTTGCCTTCCTCACAGGGGTGTTGAAAGTATCACTGTGCCCATTTTATAAATGGGTAAACTGAGGCACAGTGCTGAAACTCTGTGCCCCAAGCCACAGAAGGAGTTGTTGGCAAAGCTAATAAAAGAACCCAGGAGTCCTGTCTCTGTTTCCTTCTCTAACCATTATGGAATACTTTTTATGGTCATCTGATTTGTCCATGAGTAATTTTATCCCCATCTTTACATGGGTGAATGAATGTGCTAAGTAGATGTGTAATATGCAGTAAAATACTCAAATATATTTTTTGCCTGATTCCATGCTTTCTTAGAATCAGGGCTTGACACCAAGCTATGTGAAAAAGATAGTGCTGTATCTTTAAACTGTAAAATTATAGCATCGTTCTTTGCACAGGTGAATTCAATACATACAGAAATATTTCACATTATCTGAAAACTGTTAAATCTCTTGAACCAATGTGGCATGTTCTGGCAGTGAAGGCTGCATTTTTCATGCTTGATTATGAACTGTGGCCCTCTTTACAAGCTTGGCTGGTTTCCTCTGATGTTGGGGGTCAGAATACAGAAAAGGTTACTCTGACAGCTGCCTGTGGGGCCCCTGAGAATGTTACTCTTGTGATGGGGAAATGCTGGTCAATGCTTGCCTTTTCCCTTCATTGCTAATTATTCCATTTTGTTATCAGTGTGGTTAGCACATTTGAAGGCAGAACACCAGCATGTTAAGGTGAAAGTGAAATAAATGAGGTAGGCTGAGGACGAGAGAATGTGTTTGATCTAAAAGTGAGTTGTCTTAGATGTTTCAATATCGGAGCTTTAGTGGCTAATCTAGAAGACAGTTAGTGCAGAGTGCAAATGCCTGAGGAGAGGAAGGAAGAAAAGTTACAAGGGAAGGGAAAGTTAGAGTTTAATCAAATTACAAGAGACTGTTTTCACTTGCTCTTGCCAATTAATCACTCCTTGAAGATTTAGGGAAGGAATTAAGCCCCAACATCAGGGAAAGCTGGCTGTGAATTTGGTAACAAACTCTACATGGGGTCAGCCATTATCACCAGGCTAACAGGGGGGATTATAAATCTGACGAGACTAGGCAAAAAGGAAAAAAGTAAATTAATTTTGTGGATGTTCTAGTTCTGGAAATGCTTATCATTAGACTAGAAGAGAAACAAAGATTGTGCTTTCTATAATTTTAAGATGGTACTAAGTTTCACAAACAGAATTCTCAGTAAAAAGGATTTAAAGTCAGAACTGAACAGAAATGAATCCGCTTTCAAGTATGTCATAAATAAAAAGGGAAGGGAAACCACCTTTCTGTATACAGTGCTATAAAATCCCTCCTGGCCAGAGGCAAAACCCTTTCACCTGTAAAGGGTTAAGAAGCTAAGGTGACCTCGCTGGCACCTGACCCAAAATGGCCAATGAGGGGACAAGATTCTTTCAAATCTGGAGGGAGGGAACAAAGGGTTTGGTCTGTCTGTGTGATGCTTTTGCTGGGAAGAGATCAGGAATGCAGCCTTACAATCCTGTAAAGTTAGTAAGTAATCTATAAGTAACCTAGCTAGAAAATGTGTTAGATTTTCTTTTTGTGGCTGGTAAAATAAGCTGTGCTGGATGGAATGTATATTTCTGTTTTTGTGTCTTCTGTAACTTAAGGTTTTGCCTAGAGGGATTCTCTATGTTTTGAATCTGATTATCCTGTAAGGTATTTACCATCCTGATTTTACAGAGGTGATTCTTTTACCTTTTCTTTAATTAAAATTCTTCTTTTAAGAACCTGATTGATTTTCCATTGTTCTTAAGATCCAAGGGTTTGGGTCTGTGTTCACCTATGCAAATTGGTGAGGATTCTTATCCAGTCTTCCCCAGGAAAGGGGGTATAAGGCTTGGGGGGATATTTTGGGGGAAGACGTCTCCAAGTGGGCTCTTTCTCTGTTCTTTGTTTAAAATGCTTGGTGGTGGCAGCAGACGGTTCAAGGACAAGACAAAGTGTGTACCTTGGGGAAGTTTTTAACCTAAGCTGGTAAGAATAAGCTTAGGGGGTCTTTCCTGCAGGTCCCCATATCTGTACCCTAGAGTTCAGAGTGGTGAAGGAACCTTGACATGGTGGCAGAGCGGTGGGATCATTTTGAGATCATTTTGAACCAGAAGCACAGCAGGATTTTAAAAGGTTTTGTAAAAGAGGATGGAAGCTGTAGATTCTGTCTCTCTGCCTGGGGGACAGAGCAGCAGGCATAACAAAAGGATTTTTCTGTAGGCTGAGAACAGCTATCAGGAAAAAAAATAGGTATCAGGTTACAGCACAGCAAAATTTTACAAACCAGTTTTTTTTTTTCTTTCTGACTCTCGGGTATAGCTAGGTTAAAAACAGAGAGGTTAGAATGACAGAAAGCAATACCCAACAAAAACTGGAATTAGCCAGATTTGAGGCTGAGGAAAGACAAAAGGAACATAAAAGATGGGTAGAACTCAGACAGATGGAGACAGATGCACAAGCAGCCAAAGAAAAAGAAAGGGAGGCTGCCCACAGGAGAGAAATGGAGGCAAAGGCTAAAGAAATGGAGGAGAAAGAATCTTGTCCCCGCATTGGCCATTTTGGGTGAGGTGCCAGCGAGGTTACCTTAGCTTCTTAACTCTTACAGGTGAAAGGGTTTTGCATCTGGCCAGGAGGGATTTTGTAGCACTGTATACAGAAAGGTGGTTACCCTTCCCTTTATATTTATGGCAAAGTGCCATTTGGTTTATTTGTACATTAAAGTCACACGTTCTCCTTTGTTTATGGATCACTCTTTCCCTTTCCACAGAAGTTTAGTGCTGGGAGAGATCATGTAAAACTGAAGTGCAGTATGGTTCTAACTACATTCTGCACAATGCTGATCTGTGGATATACATTATGGTCACTGTGCTCCCAGAAAACAACTTTTATCTCACAACTGGAGATCTGATCTTTTTGTATGTGGAGAAGAGAAGCTTATATAGTATATGAATTTGTGTATATGTACACATAGAGCCTAGCAAACAGCTACATACTAATTTTGGGGACTGAAACTTGAGGTTTAGGCCATTAACGTGCCTCTATTTTACATGCCGTGGAAAGGAATGGAATAGATTGGAATAGGGGTTCTGAGATAAGTGGGGAGGGTCAACATAATCAGGGTAAAACCAATTAGGAGTGTCCCTCTACCTTATCCTTCTTATCTTGATTGGTTTCCTCTGGTGTTGGGGTCAGAATAAAAAAAGGTACCAAGTCAAACACTTACAGAAGTCTAAGTATATTATATCTACACTATTACTTTTTTCAACTAAACTTATGATCTCCTTGCTGATCATAAACACACCAAAAAAAGCTTACATGAAGTGGAAGATTGGACAAATGACTAGGGAGGAGTATAAAAATATTGCTCAGGCATGCAGGAGTGAAATCAGGAAGGCCAAATCACACCTGGAGTTGCAGCTAGCAAGAGATGTTGAAGAGTAACAAGAAGGGTTTCTTCAGGTATGTTAGCAACAAGAAGAAAGCCAAGGAAAGTGTGGGCCCCTTACTGAATGAGGGAGGCAACCTAGTAACAGAGGATGTGGAAGAAGCTAATGTACTCTGTGCCTTTTTTATCTCTGTCTTCACGAACAAGGTCAGCTCCCAGACTGCTGCACTGGGCAGCATAGCATGGGGAGGAGGTGACCAGCCCTCTGTGGAGAAAGAAGTCGTTCAGGACCATTTAGAAAGGCTGGACGAGCACAAGTCCATGGGACCGGATGCACTGCATCAGACGATGCTAAAGGAGTTGGCGGATGTGAGTGCAGAGCCATTGGCCGTTATCTTTGAAAACTTATGGTGATTGGGGGAGGTCCCAGAAGACTGGAAAAAGGCTAATGTAGTGCCCATCTTTAAAAAAGGGAAGAAGGAGGATCCAGGAACTACAGGCCAGTCAGCCTCACCCCAGTTCCTGGAAAAATCGTGGAGCAGGTCCTCAAGGAATCAATTCTGAAGCACTTAGAGGAGAGGAAAGCGATCAGAAACAGTCAGCATGGATTCACCAAGGGCAAGTCATGCCTGACTAACCTAATTCCCTTCTATGACGAGATAACTGGTTCTGTGGATGAGTTATTTCTTCACTTTAGCAAAGCTTTTGAACCAGCCTCCCCACAGTATTCTTGCCAGCAAGTTAAAGAAGTATGGGCTGGATGAATGGACTATAAGGTGGATAGAAAGGTGGCTAGATCATCGGGCTCAACAGGTAGTGATCAATGGCTCTATGTCTAGTTGGCAGCTGGTATCAAGCAGAGTGCCCCAAGCGGCCGGTTCTGTTCAATATCTTCATATATGATCTGGAGGATTGTATGCACTGCACCCTCAGCAAGTTTGCAGATGACACTAAACTGGGAGGAGTGGTAGATATGCTGGAGGGTAGGGATAGGATACAGAGGGACCTAGACAAATTAGAGGATTGGGCCAAAAGAAATCTGATGAGGTTCAACAAGGACAAGTGCAGAGTCCTGCACTTGGGACGGAAGAATCCCATGCACTGCTATGGACTAGGGACCAAATGGCTAGGCAGCAGTTCTGCAGAAAAGGATCTAGGGGTTACAGTGGACGAGAAGCTGGATATGAGTCAACAGTGTGCCTTGTTGCCAAGAAGGCATTTTGGGCTGTGAAAGAAGGGGCATTGCTGGCAGATCAAGGGACGTGATCATTCCCCTCTATTCAACATTGGTGAGGCCTCATCTGGAGTACTATGTCCAGTTTTGGGCCCCACACTACAAGAAGGATGTGGAAAAATTGGAAAGTGTCCAGCGGAGGGCAACAAAAATGATCAGGGGGCTGGAGCACATGACTTATGAGAGAGGCTGAGGGAACTGGGATTGTTTAGTCTGCAGAAGAGAAGAATGAGGGGGGATTTGATAGCTGCTTTCAACTACCTGAATGGGGGTTCCAAAGAGGATGGATCTAGACTGTTCTCAGTGGTACCAGATGACAGAACAAGGAGTAATGGTCTCAAGTTGTAATGGGGGAGGTTTAGGTTGGATGTTAAGAAAAACTTTTTCACTAGGAGGATGGTGAGGCACTGGAATGGGTTACCTAGGGAGTGGTGGAATCTCCTTCCTTAAAGGTTTTCAAGGTCAGGCTTGACAAAGCCCTGTCTGGGATGATTTAGTTAGGGATTGGTCCCGCTTTGAGCAGGGTGTTGGACTAGATGACCTCTTGAGGTCCCTTCCAACCCTGGTATTCTATGACCTCATCAAAGACAGATATCGGGTTAGTTTGACAGGATCTATTTTCCATAAACCCATATTGATTTGCTTTAATTACATCACCCTTCTTTAATTCTTCATTAATCAAGTCCTGTATCAGCAGTTCCATTATCTTCTCTAGGATCACTGTCAGGCTGAGAGGCTTATAATTACCTCGGTCAACCTGTTTACCCTCTTTAAAAATTGTCACAACACCAACTTTCTTCCAGTCATCTGGAATTTTCCCAGCACTCCAGGATGTATTGAAAAGGAATATTAATATTACAGCTAGCTCCTCATCCAGCTCTTCTAAAACTCTTGTGTGCAAGTTATCTGGACATCCTGACTAAAAATGTCTGACTTCAGTAACATCTGTTTAACATCCTCCAGAAATACTAATGGAATGGAAAGAATACTTTGTGAGGATTCTCTTTGTTCCTAATATATTTTAAAAACTCCTCTTTATCTGTCCTTAGCTCTGCTGGCCATAGATTTCTCCTTATGTCACTGGACTTTCCTTATCAATTTTCTATAATTCCTAACTTGTGATTTATATTAATTATGATCAACTTTCCCTTTCTTCCATTTATTTTGTATATATTCGTAGATGCCTTCACTTCCCCTCTAAAGCTAGGAATTTTTTTGACTAGTACAATTGTCTTCCTTGATTGTGGCTTTTGGGCTATCTAGTAAGGTGTTTTTAAATGATTCCCAATTATCATTCACATTTTTCTTTTTAAATTCTTCCTCCCAGCTACTTCGGCTCATAACTGTTTTCAGCTTTATGAAATTGTCCCTATTAAAACTCTGTGTGTGTGTATTTATTTTATTGGTCTGGACTTTATTCTGCATATGCATTATAAATGTGATCATATCGTGATCACTTGTACTTAAGCTACCATTAATTTTTATTTCTGTGATCAGTTCCCCTTTATCTGTTAGGTCAAGATCTATTATAAAATTCACCCCCCTGTTGGCTGCAACACTTTTTGAGTTAGAAATTTGTCATCTATAATGTTTAGAAATTCCAAGAATGTTTTAGTACTGGTAGCATGAGAATTCCAGCATATGTCACTCAAATTGAAGTCCCCCTGATCATGCAGCTTTTTTTTTTTTAAGTACGCATTATAGATAGATGCACAAGGAGGTGGTCCTCCTGTTTCCTCGTGTGATTTGGAGGTCTGTAGCAGACATCAACTAATCTGATCTGTTAGGACGCTGATCCAGAAGCGTTCAAGATCATTTTCTTCTGAGTTATTGGTGACTCAGATACAGATAATGTCACTGTTGACATAGAGTATTGCACCGCTTACCCTTTTGCCCACTTGATCTTTCCTAAATAGGCTATAACCACTGATTTAACATTCCAGTCATGTGAATCATTCCACCAGTTTTTATTAATACCAACTAAATCGAATTTATGCTCATAAATCCTCAGTCCAATTGTACAGAACCTTGTGTATGTTGTCAGTGCCCTTGCAATGTAATGATTGCGTAAGTACCAATAAAAAAAATCAAAACTGTCACCTGCAAAGCAGTCTTTGTCCCAGGTGGGAGTAAACCTCCTTGTCTTAATGGGACAACCCACCCTGTGTAGGCCTGATTATCCTCTGTTACATCAGTATGTAACAGGAGTGTCTCCCTTTAAGTCAGTGGTGATACACTGGTGTGAGATGAGCATCAGGCCATTAGAATCCAATTTATATGGGATCTGTGCATCAGTTCTACTGAAATTCCGTGTGACCATTATATAGGGACAGTAGAAGAAAAGCCCCTGGATTCTATCTGTACAGAAACTCTTTCCTTATTCTAATGATGGACTTGCACTGGCAGGGATAATTGACTAGATGATCATAGCTAGTTTGTTTTCCATCTCTAACTGCTTTGGTAAGGAGTTAGAAATGAAGGAGAGAGGGATAACAGTAAGGAAAGATTCGGATAGAGAAGAAAGGGGGAAAGGGAGAAAACGACATCAGAAAATATGTCAGCAGCAAATGTCTAATCTCCCTGGACCAGAGAGAAAATGGAAAAGGGGCAATTGTGACTCAGAAGACTATCTTTGAGGCACGCTGCCTGCTGGCACTACATTTGGGACTGTATGATTGATGCACCCCTCTTGCTCAGGGCCATGCCTAAAGGCACAGTCTAGCCCTAAACAATGACAGTGATTAAAAAAAGGAGAGGAGAAGAAAGATGCAAGGTCCAGAAAGAGGCTACAGGAAATCTGTGGAGTGTTTGAAAATCTCTGAGGGTCTGCACAGGTATTCAGGTGTTTCAAAACCCATCCATCTTCAGTAGAGAACAAGAATAAAAAAGTATCATAAGGGCTGAATGCTGTTCCCCATTTTTTATCAAGAAAATAAAGTGTTTGTAGAGAGAATTGAGCACATCCAGCATAAGAACAGCTACTGCCAGCCCTGATATAATTTTTGGCTCACTGATTTGTGTACATCATGTGTGGTTAAAAGCAGTCTTTGTGCTCATCAAAATGATGAGTGACCGCCTGACTCAGCACAGAAAACTCCACTTTAATCTGAACCTCACAAGACCACAAAAGAGGTATGAAGAGCTCAGCAATTACCTTCTCACACAGCAGGACGAAGAAAATTCAAATCCCAAATTCTCCAAAGTTAAGAGCTGGCAAAATAAATAGCAGCCGTGTAAAGAGTGAGACGACACAATCTCCCTACACATTTGATCTGGTGTGAAGGGATCAAGAAGCAATAGGAGCCTCAGCAGGAATACTGTCTGAGACTGGCTACCATGGAGATAAGAGAGACAGCATCTTTCAGTGATTAGAGCAGTGGCTTGGGAGTCTGGATACCTGGGTCCTCGTCCTGGCCCTGATACTGGATGTGCTGTATGATCTTGTGGCAAATCTTCCCCTCTGTGTCTCTTTGCCTTCCCACTCCTTGTCTGTCTTACCTAGACAGTAAACTCTCCAGGGTAGGGACCGTCACCTCCTATATCTTTTTGTAGAGCACCTAGCACAATGGGATACGAATCTTGGGCCTCTGTGTGCTACCATAATACAAATAATATTACAATAGCAGCTCAGGTTTCAGAGTAACAGCCGTGTTAGTCTGTGTCAAGGTTCCTCCCCCACTCTGAACTCTAGGGTACAGATGTGGGGACCTGCATGAAAAACCTCCTAAGCTTATCTTTACCAGCTTAGGTCAAAACTTCCCCAAGGTACCAAATATTACACCCGTTGTCCTTGGACTGGCCGCTACCACCACCAAACTAATACTGGTTACTGGGGAAGAGCTGTTTGGACGCGTCCTTCCCCCCAAAATACTTCCCAAAACCTTGCACCCCACTTCCTGGACAAGGTTTGGTAAAAAGCCTCACCAATTTGCCTAGGTGACTACAGACCCAGACCCTTGGATCTTAAGAACAATGAACAATCCTCCCAACACTTGCACCCCCCTTTCCTGGGAAATGTTGGATAAAAAGCCTCACCAATTTGCATAGGTGACCACAGACCCAAATCCTTGGATCTGAGAACAATGAAAAAGCATTCAGTTTCTTACAAGAAGACTTTTAATAAAAATAGAAGTAAATAGAAATAAAGAAATCCCCCCTGTAAAATCAGGATGGTAGATATCTTGCAGGGTAATTAGATTCAAGAACATAGAGAACCCCTCGAGGCAAAACCTTAAGTTACAAAAAAGATACACAGACAGAAATAGTTATTCTATTCAGCACAATTCTTTTCTCAGCCATTTCAAGAAGTCATAATCTAACACATACCTAGCTAGATTACTTACTAAAAGTTCTAAGACTCCATCCCTGGTCTATCCCCGACAAAGACCAGCATATAGACAGACACAAAGACCCTTTGTTTCTCTCCCTCTTCCCAGCTTTTGAAAGTATCTTGTCTCCTCATTGGTCATTTTGGTCTGGTGCCAGCGAGGTTACCTTTAGCTTCTTAACCCTTTACAGGTGAGAGGAGCTTTCCCCTGGCCAGGAAGGATTTCAAAGGGGTTTACCCTTCCCTTTATATTTATGACAGTCTGTATTCACAAAAAGAAAAGGAGTACTTGTGGCACCTTAGAGACTGACCAATTTATTTGAGCATAAGCTTTCGTGAGCTACAGCTCACTTCATCGGATGCATACTGTGGAAAGTGTAGAAGATCTTTTTATACACACAAAGCATGAAAAAATACCTCCCCCCACCCCACTCTCCTGCTGGTAATAGCTTATCTAAAGTGATCACTCTCCTTACAATGTGTATGATAATCAAGTTGGGCCATTTCCAGCACAAATCCAGGTTTTCTCACACACACCCCACCCCCCACACACACAAACCCACTCTCCTTCTGGTAATAGCTTATCTAAAGTGACACACTCTCCAATGTGTATGATAATCAAGGTGGGCCATTTCCAGCACAAACCCAGGGTTTAACAAGAACGTCTTGGGAGGGGGTGGGGGGGAGGAAAAAACAAGGGGAAATAGGTTACCTTGCATAATGACTTAGCCACTCCCAGTCTCTATTCAAACCTAAGTTAATTGTATCCAATTTGCAAATGAATTCCAATTCAACAGTTTCTCGCTGGAGTCTGGATTTGAAGTTTTTTTGTTGTAATATCGCAACTTTCATGTCTGTAATCGTGTGACCAGAGAGATTGAAGTGTTCTCCGACTGGTTTCTGAATGTTCTAATTCTTGACATCTGATTTGTGTCCATTTATTCTTTTACGTAGAGACTGTCCAGTTTGACCAATGTACATGGCAGAGGGGCATTGCTGGCACATGAAGGCATATATCACATTGGTGGATGTGCAGGTGAATGAGCCTCTGATAGTGTGGCTGATGTTATTAGGCCCTGTGATGGTGTCCCCTGAATAGATATGTGGGCACAGTTGGCAACGGGCTTTGTTGCAACAGGCTTTGTTGCCTGTCTCCCAAGATTTGTGAGAGTGTTGGGTCATCCTTCAGGAAGGTTGTAGATCCTTAATAATGCATTGGAGGGGTTTAGTTGGGGACTGAAGGTGATGGCTAGTGGCGTTCTGTTATTTTCTTTGTTAGGCCTGTCCTGTAGTAGGTGACTTCTGGGAACTCTTCTGGCTCTATCAATCTGTTTCTTTACTTCCGCAGGTGGGTATTGTAGTTGTAAGAATGCTTGATAGAGATCTTGTAGGTGTTTGTCTCTGTCTGAGGAGTTGGAGCAAATGCGATTGTATTGCTGAGCTTGGCTGTAGACGATGGATCGTGTGGTGTGGTCAGGGTGAAAGCTGGAGGCATGTAGGTAGGAATAGCGGTGAGTAGGTTTCCGGTATAGGGTGGTGTTTGTGTGACCATCGTTTATTAGCACTGTAGTATCCAGGAAGTGGATCTCTTGTGTGGACTGGACCAGGCTGAGGTTGATGGTGGGATGGAAATTGTTGAAATCATGGTGGAATTCCTCAAGGGCTTCTTTTCCAAGGGTCCAGATGATGATGTCATCAATATAGCGCAAGTAGAGTAGGGGCGTTAGGAGACGAGAGCTGAGGAAGCGTTGTTCTAAGTCAGCCATAAAAATGTTGGCATACTGTGGGGCCATGCGGGTACCCATAGCAGTGCTGCTGATCTGAAGGTATACATTGTCCCCAAATGTAAAATAGTTATGGGTAAGGACAAAGTCACAAAGTTCAGCCACCAGGTTAGCCATGACATTATCGGGGACAGTGTTCTTGATGGCTTGTGTGGAATGTTGGTGTAGATGGCTTCTACATCCATAGTGGCCAGGATGGTGTTATCAGGAAGATCACCGATGGATTGTAGTTTCCTCAGGAAGTCAGTGATGTCTCGAAGGTAGCTGGGAGTGCTGGTAGCGTAGGGCCTGAGGAGGGAGTCTACATAGCCAGACAATCCTGCTGTCAGGGTGCCAATGCCTGAGATGATGGGGCGCCCAGGTTTTCCAGGTTTATGGATCTTGGGTAGTAGATAGAATATCCCAGGTCGGGGTTCCAGGGGTGTGTCTGTGCGGATTTGATCTTGTGCTTTTTCAGGGAGTTTCTTGAGCAAATGCTGTAGTTTCTTTTGGTAACTCTCAGTGGGATCAGAGGGTAATGGCTTGTAGAAAGTGGTGTTGGAGAGCTGCCGAGCAGCCTCTTGTTCATATTCCGACCTATTCATGATGACAACAGCACCTCCTTTGTCAGCCTTTTTGATTATGATGTCAGAGTTGTTTCTGAGGCTGTGGATGGCATTGTGTTCCGCACGGCTGAGGTTATGGGGCAAGTGATGCTGCTTTTCCACAATTTCAGCCTGTGCACATCGGTGGAAGCACTCTATGTAGAAGTCCAGTCTGCTGTTTCGATCTTCAGGAGGAATCCACCCAGAATCCTTCTTTTTGTAGTGTTGGTAGGGAGGTCTCTGTGGATTAGTATGTTGGTCAGAGGTATGTTGGAAATATTTCTTGAGTTGGAGACGTCGAAAATTGAATTCTAGGTCACCACAGAACTGTATCATGTTCATGGGGTTGGAGGGGCAGAAGGAGAGGCCCTGAGATAGGACAGCTGCTTCTGCTGGGCTGAGAGTGTAGTTGGATAGGTTAACAATATTGCTGGGTAGATTGAGGGAACCATTGCTGTGGCCCCTTGTGGCATGTAGTAGTTTAGATAGTTTAGTGTCCTTTTTCTTTTGTAGTGAAGCAAAGTGTGTGTTGTAAATGGCTTGTCTAGTTTTTGTAAAGTCCAGCCACGAGGAAGTTTGTGTGGAAGGTTGGTTTCTTATGAGAGTATTTTTGAGAGCTCATTCTTAATCTTTCCCTGTTTGCTGTAGAGGATGTTGATCAGGTGATTCCGCAGTTTCTTTGAGAGCGTGTGGTACAAGCTGTCAGCATAGTCTGTGTGGTATGTAGATTGTAATGGATTTTTTACCTTCAGTCCTTTTGGTACCATGTCCATCTGTTTGCATTTGGAAAGGAAGATGATGTCTGTCTTGTATCTGTACAAGTTTTTTCATGCAGTTGATAGATTTCCACTCCATACGGCTAAATGCAGTGCCTTGCATAATGACAGGTTTCAGAGTAACAGCCGTGTTAGTCTTGTCACCTTCACAACCAGTGCAGTACCTGCTCCCTGACCAGGATAGCCAGAGACCCAGCAAGTTCTGCTCGCCAGTGTGAAAGAGAGAATGCCAAGGCTCTCCCCTCATCCTGTTCCTCCTTGTCCCCTCTGACAGATATGGCAATTTTCTGCAGTATCCTTGAAAGACTTTCTGGTGTTGCATTTATGTAATATTGTGGGCTGGGATTGTCTGTAACAAAGATTGTAACCTCATGCAGTATCTTTGGGGGCCATTGTTTTAAATGAATGGTTTATGCATGAGTGTGTTTTCCTCCAAGGGGAAGGACTACCACAACTCCTGCAAGAACAAAAAACTGTGGGTAATGATTGACAAATCAGCCAGGTTGTATCTCCCCCACCCCAAGAGAGGTACCACTGCCTGGGGAGGCTCGCATATACTAATTTAGACTGGATTCTTCAGAGATCGACAGACAAACAAAGGACTTTTGGATAAGTAATTTCAGTTTAAACTGTCTCAGGCCCTCCTTTCTAACCCAAAACATGGGCAGGAGCTTGCATAAGGGTTAGAAGGACATGACCTACTAAGGCCCCATAAGACTGATGGGTGACTTCTGATAAGCTTTTAGCATGCATGTAGTTTCTTCTATTGTTTTAATGTGTTTTCTTTATAATGCTTTCACTTTAAGAATAAATGTGCCTGCTTATAAAGAGTGGTGAAGTAACTTACAATTGCTGGCATTAACTTTGTTGATAGCCTTCAGAGAGAAGACAGAGTGCAGACGCTGGCCTGTTTAGGCAGTCTGGTATGCTGGGGGTATCACAGTATAGGCAGGGAACTGTGCAGCCTGGAAAAAAAACCAAAACTCCAAGGTCTCTACCCAGGAGAAATGAGGAGCTGGAGGTCTAGAGTGGGTGACCTTGAGGGACCACAGCAGGGAAATACAGGTGCAATTGCCCAGACATCCCCCTCCAGAATTCACCTGGGTTTCTACTGCTAATATCTCTGCTCTCCTTAATAGGGCTATGCCTGGCTCCTGTGCAGTAGTACAGGAGAGTGGGGAGGATCCTTTTGCCATCTTCACCCTGTTACACACAGAGGTGGGGCCTGGTGCTATAATACATAGTTATGTGAGGCTAGGCTGGACTTGGTGTGGTAGGTCATAAAACCTTAATCCTGCCAATCTCTGTTTCACCCTCCGCTCCTGCACAGGTAGGGATACTTGTGCATGAGATGGTTCCTCCACTCCCAAGACTAGTGCTTGGTGTTACTTGTGGGTAGGAGAGGGACAATCTCTGGTGCCACATGCTTGTGTCATGATGTACACATACAGCACAGAATCTCACTGCTAGTCTTTTGCACTGTTGGAAGCAAGCCTCAAGCTTCTTGTGTGGCAGCTCCCTTATTCTCAAGAGCATAGGTGAAAAAGGGAAGGGAGGGTGGAGAATGGCTGTGTCTAAAGTAGTGCTTGGCAAAAAAGTTCATCAAACCCATTTTTCAGCGAAAAATTGGCTTTTCAACCAAACTTTTTTTTAAAAAAAAAAAAGAAAAGTGTCTGCTTTCTGTGAGAATTTCAAATATTTTGGTTAAAAGAAACCCCAAATGCTTGAAAATAAAAATATTTTGAGTATACTGCCAGAGTGCCTCAAATTCATCTGGTCCAGGTTCCCACATCAAATTACATTTCCCAAGAATGCACCATGCTCAGGGACTTCTGTGGTGTACCACCAACTCTTTCCATGAGGCAAGATCCCATGGTGCATCACTGGAGATGTAGTCCAATCAGGTAACCTGGCCTATCGGAGAAAATGGCAGCATAAGGCACCTGAACCAGGACCAGATGGTATTCACCCAAGAGTTCTGAAGGAACTCAAATGTGAAATTGCAGAACTACTAACTGTAGTCTGTAATCTATTATTTAAATCTGTTTCTGTACCAAATGACTGTTGGACAGCTAATGTGACACCAATTTTTTAAAAGGGCTCTAGAAGTGATCCCAGCAATTACAGGCCGGTAAGCCTGACTTCAGTACCGGGCACACTGGTTGAAACTGTAATAAAGAACAACATTGTCAGACACATAGATGAAGATAATTTGTTGGAAAAAGACAACATGGTGTAAAGGGAAATCATGCCTTACCAATCTACTAGAATTCTTTGAGGGGGTCAACAAGCCTGTGGACAAGGGGGAATCAAGTGGATATAGTGTACTTAGATTTTCAGAAAACCTTTGACAAGATCCCTCACCAAAGGCCCTTAAGCAAAGAAAGCAGTCATGGGAAAAGAGGGAATGTCCTCTCCTGGATCAGTAACTGGTTAAAAGACAGGAAACAAAGAGTAGGAATGCTCTGTTTTCAGAATGGAGAAAGGTAAATAGTGGTGTCCCCCAGGGGTCTGTACTGGGCCCGGTCCTATTCAACATATCCATAAATGATCTGGAAAAAGGGGTAAACAGTGAGGTGGCAAAATTTGCAGAGGATACTAAACTACTCAAGATGTTAAGTCCAAGCAGACTGCGAAGAGCTACAAAAGGATCTCAGAAAACTGGGTGACTGGACAACAAAATGGCAGATGAAATTCAATGTTGATAAATGCAAACTAATGCACATTGGACAACATAATCCCAACTATACATATAAAATAATAGGGTCTACATTAGCTGTTACCACTCAAGAAAGAGATCTTGGAGTCGTTGTGGATAATTCTCTGAAAACATCCACTCAATGTGCAGCAGCAGTCAAAAAAGCAAACAGAATGTTGGGAATCATTACGAAAGGGATAGATAATATGACAGAAAATATCTTATTGCCTCTATATAAATCCATGGTATGTCCACATCTTGAATACTGCATGCAGATGTGGTCGCCCCATCTCAAAGAAGATATATTGGTATTGGAAAATCTTCAGAAAAGGGCAACAAAAATGATTAGGGGTATGGAATGGCTTCCATATGAGAAGAGATTAATAAGAATGGGACTTTTCAGCTTGAAAAGCAGATGACTAAGGGGGGATATGATAGAGGTCTATAAAATCATGCCTGGTGAGGAGAAAATAAATAAGGAAGTGTTATTTACTCTACTTATAACACATGGATTAGGAATCACCAAATGAAATTAATAAGAAGCAGGTTTATAACAAAGAAAAGGAAGTATTTTTTCACACAACGCACAGTCAATCTGTGGAACTCCTTGCCAGAGGATGTTGTAAAGGCCAAGATTATAACAAGGTTCAAAAAAGAACTAGATAACTTCATGGAGGATAGGTCCATCAGTGGCTACAAGCTGGGAATGGGTGACAGAATGGATCATTTGATGATTACCTGTTCTGTTCATTCTCTCAGGGGCACCTGGCATTGGCCACTGTCGGAAGACAGGATACTGGGCTAGATGGACTTTTGGTCTGACCCAGTATCACCATTCTTATGTTCTTAACTATGTTCCCATGAAACACTGCAGCAGCATTTCCAAATCAAAATGTTTCAGGTTTAGATGTGTATATTTCTTTTTTCAGAAGGAATGTTTCAGTATTTTTTATTATTATTATTTTGAAAAAATTGGAGAGGTGTTTTTTAAAAAAAAATTCAATAAAATTATTTTGTTTTTTGTCAACGTTTTCTAAGGGGGAAAAATGCATTTTCTCACCAGCTGTAGTCTGAAGAGACAAGGAATGTCAGTGTGTAAATGAGGAGCAAATTAGTACTTTTGCCTCTGTCTTGACTCTTCCAATTAAGCAGGAGTAATTTGGTGGCCACTCAGCAATAGTGTTATTAATTCTGGATCAGGTTCCCCTGCCCTCCCCTATAAAGCATAATCATTTTTTGGATCTAATTTAACGTGCAGCACTCTGCACCTGGGCAGTGCAGGATGAAGCCCCAAGGCTAACTACGTACTGCAAGTCATGAAACCAACACACAGTCAAACTTTGGCACCAATTGCTGCCAGATGTGCTTATTATTCCAACATTGTTCAATTTAGCAAATATAGCCCTGACACTTTATTTAAAACCACTGAGTCTGTTTTAAATCCTGGGAGTGCCAAAAATATCCTATTATTATTCCCTCTTTGTGCTTTTGCCAATCATACCTAAAACTGTTTTTGCCTCTAAAGCTGATAAGATTAGATTACCGTTAGCTGTCTTGCTCACTTTTAATTTGATCTGTTTGGGAAAACCCATGATTGCTTATGAATGAGTTGGCCCGTTACATTTTTGTCTCTGATTCTTATGGCAATGGCAGCTGACAAGGTGGTTCCAATGCTGATTCAAGCAAACTTTCAGCTTTGTTTAAACTTAGGCCATGTCTACACTGCCACTTATGTCGGCAAAACTTATGTCGCTCAGGGGTGTGTTTTTACACACCCCTGAGCGACATAAGTTTCACCAGCATAAGTGGTAGTGTGCACAGTGCTACGTCAGTGGGAGAGCTTCTCCCATTGTCATAGCTACTACTGCTTGTGGAGGTGGTTTTACTATGTCGACAGGAGAGCTCTCTCCCGTTGGCATTGAGCTGCTAGACGAGCGATCTTACAGCCATGTAGCTCCATCTGCACAGCTGTGCCACTGTAAACTCTCAAGTGTAAACATGGCCATAGATCCCATTAGGCTGTGCCCCTCAGAAATACCAAAGAGAGATTGAAAAATTCCACTCAACTTTCTATCCCTGATCACAGGGCAGAAACCAAACTGTAAAGGATTCAGCAGCAGACTTCACACACAGGCTAATAGACACATACTCCTTCTTCTTATATTGCTGAAAGTGAGATATCACGTTTTTGACCCAAAGGACCCTAGAAGAGTCTATTGGATCACAGGGATACAATGTCTGAGCTTGTTCTTTTCTAAATGATCATTTTGGGTTTATATGCACAAAATCTGAACACCATATATTTGACTGGTGTACCTTATATTAGCCCTCTGTTGCCTCCCATATCATTTTCCTTTTGGAATGATCCTTTTCTGGTTTACATTCAACTATGAATCAGATCATTCCCTCCAATTTTTATATTAAAGTAGAGGCAAAGGGAGTTTGCCTATGCTCACTCCATCTTATCCAAATAGAGCTGGCCAAACTTTTCATTACAAATATATTATAGTGGTGCAGTTGCGTCATGACATCTGTTTAAAAGTTCCTGACTATATAAATGAAACTTTTTCTAAACGGGAGAATAATCAATGACAGAGGGCCAGATACTCAGCTGGTGTAAATCACAGCATAATTCCATTCACTATAGGGATACAACCTTAACACCATCGATGGATCTATTCCACAATATAAACTAACCTGTGCAAATGTTTTGAAATAATAAATGCAAAGGAGCACAACCATGGCTGAGCCAAGCACCTGGTCCCTGTTCTACCAATTATTCACTAGAACTGGGTTAGCTATGTTCTGTCTGCGGTACTGTGAACACTCAGAAATTCTGACTGGACTAGAGAGGAGGTGAGATTAGTTTTCTCTTCAGTTGTAATCCAGAGAAAAGTACTGGTAATTCACAGATTGCACATGTAGTTCAAGCTTCTGTTGCCTGCATTCTTATTAATGTCAAGAGCAATCATCCTATTACCACCCTTCTCAAAATACACCACTTCACTTCACTGGCAGAGTGTCAGATTTTATTTAATACTATTTGCACCTTACCAAGGCTCCACTGAAAAGCTCTAGGCCTAAAAATGTCTCGCAATTCCTGATGCATCTCTTCCCAAAGCAGCTGGGATAATGGGAGTTGGGTTAACCCAGAGAATTTTGGGGTTTCATGAAAAAAATATTTATATAGTTGTATTTCTAGTTTTCAGTATATGGAAAATGTAGCCTTTTATAAAATAAATGAAAAATATCAGCCCCTGTGGAAATAAATAAGTTATTTAACTCATTAGACATACCCTTTTGATGGACTGTTTTTTGTTTTTATCTCTTGGTACCTTCTTTAGCTCCATCTCTTTCTGATTGCTTTCCATACCTCTTCTCTTTCTCTTTTTCTCTCCCTACTTTCCTCTGTCAAGGGCTCCATTGCTACACATCCAGCCCTCCTGTGACTACCAGACCCAGCTTCTTCGCACTTCTGGAACCCTTCTCTATTCCAAGTGCTCTCTTTATGCACCAGGCTTCATTCCTATTCGTGTCTTAAACTCACCACTTCCTCCCTTTTTGCCAATCTACGTAAGTATTAATGCTTCTGATGCAATTTGCACTTGATTGAGATCCTTACAATAGGGCTGGCATCAGCTTTTTTTATGATGGAAAACTGGATGTTTGACAAAATGAAAATTTTCACAGAAAGCAGTTGCTTTCCCCAAATACGTTCAACTTTCATTGGAAAACTGAAAATCCAAACACTCAGTGTTTTTGGCCAAGAATTGTTTTGCTTTGTTTTATTTTCCATTTTTCAACCAAAAATTTTCTGTGTGTTTTTGAGAGGAAATAAAGTACATTTTCCAGCCAGCTCTAACTTACAAGGTTCCCAACATCCCTGTTGCTGGGTTACAATTCATAGATTTTTAAGGCTGGACAGGGCCATTAGATCATCTAATCTGACCTCCTGTATAACACAGGCCATAGAATTTCATCCAGTTTTGATCCCAGTAACGGTGTTGATTTGAAAATGCCGAGAGATGGATGATCCACCACTTCCCTTAGGTTTCAGAGTAGCAGCCATGTTAGTCTGTATTCGCAAAAAGAAAAGGAGTACTTGCGGCACCTTAGAGACTAACCAATTTATTTGAGCATAAGCTTTCATGAGCTACACTAATGCATCTGATGAAGTGAACTGTAGCTCACAAAAGCTTATGCTCAAATAAATTGGTTAGTCTCTAAGGTGCCGCAAGTACTCCTGTTCTTTTCACTTCCCTTAGTAGTTTGTTCCCATGGTGAATCATCCTCACTGTTAAAACTTTGTATCTATTTCTAATTTGAATGGGTCTGGCTTTACCTCCCAACCATTGGTTCTTGCTGAGTCTTTCCCCTCTAGATTAAAAAGCCCTTTAGTATGAAGGTACTTATACATTATAATCAGCTCTTGATCTTCTGTTTGATAAGCTAAACAGCTTGAGTCTCTCACTGTAAGGGATATGCTCAGCCCTCACATTATTTGTGTGTATTTTTTTTCCCTGCCATTTTTCAACATCCTTTAAAAAATATCGACACAAGAACTGGGTGTAATATTCCAATATTGGTCTCACTGATGCCGTATGCAGATGTAAAATCACCTCCCTACTCCTACTCACAGCTCCCCTTTTTATACATCCAAGGCTACTGTAGCCATGATTCCTTGTGCATTCCTTTCTCCCCTGTTTTGTTCCATGCCATGTTCAGTTCTGATACACAAGTGCCGGCATTTCTTCTGAATAATATCTTGCATTGTTCCTGGAAGTCCTTATTATGGATGTAAGTAAGGAGTGCAGATTTTGATATGCAACAATTTGCCCTCAAAACAGCATGGTATATTATCCTGGCATGCGTAAAACATATGCATTGTTATGCTTAAAATCTAGCATCTTTCCAAACAAGGGAGAAAGGTATATGGAAAACTATTTTTGTGATCAGCTATGATTTCTAATGGAAAATGGTTATTCTCCCAGCAACGGTGTGCACTGGTTTAGTCACTGTGTTTCAGCACCTATGTTCTGTCTCCAGTGGCTGGAGAATGACAATTATGTTTCACTGCATCTTTCAAAATGTTTGGTTTTGTTCTGAACTAGACCAAAAACTAGCCCTTTTGAACATTTTCATGAAATGGAATGGTGTAGAAATGTCCATTTTCAGATTTTTAAAAAGGTCAAATTGTCAATCGCTCTCTGATCCAGAAAGTCCACTCTGGACCCATCCCATCAAAATCTATATGATTTCACAAAATGTTTTGGTTTCCATGAAATGGTGTTTATCAATAACATTTCATTGAAAAGTTTCCGATGAGCTCTGTTTGTGTCCTTCATTTATTTAGAGCCAGCAGGCACTCAGGAAGATCAGTTTGAAGAAGAATAATTTAAAAAAAGTAGTCCTAACAGTAAAGTACTTCCAGGTATGCTGTTAAAGATCCCTAGTGTTTGTAAATACTAGCACCCCAAGTCTTCAACCATGTAGAGTGTAGATTGTTAAGTATGAGCTTTTTTTGTGAAGGTAAATGAGCCTCAGTCTACAGGGACTGAGAAATATCTATGTACATGTGTCTTTTAAGAGGCTTTTGTTTGGTGCCTTTACTGCGTGCTTTCAGTGTGCATGACAGAGACAGATGAGATTTGAAACTGGAAGGATATGATCTGTGATATCAAAACTCTTCATCAAATTCAGAACCTTTAAATATCAAGTCAAGACTTTTCAGTGTCCTGCTTTGGGAAAAGGAACAGAACACTGACCAGCTACTTGAACTGACCACAGGAGGTTGTGAGACGAGAAGTAAATGAATAATTCTAGGTATTTCCATCCTGGAGCCCAGGGGCTAAAATGTACTTAGTCCTCAGATTGTACTGCCATTTTTTGGGCATTCTTGAACCAAAGAAAGACATGCCAGTGATTTGGTGAATCAGCTCACTTAAGGAACTGGAGTGGTTCATAAATAGATGGTGGTGATTATGATGATTAATTAAACAAGAGCAATACAGCAGCGTAGTTGTTCCACTAGAACTTGCTGCTACCACTACTTTTTTTTCTACATGATTTTTTCCAAATGCTGTTGCTGTAAAAGGCCGAGCTTATGGATTTACTTTCTCGGCTGTTGCAGCTTAAGAAAGTTCAATACGTCAGCTGTCAGAGTCTGGGTTCCTTGCAGGCTAAGGAATTTCAATTTCAAAGTACAAGAGATTGAAGTCTCGAAACAAAAGATCATCAAACACTAATAACTCCTGACTGTTGCTGGAGCTGTGAAGTGGATAGGAGACAGTGCCTCTTTTTCAGGGCCACTGAGTGTGACAATGAATCTTGCATTCAGTTAATTCTGTGCGGTGCTACAAGGATGAGATGAGGAAACTCAGATGTGAATGAACAGACCATTTAAGGGCAGTGCAAAGAAGCTGAGTGGCCATCTAATTGCTTTCAAAGTAACAGGAGAGGGTCCACCATAACAGCTCCATCTAAATTCCAAAGCATCTCAGAAAATAGAACTTGCTCACTGTTATGAGTCCTCTTATGGAGAAAAATGTGGAGTATGATTCCAACCCCAGAACTAAGGCAATGCACAGGACATTGGCCATTAACCACAAGGGTCATTCACATCAGCATGTACAAATTGTGTAACTCATGGATAAGCATCGGGAAAGTGTGGGACATATTGCATGCACAACTGCTGAATTTTCTTTTCTAAATGCTTTTCCATATAGCTGTATTTCCTTAAATTGTGTGAGGCGCAGAGACGTCAGTGAAATA
Organism: Caretta caretta; assembly: GCF_965140235.1. NCBI lineage: Eukaryota > Metazoa > Chordata > Testudines > Cheloniidae > Caretta > Caretta caretta. Next base: position 26,832,347 of record NC_134215.1, on the reverse strand, counting down.
ATGGAAAAGGCTCCTAAAGTACGAAGGGTTTATCACAGAACCAATGGTGTTAGCGATAGCAAAGACCCATTGTATTCACTTGTTTATCCTGCTGCCAGTGCAGGACAATAAATTTTCAATCTTAACTCAAACTGGTTGAGAACTGGATCCTAACTGAGGTTTCAAAGAGATTGGGCATGCTTCCACCTGCATTTTTTCATTCCTTCTATTTCTGTACTTCCTGCATCCATCCAGGATACATAATAGAAGTAAAATATCATGAGAGAGGCTGTTCTTTAATTACTTGCAGATTCATGCTTTACCTCTTCAAAGCAAAGTCCACAGAAGGCAACAGAATCTTTCCATTGACTCCAATGGGCTTTGGATCAGGTCTTATATAGTTGCCAAGTAGCATTGCGCGGGGAGCGTGTTTAAGCTGGATTTGTCAGTACGCCAGCGTGAGTACCATTTGCCTGAACCCTCTTCACATCCTGGCTCAAATCTTGCTCAGCAGAACCAAACTGGCTGCTTCCATCTAGTCCTTCACAGCCAGGAAGGAGGTGATTGGCTTTACCTCTGATGTGTACCTACCAACTCAGTGAACAATATTTTACAGTACCTGCCCAATATATAATTTTCACATGCCCCCAAATGTGTACCAATCAAGGGGAGGCCTTTTGACAAGGGACATGGCAATTCCAAGTGTCAGCTTTCAAACTTCAGCCATATAACCCTTGTCAAAGCAGTGTGTGAATGCAATCTGTTAGTAACTTGGGGAATTTGATATGTTTGCCGTCCCATCCTCTGAAAATGGATCAAGGGATTTTGCTCAGATGTTCCACCACTGCTCTGACCTTTACAAACATACTTGTCCCTAAAATGTCTCTGTGTATATATGAAAAGTAATTGTTCGTCCACCATGCATTGTCCGATTACTCCAAGTCAGTGGAATTTAATTAAACTTCCCATATAGGATATAAATCAGTATGAAGTGGCAAGGGGAACTAATCAAAAGCAGTTACTCTTATCCTATGAGAAGTGAATCAGGCCCCAGGACTGTAGACCCTAGAGAGAGAAATGACAACAAGTTAATCTTAGATATATGTCATAAATATAAAGGGAAGGGTAAACCCCTTTAAAATCCCCCCTGGCCAGAGGAAAAATCCTCTCACCTGTAAAGGGTTAAGAAGCTAAAGGTAACCTCGCTGGCATCTGACCAAAATGACCAATGAGGAGACAAGATACTTTCAAAAGCTGGGAGGAGGGAGAAAAACAAAGGGTCTGTGTGATGCTTTTGCCGGAGACAGAACAGGAATGGAGTCTTAGAATTTAGTGAGTAATCTAGCTAGGTATGTGTTAGATTATAATTTCTTTAAATGGCTGAGAAAATAGCTGTGATGAATAGAATGAATATTCCTGTCTGTACTTAGAGGGATTCTCTATGTTTTGAATCTAATTACCCTGTAAGGTATTCACCATCCTGATTTTACAAAGGTAATTCTTTTCTTTTTACTTCTATTAAAAGTCTTCTTGTAAGGAAACTGAATGCTTTTTCATTGTTCTAAGATCCAAGGGTTTGGGTCTGTGGTCACCTATGGAAATTGGTGAAGATTTTTACCAAACCTTCCCCAGGAAGTGGGGTGCAAGGGTTGGGAGGATTTTGCGGGGAAAAACGTGTCCAAACTCCATTTTTTCAGGAACCCAGATAAAGTTTGGTGGTGGCAGTGGAAATCCGAGGGCAAAGGGTAAAATTAATTTGTACCTTGGGGAAGTTTTAACCTAAGCTGGTAAAAGTAAGCTTTGGAGGTTTTCATGCAGGTCCCCACATCTGTACCCTAGAGTTCAGAGTGAGGAAGGAACCTTGACAATATACATATATGAGTGATCCAAAGCCCGCTGAAGTGAGTAGAAACACTCCCATTGATGTAATTGTCTTTGAATCAGTCCCATAATCAATACACACACAGTGACACACACAGATACATATAACTTAAATTATGTGTATACACACACATGAAATAAAATGTTCTGTCTCCCACTAAAAAGTTAGCAAGTGAAGTGTCGGTTTCTCTGGCTATAAAAAAAATTAAGGGTAAATTACTCAAGAACTTTAATCAAGTGACTGACTTGTTTGGATTAAAAACCTCTCAGCTCTGCTCCCATGTTTATGTGATTGCTTCAATTTGCATTTATGGGTCTAACACACTGAAGCCTCAGCACTAACATATAGAATCATCAGTGTAAAAATATGCACCAAGAATTTTTATTTAATCAAAATGCCAACTTTTTTTTTTGCATTTTTTAGATTGTGGAGTAATGAGAGATTACTCCACAGTCTAAAATATAGAAGAGTAAACAGGCCATTTCGCTCCGAAAGCTTCCCTGCTGTTCATGTCTGTAGGTGGATTTTACATCCATTTCTTCTCTCTTTATCAATTTACAGACTTTGCCTTTGGAGTAAAATAAACCAAAAAATGAAAGAAAAAATTCATGGTGGATAATAGTTCTGAGGGCAGCAGCATTCATTGCTACTAAAGTAGTTATAGCTTTACAGCAATTATAGCTTGTGATATGTTGTTTCAGAGTGGGAAAATAGAGGCAAAGGTGGGTTGTTTGTTCACACCAATGCTGTACAACTGAAAACTGCTCCCCCAATTTCCAAAAGGGTGCTAGAGAGGGTTGCATTATATGGAATAAATCAGTGCTTTCCTCATTTTACAGAGGTTATTGCTATTGTTGGATATATGGGTCCATCTCCATTTATTTATGGTTCAGTTTTGATGCAAAACCATATAGGTTGAGTCAATTTTTCTTTAACTGAGTCATGCACAAAGAAAACTGGGGCTTACAAAGTTATCTGGGGCGCAGCCTCGATTTGATGCGAAAATGGAGACCTCCCGAGAAGTATTAGCTTTAGCATAACGTGCTCGGCTCTGCTAGATGAAATGTGTTGCTTTGCGGCTCCATGACAGTGATGCAGGGAGACAGGCAACAGAAAAAAAAACTGCAAAGAAAGTTCCGCTGGCTCAGAAATGCTGAGTCGCCATGTACCAAAAATGTCATAAATAGTGATGGGTGCCAAGATTTGTTAAGAGCTGTTTCAGTCTGTCTTACAATGCCAAGAGCTAAGTCCCTCTCTTCTCAATTGCTGCAGGGTTTACTCAATGCAATTTTTGAACTGGTTAAATTTATAATATCCATTTTACCTCTCCCCTCCTTTTGGTACAGTGGTGGTGGATATTCTCTCTGTCTCTAGCCATGTGTAAGTTCAAAGGTCTGATTTCCTGTGAAGTCAAGGGTAAAACTCCCTTTGGTTTCAATAGCACTGGGCCCCACTGGCTGAGAACTTTCAGTGAATATACAAGGTTTCTTTTCTTCTGATTTTGGATATTCAGGGGTGTAACATAGTCTTTATGGCTGATCTATTGTTACCAATTTGTGTGGAATGTTTCTATTTTAGTACAATACTAAATTATAAACCTAATTTTAACAAAAAAAAGTTGTAATGGGTGACTCATACAAATGTAGGGGTGGAAGGGACCCTGAGAAGTCATGAAGTCCAGCCCCTCTGCTGAGGCAGGACCAAGTAAACTTATACCATCCCTGACAGGTGTTTGTCCAAAAACTGCATAAGACTCATGTTTTAAGTCGTGTTGAGATGAGTCCAAAATTTTGATTCTTACCCAACCCTCTGAACCTGCAAAACTGGCATGAAAAAATATCTCTTGAAAATGGACTGTGTGACAATTTCTGTTCTAAATCAGGTCAGAATTAGAGTCAGAGCTGAGTTCTTATGGTATTTTGACTTTCTGCTTCTGGTCTGACTAGGTCCCAAAATGAAAAATTTTGATTAAAAGTTAACCAAGCAATTCAGAACCTATGAAAGGGGTTCAGAATTTCAGATTTTAGTGGAAGTCCTTGCTGGAGAGTTGTATTGATTTATCTGTACTCAGTATGCCTTCCTTAACTTGCTTAGGTGGATGATGAGAGAAATGCAGATGGTGGAATTTAATAGTTACAGTTAATTGGGATAGAGGAGGAAATTAAACTAAAGAAACGTTCTTGTCTCAACACGATCAGTATTTTCCACCACTGTCAGTACTTAGACATCAAAGAAATAAAAAAGTGCATGAAACATACAGATCAGAGCATAGGCGCTGGCTTCCTCTGGGTCCGGGGAGTGCTCAACCCACCGCTCCACCCCAAGTCCCGCCCCCATCCCAGCCCTTCTCCCACGTCCCCATCCCGACCCTGCCTCTTCCTGACCAGTTCCATCCCCTCCCCTGAGCACGCCCCATCCCTGCTCCTCCCCTTCCCTCCCAGAGCCTCCTGCATGCCGCAAAACAACTGATTGTGGGGGGTGGGAGGTGCTGGGAGGGAGGGGGAGGAGTTGATCAGCTGGGCCGCCAGTGGACAGGAGGTGCTGGGGGAGAGGGAGGGAGCTGGCTGCCAGTGGGTGCTAAGCACCCACTAATTTTTTTTCATGGAGTCGGCACCTCTGGATCAGAGTTTATATTATTTTATTTTCTTTATGGTACAAATGCATACTTGCTGTGAAGGCATATCTTATAAGTACATGGTTAACCCACTGGCGAGAGTGTGTGTTGCATATCATCTTCTGTGCTGAAGATATGAGAAGATACAGCACCAAGATACAGAAATCTGGTTCTTTAACTCAAGTTGTAGCAGCTCATGCTTTTAGTTCTCATTGTCTCTGGTTCAATCCCCAGTGTGTCAGCCAAGATGGTGGCCATCAAACATGCAGTTTCTTTAAGTGCATGATAAAAATATTTTAACATGTTACAAAAGAAATACCAAATATTCCATTAATGAATACCCCCCCACACCAAATCTCTTTTCCTCCTCTTTAAAAGTGATCTGTAAAGAAAACTGAATTTCAGGGGCTGTGTGCTCAACCCTTTCTGAAAATTAGTCATCTTTAGGATCTTTCAAGCTGGGCACCCAAAAAATTGAGAAACCCCAAGTCACTAGTCATTTCTGAAAATCTTACTCTATATACTTGATTTTTTTTTGTAGCTATTGCCCCTGCAATCTTTTTTAAGTGTTTTTCTTCTGATTGTTGTTCTAAAAATACATGCAACGTAAACAATAGAAATGGCTTGATGATAGTCAGTGGAATGAAGCTGGGCTCTACTGGTTTTCTTAGCTTTAAAAACAGACAAACAAACAATAAAACAAAGAAATTGCATCATGTGGAACTATTTGTTTGACAGCAGTAGAATGCTCTGACTTGCACAATATGATGGAATGAGGCAGGTTTTGCCTCATTGCATACTCACAGTCACAAATCATATTCCAGCTGCACATTCACATTACAAAAGAAATGCCATTCAATCCTCTCTCTCACTCATGCACAGAAGCAGTAAATACTGAAGGTGAAATCCTGGCCCAATTAAAGTCAATAGGAGTTTTGCTGTTGACTTCAGTGGGATAAGGATTTAACCCTAAGAACATTTAATGAGATTTTCCACTCAGTTACATACACATTCAGGTACTGTGCAAACCAAACTATTGGTAGATCATTAGGGGAAAGACCCTCCATCATATAACAAAAACCACAGAGCATTATAAACCTCTGTAACTCATACAAATCAAGATGTCAAGTTCCTACAACTTTGCATTAAGATACTAGAGTTGTTAAAAATAGGTTGCAGTGTTTAAAACAGGTCTTTAGAGGTGGCAAAGGTATTTCTTCATTCTCAAACAGAGCTGAAAAGCTTAGGTTCAAACTTTGCAAAACAGTCCACTCCCAGGGTGCAAAAAAGCATGCAAAATTTCAAACTGAAAGGTAAAATGTTGACAAAGTAGAAACACTAGTGCAATTTTAACTGCAAACATTGTCACATGCTCTGCTTATAGGCCTTGATCATGAAAACATATAGGGACATATTTCCCTTAACTCCCATGTGTAGCCGCATTGACACTGGTGGCATAACTCGTGTGAATAAATCACACCATATGTATAAAGCCTTGTCTACACAGCAAATGCTTTGTGGTTATAGCTATAACACTATAGCTCTCCTGGGAGAGCCCCCTAATATAGATGCAGTATATGCTGATGGAAAGGTTTTTTTGTCGGTATAGTAATCCCACCTCCCAGAATGACATTAACTATGCTGCCAGAAGAATTGTTCTGTTGACATAGCTGGGTCCATACTGAGGGGATTGTCAGTACAGCTGTGTTGGCTAGGGGATATGCTGAAGATCTGGCCAGTGTTTGCAGGATCTAGACCATAATTTGTACCTGGAAATTTACTATCTTAAATGTACTGGGCCAGATCCTCAGTTGGTAAAAGTCAGCACAGCTTCACCAAAGTCACTGGCAGCCTGCCAGTTTACACCAGTAGGCTCTTGAGACTCTTATCCACTATTAATTATCACAATCCAGAAATCAAAAGAATGGGTGTGGGCAACACTGTGGGGATACTTTTGCTGCCTCAGTGACAACTATGGTATCTTTTTCAAGCTTTTGTTCATATATTTGTACCTACCAGAAATTATGTAGGAATTTTATTCTTTTAAACTCTCTGAAATGGGCATATTTATACTCCAACCCACTGGAATGTTATTTCACATAAGCCAGGACATCATATGCAAAAGGTCAAGCATCTCTAACATATGTTGCAGTAAGCCTTGTCATCATTACTGGTTGTGATTACTCCACTCTATTCTTTTACCTGTTCATTTCTGAATGTGGAGAAACATTTAACCTTGTTTTTACGAGATCATTATGTATATTTCTGTTTTCCTCATTCTTCTTACCAATTCCCCTCTCACATTGATGGGAAATATAGTATATGCCATGGCAGTTATATCTTGAAGGTTTGCCCTGACCTTCCTATGCTGCTAAAAGGGCAGGGGGCCTCCAGAAAGAGAAAAAGGGTCCTGGGATAGAAAAGTTTGAGAATCACAGGCCTAAATAATAGGGCCAGTGGAATACTGGAGGGAAATAGTCTTTGCCGTTGTTTGGTCAAATACATTATTTCCAGATGTTTGAATATTGTATTTAAGCGATAATATTCAACCAGCTTTGCTAAACATGAGTGAATATGGGAGCAGTGGAAATGCACCTGTAACACTTAGTCACTTTTATTTGAATCAGAGATACTTTAAAGAGAGGAAGGTTTACAAAATCTTTCATCATTTGCTGGGTATTTCATGAAAATGAACAGAACAACATTAGGCAATATGTACAGTCAAGAATCATTTAGTGTTTCTTTTATGAGGCATACAAGAGGAAATAAGTAATATTTACATGTTGTGATTTTTCACACACAGAATAAGATTGGTCATGGTTATGGAAAATCCATAGCTTTATTTTCTAATTAGTGGTGCTGCATGCAAATAAGTAGACTTAATTTTGTAATTTGAAAAAAAATTCAAAGTTATTTTGCAAGATTTAGTGGTGACCTTTCCTATTTCACCAGTAACTATCTTGTTACAAGTTCTGTAGTTCTAAACTTTAACCTCAAGAATTTCACAAAGACAGCAATGTATCCTAAAGTTGAGAGAGAACAATCTATCACATCACCTTACAGAACAGTAAATACAATAATGAATATTAATACCCACAGCTACGATGCAGCTGCTTAAAGATAGCTGAACATGAAAGTCTGTACCCTTGGGGATCTGACTGGAAAGGACAGTTCAAGGGGGAAGATTCTGAGTTCTCCGCTCCATCACTGCTGGAGGGCGTAGCTGAGGGACAACTCTGTTAAGTTCAACCTGCCTACCACCACAGAATGCTTTCCCTTTTCCTGGGCATCGGAGACCAGAGCCAAACAGGAGTCTGGTTAGTGCAGGCAATGAGGAAGCTTGAATGATGGCCTCAATATAAGAATCTGGATTGAACAGAATAGAGTAGAGGTCATGGGAGAAGGAGGGAGGAAACCACCTTTTTACACCCACAAACCCTTTACATTTCTCCATACACAATGGGTTGGAGACCAGCTGGTGTAGGTGAGCGGCAGCAGGTGGAGAAGTTAGCAGAGCAAACCATTGTCACCAAACCTCTTTCCCAGTCACAGCTTTCCTTTATGGAAACCACAGCTCATGACAGAGCCAAGGCCAATCTGGAACAGGGGACAGGAGACAAGGCAGGCGGTGGCAGTCACATCAGGGCTTTGTCAGTTATCCCTCACCTTCCTGGCTTGCAGGCAGAAGCAACAGTGATTCTATCTGAGACCCTATGCTGAATGGTACTTTATACACTGCTAGTCCTTGCACTCAGATATATCACAGCCACAAGGAGTGAGAGTGGACACAACGCATTCCAGTTTACTTTGAGCAGGTGGAGAAGCTACAATCCTGTCAGCTGAACCTGCAGGTTTGTGAGGATCCTGAGTGAAGGTAGGCAGGACTAGTGGCAGGAGCTTCAAAGCCAGGAACTGAAGCCAGGGATCAGAGCTGGTGTTGGAGTCAGGAGTCAAGCCAAGAGTCGGAGCAGGATTCACGAATCAGGCTGAAGATTAATACCAGGTATGAGGGTCAAAATTAGGGTTCTACAGGTTGATCAGGAGTCAGGATCCAAGTAGGAGCCAAGGTCAATACCAGAAGTTCAGGGGTAGAGAAGGATGGCAGCTAGTCAAGGAGACACATTGTTGTCTGGACACTTCCTGGTATGCCCTATGTGCTTATATAGGATAAAGAAGCCAATCAGGAATCACTAAAATAACTGTCAGTTGGATCACTTAAGGCAGAACTTCCCCTTGGCGTGCAACCTCTGTGAATTGTGTGTTGCACGCAGTGGGCAGGTTACAGGTGGCAGTGTGAGGCTGTTGCTTGGGAGCTCTACAAGTTCAAGTCCTAGTGATCCTCACAAAGTTGGCTGTAAGCTACTTCCACAGTGTGGCTTGGGTCTCTTGTACGCACCGTAGAAGATAGACATATCTTGCAAGGTAATGGAAGAAAGAACAGGAGTACTTGTGGCACCTTAGAGACTAACAAATTTATTTGAGCATAAGCTTTCATGGGCTAAAATCCACTTCATTGGATGCATGCAGTGGAAAATACAGTAGGAAGATTTTATATATATATATACACAGAGAACATGAAACAATGGGTGTTATCATACACACTATAACGAGAGTGATCAGTTAAGGTGAGCTGTTACCAGCAGGAGAGAAAAAAAAACCTTTTGTAATGATAATCAAGATGGGCCATTTCCAGCAGTTGACAAGAACGTAATGGAGAATATACTTATGAAGGTATGGGGGGGGGGAATGGTTTTGTTCTTGACAAGCATGTTTGCGTTTAGAAGTGACCTGTTTTGTTGAGCACTTTGGAGGCACAGGTACAGTATTGTCCCGCAGTAAGGACATTTATCCCTGCTTTCTGATTATTATTCCTTTACCACTGTGTTCAAAGCTATTGGACAGCCTGAGAGAGATCTGCTGCTTCAGAAGCTGCCTCCCCAGGCACACATTGTAGCATGCATCTTGTCAATGGATGTTGTTACTGGATGTGTTTGCTTGCTTTGAGCCTTTTCATGGGAGTCCAGGAATTCATGTTATAAAAGCACAGATTTTAACCAAACCAAGAGAAAGGAGTTGAGAGTAGTAAGGGAGGGCAGATGTGGGCAGGGGAAATATTGAATTTGCCATGAGTATCTATGAGATATAAAACGGTTTCTTAAATCTGGCTTCAAAACAACCTGAAATGCAGAACCCATTCAGTATAGAGATTGAAAATAATTGAAACATGGTGATAGAATTGCAGTTGGATTTGTGAATTCCTACCTATACCAGACAGAAAGCTTTGCTGGGAGGTACGGTTAGAGAATGGGACTGGGAAGGAGTCCTTTCACATTATGTCAGCGTTGCCAGAAATTTATGGTGGAACTTGGATAAGTTCCAACAACAAAGTGTCTCAGTTTCCCTTGCTGTGAAATGGGGAAAGGAGTGTTTCATTTAACTGATCAACAGGTCCAAATGGTTTGAGATACTCAGATGGAAGTTGCTATTGCAGGCTGGCCCATGGATTGTGGTTATTTATTGAATTCTTTTATTTTTGCATTCTGAAATTCAACATTACATTCCAACAAAAATCAATTTGTGAATGTTTTGCTATGAAACTGGCCAAAGTTTCTGGGTTGGCCTGGAACAACATTCTGCAGATATTGTTTGTTGTCATTTTACAAATCTTCCTTCATAATTTTAATGTACCACTGACTATATCAGTGATATCAGTTGTAAGGCACATTTCCCATAGTTGTGGAAGGTTTTTGATCAAAGAATAAATGTGGTAGGAGTTATCCTTACAATTCTCAAGCATAGCCCTGTAGTCACCGTGAGTTATCATCTTGTAACTGATGTTTCCAGACCCTGCAGTGATAAATTAAGCTAATTCCAAAGAAGGTAGTCTTATTTCAGAATAAGTGTGCCAGTAAATGTAGTTCACAGAATCATAGAAGATTAGGGTTGGAAGATACCTCAGGAGGTCATCTAGTCCAACCCCTGCTCAAAGCAGGACCAACCCCAACTAAATCATCCACATTATGGATATTTCCAGGCGGAGAAATTACTCACTTGACAACTTTGGATAGTTAATCAGGAATAACTCCCTATATAGACTACAAGGGCTTTTTGTTTGTAACATAGCAGCAAGTACTTGTGTCTTGCCAGAGCCAAACCGAATATGAACCTCAAAATTGTTGAGTTCCTTTCTAAATCTATAAATCACAATGTCTGATTGAGCTCTAAATTAGGACAAATCTGTCTGTGTATCTGTAACCCACACACCTCCTGGGTGTGGTGGTCTGTCCCATCTAGTGACACCGAGGCCACTTAGAGGAAGATTAATGAGTCTGCTCTATAGCTTTAGCTAAGGGCCATGTGGCTTTTAGCTCATGCAGTAGATGCTCATTCACTAAGCTCCAAAAGTCCCAGGTTCCATCCCACCTGCCGACGACCAGGGTCTGTTGGTGTTACGTATTTATCACTGCATAGTGATATTGGATTAAACTAATTTGGAATAAAACAACAATATTCTGTAATAAGAGAATCCACATATGGAGCTAATCCACTTTAAATTCACACCCTATATTATTCAGGATTAATTTTCATGTGTAGACAAGCCCTTAGAAGCAGGGCAAAAACTATTTTCAAACAATGCTATTTTTGTTGGCATGGAAGAGGCTTCTTTTAATTAGGAAAAAATACTTTTCATTATTAAATTCCTATTAAAAAAAATAGTTTAAATTAAGGGGGAAATGTTTCACAAACCCCAAATGAAATAATGTATTGTCCAAGGTTTTGTTAAACCCCAAACTCTCTCATCTCCAATATTTACAAGACATTTGCGTTATTCACTGTCAGCCAATAAATTGTTCCTGTCACCCTTCTATGTAGCTGTAACGCCACCATGTATAGGAGCTAAAGTCAGAGCCTTAAGACTGTTCTAATGTAATTTTTGTATTGATTGCTCATGTTGATTTTAGAAGGACTATCTCTTCTGGCATAAGTTATTGTCAGTGGAATTAACAAAAGTAACAGCAGAAGAATGATGAATTGACCATGCATTCTCAGAGCCTTCGTTACACAGCTTGCACACAAAGCAGCCTGCAGAAATGTGGTGCAAGGCAGCTACCAGTAATTACGCCTGTGTTATCATTCTGCCTTCCATAAAGGAAGGAAGGAAAGAGGGATGTGAATAACAAAGCATGTAGGGGCTTTCTCTCCTTTGTCAGTTGCCCTGAAAAGGCTTCAAACCTTTGGTTTAAAAAAAAAAAAAAAGGAAGAAAGAGAGACCCTTTCCAGGGCGATAATGTCCAATACAAGGCCCCAGACGGGGACACAAGGGACACTAAGCAAGATGAGGAATTGGAAGATCTTATGGTTAAAGTGGCAAACTGGGACTCAGAACACCGAGGTTCCCTTCTGGCTCTGCGGCGTGTTCCACGTGTGTCACTGGACAATCAAGTCGCTCTCTGAACCCGAGTTCCCGCTCTGTAAAATGGGGGTGATGATAATACTTCCAATCTACCACCTTGTGTTTGTATTGTCTCTTTAGATTGTAAGCTCTTCAAGGAAAAAACAAAAGGAGTACTCGTGGCACCTTAGAGACTAACCAATTTATTTGAGCATAAGCTTTCGTGAGCTACAGCTCACTTCATCGGACGCATACAGTGGAAAATACAGTATGCGTCCGATGAAGTGAGCTGTAGCTCACGAAAGCTTATGCTCAGATAAATTGGTTAATCTCTAAGGTGCCACAAGTACTCCTTTTCTTTTTGTGAATACAGACTAACACAGCTGTTACTCTGAAACAAGGAAAAAACAGCCTCTTACTGAGCACTTGTACAGTGCTTAGCACAATGGGGTTCTGATTCCACTTGGTTCCTGTAGGTGCTACCATAAACATGATAGTCATTGTTTTAGGACAGTAGCACACATTCTTTTGAGGGAGCAGAATATAGTGGCACCAAACCTCTCTCTATTTCTCCGTCTCTCTCTTTCTTTCTCTCTCTCTCTATGGGGACGAAGGTTTTGTTTTGTTTTTCCTGCAGGGTTAGCACTTCACATTATGGATATTTCCAGGCAGGGAAATTACTCACTTGACAGCTGTGGATAAAACATGAAATTTTAGATAATGTTTTAAATTCACTGGGGAAAAACCTGCTTCAAGGTAATTTATAAATTAACCAAATTCAAATATTGTCTCCTGGCATGTATCTGTAATTAGAAAACTGTCTTGGAGAGGAAAGAAGACCTAAGAGATAGCTGGTACACAGATTATTTTGTGGCTAAAAATAGGAATAGCTAGAGGTTGCGTGATCTCAGGAAAACCAACATGTGTAGAGCAAGCTTGCTTCTTTATATATTTAAAAGTTCTCCCAGTTCACCAGCCTGACTAGCTTCGAGCTTGTTGTATTAAAGTTAATGGGGAAATGCTGAATTATTTGTGACTGCATGGTTTCTTTGGTGCTAATTTGATTTCACAATTCCCTTTCCTTCCTTCTTCCCTCATTTCTCTCTGTTCTCTCTCATTCTGTTATCTGCAGAAAAAGTTTACCCCTTTAAAGTGAAGTCTTTAATAATTTGGCAGTTGGTAATTCATGTGCCTCCCTTTTTCTTGATCTCTATCATGTCTTGATCCTCGGGCACCTAGTTGTGTGAAAATGTTACAGTGAGGTGGGCCATATGAGTAGCTAGATTGGAGTCAAAGGGATGATATTCTCTGAACTCACCTGGATTTTTGAGCATCTAGATTTGGCCCCAGATCATGCTCTTCCTCTTTGCCTTTCCCCATGAAAAAGTTAAATCATGTCACACCAATCTGATTTGAAGCCTTGCCTTTTCTCTCCACAGCTTTGTTAGTTTCTTGCTTTGAGCAGTTGTTTTCTTGCCACTGAGTCTGCTGGCAAAGTTTTCAGGGCGCATGGTAAGGGATGTATGATTTTGTTTTGTATACTGTTCCTCATGAGTTGCATGGATGCATTTGGGTTTATGAACAATAGCTACATTGCCAAGCAAATGCCACTGGCTTCCCAAGCTTTACAACTCCAATAAACAATTTGCTGCAGTGAGAGAAATGTCATTGATTCAAGTGCATGAATCAGGGAGGAAAAGAAGGGATAATAATCTTTTGCAAGTAGCAGTGTGTGCTAACATATATCCAGCAGATTACACTTTTATTCAATTTCTTTATAAGGGGCCATGTGTCAAAAGGCTTTTTACCTAGATCTGCTAAAATGGTATATGGAAGGACAACATATTTTCTTCACCTTTTACCTTGGAGCAGTAAACATTGTTGCTGGAGACCATTAAAACCTAGTTGTGTCAGCTCCATTTCTAACTCTGGCACTCTTTCAGGGTTAAGTAGCACTGATATTAATGGGAGGCGACATAAATCAAAATCTGTGCCAAATTCAGGTACAGCAGGCTCCAGGGCAACTTGCAGTCAGTAGGTTTCTAATTTTGATCTATACTTGCAGTTATTTTCTAAGCCTCAACGCCTCCCCACTGCATTCTCCTTACTCCGTTGCAGCTCAGAAGGGAAGCTGAAGTCGTGTTGCAACTAAAGAAGTGCGTGTGTGTGTGCGCACACGCGTTCCAAAACTAGGGGGTAATACTCATTGGTATTTTAGTGCACACCTGCTTATTAGCCCTTGAAATGGTTCCACATCCTCTACAACTTCCTAACTGTACGAAATGTAGGACAATGGAGCACACTGCCAAGGAAAGTTGTGGAAGTTCCTTCACTGGAGGTTTTCAAAAGGAGGTTGGATAGCCATCTGCCTTGGATGGTTTAGACACAACAAATCCTGCATCTTGGCAAGGGGTTAGATAGACGGCCCTTATGGTCCCTTTCAACCCTATATTTCTATGATTCTTTGATTCTACATGCTTGATGGGCAACTTATCCAGTAGGTGTGAATCTGTACCTAGCTAATACAACATACTCTAAAAAATCTGTGTTCTCAAAGAAAAAGGACAGGCCACGTGCTGCAAATAGACACAGTGAACATTTTGGTGTATATAATTCACCTGGAGAAGCTATTTTCTAAATCAAGTGGGGAGAAAAACTCCAATTGAAACCAAATGAGGACACCAAGGGAGGTTAGTTCCACTGATCATAAGACTCTGATCCCGCAAATCATGTGCTAAAATCTAAGCTGAGAGTGGTTCCATTGAGACACTTATTGAACTCTATCTAACATTTTGGTTTTGATTTAGTTCTCAAAGGTGAGAGTTGCTGCATTTCCAGAACCCCCACACTCTGCTAACACCTACAGGATCATTCCACCGAGTCCTACTTCACCAGAAAATCCTGCTATTACCAGGATGGGGTCTCGGCTGTGGAACTCGCCCTTTGAAAGTCATCTTGGTCAATTTCTCATCTGTTTAAAAGAAAAATCTTAAACTTTACTCCCTCCTGCTTTTCCCATTCCCAGGACCCCCTTCTGTTGGCGTGATTCCATTTTTAGAAGGTGGCTCTTTCTCTTGATATTTTGAAGTGCATTTTAATGTTTTTCAATAGTGGACAAGGCCACTAATGTCTCAGCAGGCTATAAAATAATTATTGTCCCCAGTGAATGAAATTTGGACTCAGACCACTAATGCGTTTCGCAGAGGCCAAACAGTCATTCGGTGAACACAGCTGACCTTGAAATTTTCCCTGATTTTTTACACAGCCCTCAGCTTCACTGGAGTTTTCTGCCCTTTCCCCCACCCCTCCATAAGGAAAAGGCATTATTTCATCATCTATGTTCCTCTCTCTGCAAAATTGAGCTCTGTCCATCACAGTGAAGGGGGGATCTGAAGGTTGAATGGTGGAATCTGCTTGATTTAATATACAGTCATCAATACCCTCATGAATTCCTAACCAAACTCAATTCATCCATGGAAAGCCTTTTAAAAGTGAATGGCAAAGCAAACACAAAACATGGGCTTATGTCCTGTGCTGTTTCTTTGTGACACAGAGAAGGCGTCTCGTAAGTATGGCAATAAATGTGTGTTGTTTTTTTACCATAGAAATGTCAGGTCTTTCTTGGTCTTTCTTACATGGATGACTTTAGCCAGAACTATGGCTGGCTGCAATGGGGATACTGCACCAGGCTATAACCTGAAGTACAGATCTCCTTCCCCAACCCCAACTGCGGGAGGAGGCAGATGGCTTGAAACTGTTTTATTACATCAAAGAGACGCAGTAAAGGGCACAGGCCTTTACATCAGTGTCTGGACATTAGTGTAAGGAGTGAGCAAGGTACATCAATGTGATGTGTGAATTCACCCTGTCTGCGGCAGGGGTAGAAGGTCACCAGCACAGCAGAACCACTGCATTTCTACAGTGGGGGCATGGGCTTTCAGGACTCTACCTTCAGAGTACCATGGAGCACAGGAACTCCTGAAGCAGTCCTGAGGAGCAGCTATTGAGAAGTGAGGGTGAGGTCAGAGGATTCAACACTACACAGATCCACTTTGATCCTAACCTCCCCACATGCAGTGGGTTGACGGATTGGGTTTGGTTTACTGGGGGCATGGAGCTAACTAGAGTAAAACTATAAAACACCTCTGCTCCTGCTTCTTGATTCCTCATCTTTGCACCTGTGGCATCCTCCTATGCTTAACTGAGGTGCTCAGGTTGGGGCACTGTTTGGGAGGACTAGAAGGGGAAGTGAGTGCAGACCTGAAAGAAAACTCTAGGAAGAAATAGAGCAATAATACTAACTGCCCCCTTGTTATTGACAGTGTGGATGGTTTTTCACGTTTGTACTATGCAAGTAGAGCTGAAACGTTCTTTGCTGTGTACACCAATATATAACATATATAATTCTCCATCATGGAAGCTGCCCAGCATTTCAGAGCAGCCAGCTGTAAGTGGGCATGTCTTTCTACAGCACTAGGCATCTTAAATTTGAGTTAGATTTTCAATAGCAACCCCCAGTGACCACTCCTCCAGAGAGACTGTGCTTGCTCAGTTGGAGTCAGATGCAGCGTGAGCTCTACCTGTTGTTGCAAAGAGTTTGTCACTTAACTGTTTTGTTCACAGATTCTGATACATCAGCAGGCTGTGCTGGTAACTGCTGGGCTGTTCATACGTTGTGCAAAGTAGCAAGAAAACCAATTCTGTTTCAGTAGCAGTCCTTATTTGATTGTCCCTATATTTGAGGATATTCACAGGTATCCAGTCATTTTGTAATAATTCAGGGGAAAGTTTCCTATTTCTTCTAAGGTGCTGCATTTATAGATTAAGTATTCATCAAAAAGAGCCATAATGGCTTGGCAGTTCTCCTTCTAATATGCATTCAAAATTCAATTAAAACTAATACCAATTAGTTATGTATAGCTTCTGAGACCCCTATTAAACCAAAATATGAGCAGGCTACAGCTACTATTTAAAATATGGAAATACATCAATTTTAATATCCATTACATGAATGTCTTTCAGAGTCTTAAATGTGACAAGAATGTCATGTACTATATAAAAGCAATTTGTTGTGGTCATCTTAAAACTTTTTTCATTATCTTTAATTTTTGTAGATTCTGCAAAAAGTGGAAACTAGGTCAAATTGAAAAGGATGAATATAAACAAATAACACAAGTATATAGGAACAAAATTAGAAAGGCCAGAACACACAATGAGATTAAACTAGCTAGAGACTGAGAGGGGACATAATAATTTTCAAGTACATAAAAGGTTGTTACAGGAGGAGGGAGAAAAATTGTTGTTCTTAACCTCTGAGGATAGGACAAGAAACAATGGACTTAAATTGCAGCAAGGGCGGTTTAGGTTGGACATTAGGAAAAACTTCCTAACTCTCCTGGTAATTAAACACTAGAATAAATTGCCTAGGGAGGTTGTGGAATCTCCATCATTGGAGATTTTAAAGAGCAGGTTAGACAAATACCTGTCAGGAATTGTCTAAATAATACTTAGCCCTGCCATCAGTGCAGGGGCATGGACTAGATGACCTCTTGAGGTCCCTTCCCATCTTACAAGTTTATTATTCTATGATTATTAACTTTTGGGAAATCAGATATGAATAGGAAATATCCCGTGATAGAACCTGAGTTTCATATAATGCCACATAATGGCTTGAGTATGTCTTGCTATTAATAAATGCCTGCTGATGCTCAGGGAATGCCTGAGTAGATTTTGATTGCTATGTAGGATTGTGTGGGTACCTTTACCCTCAGCTTGGGCACTGAAGCCTAAGGGGAGAGGTGAGCTTCTGAGTGTGAGCCCGAATGTCTACACAGTTATTCTTAGCATTGTAGTGCAAGCCCGAGCCTGTAGACTCTGAGATTTGCTGCTGCAGGCTGCTGCTTGCCATGTAGACCTACCCTAAGACATACACATTTCATCTATATCTAGCTATATATATTTCTTTTAAAGACATCCTGATTTTGCTTATTCCATATGAAGACATGTGTTAGGCAAGGGCTGTTCTCTTATCACTTTGTTCATAACATTTACAAAGTAAATCAGGGAGGAGGAGGCATGTCTGATACTCTGAGCATGGGACAAACAGCCAAGAATTTCTGAATTTTAATCTTGAATCTTTTTTCAGAGTAACAGCCGTGTTAGTCTGTATTCGCAAAAAGAAAAGGAGTACTTGTAGCACCTTAGAGACTAACCAATTTATTTGAGCATGAGCTTTCGTGAGCTACAGCTCACTTCATCGGATGCATACCGTGGAAACTGCAGAAGACATTATATACACACAGAGACCATGAAACAATACCTCACCCCCTCCAAAAACCACACACACAAACTCACTCTCCTGCTGGTAATAGCTTATCCAAAGTGACCACTCTCCCTACAATGTGCATGATAATCAAGGTGGGCCATTTCCAGCACAAATCCAGGTTTTCTCACCCCCCCCCCCCACCCCCATACACACACAAACTCACTCTCCTGCTGGTAATAGCTTATCTAAAGTGATCATCAAGTTGGGCCATTTCCAGCACAAATCCAGGTTTTCTCACCCTCCACCCCCCCACACACAAACTCACTCTCCTGCTGGTAATAGCCCATCCAAAGTGACCACTCTCTTCACAATGTGCATGATAATCAAGGTGGGCCATTTCCTGCACAAATCCAGGTTCTCTCACCCCCTCACCCCCCTCCAAAAACCACACACACAAACTCACTCTCCTGCTTGAATCTGACACTGATGACCTAATGGGGTTGGGCAAGTCATCTAGGCCTCCCTTCAGAATAGTTCTTAATCGTGTGCAGAATTTTAGGCACATGCTCAATTTCATCTCTATTCAACAAAACACCTGAGTATATGCTTAAGTCTGAATTAAGTTAATATATTCACTGAATAGGGATGAGCTTAAAATTGAGCACTTGCTTATGTGCTTTGTTATACTGGGGGCTTAGGTCTTGCTTATTTCACTGTGAATTGAAAAGGCTGAAAAACATATTCACAGCATCTTCTCCATTACAAGAACAGAGGCAGTAAGTGTAGTAAAGAACAAAAAACACATCATAGATTAAATACAGAGAAAAACTGAATTAGGTACAGTTACAGTAGCATAATGAACTGGTGCCTTTAGTAATTAGTCAGAGCTGAACTGATCTACTGGGGATCTCATTCTTTGACTCTTTCAATAATAATCCAGGGCATGTTTACCCACATGACATTTATCAAAGGCCTTGAATTAAATTTTTTCTTCTGGTTTCAGAGTAGCAGCCATGTTAGTCTGTATCCGCAAAAAGAAAAGGAGTACTTGTGGCACCTTAGAGACAAACAAATTTATCTGAGCATAAGCTTTCATGAGCTACAGCTCACTTCATTGGATGCATGGCTGGTTTCATGGCTCACTTTTGAATATTCGAAGCCTGAACATAAATGTTGGGAGCCTCAGTTTAAATTGTCCTGTCTGCAATTTTCTGTGCATCTGATATAATAACAATCACTCTAAATCAAAACTATCAAACATTTACAGCTGTTAAATTAACAAATGAATAAAAGTGTCAGATTTGTCCAAAATTGAGATGGAAGTTGGGAAACACTAATAAAGTTCAGGTCTCCTTCTTTCCTGCAGTAGAACCCTAGACTCAAGCAGAGCCCATTTGACATCAGAGATCCTGGACGATGCCCATGCAGAACTCATTTGAAGACCAGACCCTAGGTTTGGTGCAGGCATTTCAAAGAGCTATGAGACACACAAAAGTTCATGTATAGTTTCACTCAAGAGGACTCTGTGAGATTCATCCACAAGTAAAAAATTAGAAGTAGGTCAATGACCAATAAAAGATGGAGGTGAAAGGAACCCCTCCATGAATAAAAATATAGAAAACTCATTATTTCGAGGGTTTTTTAAAGATGTTTTCAGTTTCTTAACTTTCGAAGGGAGGATGGTCTTGTGATTAAGCTACTGAATTTGATTTGGGAGACACAAATTTTAATTCCCAGCTCTGCCTCAAACCTTCTGTGTGACACTGACAAGTCACTTCATCTCCCCATGCTTCTGTTTCCACTCCCATTCTTTGTCACGTCTGTTTAGACTGCAAGCTCTTTGGATCAGGGATTATTTCTTACTCTGCATGTGTGTGCAGCAGTATTGCTAACTTAAAATGTTCAAAAATCAGGATACCAAAATATCATAACATTATCTTAAAAATCAAGAGATTTAAAAATTATATAATTTAGGGGTTCTTGTCATTTGCTTTTTGGTTTTTGAGCCTTCACAGTGCACTTGGGTCACATTTTCAAGCTTTACTTCACAACTATGAGGGCTGTAAACATATTGGTTTAAAATCTGAAAATTGAGATTCTCATATAGTTCATTGCCTCCAGGAACTGGGGATTTAATAAAACATCAAATATCACAAGGCTTGTGACAATATTGGTGCCTAGCACTAGAGGGTCCTGATCTAAGTCGGGGACTCTAGTCTAGGCACTACTCTGATGGAAGTAACAAACATTTTTTACATGTCCTTTTCTATATCTGTTTGGAGAACTTTCTAAATGTCACTGCATATGATAAATTTCAGGCCTGACATGTCAACTTCTGGCAGCAAGGAGAGAAGTTAAAAATAAATTTCAGGAGTCAACAAATGGTGTATTTTCATTTTTCCAGAAATATGTATATCTAGATAGCATTTACTAGCGACTATTTGCATAGGGAAAAAGTATTTAAACACTGAAGCTTATCTGGTCTTTTCCCCAAAGCATTTATAGCAAAAATGCTGTTAGCTGTGTTGTTATTTAATCTGGTGTTCAAAAGAAAATGTCAGCCAGACCAGCATGAAAATAAAACTATTCCAAAGCCTTAGGACTCGTCTCATCTACTAACTTCAAGCTAAAATGAATATAAATATTTTTAATTCTTGTTTGAAATTCTCCTTTCTGTATGTATTTTTTTCTTCTGAATTTTCCATTTGTATCCCCTTTCCTTGCTTTCTCCCATATTTCTGGTTGCTCTTGCTTTCAGTTCTGTGGCTTTCTTCACCCCCATTTCCTGTATTTAAATTACTCTAACCACCTTCTACTTTTTAATGTACTCTTATCCATCGCTCTGTAAACCAGAAACAATAGTGGTATGCCCTGTCACTCTGACTGCAATTATGACTTTCCCTGGTTCCCATTCAGTTACCTGTACGGTGCCGACAATGCTGTTCACTTGAAAACTAAGCGCTTGTGTACACATAAACCACAACAGTGCCACCGCTGCAGCTGCGACACTGTAGTACTTCAGTGAAGGTGCCACCTATGCTGATGGGAGGGGTTTTCCCATCGGCGGAGGTAATCTACCACCCCAAGAGGCAGTAGCTGGAACAATGGGAGAATTCTCCCATCAACCTAGAGCTGTCTACACCAAGGGTTATGTCGGGTTAACTACATCGCTCAGGGGTGTGGATTTTTCACATTCTGAGGCCTGGTCTACACTACGGGGTTAGGTCGAATTTGGCCACATTAGGTTGATTTTAAAATGACTGCGTCCACACGACCAACCCCGGTCCATCGGCTTAAAGGGCTCTTAAAATCGACTTCTGTACTCCTCCCCAGTGAGGGGAGTCGCGCTGAAATCGACCTTGCTGGGTCGACTCTGGGTTAGTGTGGATGCAAATCAACGGCATTGGCCTCCGGGAGCTATCCCAAAATGCTCCATTGTGACTGCTCTGGACAGCACTTTGAACTCTGATGCACTGGCCAGGTACACTGGAAAATCCCTGGGAACTTTTGAATTTCATTTCCTGTTTGATTAGCATGGCGAACTCAGCAGCACAGGTGACCATGCAGTCCCCCCAGAATCGCAAACTAGCTCCAGCATGGACCGATCTGATTGTTGTATTGTTTGTATTGTATCTGATTGTTGTACAGGCAGAACTCCAATCAAAAAGAAGAAATGCAAATATATATATGCCAAAATCTCACAGGGCATGTTGGAGAGAGGCTACAGCAGGGACACATAGCAGTGCCGCGTGAAAGTTAAGGAGCTCAGGCAAGCCTACCAAAAGAAAAAGGAGGCAAATGGTTGCTCCGGGTCAGAGCCCCATACATGCCGCTTCTGTGATCAGCTGCATGCCATTCTAGGAGGGGACCCTACCACTACCCCACCGCTGTCCATGGACACCTGCAGGGGGAGGGGGGGGGAGTCTCACACAATAGGGAGGAGGATTTTGTGGATGAGGAATAGGAGGAGGAGAATGAGCAGCAGGCAAGCGGTGAATCTGTTCTCCCCAGCAGCCAGGACCTTTTCATCACCCTGGAGCCAATACCCTCTGAAGGCAGGATCCCCGACCCTCAAGCTAGAGAAGGCACCTCTGGTGCGTGCACATTTGTAACTACAGTACAGGGTTTAAAAGCAATAATGTTTGATTTGCCCTGAAGAATTGGGATGCATTCGCGGCCAGTACAGCTACTGGAAAAGTCTGTTCACATGTCTGGGGATGGAGCGGGAATCCTCCAGGGACATCACCATGAAGTTCTCCTGGAAGTACTCTGAAAGTATTCTGGAATCATTGCAGCCATTCTGGAATCATTGCAGCAAAGCATGCAGCGAATGGTCCTGGGTTTTGGTCGCATTAAAACAACATTCAGCCTACATCTTTCTGTGTTAGCCTCAGGAGAGTGATATCATTCATGGGCACCTCGTTGAAATAGGGGAATTTTTGTAAAGGAACAGTTAAAGGACCCCAATCATGCTGGACTGTTTGCGCTTGGCTAAAAGGGATCATCCTGGAGAATAGCCACGCGGTGGGGTGGAGGGAGGTGTGTGCTGCACATCCACCCAAAAAATGCCCCTCCTTTTAAATGTGAAATCCAACCCATTGCTTGCAATGGGAAAGGATGGCGCTGCAGTTTGAAGCCATTCCCACATGTTATGGATAAGAAGCCAACCCTGCGTACCCTTTGCCTTACCATGGCTGCATGGAAACCGAATTCTGTTGCCCAGCCGTGTCTGATGTGTCACCATACCAGCTGGTGCTCAATATAAAAGGCAAAATGCGACCTTGTACCTAAAGCACATGTGCTGTCTGCTGTGAATTGCTTGATTCACTGTGAAAGAGTCTCCCTTCTGTTCTCAGAAATGTATCATCTTAAATTTTACTCTTCCTTTTTATCTCCCCCCAGGTGCAAATGTTTCTATGCTCCCCCTATCATCTCTGTCCCTGTGGTTATCGCAAATTAGAAGGCAAAAATGCACTCGCGATGACATGTTTTCCAAGCTCATGCAGTCCTCCTGCACTGATAGGGCACAGCTGAATGCGTGGAGGCATTCAGTGTTAGAGGCTAGGAAAGCATTAAGTGAGCGCAAAGAGCAGAGGCAGGATCACGAAGAGCGGAGGCAGGAGGTAATGCTAAGGCTAATGGGGGAGCAAACGGACATGATGAAGTGTCTTGTGCAGCTACAGGACAGCCAACAAGAGCACAGACCCCCACTGCATCCATTGTACAACTGCCTGCCCTCCTCCCCAAGTTCCATATCCTCCTCACCCAGATGCCCAAGAATGCTGGGGGGAGGCTCCGGGCACCCAGCCACTCCACTCCAGGGGATGGCCCAAGCAACAGAAGGCTGTCATTCAAACAGTTTGATTCATAGCGTGGCTACAATAAGCAATGTGGCCTTGTGCTTCTCTTCTCCCCCACCCCACCCCAACTGGGCTACCTTGTCAGTTATCTCCCTTTTTTTTTTAATTAATAAAGAAAGAATGTATAGTTTCAAAACAATAGTTACTTTATTTCGAAGCGGGGAGGGTGGTTGGCTTACAGGGAATTAAAATCAACAAAGGGGGTGGGTTTGCAACAAGGAGAAATACACACAACTCTCACACCAAAGCCTGGCCAGTCATGAAACTAGTTTTCAAAGCCTCTCTGTTGCGCAGCACACCTTGCTGTGCTCTTGTAATTGCCCTGGTGTCTGGCTGCTCAAAATCAGACACCAGGCGATTTGCCTCAACCTCCCACCCTGCCATAAATGTCTCCCCCTTACTCTGACAGATATTATGGAGCATAGAATCATAGAATATCAGGGTTGGGAGGGACCCCTGAAGGTCATCTAGTCCAACCCCCTGCTTGAAGCAGGACCAATTCCCAGTTAAATCATCCCAGCCAGGGCTTTGTCAAGCCTGACCTTAAAAACCTCTAAGGAAGGAGATTCTACCACCTCCCTAGGTAACGCATTCCAGTGTTTCACCACCCTCATAGTGAAAAAGTTTTTCCTAATATCCAATCTAAACCTCCCCCACTGCAACTTGAGACCATTACTCCTCGTTCTGTCATCTGCTACCATTGAGAACAGTCTAGAGCCATCCTCTTTGGAACCCCCTTTCAGGTAGTTGAAAGCAGCTATCAAATCCCCCCTCATTCTTCTCTTCTGCAGACTAAACAATCCCAGCTCCCTCAGCCTCTCCTCATAAGTCATGTGTTCTAGACCCCTAATCATTTTTGTTGCCCTTCGCTGGACTCTCTCCAATCTATCCACATCCTTCTTGTAGTGTGGGGCCCAAAACTGGACACAGTACTCCAGATGAGGCCTCACCAATGTCGAATAGAGGGGAACGATCACGTCCCTCGATCTGCTCGCTATGCCCCTACTTATACATCCCAAAATGCCATTGGCCTTCTTGGCAACAAGGGCACACTGCTGACTCATATCCAGCTTCTCATCCACTGTCACCCCTAGGTCCTTTTCCGCAGAACTGCTGCCTAGCCATTCGGCCCCTAGTCTGTAGCGGTGCATTGGATTCTTCCGTCCTAAGTGCAGGACCCTGCACTTATCCTTATTGAACCTCATCAGATTTCTTTTGGCCCAATCCTCCAATTTGTCTAGGTCCTTCTGTATCCTATCCCTCCCCTCCAGCATATCTACCACTCCTCCCAGTTTAGTATCATCCGCAAATTTGCTGAGAGTGCAATCTACACCATCCTCCAGATCATTTATGAAGATATTGAACAAAACCGGCCCCAGGACCGACCCCTGGGGCACTCCACTTGACACCGGCTGCCAGCTAGACATGGAGCCATTGATCACTACCCGTTGAGCCCGACAATCTAGCCAGCTTTCTACCCAGCTTATAGTGCATTCATCCAGCCCATACTTCCTTAACTTGCTGAGCACACAGCAAGCAGCAATAACAATGGGAATGTTGGTTGCACTGAGGTCTAACCTAGTCAGCAAACAGCGCCAGTGAGCTTTTAAAAGTCCAAAAGCACATTCTACCACCATTCTGCAGTTGCTCAGCCTATAGTTGAACTGCTTCTTTCTACTGTCCAGGCTGCCTGTGTACGGCTTCATGAGCCATGGGAGCAAGGGGTAAGCCGGGTCCCCAAGGATAACTATTGGCATTTCAACATCCCCAACGGTAATTTTCTGGTCTGGGAAGTAAGTCCCTTCTTGCAGCTGCTCAAACAGGCTGGAATTCCTAAAGATGCGAGCATCATGCACCTTTCCCAGCCATCCCACGTTGATGTTGGTGAAACATCCCTTGTGATCCACCAGTGCTTGCAGCACAATTGAGAATTACTCCTTGCAGTTTACGTACTGGTTGGCAAGGTGGTTCAGTGCCAAGATAGGGGTAGGCGTTCCGTCTATCGCTCCACCACAATTAGGGAAACCCATTGCAGCAAAGCCATCCACTATGACCTGCATATTTCGCAGAGTCAATACCCTTGATAACAGAACGTTAATGATTGCATTGGCTACTTGGATCACAGCAGCCCCCACAGTAGATTTGCCCACTCCAAATTGATTCTCGAATGACCGGTAGCAGTCAGGTGTTGCAAGCTTCCAGAGGGCTATTGCCACTCGCTTCTCAACTATCAGGGCATCTCTCATCTTGGTATTCCTGTGCTTCAGGGTGGGGGAAATCAACTCACAGAGTTCCAGGAAAGTGGCCTTACGCATGCGAAAGTTTCGCAGCCACTGAATCATCCCATACCTACAACACTATGTGGTCCCACCAGTCTGTGCTTGTTTTCCGGGCCCAGAATCGGCGTTCCACTATATCAACCAGTCCCACTGCCACCATGATGTCCCAATTGCCACAGCCTGTGCTTTCAGGAACGTCTGTGTCCATGTCCTCGTCAAAATCGTCCTTGTGCTGGCGTCTCTTAGCCCGGTTCTGCATATACTCCAGGTTAATGCAGGAGGAGTTTACAATGCTCACAACAGCAGTGGTGAGCTGAGCAGGCTCCATGGTTGCCCTGGTATGGCATCTGCACAGAATAAAGGCGCAAAACGATTGTCTGCCGTTGCTTTCACGGAGGGAGGGGCGACTGATGACATGTACCCAAAACCACCCGTGACAATGTTTTTGTCCCATCAGAATTCCAATGGGCGGTGGAGACTGCGGGAACTGTGGGATAGCTACCCACAGCACACCGCTTCGTAACTGAATGCTAGCCACGGTAGTGAGGACGCACTCCGCCGACTTAATGTGCTTAGTGTGGACATACTCAATCGATTGTATAAAATCAATTTCTAAAAGTTGACTTCTATAAAATCGACCTAATTTTGTAGTGTAGACATACCCAAGTGACATAGTTATACCAATCTAATTTCCTAGCGCAGCCCAGGCCTCAGTTTACTGTAGTTCGCTGCATAATCCCTGGTTTCAGAGTAGCAGCTGTGTTAGTCTGTATCTGCAAAAAGTCTTTATTCAAGCCTAATGTGATGGTGTCCAGTTTGCAAATTAATTCCAATTCAGCAGTCTCTCCTTGGAGTCTGTTTCTGAAGTTTTTTTGTTGAAGAATTGCAACTTTTAGGTCTGGGAGTGGATGTGTCATTACACAAAGTAAAACTATTTCCCCATGTTCATTTTTCCCCCTACTGTTCCTCATACGTTCTTGTGAAATGGCCCACCTTGATTATCACTACAAAAGGTTTTTTCTCTCCTGCTGGTAATAGCTCACTTTACCTGATCACTCTCATTACAGTGTGTATGGTAACACCCATTGTTTCATGTTCTCTGTGTATATAAAATCTCCCCACTGTATTTTCTACTGCATGCATCCGATGAAGTGAGCTGTAGCTCACGAAAGCTTATGCTCAAATAAATTTGTTAGTCCCTAAGATGCCACAAGTACTCCTTTTCTTTTTGCACAATCCCTGTAGCTAGACTTGAGCAATATAGAAATAAACTAATAATTCACTAGTAAGTGAGTAGTTAATTGGATAAGCTTACTCTCTTTCTGCTCTTGGAATGTCTGCAAGAGGATTACAGCGTCCTTGAATTTACCCTTTATCTGAATTTGCCATAATATTTTTTCTCGTATACAGTTCATTGAATATTCCATACTCAGTTGTTGTTTTTAATAATTTAAGCCGTTTGTTAGATATGACAGGTCAAATTAGTCACATGGTATTGCTTCTGTTCCCTGGTTGGATGAGCATCTCTCATGATTCTGAGGAGGGTTTAAGGACTGAAAAGACAAGCAGGATCAGAGGTTTTTGAGAAAATGGTAAACATTTCAGAAATGTGAGCCTTTCACATTTCTGAAGAATGAGGCTAACATAAGACTGATTAGCTCCAAATTTAGTGCAGACTCCAAATTTAACTTTCTTCCATCATGGCTCCACAGTCCATGTGCTATTCTATTCTATCTAGGTTCTCATGCTTCGTTCATCACCATAGTATCTAAGGGCCTTCCAGTAGCTCATTAAGTAACATGACTAACATCTGCCACACGTGATTCGTTCTCTCAGCTTCTTTTCAAGGAGAGAAGCTTATGCAGGGGAGTGTCTTGTTTTGGTAGGGGTGTCTGGTTTTTTTAAACAAATACATATGTTGCTTTGTGTTTGTTACAGACGGCAAGGTCAAAGAAATGCACCTTGCATGTAGTACAGATGGTGGTGAGGTGTATGATGGTGCTGAGTTTCTGTGCGGTGCCAGTTATGCAAGGTGAAGGCAGTTCCAGGTCTGGCTTGCTCAGTTGCCTCTGAGCTCTAGTGAGGGATATGAAAACCTACATCTTCACTGAGCTAATAAGTATTGAGCTTACACCAAGTACACTAAGTGCCGTATTGCATTAGCTGATCTGTAATTTTCTAACTGCACCACCACAAAGTGTACCTGAGTGGTCCTGAATTAATTGCAAAAGGTGCAGCAAAATCTTTTAATTGTCTCTTTTCTAGCACATCAGCAAAGAGTTTTGGAAATCCTACCTCATGTTATGTCATCAGGGAGGGTCATATCCTACCTAAAATAGTCACCCCAGTGCAAATACTTGAGTCCATGAACTTTACATTTACATTCTGGGTAAAACTGGCCTGTGTACCACTTGAGCACTATTCTGAGGGCGTAAGTGGGACTTACGTGGTGCAGAGTTGCTGGCCTGCTACATAGGGGTGACTTATTTAAGCAAGTAAAACTCAATTGCTTTAATATTTGTGGAAGGAGAATACATAAGGGGCACAGCCAGAGCAAATTGATCGTTAAGTGATAGTGAATACTCCTGGAAGCTTCAGGCTTCTTTGGTAGTTACCCAGTTCTTAAAAAGAAGTAATGTCAATTCAAAGACCTAGTCCAGCAAAACGAGACTTACAAATTAAACTGGACTGAAATTCAAAATTGAAATAACAGTGTTTTCAAGGCAACCAGACAGGTTCTGATATGGAAACAAGCTCATGTTGTTGTTTTTTTTAATGGAAAGGAGATATTCTTCCTAGCATTTGGTGCATGATTGCTATTAAAGTGGTCACTTGTGGTCATGACATACCACTGTAGTTGCTACCATGATGCTGACTCACCATTGAATTCACTCTGCATTCACATATTAGCAGTGAGGATAGCCAGACTCACTACTGAACAGCTTTAATGAAAAATGCTCTACAAAGGAACAATAAAAACCTTATTAGTATTTGCACAGCACCAGCAATTGAGATGCAATATTTCATGTGAAAAAGTTTTTGATTTAGCCTTTATTACTTAAGTTTATAGCATCCAAAACAAACCTTGAGATGGAAAACTTTCTGTCTGATGTCTAGTTTCATCCAATTGCAGGTAGCTAATACTTAATTTACTTATAAAACAAACAGGCAATGCTAACATTGTGCCAAAAGCCACAAACTTAAGCAATTTATTAACACTGATCTAGCAAAGGGGAAATGTAATAAATGTCTTATTTTAAAGGGCAATTGAATCAACTTGTACTTTAAATAACTCCATGCTTCCTTTCTTTTTCAGTGCAAAAACAGCATCATACTGTGTGTTCCTCTATATTTCATTCACACGTACTTCTTAGTTTCTGCATGTGGTTGTAGCAAATTTTATGTTAATGGAAAAATAGGAGCCTTGGAAAAAAATACTTGGGATAAAATAGAAGCTAACATTGACCACTACACCCAAAACCCAAACCGGACTGAAACTGAGTCATTTTTGAGCTTAGGAAAAGTTCAGCTTACTTCTCCTTCCCTCTCCCCTGTATCTAGATTTTAACTTTATGTGACTATTGCAGCTGGAAGTAAAAGTGCCTGAAATCTCACAAGAAAGTCTATTCCCATGATATGTGCAGCGCAGTTTTGGAGATTCAAGAGGCTTAAATAGTTGCAATTACTTATCCATACCTAAGTAAATCTATGAACTCTTTGAGATACAGCCTCCAAATTGATATTTAAAAAATGAGAACGAGTCCGGTGGCACCTTAAAGACTAACAGATTTATTTGGGCATACACTTTTGTGGGTAAAAAATCCACTTCTTCAGGTGCATGGAGTGAAAATTACAAATGCAGGCATGATTATACTGACACATGAAGAGAAGGCCGTTACCTCACAAGTGGAGAACCAGTGCTGACTCTCCACTTGTGAGGTAACTCCCTTCTCTTCATGCATCAGTATAATAATGCCTGCATCTGTAATTTTCACTGCATGCATCTGAAGAAGTGGGTTTTTTACCCATGAAAGTTTATGCCCAAATAAATCTGTTAGTCTTTAAGGTGTCACTGGACTCCTTGTTGTTTTTGTGGATACAGAATAACACGGCTACCACTTGATATTAAAAAAAATGTTTCATATGAAAAGTCGAATGAGGGATGAGTCAGGAGCCAAAAAAATGGTGTTTTTCCCAAATGAGAAAGGAAGATGATGATTCAGCCTCCCCTCCCCTACCCCGCCCCCCAGTCTTGTGCCTATCCTCTTCTTTTATAAAACCATCTTTTTTCAAGGGAAAATACTTTAATTTATAAAACAATAAACAAACCATTGGGCCTACGCCCACAATTTGTACTAAACCTGGGCAAATAGTTTGCAGTTTAATTTGTTGTTCAAAACAATTTACCAAGTAATTTCTACAAATCAGTCATGGTCTGTACACTTTGTACAAGCAGTTTCTTGTGGGTATTTGACATCTGAATAGTATTTGTTAATTTTGATTGGACACAGGAGAACACATGGTATGTTCTCTGTTTCCTGACTGGATGGGTATAAGCCTTAAAATCATGTATTCTTGGTGAGAATTCATAATTTGCTGTCCACACGCTTCACTAGTCCCCTGAACATCCCCGCCAGTGAATTCATAGGGCATGATCACTGTCAAAGCAAATGAATCAAATAATGTAAATAAATAAATATTTACAGAAAATGTTTTGCAATATTCACTTGGCTTTAATAGCAATACAGTAAATAACAGAAACTCAGTTAACTTCGTCACCTCCTCTGCATTCCTATGGTTATAGGCTTAGGGTAGCGAGCTTCTCTTTGTCAGTGAAGATAGGGGATGAAGGTCATGGTAGTAGCAGACTGTCTAATTTTTAGGCCCCACAGCCACCTTTTTAATAAGGCTAGAACAGGGCTGGGCAAACTACAGCCTAGGGGCTGCATCCAGCTCTCCAGACATTTTAATCCATCCCTCAAGCTCCTGTCATGGAGCGGGGTCCTGGGCTTGCCCCGCTCTGGCGCTCCAGCCAGGGAGCAGGATCAGGGTTTTGACCCACTCTGCACAGCTCCTGGAAGCAGCGGCATGTCCCCCTTCTGGCTCCTATGCGTAGGGGAAGCCAGGGGGCTCCGCATGTTTCCCCCCACTGCAAGCGCCACCCCCACAGCTCCCATTGGCCTGGAACTGCTGCTAATGGGAACTGCAGGGGCAGTGCCTGTGGACAGGGCAGCGCGCAGAGCTGCCTGGCCACACCTCTGCATAGGAGCTGGAGGACGGTCATACCGCTGCTTCTGGGAGCTGCTTGAGGTAAGCACTGCCCGGAGCCTTCATCTCTGACCCCCTCCCACACCCCCAGCCCTGATCCCCCTTCTGCATTCCAAACCCCTCGGTGCCAACCCGGGGCACCCTCTTGCACTCCCAACCCCCTCATCCCTAGCCCCATTCCAGAGCCCACACCCCCAGATGGAGCCCTCACCCCCTCCCGCACCCCAACCACCAATTTTGTGAGCATTCATGACCTGCCAATTTCCATACCCAGATGTGGCCCTTGGGCCAAAACATTTGCCCACCCCTGGGCTAGAAGAATCTATCTCCGGGGCCTTGGACTCCTTGTTATCTCCTATATTCAGCCATCAGTCCTTTAACCCAGTAGAAAGGTCCTTGATACATTGACTTGACTTTGGATGTCTGGACTTTGCCCATTATGTAGGGAAAACAGTTTTGAAAATGTATTTCAGTGTGCAGCCTGCGTGCTTCATGTGTAAAAGGATTCCAAAATCACACAGAGCTCTGAGTATGGGGAGCTCCAGGAGGCAGTGCTTCTCAGGGACATAGAGCTTTCACAGTGTTACTAGGAAAGCAGTTACTGCACCACTCCTTAGGCAGGTGCAGTGTGTACTCCTGCTTGTGACTGGCCTATTCTGCTAGTCATTGTCTTGGCCCTGCCTCCTTACTGTCCCTTCTTGAGATGTTAGGACCCATGAAGGCAATTGCCAATCCCTGCACAGGGAGTGCTAGAGAGGGAAGGATCCTTTTGCTCTTCCCACGCCTTTTGTGCCTGAGCCAATCACAATCTGGCCTTTAATCCATAGTATTTACATGTTCACTGATAACGCAGAAGTCATAACCATGATGATTCCTGTCAAGGTTCCTCCCCCACTCTGAACTCTAGGGTACAGATGTGGGGACCTGCATGAAAAACCTCCTAAGCTTATCTTTACCAGCTTAGGTCAAAACTTCCCCAAGGTACCAAATATTACACCCGTTATCCTTGGAATGGCCGCTACCACCACCAAACTAATACTGGTTACTGGGGAAGAGCTGTTTGGACGCGTCTTTCCCCCCAAAATACTTCCCAAAACCTTGCACCCCACTTCCTGGACAAGGTTTGGTAAAAAGCCTCACCAATTTGCCTAGGTGACTACAGACCCAGACCCTTGGATCTTAAGAACAATGAACAATCCTCCCAACACTTGCACCCCCCCTTTCCTGGGAAATGTTGGATAAAAAGCCTCACCAATTTGCATAGGTGACCACAGACCCAAACCCTTGGATCTGAGAACAATGAAAAAGCATTCAGTTTTTACAAGAAGACTTTTAATAAAAAATAGAAGTAAATAGAAATAAAGAAATCCCCCCTGTAAAATCAGGATGGTAGATATCTTACAGGGTAATTAGATTCAAAAACATAGAGAACCCCTCTAGGCAAAACCTTAAGTTACAAAAAAGATGCACAGACAGAAATAGTTATTCTATTCAGCACAATGCTTTTCTCAGCCATTTAAAGGAATCATAATCTAACACATACCTAGCTAGATTACTTACTAAAAGTTCTAAGACTCCATTCCTGTTCTGTCTCTGGCAAGAGCAGCATACAGACAGACACAGACCCCTTTGTTTTTCTCCCTCCTCCCAGCTTTTGAAAGTATCTTGTCTCCTCATTGGTCATTTTGGTCAGGTGCCAGCGAGGTTACCTTTAGCTTCTTAACCCTTTACAGGTGAGAGGAGCTTTCCCCTGGCCAGGAGGGATTTCAAAGGGGTTTACCCTTCCCTTTATATTTATGACAATTCCACTTTAAAAATAGGGAGGGCATATTATAAAATTCATCGTTCCCTGTGAACTGATTGAGGTAGCAAGACTCTCTCAGAATTCAACAGGCGAAAATCACAGACAATCAGCTTGCTAATGATTGCTAAGAGAGTCATAGAAATGGCATAAAGGTCAAAATATATTGTAGACATAAATGGAAGCTTTTAAAGTTGGGAAGAGATTTATGGCAGAGGGCTGCATGAATTGCCATTGGAACCATTCTTTTCCATTATCCCTCTGAATGACTCGTCTGATAGTACTGAAATCAAGATACTCGAGTTTGAAGATTAATGGGAAGGAACGGCAAATAATCAGAAACAAAGACATCGGAGAAGTAAGCCCTTACTTAGACTATAGAGTACTTGAGCCCGTAAAGTGCGAATATAGTTCAATGAAAATAAATATAAAATTAGTATTGAAGTAGATGGCTCTCCTCACACTAAAAAAAAATACAATAATCCTATAAATCAAAATTGCAGGTCAGATAGTTTTGTGGGGGACTAAAACCAATTTCATTCACATATTGACATTTTAAAGGGGAATGACATGGAAGTGAAGTCATTCTATTGTGACTGAGGAACAAAAGATGCGTCTTTAATCTGGTTAAAAGCAAGTCTCCAAGTGTGACTTGTGAATGCAATGAACTTGTGTACACAGAGTAGCTGAATGAAGATAGATAGAGTCCTGTATGGAATCAGAGAATATCATCCTATGGCTTTCATTGTGCTGAAATTCTCCCCTGTGCAGTGAACCAGCAGAAGGACAATGTGTAACAAGAACCCTGGGTATGCATCGCTTCATTCTCACTTTAGCCCTCAAAATAAGCTTTGTGCAGGCCACTGCACTGGGGACAACTTCATCCTTAAGTGAGAATTGTAAGGAAGATATTCTCTAAAACATGAGGGTCAAGAGCAGGTACCAGGGAATCATGTCTATTCTGCCTTTTCCATATTGCTAAATAGAAGAAGGGGGGTACAGCTAGAGTCCAGCTACACAGGAGGAGTACTGTGGGGGTGTCATGATATAGAAAAATATTGAGAACCACTGCTCTAGACCACTGCCTACAAACTTAAGATATTCAGAAATTCTCTTCACTTCTTTGGGCCCTTACAGACTTCTTTGGGCCTTCACAGTTCTAAATGGTGATAGCATCTTGAGTCCTTTAGGTGTATAGCATCACAATACGTTGTGATACACCTGCCTCTAGTTAAAGTTATGGACCAGATCCTTAACTAGTTTATGTTGACATCGCTCCATTGATTTCAATGAACCTCATCCGATTTCAAATTACCAGCTGAGGATCTGGCCCCATAACACTATGACCTTGGATTAATCTCCATTCCTGTATCTAACACACTATAAAACAGTGATTGTAATACTTGCCTGCTATATTGTCTAGGCATATTGAGAGGAGTTAGTCATTTATGACATGTAGGTATTGTTACAGCTGCTCTCTGGAAGTTTCCCAAAGTAGGCCACAAAAGCAAAGATGACTGAGTGAGAGGTGATTTGGGTGATTTAGTTAGCAAATTTGTGGGGACCTTATGTCAATACTTATATCAAGTATTGGACTGATGTAAAGTATTCCAGCTTTTCCAGCTACATTAACAAAACATAGAATAAGGCCCATGTATCATAAGAGCCCTGATTGATCATCTTGTTTGAAGGATGACAATTCTAATGTCATCCTCTAGTCGTATGCTGGGAAAGGGATGATTGCTAACTACTGAAATAACCATGCTGCTTTCTACAGCAGTTAGGTTTATCTTGGAAACTATCTTTCACCACAGTATTTAAGTCTCCAACCCAAATATTGATGAGGTCCTGTTTGGCACAGGTGATCACAATAGCTCAGCATGCCTTTTAACTATTATCTTTTTTACTCTGAGGCATATTTTTAACATGATGTTGCAGTTACACTTGTTCCGTGGTATGTCCAAAGGGAAGTCTGAGGTCTATTGATTGTTTTACACAGAAAATAACCTTTAGCCTTCCAACGCTTCCACAAATTCCTCTATCTCAAACCAAAATACCACCATTTAAATTTGTGGTGATCTTAACACTATTTCTTCGTTAAATCGTTGTACAAAGTTAATCCTCACCTCCGCCTTTTGGGATAGGAGGAGGGCATGTCCAATTTAGATGACCTAATCTAGCCCCAAAGGAAGAATTTTCTGGAAACTTTCTTTTGTTTATGAAAGAGTTTTACTTAATGGAGAATATAAAGATGGGGAGGTTATGGGGGAGACTTTCAATGAGCGTTGAGTGCCTCAGCTGCCCTTTGTGCCTTTGATAATTTATATTTCTCACTACTATAATGATTATCATGCTTGGCATTTTATTGTCCTTCCTAGCTGCGGCTTTTAAAGGAGCTTAAGATGTCCAACTCTTGTTCAATTTCAATGGGATTTGAATGCATAAATCCTTTCCCTTTGGAAATCCCAGCCTCTGTCTTGTGTGTCCTATTGCATCTTTATTCAGGCACAAACTTTAAAAAATAAATCTAAAACCCTGCTCCTGCAATATGTCTTCCTGGATCTGGAAAAAAAAAATACCACTAATCTCCAGCCTCAAGAGCTGTATGTAGTTCAGATTGCCTTCAGATCAGCATCTGGATTTTTGGGTGCTCACCTGAACCTAGACAAATTTACAGCCCTTTAGAAGGTTTGTGCATTTATTCCAGTCATGCATTTGTCTTTTGTTAAGGCTGTAGTTGTTTCAGGTTGTGCCAAATATTTGTGTTGTGATGGGCACAAATGAGTGCTTTGGATAAATCCAGCAAGCTTGTTTTAAGATGTGAGCCAGCTCAGGACTCAAATTGAGATCTGCAAGGTGCTGAGGGACATTTTTGACAAAAAAAAATTAATCAAAAAGTGAAGATTTGTCAGAACAGTTGTAGAATGTTTCAAAATTATCAAAACAAACCAATGGTGTTTTTCTTTTTCTTTTTGGATTTTAAGTTTGCAAAACATTTTTGATATTTCAACTTTTTGTCCCAATTTGATTTGGGAAAAATGTTTGAAATCTCAAAATTGTTCACAGGATGAGAAAAACATTTCCTGCCCAGTTTTACTGAGCACTATGACCCTAGTCCAGCAAAGTGTTTAAGCAAGCACTTAACTTATAAACATGTCAGTAGTTCCCTAGAAGCCAATAGGATTACTTGTGTGCTTTAATTCTTTGCTAGGTCATGGCTAGAATGTTCTGCACCTTGAATAATGAGCCCTGGAGGAGAAAGGGCATCCTAGTGCAATAACCCACTGTAAAACCTGTTCTGCCCATAAACTGCTGTTTCATTATTCTTTTTTGTCTAACTCCTGTTGTTATTTCTACCGCATGAACACATGCTTCATTAGTCCTTTTATTTGGTTTTAAAAATATAAGGTTTTCATATGAATTTGAAAATATATTTGATTTCCCTTTAGACTTTTTTCAGCCTCTTGAGCAGCTTTACTCAACTCATCATAAGTGAAATTCACAAGCCCTCCAGACCCCTTAAGCTATGCTCCATTTAGGGCTCAATCCTGCTCCCAGGGACAGAAATTGGCAAAACAGCCAATTTAAGAGGCTTGGATTATTCAAACTGCAACAAACCTCCAAGTCACCTAACATAAGGCAACCCATCTTAATGCATTTGTATGTGACATCTGCACTCATCATTGTTATATTCTTTTAAGGACTAAAAACCCATTCATGAGTCTCTCATCTCTTGCTGGAAAAGCTCTGAAAAACATACTCAGACACTTTACTCATCTGGGAAATGAATAAGGAAGTCTTTTCTTCTTGGATGACATCAGTCCTTAATTATGTGCACAGTATAGTTTCCCTTATTCCAAGAGCCAGTTCAGAATAAAACACAATGGTGGATTAAATGAATACTTCCATTTTACGATCACATGTCACTCAGCTGTAATTAGAATTGTGTGTCAATATTTGCATGCGATTGGCAGAGCTGGCAAAATTTCATGTTTTAACTGAATAAAAACATACAACACTCTGGCAGTAATTACTGAGTGAGATTTTCCTTTATTGCAGAAAATCAGTCTTCTGTCTTCAAAAACAGTCCTTCCCATTTGTAGTATGGCAGATAATCTCCACTCCACCAATCAAGCAAAGGATAAAAAAAATTCTGTGGTAACAGAACAGAAGACAGGATACTGGGCTGGATGGACCATTCTTATGTTCTTAACTATCAGTCCCAACCTGTGTAAATTGTCAGGCATGGGCAGGCCCTTAAAAGGGAAGCACTCAAACTAGCAGAGCAAGAGCTCCCAGACCAGGGCACTAGGTTACTTGTTGAGGAATAGTTTGAGAGCACTGCCAACTCGAGCCCTCTGAGGAAAGAAGCAAAGTCTATTTGTTGTTGTTTTGGGGGGTGGGGGTGCTGTTAGTTGAAATTGCCAGGACTAGCTCTCTGCCATTAGCCAGGCAGGACGGAGGGAGACAAAACTTCCTGTGGCGCCTAAAAGACCGGTTTCCCTCTGTTATGTGAGGGAGACGGCCCTGCCCCTCACAGGCCAGGGAACTGTTTTATTACCTCCCTCCCCCTGAAGGGGGCAGACTTGCTAAGAGGTACAGCTAGAGCTATACCCCAGGACTAGATCACAGGACTACTGTTGCCCAGGAACGATGTATGAGGTAAGTAAAGTGCCTGCCTTCACCAAGGGAATGACCTCAAGACATAACCTTCAACACCTTCATTTGAGACACTATGAGAGGCCTGGGTTCCAAAGACTTAGAAGGGCTGAGGTAGGTTGGATGCATATTTCATATTGTGTGAAACCTACAATGAGAGTGAGCCACAGTGCAACGCTTTTGAGAATCTTTCACTTTCTCTGAATGCAGAGTTATCACCTCAATGCTTTCTTTGACTTCGTTTTTTTACAGTAGGGAAAAACACTTACTCCCATTAGATTAGTGGCCTCAGTGACAACTATGTGATAAATTAGTTCGGCCTTTTGAGTGCTTTGATAGGCATGATGAAAGATTTCCTTACTATACCACATATGGTACATAAATTGGAGAAAAATGTATGTGCATTGCAAAAGCTTCTAATCTAATTTGGTAAAGAATAGAGTTAGTATTTACTAATAATATGGGG
This sequence comes from Caretta caretta, assembly GCF_965140235.1. Taxonomy (NCBI): domain Eukaryota; kingdom Metazoa; phylum Chordata; order Testudines; family Cheloniidae; genus Caretta; species Caretta caretta. The sequence continues at coordinate 26,794,381 of NC_134215.1, read as the reverse complement.
GAATTTAAAAGACTAGCATCTTCACTGTATTATTTACAATGCTTTTGATGCACGGTAGTGGCTCAAACAAGTAATAGAAGATGAGTGTTGGTTTGTATACAGGCCTTGCACAAAAAAGTATCAGAAACCCATCCACCCTTTCATTTAGAGGATAAAATAGGTGTATTACATGAATGTATCAGAGTCCAACTATAAAGACAGTCAACTGAACTTGCAGCAAATTCTGGATCTGCTCCTTCTCATGTTAACTTCAGTGGTGCAAATAACTGCCTGTTTTTTTTATGCTGATAACACTGTATTTCTCTATCCCAATAAATCATTGTTTTATGCTGATGACACAGTATTTCTGTATCACCATAAATCATCTGCAGCAGTTGAGAGTGTGTTAATGAATGATACAATATGTTAAACATCACTCAGTGGAAATGTGGGTTAGCTGGATATCCCAGACCTTCTTGTGAGCATAGTTAATGGAAGTTGCTTTGCCTGTAAGTAGATATGAGGCTAGAGGCTAACAAACTTTAAACAAAGCATTCCCTTTTTGAAAGTATTAAACATAATTTTTGGTTAAACTTCCCAGACTTCCGGGGCTTGGCATGCAGTGCTTGCCTAATGAGTAGTGGCATGGGCATATCTTTTTAATGATGTCACAATGTACCTTGTAAGGCACGGGCCCCTATTTTGCATTGTTCGGTCCCTCTGCTTGGTGCAGCAACAGTGAGTTGGCAAAGAAAGCTTAAGGGAAGTGGAACTGACCTTTTTTTCTTCTGCTCCCTCACTCTTTGGTGGCACAGAAAGCCCGGTGTATATTTCCAGATACCCAATCAGCAGGATCAGAGAATAATCAGCTCTTTTAAAAAAAAATCAAGAAAGCAGATCTTAGTTGGACGAAGGCAAAGAGTGACAAACAAATCCCTTGAGCCATAGCTATTACGGAGATAGTATTTCAAATATTAATTCAGCCAAATCTTTCTCTGGAGAGTGAGTCCATGCTATAAACTTTAAAAGACCATCTTCCTTACATGACATCTTCAGAGATGACTGTTTCCATCCCCTTGTCCACTTTAAACCCAGGCCTTCCACAGAAGGCACAGATTTCTTTTTTAAACCACACTTCGATTATGGTGATATTATATGGGGTCAGTGCTCAGTCAACTGTTAAATAAATTGCAAATTCTACAAAACACAGCCAGCAGAGTCATTGCTAACTGTAACGCTACAACTTCAAGCAAAATTACATCTGGCTACAATGCTATTCAAATGCATAAATTATACAGCCTCTGATTATCTTAAAGAAAATTCAGCCATTAAACTTATTTTTATAGGCACAAAACAAGAGGAAGTGCCAAAAGGAATCTCTATCTCCTAAAAGTCACAAGAAGAAAAATAATTGGCAAACCTTTTCCGCCTGCAGTTTTATATAATGTTCTCTCTCCCTCCTGATGTTCAATCATCCCCCACCACTGGGATATATAAAATCACAGAACAGCAGGCGGGGTGCAAGCTGTGGGGGTTTTGAGCAGCGGGTGGGCCAGAGTTTGACTCTGAACCTGGACAACACATGTCCTTAGATGGGAGTCTAGCAGGGGAGGAAAATTTTCCTGGGGAGGAAAATTGTAATTTAGCAAAATATAAAGACACATCAGATAGGACTGTTCAGTTTTGATTCAGTGTTTATTCATCTTCAAGCCTCTCCAAGTGCCAACATCAAACACATGGTGAGCTCAGCTGCAGACCTCTTGTATATAATGAACAGGGCACTGACATCCCTACTTCATGGCTGCATTGACACTTGAGGAAGCAGAGCGGAGTGACTGACTGATTATCCAACAGCTGCAAGGGCCCTTATATCAAAGACCAACATCTCCTTTAGTTGTCTCACTACCCCCCTGAAAGAAATTTAGTATGGCTAAAGTGGACTTTATTTTCTTTCCACTCAAGCCCAGTCCCCTTCTGCTATTCTCCATCACCACAGGTAACATCCATTCATTGCTGGAGGTGTCACACCTCCCAACCATCCACGGGACAGCTGGCAAGATCACCTTTCCCTTCCTTACCTGTGGCCTTGTCAGCCTCCAATCCCATATGCATCTCCAGACTAAGCTCCCCTCTTCTGAAATATTTAGTTCAAAACTGTGCATAGTTCCTCCCTTCCTTATTCCCCTTACAGACCACTGAAAAAAGGACTTCTTTGCCAAATGTCAGCCATTCATATATCTGACCAAGTAACCGTCAAAATATATGCCACTTCCATGACCTTTCTCTAAGTTGGATTTTTGCTTCTAGCCCAGCCTCATGCTTCCCTTCCTCATAGATATGTAGCAGAAAGGGAGAGAGTTGCCCACTGAGCTGATTGTCTTTTTCCATGTCATCCAGTATCAAGGGAAGAAGAAGCTGGATTCTCTTTCCTGGATTTGAGGGAGAGGGTGAGAAAAAACTATTACATCTCCCTAAGATAGGAGTGATGTCAGCAAAAAATCCTGGCCAGTTCCCTTCTCTAGAGAGATGAGAAGAAACCCCAGGGAAAGGGAAGGAGGTCTCCATTCCCCACTCAGATAAAATAATGGGAAGATTAACTGAGCCCACAGGGCATGCAGTCTCTTTTCTGCAGGCAGAATGGCTCTCTTGCCTTTCAATATTCCCTCCAGCTGATCTCTTAAAGAGAGAAAATGGTGGGAGCAGGCCAGCCAGACAACCCTAAGAAATGGCAGGGTACTAGCTGGAGACCCCCTTAAGACAGAACAAGAAGCAATGGTCTCAAGTTGCAGTGGGAGAGGTTTAGGTTGGATATTAGGAAACACTATTTCACTAGGAGGGTGGTGAAGTGCTGGAATGGGTTACCTAGGGAGGTGTTGGAATCTCCATCCTGAGAGGTTTTTAAGGCCCGCCTTGACAAAGACTTGGCTGGGATGATTTAGTTGGTGTTGGTCCTGCTTTGAGCAGGGTATTGGACTAGATGACCTCCTGAGGTCTCTTCCAACCCTAATCTTCTATGATTCTAAGACTTCAGAAGTGGAAGATGACTGGCATGCCCTCAGAATATACCTATAGGTAAATGAATGTTATGAAGGATGTCTCCTAGTTGCTCACATTTATGGTTCTGAATAAAATTCAAGTATTTGAGTTCCCAATCTATAATCCCATTGTCCTACATCCCTATGATGTCCTTATGTACAGGTATCTTTAAGTTTGGCCACCCAAACAAAGAAGGAAGTGCAAGTACAGAATATGGTAATCTTCCAGAAGCTCATGGCCATATGGAAACTTCCAATCATTCTCTTCATTGTTAGTAACCTTCCTCAAAGTAACCTAAGGTACGGCAGGAAGATCACTCCTGATATAATTGCATTGTTTTTTCTCATTCCATGGTGTATCATCCTCTGATTTTACCCAGGTCATTATTATCTTACTCTGATTGCACTGTTCTTATCATTTGCATTACAAACAAGAGGCAAAGAGAGCTTCTATCAGAATTTGGATAGCAACATGTTACAACCCCTTACCTGGGGTTCTAGCTCCTCAATACACCGCTACCGGGGTAAAAGTAACTTAACGGACTTACCGATACGGAGGGCAGCTGGGATCCTGGGCAAGGTGGGGCGGGAGGGTGGCTCTGGGCCCCCAGAAGGGGCGGGCCCTCAGTGAGAAGGGGCAGGGCTGGGGACAGACTCCCCCAGCCAGTCCTTCAGCACTGTCTGGCCTGCACCACCCAGGGCTCTGGCGGCAATTTAAAGAGCCAGGGACTCGGGCTGCTGCCGGGAGCCCTGGGTCCCTTTAAATCATCAGGCCCAGGGCAGCTGCCCCTTTTGCCCCTCCCTATCCCCATCAGCAGCCCTGCCGGTATGGTTGGTGGTGTACTGGCAGTCTTACCGGTATGCCATATCGGACCGGCTTACTTTCACCTCTGCCCTACCCCATGATTACTGCCTAACAGTTACTTCTTAGTATTTCACCTACCAGGAGAGGAATTCATCATTGAATCTTATAGGAGTCAATATTAATGATATTTTAACCTTGCTGTTCTGCTTAATTCAACTGTGTGATAGGTTCTGACTTATCTGAGTCAGTGGCTATCAAAATCTTTATCCAAACCTGAACTACTCACAGAATAAAACACAGTGGTGGTTATGATGTGTGAACTAAAATGTTAATTATACTTTACCATATCAATATCTTTGCCTGAATTGTGGGTATCAGAAAAGGTAGAAATTCCTTCCTCTTAGTTTTTTTTAATTCTGTCTTTGCATTCAGAGAGATCAGCAGTCTCCCTGATGTGAAGGTAATTAACTCAATCAGATGAATCTCCATGTATGTTTGCACATGGCTTTGAAAACATAAAGCTCTTTCTAAAGTAATAATGCTATGTAAGCATTATTATTGTTTGTTCTTATTACTATTTCACTAATATAACCAATTCACTCACAGGACAGCTTCTTTATGTTGGACTGTCTGTATTACAAGTAAACTTGTGTTAATTTTACATTTTTGTGACAATTCATTCACACAAGTCTCATATAGTCTTTCTGGCAAGATGTCTTGATGGGTTGAGTTTACTGCAAGTGAGGTGACAGACATCTGGGGATTTTAGTTCCACAAAATGCAGTTGTTTCAGTACAGAGCAACCCATGAAAAATCTATCTTCCAGTATTACTTTGCTCATGCCCTTTTGCTTGGTTTTGAGTTTGAATGAACCCAGAATTGCAGAGTTAAGCCATGACATTTCACTTGGTTTCAGGTTGAAATATGAAAACCAGAATACCACATAATTGATGTGTGAAATGGTAAATTTTTCCAACTTACCTCACAACTCATCCCAGGTTAGATTTTGAACCTGGCCCAATTTTAGGATTGTACTGAAGCTATATAACAAAATTTATACTCTGCTTGTGAGTTCCCAGAAATGTTCTAAATTCTTTCACCAAACCCACTTATTATCAGTCCTAAGAACTTGCAGTGAGATGCATTAGTGCTGGTGAATTATCTCTGATAGTGCCATTACTATGTGTGACAACTTTAACCACAGATACTGTGAGCTCCTTTAACTTCTGTGCTTAAAGAGGGAGGCAAGAATATCCATTTAAGGGTCTGCTGCAACTGGATGAAACTGCTTCTTGGTGGGGGGGGGTTCCTCCAGTGGTGCTGTTCTGTTCTAATTCTGCTGCATCTATCCATTATATAATATAGTGGTTATTAATTTAGAATGTCTCGTAAAGTATAACATTGTCATTACTAATTATATTAATTGTTTGAATTCCTAATTCCCCTGACGGGTGGGTTTTTTATGATTTCAGTCCTATCAGTGCAAATATAAAGGAAGAGGGAAGGTGGGGGAATAGAGGAGGAAGAAGAGAGTGAGAGAATCAGATGCTTTCCTTACATAATCAGCCTTTCCTTTCCTGAGAATAACACTAAATTTAGAGAAACTATTCAAACTTGTTACATATTAGATCTTTACAGCCTACATTTGGTAAAATGGTTTATTCAAGAATGAATAATACTCTAAAAGATAAATTTCAAACTGAAAATAACATCCATTACATTACCATTATAAAAGCACTTTTATAATTGAACTCTTTAAATATGTACAGAGAAAATAAAGAACAGTAAATGCAGGAGCTATTTTTATGCACTACAGAGAGGAGGACTGGGGGGTGGTTAAAGCACAGAACTGGGATTGGGGAGATGTTAACTCAGTTTTTGCCTCTGCCATAGACTTCCTGTGAGACCCTGTCCAAATAACCCTCAGTGCTTCAGTTCCCCATCTTTAAAATAGGGTACTTCCTGCCTTGCACTTCTTGTTTATTTGTGGGTAAGGACTGTGTCTCACTATGTTTGTATAACTCTGTCCTCAGTATGTGTTATGAGTAAGGCTACATTTTAGTCACGGGTATTTTTAGTAAAAGTCATGGACAGGTCACAGGCAGTAAATAAAAATTCACAGCCTGTGACTTATCCATGACTTGTACTGTATACCCCTGATTAAATCTGGGGGGGGGGACAGCCTGGGGGTGCCACAGGTGCTGGGGGTGGGTAGGGATGGCAGGCTCT